>NW_006408545.1:24059348-24074326 GCF_000296735.1 Chrysochloris asiatica
AAAAGAATTATGAATCACAATGGTCTGACTGATATTGGGGATGGTAAAGGACCAGACCGCATTTCATTTCATTGGGCATGGGGGATTGTTTGTATTGGCAATAAAAGAACGTCTGATTTTTCAAGTCCTAAAGGAGGACGGGTTTGAACATGGGCTTCTAACGACTGTCATGCTCCTCTCTCTCCCCGAGCACAATTCCCCATAAGAGGACTCTTCAAAAGAAGGGAGTGGAACCAAGGCAGAGATGGGTTTCTGCAGCCCTTCCAGTTCTTCTGTGAATTCTGGATTCTTTAACAAATACCTTCTTTTATTCCAAGCTACTCTGAGGTGAATTTCCATCACCTGTGCTGGAAAAGGTCCTGACTAATAGGGTGGCACAGCAGAGAGTGGTGAAAAGAACAAAGACTTAGCAACAAACATCTGTAAATTGGAGTCATCCAGCCTTACAAACCCGGACTGCTCAGTTAATTTCTCAAAGCTTTACCTTCCTATGTTAATAATAATTCTGCCATACAGTTATTAAATGAAAGTATGTGTGTGGTATGAATGTGATCAGCTCTTCTTTCCTAATGATTGCTATTGTTTAGTGCTGCCAAGTTGCTTCTTATTCATAGTGACCCTGCATAGGATTTCTGACCAGAAGCTGGTGGGTTTGAACTGCCAACCAAGTGGTTCTCAGACCAGTGCTGATCTTATAGCGTCACACCAGGATATCTCTAATTAATGGTTAAGAATATGTCTAAATTCCCAATACTTCAATTATTTATTCATTCATGCAACAATTATTTGTTAATCAAATGTCATCTATAGACCTGCTATTCAGTCAAATAATTCATGGTTCAGTTGGAGAAACATACAAATCATAGATAGGGTGATTAAAATTTTTGATGTTATTGTTGAGGGTCATCAAGTCAGTAACAATTCATAGCGACCCCATACACAACAGAACAAAACACTGCCTGGTCTTGCATCAACCTCACAATCACTGCTACGCTTGAGCCCACTATCACTGCCACTGTGCCAATCCATCTCAATGGGGTCTTTGCCTTCTATGCTGACCACTTTACCAAGCACGATGTCCTTCTCCAGAGACTGGTCCCTTCTGATAACATGTCCGAAGTATGAGAGATGATGTCTTGCCAACCTGGCTTCTAAGAACCATTCTGGCTGTATTTCTTCCAGCATTTGTTTGTTCTTTTGGCAGTCCCCGGAACTTTTAATATTCTTCTCCAATGCCAAAACTCAAATGTCTCAATTCTTCTACCATCTTCTTTATTCATTGTCCAACTTTTTCATATGAATATGAGGCTATTGAAAATGCCATGACTTGCATCAGACACACCTTATTCTTCAAACTGATCTCTTTGCTCTGGAACACTTTAAAGAGATCTTGTACAGCAGATTTGCTGTTTGATTTCTTGACTGCTGCTTTCATGAGTGTTGATGGTGAATTCAAGCAAAATGAAATCTTTGACAACTGCAATCTTTTCTTCATTTATATGCATGTTGTTTACTGGTCTGGTGGTGAGGGTTTTTGTTTTCTTTACTTTGAGGTGCAAACCATACCAAAGGCTGTGGCTTTTGATCTTTATCAATAAGTATATTATGTCCTTTTTGCTTACAGCAAGCAAGGTTCTTTCATCTGCATATGACAGGTTGTTAATGAGTCTTCCTCCATTCCTGATGCCACATTCTTCACATAATCCAGCTTCAGGGATTATTTGCTCAGCATACAGATTAAATACACATGATGAAAGAATACAATCCTGACATATACCTTTCCTAATTAAAAAAAAATTCACTGCTCCTTTGTTCTGTTCAAACAACTGACTCTTGGTCTATGTACAGGTTCCTCATGAGCACAATTAAGTTTTCTGGACTACCCATTCTCCAAAATGTTGTCCATAGTTTACCATGATCCACACATCGAAAGTCTTGTGTAGTCAATAAAGCACAGACAAACATCTTTCTGGTATTCTCTGCTTTCAGTCAAGATACAACTGACATCAACAATGATATCCCTTGTTCCACATCCTCGTCTGAATCTAGCTTGAAATACTGTCATTGTAATATTGGAGCCATTTTTAAATTATCTATAGCATATCAATGATATTGTCCAGTGAATCTGTTTTGACATCCATTTTGGTCTTTTCCTTCTTTCTTATTTTAATGACCTGTTGCTTTCTTCATATCCGATATTCTTGACGTTATCTAACAATTCTTCTGGTCTTGAGTCATTAGTGTCTGATGCAGCAAATCTGTTCTTCACATGATCTCTAAATTCAGGTGGGATCTGTTCAAGCTCATATTTTGGCTCTTGTAAACTTGTTTTAATTTTCTCCAGCTTCAGCCTGAATTTGCATATGAGCAATTGATGGTCTGTCCCACAGTCTTCCCCTGGTCTTGTTTTGGCTGATGGTGTGGCTCTTCCACTGTCTCTTTCCACAGATATAGTCAATTTGATTTCTGTGTATTTCATCTAGTGAGGTCCATATGTATAGTCACCTTTTTTGTTTGTTTGTTGTTGTTTTTTTAAATAGGTATTTGCAATAAAGAAGTGATTGGTCTTGCAAAATTCTATCCTGTGATCCCCAACATTATTTCTATTGCCAAGGCTATATTTTCAAATTACATCCTTCCTCTTTGTTTCCAAACTTTGCATTCCAATCACCAGTAATAATCAATACATCTTGATTGCATTTTTTGTCAATTTCAGACTGAAGAAGTTGGTTACTTGTTGTTAAGTGCTGTCGAGTCGGTTCAGACCCATAACGACTCTATATAGGGTTTCCGAGGCTGTAAATCTTTATGGAGACAGAAAGCCTTATCTTTCTCCCACAGAACCACTGGTGGTTTCGAACCGCTGACCTTGAGTTTAGTAGCCTGACTCGTAACCACTGCACTACCAGAGCTCTTTGAAGAAGTTGGTAGAATCCTTCAACTTCATCATCACTGGCTTTAGTCTAGTCTTCCTTGTTGATGTATCACTTATTATCCTGTCACAGACAGCACTGTACTTCAAGATAGATCTTGAAATGGTCTTTTTGATGATGAATGTGACACCATTCCTCTTCAATTTGTCATTCCCAGCATAATAAACCATGTGATTGTCAGATTCAAAATGGCCAATGCCAGTCCATTTCAGCTCACTAATGTCTATGATATCGATGGTTATGCATTCCATTTCATTTTTGACAACTTCCTGTTTTCCAAGATTCACACCTTGTACATTCCATGTTCTAATTATTAATGGATATTTGCAGCTGTTTCTCCTCAATTTGAGTTATGTCCCAATAGCAAATGAAGGTCCCAAAAGCTTCACTCCATTCGTATCATCTCTGTCAACTACTTTGAGGAGGCAGCTCCTCCCGAGTCCTATTTTGAGCGCCTTCCAAGCTGAACGGCTCACCTTCTGGCACTATATATGATAATATTATAGAGCTTTTCATCATGTTTCAATACTCAATATTCTGGTGCTATCTAGGTGTGTTCTACTGCTAAGCAATTCACAAGGTTTTCAGTGACTAAATATTCAGAACCAATAGAGCTGTTTTGGAAGAAGTGCAGCCAGAGTGTTCCTTGGAGGCCATGATGGCTAAGCTTCATCTCTCATACTTGGACATATATTGTCAGGAGGGAACAGTCACTGGAAAAGGATGTCATGCTGGGTAAGGTGGAGGGTCAGAGAAAAAGAGGAAGACACCGTACGAGATGGATCGGCCAGGTGGCATCATTGATGGACTCAAGTGTGGCAGCGGTAGTGAGGTTGGCCCAGTATTGGACATTGTTTCGTTCCGCTGTGCCTGGGGTCACTGTGAGTCGGTTCTGACTCGATGGCACCTGACAACAATAACAAACATTCAGAAGTAATCCATCCCTCCTTTCTAGTCTGTGTTTGACTGAAAGCTCAGCTGAAATGCGTCCTCCATGGATGACCATGGTTGAGTACAGTGTGCCAGAGGAAGTAGAATTTGAGCCAGGACTTATTAGCACATACTGTGATGTGTTAGATCGATAATTGTTGTTGTTAAGTGCCCTCAAACTGGTTCCTACTTATAGCGACCGTGTATAGTATGACAGATTGGTTCTTTAAAAATAAAATGTCCTTTCTATGTCAAACTTAAATTCTTGATCCTTCTGAATGAAAATTTTAATATCATAAGACATTCTTGAATTGTGATTTGCCTGAAAGTAGCTATAGTTCATTTTGTTACGTGCTGCTGAGTCAGTTCTGACTGTATAGGGTTTCCAAGGAGTAGCTGGTGAGTTTGAACCACTGACCTTGCAGTTCAAACTGGCCTTGAGGTCAAGTGCTTATGCTATGGTGATATACCAGGGAGTTCAATATTTGACCGCCAATGTCAAATTCAATTCTTTCCCAAGCACCTTACCCAGCTTTAGTTTTTCTTCCCTATGTTTCTCTCCAGTTCTTTGTTTCCTACAAATGACTTGCACAGATTACTCTAAACACAAACACTTATTATGGAGAAATCCAGACAAAAGTGTTGCTTAAAAGACTCTAAGGAGAAATGTTATTTTCAATTTTTATGTGATACTAGTTTGTTTTGTTTTTCATAAAAGGTAAATATGTATTAAATACAGTTGTTTTTCAAATGTGCTCTAATAATATTTGGGCACAACTTTATGTGTATGTAAGGGGTGTGCAGAGCAGTGACAGCAAGTGTGGGTCCAGGGTCACATGTGCGGTGATGGCAATGAAATAACAATAAAAGGAAAATTCTTCATCTAAACAAAAATCTACAGTTACATTTTACCTAATGGTGAAAGACTGAATGGTTTCCCCCAAGATCTGGAACAAGGCAAGGGCACTTGCTCTCATTGCTGTTTTTCAACACAGCGCTGGGAGTTATCAGTTCAGTAAGGCAAGAAGTAGAAAAGGCATAAGATAAGAAAAAAAGAAATAAAACTGTTCCCATTTCTGATCACAAATTGGTCTATGTAGAAAATAACAAGGAATACACACGCATGCAATCCTCCTGAGAACTAATATGTGAGTTCAGAAAGGGCACAAGTCAAAATACAAAAATCACTAGTGTAACTATTTAATTTCAATGAACACACGAGTACCAAATATTTAAATATAGTATCATATACAGTCACTCAAACATAATGAAATAATTAGGTCTAACTAAACACATATAAGACATATGTGCCCCAAACTATAAAATAATGATGAAAATAATAAAAGATCTAAATAAATGGAAAGATATTATTTATGGATCAAAAGACTCAACAAAGAAAAGGTGTCAATACTTCTCAAATTGATATGCAGGTTTCACACAATTCCTATCAAAATCCGAGCATGATTTTCAAGTCTACTCCGCAGGAGAAAGATGAGGCTTTCTGCTCCCACAAAGATTATATGGTTATATGCCGTGGAGTCGGTTCTGACTCATAGTGACCCTGTACAGGATTTCTGAAGCTGTAAATCTTTATGGGAGCAAAAAGCCTTATTTTTCTCCCGCAGAACAGCTGGTATTTTCAAGCTGCTGACCTTAAGGTTCACAGCCCGATTCATAACCACTATGCCACCAGAGCTCCTTACAGCCTCAGAAACCCTATACAGGGACACTATGAGTCAGAATGGACTTGACAGCATTGAACAACAACAACAAATAGCTATGATCATCTAGACCATGTGGTACTTGTGGAAGGATAGATACATAAATCAATGAAATCAAACAGAGAAGTTAGAGTTAAACACACAAACATGCCCAACTGATTATAGAAGGAAGAAAGCATTTTGAAAAGTGGTGTTGGACTATTTGCATATGCATCAGTTAAAAAAAAAAAAAGAGAGAGAGAGACTGGTGGACGCCATGACACTTTATGGCCCATAATCACCCCCAATGGCTCAACTTTCAGCCAAATAATAGACAGGTCTTAGGGAGAACAATAACATTAGGAGGTACGTACACCTTAAAATAATCAACTATTTGAGATCAAAAGTGCAGCATTGACCCAAGGACAAAGTTCAGAAGGGTTAGAAAAGAAGAATGGAAAGAGGAAACCCAGGGAGGAAGTGAGATGAATGATGTTGTATTAAAGGGATTGCAGTCAGTGAGATGAAACAAACTGTGTATGAATTGTTGGATGTCACACCGATGATCTGTTTCTACTCTATAAACAATTCACGATAAAGAGTGTTTTTTTGTTTTAGCTTACTATTGGGAAATACTGGATAAATGGTACAGAAGATCTCTCCGTATTATTTGTTACAACTATAGTGCACCTAAAAATTAAGAGTTCAGTTTTTAAAAAATGAACCATTCCTTTACCATTTGAGAAAAAAATGAAATTATACTTCTATTTCATACTTGGCATAACTAATTTCAGGAGATTTCAGATTAAATGTAAAAACAGCTAACAACTACCTTTAATTGAACAATTACTGCATATCATAGTATTCTTATATATTCTCATATTATCTTTCAAAAAAACCTTTTAAAAAATTATAATCCAGATTTTATCAAAGAGGAAAATTAGGTGTTTCCCCAAATTTACACATTAAAAAGAAAGTCTATAGATAGAAGGAAAATAATAAACAACAACGTGTTGTATGAATGTGCTTTGGATTAATACAGTTCTAAGTGTTTTCATTCTTTTCTTCTGTTATTATTTATATGCACTAAGTTATCTGTAGTGAACATGTTTTACATTTGTCTTTATTTTTTAAGGTTGGGTAAAAATAACGCAACACATTATTGTTAGGACTAAGAACAAGTCAGTGGGGAATAATGGCTCACATAGCACAAAACAGACCCCAGGTTAGTATCAATTATGTTCTAATAATTGCATCTAATTACAAGGGAAAGTTGGACATCAACAATGTTTAAAAGCAGTTTGAAAAATAATAATTACAAATAACAAAGGAGAAATTTGGCAACATTCAGGAAATGCCTGAACAGAGTAGACAGAACGTATTCTGAAAGGTTGAGTCTCACAATGACTAATTGCTTTGTCTTAATTTTCACTAAGTTGAAGAGTAAGAGACCAGCAGTCCTGAGGCCAGTCAGAGATGGTAACAACCTAGGAAAAGGTTACGGGTAAGAGGAGGCCTGGAATTGGGTAATGACAGTGGAGATCAGAAGGAACAGAGATGAGAAATACTAGGAAGGAAGTGGATAAAGCTTGGTGATTAATTAGCAATGAAGAACAATGGAAAGAGAAAAGCTGGTGTGAGAGGTAACAGGAAAAACAACACTGGTTGTAGCCTTGGTTATGCCATGATCCGTATGTGGATCCTCAGCACAGACATTTCAAACTCTCTTAACTTCATTTTTCTCATGTCTACAATGAATGGGCTGCTCTATAATCTTTAAATCAAACCAAACCAAACCCCAAACCCAGTGCCTTAGAGTCAATTCCAACTCATTGTGCCCCTATAGGACAGAATAGAACTGCCCCACAGGGTTTGCCAGGCTGTATATAATCTTTACAGAAACTCGCTGCCACATCTTTCTCTCATGGAGCAGCTGGTGGTGTGACCTTTTGGTTAGCAGTGAGTGCGTTAGCCACCAAGCCACCAGGGCTTCTATTATCTCTGTTGTGGCTGTTGTTGTTAAGTGCCATCGAGTCAGTTCTGACTCATAGCGACCCAGTATAGGGTTTCCAAGGAGCAGCTGGTGAGTTTGAACTGCCAACCTTGTGGTTCAAATCAACCTTGCAATCCTGCAGTGCCACACCAGGACTCCCTATAATTTCCAAAGTCTCTTTTTCAAGCTGAAAACAAACAAACCTGTTGTCATTGCGTCAATTCCAACTCATGACGACTACGTATGCTACTGAGTAGAACTTCTCCATAGAGTTTTTTGTTGTGTTGTTGTTAAGTACTGTGGAGTCAGTTCTGACTCATAGCAACCCTGCACAGGGTTTCCGAGGCTGTAAATCTTTACAGGAGCAGAAAGCCTCATCATTCTCCTGCGGAACAGCTGGTAGTTTTGAACTGCTGACTGTGAGATTAGCAGCCGGCTTGTTGAGCACAAAACATTTGCACCAAGAGAAGGTCCCTCTTAGATTCAATAACTTGAGGCTGGATGATCAGAATTATAATAGTAACATTAAAAGAAATTCCAAGAAGGATTTGATTCCAGTGGCTAAGGTTTAGATTCTTACCATACCACAGCTATGGGACCTTAAACAAATTCTTAATACCTTTGTGCATCATTTCTATTATAAAATGATAATAATAACAGTTGTTGTTGTTAAGTGCCATTTAATCAGTTCTGATTCATAGCGACTCTGTATAGTGTTTCCGAGGAGTGGCTAGTGAGTTTGAACCACCAACCTTGCAGTTCAAACCAACCTTCAGGTCCAGCACATTATCATGTAGTGCCTGTCTTAATAGGGTCATCCTACAAAAACATGCAGAGCAGTGTCTGGCAATGTTACAAGTCTTAATATTGTTAGTGACCCTGTGTAGGAGACAGGATTTTTGAGGAGCGGCAGGTAGGTTTGAACTGCCAACCTTTTGGTTAGCAGTCCAGTGCTTAACCAACAGCACCATGTGAATAAATACTATAAGTGAATCTACTCTCAGAACTGATTAAAACTATGTCCAAGGGTCCCCATAGAGAAACTCAACATACACCAAAATCTGAGCCATAATATTCAAATTGTATTACCTCCACTTCAATGTGCTACTACTGGGGGAAAGGTCGGTGTTTACAGGAACAGAACACATGGGTATCTAGTATTTTGCATGGCTGAATCACTAGACTTTAAGAGCTAAAGTCAGCAAATATGATTTCCTAAAGTGAGTGCGCGTTGTCACGTCCACTCTTTGTTTAAGCCAGTGCTGTCATTTCCTAATATTTGTCATAGGTACTACCCCGAAGCAACAGCAAACAGAGATCTGAATCATTTTGAAAACAGTAAGTGTTGACCCAGCAGCAGCAACAGTCAGACACAAACCACTCTGAGAACAATGGATGCCCATGTACCAGTCAGAGAGGATGAAGCTGACCTCCCATTCTCTGCCCTGGCTTTGCAGCATGTAAGGCAAGAGCTGAGTGAGATGGCAAATTTCTGCACCTACCTTGCTTCCACCTTGCCAAGCCTGAGTTCACCAGGTTTGTCATAGTAGAGATGACAGATCAAATAACATCTAGTGGATACTAGCAAAGCTGCCAACTGTAAAAAATAGTAACTATTTTCCTAGTACTACAGGAACAAACTTTAGAAGGGAGAATGTCAGTGATGAAACATTACGTCTTGATATTGAGGCACTGTAGGATCAGCACTGAACTGCCAATGACAAAATCGGTGGTTCAAACCCATCAGCTGCTCCTCAGAAACCCTATGAGCTGGAATTGACTCAACGGCACTCAACAACAACATTCCTTGATATTAAAATAATAAGTGGCGTTTCTGTAGAAAATGGGGAGAGATCTGTGTTACCAGCACTTAGGTTTCAATTGACTGTAGTTTGTAAACTGTATTATCTTAGAGTCAAGTTTCAAATTCAGGTGACATGAAGCTGCACAGGCATCAGGTACTCTCTAAGCACTATCTACACCAGTGGTATAGGTGATTTCCAGTCCAAAGTCAGACTAGCTATCTTCTGCTCAGTTGGTTACCCCAGTTTCTCTTTACTGACTACAAAAATGTATGGTTTGGAAATTTCTATAATATAAAGGAGAAATGGCATTTAAATTTCAGTTCTTTCTTAGTAGCAAAGAACATTTTTGTTTGACCTCTGATTTTAATACTGTTTTCATCAATCTTAAAATGATACACTGACCAGGCATAGTGGCTGTAGTGAACGTTAGAACCGCTTACTAAAAAGTGAAAGAAATGACTCAGAGTTTATGTCTTCCTGATCACCTCAAACACAAAATACCACTATCACCTCCGGAGTTGAAACCCAACCAGCAGAAGCACACATTCTTACATCTCAAACAAAAAACTTCTTCTTGACTATCTTTTTCTCCATGAATGTTAGAAATTATTTACAGTTTTGATTTTTCTTTTTCTAAATTCTTAATTATCCTTTGGGGTCAGGGAAGAACTAAAGATTAAATTAATAAATGGGTTATATGGCCAGAAGACTGGTGGTTCAAAACCACCAGCTGATCCTTGGAAACCCCTATACAGGGTTGTTTATGGCTTGAAGGCATTTAACAAGTTTTGATCACCAAATTATTGCTAAATTAATTAGGTGTAGTAGGTAGATTAGAGTCCTGGTGTGGTGCTGTAGGATAAGCACTGGACAGCAAGGTTGGTTTGGATCACAAGCTCTGTTTGGATCTCCAGGTAGGCGGTTCAAATTCACCAGCCACTCTTTGGAAACCTTATACTGGTCACTATGAGTCAGAACAAGGGCACTTAACAACAACAACAGTAGGTAGATTAATAAGAGTGGTAGTGGTCGTTGTGTGCCATAGACTCTTGGCAACGCTCTGTAGGGTTTTCCAGGCTGTATATCTTTGTAGGAACAGAAAACATCCTCTTTCTCCCATGCAACAACTGGTGGGCTCATACTGCAAACCTTGTAGCTCATGTTATTGTTGTTGTTGTCAGGTGCCATCGAGTTGGAACCTACTCATAGCGACCCCATGCACAACAGAACGAAACAATGTCCGATACTGGGCCAACCTCACTACCGCTGCCACACTTGATGCCATCAATGATGCCACATGGCTGATCCATCTCGTTGGGGGTCTTCCTCTTTTTCTCCGACCCTCCATCTTACCCAGCCTGACATCCTTCTCCAGCGACGGTTCCCTCCTGACAAAATGTCCAAAGTATGAGAGACGAAGCTTAGCCATCCTGGCCTCCAAGGAGCACTCTGGCTGCACTTCTTCCAAAACAGATCTATTGGTTCTTTTAGCAGCCCATGGCACTTTTAGTATTCTCCTCCAACACCACAACTCAAAGGCATCAATTCTTCTATGATCTTCCTTATTCACTGTCCAGCTTTCGCATCCATAAGAGGTTATTGAAAATACCATGGCTTGGGTCAGGTGCACCTTAGTCCTCAAGCTGACGTCTCTGCTCTTCAACACTTTAAAAAGTTCCTGTGCAGCAGATCTGCCCAATGCAATACATCGTCTGATCTCTTGACTGCTTCGATCAAACATGCCATCAAGATGTATTGCTCATTACTGGTGATTGGAATGAAAAGGTTGGGAGCAAAGAGGAAGGACCAGTAGTTGGAAAATTTGGACTTGGTGATAGAAATGATACTGGAGAACGAATGATAGATTTCTGCAAGAGAAATGATTTGTTTATTTCAAATACCTTCTTTAGACAGCATAAGAGACCACTATACACATGGACCTCGCCAGATGGAGCACACAGAAATCAAATTGACTACATCTGTGGAAAGAGAAGATGGAAAAGCTCCATATCATCAGTGAAGACAAGGCCAGGGGCAGACTGTGAAACAGACCATCAATTACTCATATGCAAATTCAAACTGAAGCTGAAGAAAATGAAAACAAGTCCAAGAGAGCCAAAATATGACCTTGAATTTATCCCACCTGAATTTAGAGATCATATGAAGAATAGATTTGATTCATTAAACACTAAAGACTGAAGACCAAAAGAGTTGTGGGATGACATCAAGAACATCATGCATGAAGAGAGCAAAAAGTCATTAAGAAGACAAGAAAGAAGGAAAAGGTCAAAAGGTATGTCAGAGGAGACTCTGAAACTTGCTCTCCAGCGTAGAGAAGCTAAAGCAAATAGAAAAATTGAAGAGGTCCAAGAGCTGAACAGAAAATTTCAAACATCAGCTCAAGAAGATAAAACCAGGTACTATAATAAAATATGCAAAGATTTAGAACTAGAAAGCCAAAAGGGAAGAACATGGTCAGCATTTCTCAAGCTGGGGGAACTGAAGAAAAAATTCAAGCCTCGACTTTCGTTATTGAAAGATTCTCTGGGCAAATTATTGAATGATGCAAAATGCATCAAGAGAAGATGGAAGGAATACACAGAGTCATTGTAGCTCATAGTCTAGTGCTTATCGTGTGGAGCTACCGTGCTCCCCAATAATAGTAGTAGTTTTAGCAATAATGATGATAAAAAAATAAACAAGCATATGCCTTCAAGAAGAAAGTCTGGATAAGGAAAAAGATAAAGACCTATGAAAGCTTATAACAAATTAATGAAAATGGCATCTGAAGTAACTCATTCAGGGCATTCTTATAGGGAAAATTAGGGGATTGATTTCTGCGATCTTATACTTCTCTTAAATCATACGAAATGTCTCTAGTGTATGCAAGAAGTTTGTACTTTCAATTGCCAATGCACCTTGATTTATGGCCGTGATTAGCAAGTCACCTATAGTTCTTCTATCTAAAGTGAGAAGAACCTAAGGCAGCACCAACCACATGGCACCAATTCGCCTTGAAGCACAGAAGTCTGAAGGACAGCTACTGATCTCCCACTCAGTGAGGACTTGGAGTGATTTCCATATCACTTCCATAATTTCCCTCAAGCCTCTAAAGCAAAAGGTGGAAGGGTGCCATTGCCCCCTTCTCCAAATCTCATGGTTATACTACGCCCTTAGTATTTCTTGTTGTATTTAAAACTTCCCTTGTTTATTTTATTATCCAGAATTCAAACACATTGGTAGCCTTTGGGGATACGGCCAACCTTAACATCCATTCTGCATTCTCCCAAGGTTCTGGAGAGGTTGAGAAGCCAGAACTCACATTATCAAGGCACCCTTGCAGGAATCTGAATCTAGATGTGAATTGCTGTTGCTCTATGCCATCAAATCCATTTGAACTCATAGGACTCTGTAAGACAGAGTAGAACTGTGCCCTCAGAGTTGTCTATGAAATCTCAGTGGGAGCTGACAGTCAGATCTTTTCTCCTCCAGAGTGGCTGGTGGGTTTACACTGCAACCTTTTCCATAGCTGCCAAGAGCTTATCCATTCCTGCAAAGGGAAGCACTCTTGTGAGATTTGTAGGCAGAAGCTTGAGGAGAGTGTCTTCCCTTTGCTGACATGCAAAGTTGTTATGAGGAGGGTGGGTGTTGAGAGGTGGTCACTGCAGTGTGGCAGTTTCTTGGGCTGACTTATTTCAAGGGTGGACTTCCAAGTCGCTCTGCCAGCACTTCCAGTGATTTAGAAAATCCCATTTCCCTTTATTCAATCTCTTTCTTCTTAAAAATACCTTTGACTTGTTTCTATTTCCAGTTGAAACTTAGAATTAATATAGTTTCTCTAGTGCAGATGATCCCTAGGAATGGTCTCAACAGAGCATGCCAAGTTGAATTAGTGTTTCAGATATCTAAAAATATTTATTGGGATTGATTTTCTCATTACCTTATATTTTCTAAGTTGAGTTATATCTATTAATGTTTCTCTTATTGCTGTCGTCCTAATTATTTATTTAAAATCAGTGGAGTAAACATAAACAACAGAGTCAGGAAATTTTATCTCAAGAAATGAAATTTCTCTTTATTCTAATTTCTTGTCTACTAAATCATTGAAAGGATAATATTTATGCATTCTAGTGAAATCATGGGAGTACTTGGTAAAGAACTGTAAAGTTATGGAAACAGTGTACATTAATAACAAATACTTGCCTAGACATTATAGAAGGCGCATGCTCTCACTTGTTCATTTTTATTTCAGTAAGAAATTGAAACTCAGAAGGATTAATCTAGGTAAAGCAGCAACCAAGCAAGGATTTCAGATACTCTGGTTCCAAACCATGTATCCTTCAAAGAAATTTTCCTTTTTGGCTTTTGCTCATCATCTAGATTTTCATTTCTTGTAACAATAACCCCTAACAAATCTAGGTTTCATTGGGTCCATATTCCAGTCCCATTTAATTAAGTTCTAGCCATATTTATTGAATGCTTATTATGCACTTGGATCCTTGGTAGCATAGTGGACTACAAGTTGGGCTGCTAACCTCCAGGTCAGCAGTTCTAATATACCAGTCACTATGTGGGAGAAAGATGAAACGTTCTACTCCTGGAAAGATTTCCAGCTTCGAAAACCCTATATAGGGTCATTATGAGTCAGAACTGACTCCACAGCATACAATCACCACCACCACCACCATTATGTACCTGTCAGCAAGTGTGTCTCTGAAACCAGCTGTGAGTTTGGCCTCGGCTGGAATCTATGGATGATTAAAACCCTACAGATTAACAGATTATAATGAGACATAAGCGAAATAAGACAAAGCATAATGTAATCTATTCCTATGTACAGAGCAGGGCACATGTTCAGTATTGTCTCTAACACTCTGTTCTGGTGGGTAGTAGCAAAGAGATACGGTGGCAGTGGTTGACATGCTTTCCCTTAAGTTGTCTCATATGAAAATCAAAGGGATGAAAGGAAGTTTGACATAGGAAATAATACTCAGCTGCAAGTCTCCGATGATGAAGCTCACAATCCAGTAAGGGCCTTTAATTAAACATTTTTAAAATTTGTTCAGAAACTGCCTAAATCCCTGAAGAGAATCAGCTTCATTTGCAGCCCTAGACTGTGTGTGTCTCACTGTCCACAATGACTGAGATACAAATAGAGCTTTTATCCCATAAAATTATTACCAGGACATAACCAATTAAAGCTAACCAAATCCCCCATCCCAAATGGGAGTCCTTACCTCTAGGAAGAGCCTGAGGGGGGAATAATAATACAGAAGCCATTTTCTGTTGATGTTCTGACTTCAAGAGCCAAAGCAAAAGAAGACCAAAGGAAGTCAAAAATTATGACGGAAACACATTTAATTGGCATGAGCAACTAGACTTCCTTTTCTGGGTTATCTGAGCTTAAAAATCTAATTAGGTTGACTTTATCTAATCACACAGAATCAAAGTGCACATCTTTTGAAGTGGTTGTCTTCAGGCATCTTGAAAATTGAAGCATCAATGCTAACTGAGAACATCTAAATGATCTGCACACTCTTTTTTTTTTTTTTGAATTATATGATAGTTTACATGGAAGAACTTTAGTTTTACATTTATTCCATAGTATATCATCTCA
>NW_006408545.1:24076095-24080490 GCF_000296735.1 Chrysochloris asiatica
TGTGTGTAATGGAGTCTGCTGTGGCACTGTGGGTTAATACACTGGACTGCAAAGTTAGTTTTTGAACCACAAGGTTGGTGGTTCAAGCTCACCAGCTGCTTCTCAGAAACCCTATACAGGGTTTCTATGGGTCACACTGTTGACACTGTAAAAACTTCATTTTGAGGTGTTAAAGCATCCTCCCTGTAGTCCCAATCTTACTCCATCAGATTTTTACCTGCTTGGTTCCCTGAAAGCAGCCCTTCAAGGACAAAGATTCACCTCTGATGAAGAAGTAAAGACAGCAGTGCTTTTGCAGCTCACAGCTCAGCTAAGACATTTTTTTTTAATAAAGGAATACAAGAGCTTGCTGACAGATGGACAAAGTGTATTGAAAAGCAAGGAGATTGTGTTGAAAAATGATGCATTTATCTTTTCTAAAAGCTGATTAAAATAAATACTACAGCCAGAGTGTGGATAATTTTTCATTCACCTTGTATGTTGTTGTTAAGTGTTCTAGAGTCCGTTCCAACAAATAGTAACCTTGGATAGGGTTTCTGAGGAGCACCTGGTAGGTTTGAATTACCAACCTTGTGGTTCATAGTCCAGGACTGATCCTACAACATCATACCAGGACTCCATATACATATGTGTAGGATCAGTACTGGACCACAAGGTCAATTTGAACCACAAGGTTGGCGATTCAAACTCACCATCTGCTCCTTGGAAACCCTACAGGGTCGCTACTAGTGAGCGCCAACTTGACAACACTTAACGACAATGATATATGTCCTTTTGTCTACATTATGAAATTCCTAAGAATAATGTGTGGTTCAGACTCACCATTCCACACTGTAAATAAATTAGAAATGTCTTTAGTAGCAAATACTTAGCCAAGCACAGAAATCACAGATGCTGCTGGCAAAGTCTCTTGCTTTTCCATAAATGGAATGTGTCCCCACTTGCAAGTGGCGAAGTAATGGATGGCTGTACTTTGTGGATGATCTTGGCAATTACAGCTGAAGGAATGTGCTAATGACAACAGCTGACCTTTCTTAGAACAGGATATAGTGATGGATCCAATTACTGACTGCTTTAGTGAAAAGGAGCAATAAATTAAAGACAATGCTGTGATTTAACCTGATCAGTGTCCCTTCTCTTTTCATCAAGATAGTAACACTCCAAAGTCTCTCAGTTTTTACTTAAGCATAGGAAAGGAGGATGACTAAAAGTATAAGTGAGCAAATCACCTATCCTGGAAAATAACTCTTCTCTGTTTCTTAAAAAGGTTGATTCTCCACACACATGGTCTCTTTGCTGTTCTCTTCTATAGCATAGGATGGGTCCACTGACATCATGCTTAATGTCAGTCTTGTCCACAATGTTTGCAGAGCTCAAATCAAAAATACAAATGAAGACCCACATCCCACATGTTTAAATATTTTAAGGTTACAGATCAAGACAATAAACTGTTAAGTAAAATGGGTTCTATCCTTCTACTTCAGCAGGTTTACCTTCAAAGTGACCTGGTTTCAATTTAGAATGCTTGGACTTCTTGGAATTTTGGGTCTTCTACCTAAACCCTGCCATCTCTAGTCTTTCCAACTCCCACGCTACACCACAGAAAGAAGCTGTGGTCATTTATCTGGGGGAATTCCAAAGGGATAATCTCCATGGGTTTTCTCAAAGGACACAGGATGTAATATGAAGAAGTTTCCAGAGAATTTGAAAACTGTATTGAAGAAAAAAGCCAGCATAGTTTTTTTTCTTATAGCATGGGCTCTACCAACCTAAAATCATTAGGTCTTGATAAATGAGGACCCTGCAAATGTGGATGTTAGTTTAAAGATTACCTGAGATAACCCCATCGTCCTAGAAGGAGAACAGGATGCGCTTACACCCACCCAGATAGTTATCTCAGGAGCTAAGCAGTTGAGATCCTAAAAGGTGGAATGTTTGAGGATTATTGACTCATTGTTTCTGTTTCCAAAAAGTGCTATCCTGATGTTAAAATAGATTAAGTGTGCATCCAAATGAATCTTACCCTATATAATGTGCCTGCTCTTTATAATGGACAGGACAGTCTTAAAAGATTATTCTCCCTGTCCTCCAGACTTCTGGCTTTCTGTTAAGAAAGCTTAGGTCAGATTTCTCTCCCCATCTCTGTGATTGACTGCAGTGACAGGCAGCACAAACCCTTGTTTCGGTTTGGCAACATTCCCTTTATCCTCTGATGATAGTAAGGGCTGTCCTAAGATAATTTCATTGGGAAATCTTACATCACCCTACAGCCCTGATCATGTCCCATCAGACTTCTCTTTGTTCCCCCCAATTTAAGAATATTTACAAGGAATACAATTCAAATCCCTCAACGATCCCCAAACTGCCATTTTGATGTGATTTAAATGGAAGAGCACAGAATTCTCCCTGAAAAGTTTAGAGCGATGGAAACGCTACCTTCAGTAGAATACAGATCTATATGAAGGATATGTTGAGAAACAATTGTTTCACATTTTGATATTTTTGTTTAATAAAGATTTCTATGATTTTGTAGCAATATTTTATACTTACCTTCATATTTTAAGTACTTGTTTGCATGTCTAAACATAGGGAAGAAACCTATGTACATATGCAACAAAATTTAACAATTACTGTTTTTGTGTGGTTAGATCATTTGAGATTTTGCGTTTCTACTTGGGTACTAGTATAACTTTCTACTTTATTCCTGTCCATGTTGTCTGAGTTGTTATTTTACTGTGAAACCTGGTGTCGCACTGCAGGATAATGCACTGGACAGCAAGGTAGGTTTGAAACACAAAGTAGGCGATTTAAACTCACCAGGTTCTCCTCAGAAACCTTATACAGGATTCCCACAGGATTTCCAAGGCTACAAATCTTTATAGAGCAGAGTGCCTCATCTTTCTCCTTCAGAGAACAGCTGAAGCATTCAAACCATTGAACTTTTGGTTAGCAGCGAAGCACTTTGAACGCTGTGCTACCAAGGCTCCTTGACAGGCAGAACAGTGACCCTTTAGTAGACTTAATAAGGAACTCTGATGATGGTGCAATGGTCAAGTGTTTTACTGCTAACCAAAAGTTGGCAGTTTGAGCCCACCAATACCTCTGCAGTAGAAAATCTGTTCCTAGATTTCAACCTAGAAAACTCTATCCGGAAGTTCTTCTCTGTTACACAGGGTCTCTATGACTCAGAATTGACTCCACAGTGAACAGCAACATTAGTCCTAATGGAGTTCCTGGGTGGTACAAAAGGTTAATGTGCTCGCCTGCTAACAAAAAGATTGGAAATTCCAGTTCACCCAATGGTGTCTCGGAAGAAAGGTATGCCATCAACTTCTGAAAACTCAGCCATTGAAAACATCACGGAGCACAGTTCTGCTGAGACACACGTGGGTTGCCATGTGTCAGAATCAACTTGACTATAATTGGCACTCATTTCAGGAATCTATGAATCTATTATTTTACATAGCAAAAGGGAATTTACAGGTATCATTCAGGGTCATTATATTCTGGTGTGGCACTGGATTCGGAATCCCAAGGTCAGCGTTTCAAACCCACCAGCTGCTCCTCGGAAACTCTAAACAGGGTCACTCTGAGTCAGAACCAACTCAATGGCACTTAATAATCACAATAATATTGAGATGAGGAACATGATGACTCTGTAGGATAAGCACTAAACTACAAACCACACACGATTAGTGGTTTGAGCCCATCAGCGTCTCCACTGGAAAAAGATGAGGCTTTTTACTTTCCCAAAGATTTACAGTCTCTGAAACCCTCTTCAGGGTCACTGTAAGTCAGAAGTCACTTGACGACACTTCACATCAACATTTTGAGTTGGGAAGATTATCCAGAAGGAGTCAATCCAATGATATGAATTCTTAAAAGTGAAAAGCCAGAAAGCTGGCAGCATGAGAAAAACTCAACCCACTTTTGCTGGCTTGGAAGATGGAGAAAGGGATCCAGGAGCCAAGAAATGTGGGTAACTGTAAGAGAAGCTGAAAAGGGCAAGAGAACCTGCAAAAGGAAATGTAGCCCTGCCAATACAATCTTAACCCCATGAGATGAAGACTCATGCCAAACTTACAACATCCAGATCTGTAAGACAACACATTTATGTTGTTTAAAGTCATTTGTTGTTTTTGTTATTAGGTGCAGTCAAGTCAACAGAAGGAAGCACTGCCCAGTCCCATGCTAAGTTCACAATCCTTCTTTTTTTATGTATAAATGTTCTATTGTGAATTATATGATAGTTTACATGAGAGAACTTTAGTTTTACATTCATTCCATCGTATATCATTTCATTGCCATGGTTCCAATCCCCTCCATGCATCATCTTCCAACCAAAGGGTATATCCTAGAAACCCATCCTCTACACTTCCCCTTCCCCCTCCCCCC
>NW_006408545.1:24081854-24083629 GCF_000296735.1 Chrysochloris asiatica
AGGCTGTGCATATATCGTCCTTTATCTCTGTCCCATTTGGCCCATTCAAACATGCCCAATTGTTCTCCCATCTGCCCCGTTTCTCCACTTCCCTCTCCCTCCCTGTATATTGCCCCTCTCCCCAGCACCCAAGTTCTCCTGAGTCCAATCCCTGCCCTGCGCTCTACCCTTCACCCTTCCACCCACCCACCACCAACTTCCCAGCAACCAACAAAGACTACCCCCTACCCCCCTTTAGTATAATTTCTTTTTCTTAGTCTTTTACAGTAGTGGTCCCATGCAGTATTTCTCTTTTTGTGACTGACTCATTTCACTCAGCATAATGTCCTCAAGGTTCATCCACACAATCCTTCTTATGTGTGAGCCCATTGCTGCTGCTACTGTGCCATTCACTCTCTTTAAGGGTCTCCCTCTTCTTATTGACCCTTCACTTTACCAAGCTTGATACCCTTCTCCAGGGATTGGTCCCAGATGATACTATGTCCAACACATGAGAGATAAAATCTGACTTAATCTCTAAGGAATATTCTGGCTGTACTTTTTTTCAACACAGATTTCTTTATTCTGACAGTCCACTACACTTTTAATATTCTTCTCTAACATCTTAACTCAAATACATCAATGCTTCTGTAGTCTTCCATATTTATTGTCCAATTCTCACATGCATATGAGGCTACTGAAAATATAATGACTGGGTTTAGCCTCACCTTAGTCCTAAACTGACATCTTTGTTCTTGAACACCTTAAAACGGTCTTATGCAGCAGATCTGCCTAGTGCAATACATCATTTGATTTTTTTGATTGCTGTTTCCATGAGTGTTGATGGTGGATCCAAGCAAAATGAAGTCTTTGACAACTTCAATTTTTTCTCTATTTATCATGATGTTATTTATTGGTCCGATTGTGAGGATTTTTGTTTTAATTACATTTAGGCTGTGGTCTTTGATCTTCAACAGTATTTTAAGTCCTCTTCACTTTTAGCAAACAAGGTTTTATCATCTGCATATCACAGGTTGTTAATGAGTCTTTCTCCAATCCTGATACCACATTCTTCTTCATAAAATCCAACTTGTAGGATTATTTGCTCAGCATACAGATTGAATACGTTTTGTGAAAGAAGACAGCTCTGGTGCATGCCTTTCCAAATTTTAAACCATTCAGTGTACCCTTGTTCTGTTCAAATGACTGTCTCTTTGTCTATGTATAAGTTCCTCATAAACACAATTAAGTGTTCTGGAATACTCATTCTCCACAATGTGGTCCATAGCTTGTCATGATTCACAGCATCAAAAGCCTTTGCATAGTCAATAAAGCCCAGGTAAATATCTTTTTGGTATTCTCTCATTTCAGCCAAGATCCATCTGACATCATCAAGAATATCCCTCGCACCGCATCCTTATCTGAATTTTGCTTGAACTTCCAAGAGTTCCTGTCAAAGTACTGTTGCAGCCATTTTAAAATTATCTTTAGCAAAATTTTACTTGCATGTGATATTAATGATAATGTCCAATGATTTCATTTTTGCTTTAGGTCAACTCTCTTTGGAATGGGCATAAACCTGGTTCTCTTACAATTGGTCATGTAGCCATCTTTCAAATTTCTTGGCATAGATGAATGTGTGCCTCCAGTGCTTCATCAGTTTGTTGAAAGATTTTAATTTGTATTACATCAATTGCCAGAGCCTTATTCTTTGCCAATGCCTTCAGTGCACCTTGAACTTCTTCCTTCAGTACTATAGTCTTGATCTTATGTGACCTGTTAAAATGGTTGAACAT
>NW_006408545.1:24084219-24098873 GCF_000296735.1 Chrysochloris asiatica
ATGGTCTGTTCCACAGTCTGCCCTTGACCTTGTTTTCACTAATTATGTGCAGCTTTTACATTGTCTTTTTCCACAAATATAGTCAATTTGATTTCTGTGTATTCTACCTGTTGAGTTTCATGTGTATAGTCATTTTTTTATGGTGATTAAAAAAGGGTTTTGCATAGTAAACCATGTGATTGCCAGATTCAAAATCGCCAATACCAGTCCATTTCAGCTCACTAATGCATCGCATATCAATGTTTATGTATTATATTTCATTTTTGACGTCTTACATTTTCCTAGATTCATACTTCATACATTCTATGTTCTGGTTATTGATGAATGTTTACAGCTGTTTCTCCTTATTTTGAATTGTGCCCCATCAGCAAATCCTGAAAGCTTTATTCCATCTGTACCATCAAGGTCAACTCCACATTCATATTTTCAGTGCCTTCCAACCTGACAGGCTCATCTTCCGGCACTATATCTGACAATATTCTGGTGCTATGCATCTTATTCCAACAGCCAATACTCTAGTGCTATCTGACAATATTCCACTGCTATTCATACTATGCTTTTTGTAGCTAAACATTTGAAAGAAGTCCACCTTGCCTTCTTCCTAGTCTGTCTTAGTCTGAAAGCTCAGCTGAAACCTGTCCATCATGGGTGACCCTACTGACATTTAAAATACCAGAGGAATAGCTTCCAGCATCATAGCAATACTCAAGCCACCACAGTACAACAAACTGACAGACTAGTGGTGGTTTCAAGTCAGTAGGTATGTGGTAAATTGTTACAACAGCAATAGAAAACTAAAACAGCGTATCAAGAGGTTCCTGCACAGAGGAAGCTTGACAGAGAAGTTTGGGGGATGTGTGAACTGCTGAAGAAGTTAAGGACTAAAAACGAGTGAAAGATATATGTACTAAGTGATGCAAAGACTCAACATAGACCAATATGTTTACATGGAAGATGGTGGTGAACAGAGCATCAGTTGATACAATAGGTTTGATTGAAGTATCTAGAACTCAATCTCTATCTTAGAGACAGAGTACTGTGTAGAGAAGTCCATCTGACAGTAACCAAGGCCTTTGATAAAGGGGGAAAGGCCCTAATTCAAGTACAATTTAAAAATACTATAGAGTCCTGGTGTGGTGTGTAGGAGAAGCACTGGACCACAAGGTTGGTTTGAACTGCAAGGTCAGCGGTTCAAACCCAACAGCTGATCCTCGAAAACCCTATAAAGGGTTGCTATGAATCAGAACCAACCTAATGACACTTAACAACAACTGGTAGTGTAATGGTTACGAATCGGGCTGCGAACCTTAAGGTCAGCGGTTCGAAACTACCAGCTGCTCCGCGGGAGAAAGATGAGGCTTTCTTCTCCCGTAAGGATTTACACCCTCGGAAACCCTGTACAGGGTCTCTATGGGTCGGAACCGACTAGAAGGCACTTAACAACAAACAACAACCATAACAAAAGATACCACAAGTGTATGACTTTAAAGGAACAGAAATTTATTTTCTCAGTGCTCTTGAGGCTAAAAGTTCAAAGAAGAGTCTCAGTCACATCAATTCCTTCTTTGAGCCTCTTTCCTGCTAGTGATCCTTTGTATTTCTTGGTGTCCCTTGGTGTTTGTCTTTTCCACTGTTTGTGCAGGGGAAAGTGATCTAATAAACAAGGAAAGCATGAGTTTATCTGCATTTCCTTATTTATCTCTAGTGAATGATTTCCCATTTTTTACCACATCAAAGATTCCGCTTCTAGGTACGGCCAGCGTCTGTCTTCCCACTAAATCAAAGTCGTTTTTCAAGTTTACCGTACCTGGCAGGGATGGAATCTGTAGTAAGCAAGACAAGCATAGGTTTAATTGTGCTGATTTTCTAATCTGTAGTGGACAGTTGAGTAATATTGACAATGACATATCAAACAAGGAGTTACTATCTAAAATTTATAGAACACTTCAACACCTCACTAAGAAGACAAATAATCCAACTAAAAAATTATCAGAGGACATGAACAAACACTTCACCAAGAAGACATTGAGTGGCAAGACCTGGGGATTCTTGGGCCCAGAGTCAGTGACATAGCCACAGAGGACTAGAGTGAAGAGTGAAGCATACAGCTGATAAGAACGGAGGGCATATGCACAACAACACCCACACTTGCAGATAATACCCACTTGACCTGGCTTCAATGGCTTGGATGATCAGAGCTCAACCAGAAGAAGAAAGAAGAGGGAAAAAAAAGAGTAATCTGATACAATTTGATGAACTTGACCTACACCTATGGATGCAGTAGCTCAAAAAGGGAACAAATCTTTACAGCAAGGATCATTCCCACCCCCTCCATACACAGAGTAGACAGGGATTGGCAACTTGGACATTGGCTTCCCAAAATGGTGGGACTACAAAGGCAAGAAGTGACTGGCTTAAAAGCTTTCAAGAAGGAACCTAGATCCAGAGGGCACAGAGGAAGGTAGAATCTCCACTGAGTAGTATTCAATCTGTCTAGGCGGGGCTGATGAAAGGAAATGCAGATAGGTCTCTGGTGATATAATAGTGAATAATTGTTATCAGGACTGATTGTGAGGGTAGGAAATGTAAAGGTAGACATTTTGTAACAAGAAGGGGAGTGATTAACTTTGCAATGGAATATTACGTAGCATTGAAGAATAATGAAACTTCAGAAAAACGCTAACATGGAGGAACCTGGAGGATATTATGCTGAGTAAAATGAGTCAGTCGCAAAGAGAAAGACATTGTATGAGACCACTTCTGTAAAAAGTCAAGAAAATGTTTTCATTCTATAATAAACATTCTACGATGGTTACCAGAGGTGGGAAGGAAGGGAAAATTATTCACTGAGTACAGTGTAGACATATGCTCACTTGGGTGATGGATGAGAAGGCAGTTTAAAAGAAAAGGAAGGGGGGAAAATTGCTTTATTTTTAGTTGTTTCATGTAGCAGAAGGGAAACAATGTATATTTCTTTTTTCATTAAGACAAACTTTCCTGCAAATGAAAAAAAAAAAAGGAAAGGAAAGAAGGGAGGGGAGGAGAGAAAAAGAATTAAATGAGAAAAGGAGTTTGTTTCCTCCAGCCTATTAAATATGTGAGCAAATCAGAAGTAATCCAGAAAAGCTGTCAGCTCTTTATTTGTTGTGTTAACCAACTAAAGTGTTCTACTCCCTTGGTTCTCGAAGGTAAGTACTAGAATGTTGGCAGCTCCTGTCCCCAGCTCCTCTGCAAGAGAAAGATGAAGCTTTCTGGTTCTGCAGCAACTTCTAAGCTCAGAAAGCCCATACAGGGTCACTAGGAGTTAGAACCAACTTGAGGGCACGTAACAACAGCAACTTTCTTGTAATAAACTGACTCTGTTCCACTGTATGTATACTCCGGCCTCTTTCATTCTGACTCATGCGGGGGGAAAATTGCCATTTAATTCATTCACTCAATAAAAATTTATTTACCGACACATACACACACATATATAAAAAAAAGTCAGTGTCTGTGACCATATAACAATGTAGGAGGACATAAGTGCCTGGGGGGAAAAAAAAGAAGAAGATTTAAGCAAAAATGGTAAGTAACAGGACAAGTTATCTTTAGTAAGACAGTGAAGGAAGGCTCCCTGAGGCGGGGAAATCTGAACAGAGACCAGCATGAAATGAGGGAGAAGATCCTGAGGGTGTATATCTGTAAGAGGTAGTGACAGGCAAAGGGAACAGCAAAGACAAAGACTCTGAGCCAGCACTTACTTGGGAAGTTAAGAAACAAAAAAGAGGCTTGATGTGGCTGGAGCAAAGTCAGGAGTTGCTCTCAGAGAAGGGGCCTAAAGCTAGATGATACAGGGCAGGCTTGGTAAAGACTCCACTTTAAGGTTCTCCGAAGAGATCATTCCCTGACCATTGAGCATAGAGTTTGGGCCTCACTAACCCCGCATCCCATGCAGTGCTTACTACAGTGCTTTAACACTGTGTGGTTGTTGTTGCTGAGTGCCATCGAGTCGGTTCTGAATCATAGCCACCTGTATTGGGTTTCCAAGGAGCAGCTGGTGAGTTTGAACCGCCAACCTTGCAGTTCAAACCGACCTTGTGGTCCAGTGCATTATCCCATAGCGTCACATCAGGACTTCTTACGGATGTGTTGTTGTTGTTGTTGTTGTTGTTAAGTGCCATTGAGTCATTTCCTACTCACAGCGACCCTGTATGGGGTTTCCAAGGAGCTCCTGGTGGGTTGGAACTGCTGACCTTCTGGTTAGCAGTCCAGTGTTAATCCTACAGCACCACACCAGGAGTCCCCTAAAACTGTAGACACTGCAAATGTTTAGTGGATTAAACTGTCAGCAAGCACATTAGGTACACCCAGTCATAAAAAATGCCTCTATAAAATTTACTTAGAGATTTTGGCAATTCTCTGTACAAATAAGCTTTGGCAATCAACCAACTCCATCTGTTACAATCAAAGGCTGCTAAAATTTTATTTCCACATAACTGCTGATTTTGGAAGTCAGAACACATACTCTACTTCATAAGTGGCTATAATGTTATATGACTTGGAGCAATGGCGACACAAGTCTATTTTGGTAATCATCTTGGCAGATTCAGTCGAAGCATTTGTTGAACAATCTACTTCTATGTTCAGGAAAATTGAGCCTGGAGAGGATGACCCAGGAAATGCAAAGGAAAGTTGCGGGCATGAGAGATACCATATATGGGTATGAACAATTCTCACTCCCGGATTCTCTAAGGACATTTGTGAAACTGCATTTACTTAGTCTCAAATATTTTTTTTCAATATGTAGTCATATGTTTTTTCTTTTAAGACTATACTCCCCCTTTTTAAAAGAAGATAATTAAATTTTGGGATCCCCCACCCCTTTTTTTTCCCGAGGCACAAATGGCCTTTGACTCAAGGTTAGCTGAAGATATTCTTATAAAAGACATTGAAGGCTTTGTGATGGCAACAGGAAAAGCCCAAGAAAAGAGAGAAGCTTGCTGAAGGATACATACCAGAGAAGGAAGGGTGGGCTCTGGTGGAGCCAAGAGAGGAAGGCAAAGAGTGAAGAAGATGAAGGAGACCTGGATGTGACTATTATTTCAAGAGATGGCACTGATAAGCTTATTGTAGAGTGGGGAGCGCGGTCAGTGACCTTTCACTGACTCGGGTTACATTGGCTGTCAGTGTTCGCTCTTCACAAGGATGGTCCCATCCTTTTGAAAGACACATACAAAGTATAGCTCTACAGAAACTATGGCTGTTATTGCATTAGCATTTTTCATTCTGTTTTGTGTAAAATCCGTAGACCTATTTAGGCCAACTCAGCCTTCTCGGTACCTATCCCATGCTATGATCAGTATGGTGTTGTGGTCTCCAAATTTAACTCAAAAATAGTAGATGCTCAAATATAGAGCTAGGGTGATTGTTGAGGGGGTGAAAGAGGTAATGTGAGGAGGAAATCAAAAGGAAATGGAATGATTTAAGTTTTATTGAGATAATTCTTCAGGGATTTTATTATCTTTGTATAAATTCTTACAGTAGTCCATGAATATATATTCTTAAATAGCTGTATTTTTAACAGTTTGCTCCTTTTGTTTTCTTTTCTTCCCAAGAGAAGATACCATCTCTTCTTTTTTAAGTTCTTTTTTAGAGAATTTGATTTTATAGTGCCATCAAGACCAAAAATACATCAATTTAGTGAGAAAAGATGCTTAATTGCTTTGGAACATCCACATTTTAAAATATAAACATGTTTCTTTTTCTCCTTGGTCAATTTGGCAGTGCAAAGTAACTTATTTGTGGCTGGTATTTGTCTCCACAATTTCCCTTAATGGTGGGTTTCATAGTCTTTATAGTCATGAAGCATTTCCTTATGTCTGCATCAAATCCTTTTTTGCTCTAAATTGAGGCCAGGGACTCTGTGGAGTTTGCTCACAGTTGTCTATTGAATAGTCAAACACTTAGAGTTTGTTTTGAAAACTTATTTCAGTCTTCTCCTTACTAGGGTAAACAATCCTGATCTCTTTAGCCTTCCTCTATGGCATTATAACACACTCATGATAATGTGATCATCTATAAAATTGAATGTACTTCAACAATATCAAGACTAGTTTAAGAAATTAAATGCAAAATTTATTCAACTAAATCCTATTATTCCTTGTCTTTATTGAGACTTTAAATCTACAAAGTACCTTTGTAAACAATATTTTACCTTATCCTCATAACAAACCAGGGGGAGGAATAGTACTACTTTTTTATTCTTAGCTTTTGTATGAAAACACAGACTCTCAGGCCACACTGCCAGTAAATGGGAAGGCAGAGATTCAAGTCTCCCTCTTCTGAGACAAGGCAGGAATACTTCTGCTACCCAACAGCTAGGCAATGTCCTGTACTAGGTGTTGCAAAGGATCTGAAGCTCTGAGTATTCAGTACCACAGACTTGCTTGCAGAGATGAGGAGAATGATCTTGGGAGGAAAATGGAACTGAATTGCACTGGAAAAGTTAAGTAGGAATTAGGTAGGTGGCACCTGCTTAGTATGAGTAGACCTGCCTAAGTGACCTTGATTCAATTCTTCTCCAGTGCACCTAATGTGTACCTACCACCCACCTGTCAGTGGACACTTATGTGTTACTATGATGTCGAACAGTTTTCAGTGGAGTTTCCAGACTAAGCTGGAGGAGGAAGGAACAACTGATGATTAACTTCTGAAAATCAATCAATGAAAGCCCTATGGATCACAGTGTTCTGATCCTCAACGAATCATGAGTTTGATGCAGGACTGGGAAGTTATTCATTCATTTCATTGTGCATGGAGTCCCCAAAGGTCGGCGGCCAGCTCAACAGCAGCTAACACCAACAAGCCTACGTGAATCATGTGCAAGATGATGCTTATTATCACTTGTCAGAGTAGAGGGCATTGATTACATAGATGATCATTTTTCATAGTGAAGAACTTGGGCAGTGGGGTCTCAGAGGTCTGGATTTGAATTATGGTTTTACCATTTACTAGTTCTGTGGTCCAGAGTCCTGGTATGGAGCTATGGGTTAATGCACTGGACTGCAAAGTCAGTTTGAACTGCAAGTTTGGTGGTTCAAGCTCATCAGTCACTCCTTGGAAACCCTATCCAGGGTCACTAAGAGTTGGAACCAATTCCACAGCACTTGACAACAAATGACAGTCTTGCTATGGGTGGGAACTGACTTGATGGCACTTAACAACAACAGCTCTGTGGTACAGGACAATTTCCTTAATCTCTTTGGGTTCATTTCCTCATCTGTAAAATGGCAGGATTAAATTAAATAATTAATCTAAGCACTCAGTAAATATTAGCAACTATAGCACTAAAAATGCTAAAGAAACTGCTAATGTGTAGCATTTAATAAGAATGAAGGGTGGTGATGGTGATGTGCCATGGAGTCGTATGGTGACTCTTGTACAGGGTTTCCAAGGTTATAGATCTTTACAGGAGCACAAAGCCCCATCTTTCTCACATGGAATGGTTGGTAGTTTTCAGTTTATGATCATGAGATTAGCATCCCAACTCATAATCACTCTGCTACCAGAAATCCTTGAGAATAAAGGGTAGATAGAGAGGTATTTCTAGTTCACATCTCAGTTTACCTTAGCTTCCAAGGAAATAACATGATTCCAAAGTATTCTTATCTTCCCCTTTCAGTTCCTTGGTCTGAAGCATTAGATCATCCTAATTTTTCCCCACAACTGACAGTTCAAACCTACCAGCCACTCCTGGGAAACCCTATCCAGGGTCAGTAAGAGTTGGAACCAATTCCACAGCACTTGACAACAAATGACAGTCTTCACTCTGGAGACCTGATGTGACACTATAGGTTAAGCACTGGACCTCAAGGCTGGTTTGAACAAGGTCAGTGGTTCAACTCCCCAGCCACTCCTCAGAAACCCTATACAGGGTCACTATGAGTCAGAACTGACTCAACAGCACTTAACAACAACAAAGGGCTAATTCGTGTGGGGAAAGAAATGCATGCCATCAAGTCAGTTCCGACTCATAACAATCCTGTGCAAAACAGAATGAAATCCTACCCAGTCCTGTGCCACCCTCACATCTGTTTTCACCTTTGAGCCCATTGCTGCTGCTACTATGTCAATACATCCCTAAGAGGATCTTCCTCTTTTTCACTGATCCTACACTTAACTGATCCTACACTTAACCAAGCATGATAATCTTTTCCAGGGATTGGTCCCTCCTGATAACATATTCAAAGTATGGGAGATGAAGTCTCACCATCCGCTTCTAAGGAGAATTCTGGCTGTACATCTTCCAGTATAGATTTGTTTGTTCTTCTGGAAGTACATGATACTTTCAATATTCTTCTTCAGCACCATAATTCAAATGCACTGATTCTTCTATGGGCTTCCTTATTCATTGTTCAACTTTCACATGTGTATGAGGCTATCAAAAATACCATGGTTTGGGTCAGCACACCTTAGTCCTCAAACTGACACCTTCACTCCTGAACACTTTAAAGAGGACTTGTGCAGCAGATATGACTAATGCAATACGTCATTTGATTTCTTGACTGCTGCTTTCATGAGAGTTGATTGTGGATCGAAGCAAAATGAAGTCTTTAGTCTTTTCTGCATTTATCATGATGTTTATTTATTGGTTCAGTTGTGAGGACTTTTGTGTCCTTTACATTGAGGTACAATACTTACTGGAGGCTGTAGGTTTTGTTGTTGTTGTTGTTTTACCTTTATTGGTATTTCAAGTACTCTTTGTTTCCAGCAAACAAGGTTGCATCATCTGCATATACCTTATCCTGATGCTACATTCTTCCTCAAATAATCCATCTTCTCAGATTATTTACTCTGCACACAGATGAACAAGTATGGTGATAGGCTACAACCTTGGAACACACCTTTCTTTCTTTCTTTTTTAATAAATGTTTTATTGTAAATTATATGATAGTTTACATGGGAGAACATTAGTTTTACATTCATTCTATCATATATCATTTCATCGCCATAGCTACAATCCCGTCCATGCATCATCAACCAACCAAAGGGTATACACTGCAAGCCTGCCCCCCACCCCCACACCGGTCATCAGCACACAGCCCCTTTCCCTCTCTGGATCTCAAATCCCCAGCCACTCCATTGCTCCACGTCATCGTCTCTGCCTCCATCTCAGGCATCACTGCTTCTTTGGGTAGGGTCCCCCTCTCCACTCTTCTCCATTGATGGTCCCAGGGCCCTCTGCTCCTAGACTGAAAAGTTAATCACTCCCCTCCTTGCTATAAAATGTTCACCTTTACATTTCCAACCCTCACAATCAGTCCTGATAACAATTATTCACTATTGTATCACAAGAGACCCATCTGAATTTCATTGCATCAGCCCCACCTAGACAGATTGGATACTATTCACTGGAGATTCTACCTTCCTCCAGGCCCTCTGGATCTAGGTTCCCTCTCAAAAGCTTGTAAGCCAGTCACTTCTTGCCTTTGTAGCCCCCCATTTTGGGTAGCCAATGTCCAAGTTGCCCATCCCTGCCTACTCTTTGTGGAACATACCTTTCTTGATTTTAAACTATTCAGTATTCCCTTGTTCTGTTCTGACAGCTGTCTCCTGCTCTATGCACAGGGTCTTCATGAGCAAAATTAAGTGTTCTAGAATACCCATTCTTTGGAAAGTTATCCATAATTTATCGTGATCTACATAGTCAAAACCCTTTGCTTAGTCAATAAATCACAAGTATATATCTCTCTGGTATACTCTGCTTTGATCCAAGATCCATCTGACATCTGCAATGACATCCCTCTTTCCATGTCCTCTTCTGAATCTGGCTTGAATTTCTGGCAACTCCTTGGCAATGTACTGTCACACCTGTTTTAAAATTATATTCAGCAAAATTTTACCTACATATGATATTAGATATTGTTCAATGATCTTCTCATTTCGTTGAGTGACCTCACTTTGGAATGAGCACAAATATGGATATCTTTTTAAATTGCAGGAAAAGTATATATGTTATCTATGGTTGAAGTAACAAATTAAAGAAATACAAATTTATTATTTTAGAATTTAATAGGTTAGTCCAACATGGGCTAAAATCAAGGTGATAGCAAGGCTGTTTTCCTTTTTGGAGATTTTCTTGCGTTTTGTAGGTTCTCAAGCATAGCCTTTCCTCTCTTTACAAAGCTAGTTGTTGTTGTGTTGTGATGTGCCGTGGAGTCGGTTCCGACTCGTAGCGACCCTGCACATGGTTTCCGAGGCTGTTAATCTTTACGGGAGCAGAATGCCTCATCTTTCTCCCATGGAGCAGCTGGTAGTTTCGAACTGCTGACCTTGAGGTTCACAGCCCGATTCATAACGTAGAACATTGGATTATTTCCTTCTCCTATCACTCTGACTTATTTATCTGCCTCTCGCTTCCATTTTTAAGCATCCTTGTGATTACAATGGACCAACCAAGACAATTGAGGACAATTTCCCTATATTAGGTCCATTTGATTAGCAATATTAATTTAATCTGCAACCTTAATTCCCATTGACCTTGTAACCTAACACATTCACAGATTTCAGGAATTAGGATGTGGATATTTTTGGTGTGGAGAAAGTGTCATCATTCTTCCTACTACAATAGACCAGTCACTCCAAAACTTCCCAAAGCCATTTGTTAAACAAATCTACTGATTACTTAGATCATAAATATTAAAAGCATATCTTTGTCTAAAAATTATCTACTAAAACTGTCTGTCAAGTCACCCAAACCTGGGCACTTTGACATCTTTACTTACATGGAATAGCTGCTCTATTTCCTCAGAGAGAGGTATAGAAGAAAAACAGGTAGGTGGTATGTATTATGTTCATATTCACACAGCCTTTTGTTCTGTCTTTATTTGGTGTACTAAGGACTTCCTTTGCACAAGGAACCATCAGTGTATCATCTACGGAATATCCAGAACTTGCATACAAAATCCTGTTGAACCAATGTCTAACCAAAGTCTCCTAAGCCAAACCCAAGCCCATTGCCACTTAGTCAATTCCAACTCATAGAAAACATACATGGCAGAGCAGAACTGCTCCTTCGGGTTTCCAAGGCTGTAAATCTTTATGGGAGCAGACAGCCTCATTTTTTCCCCACAGAGCAACTCATGAACCTGAACCATCAACCTCCTGGTTAGTAGCCTTGTGCTTATCTAACTGCACCACCAGGGTCCTTTATAACCCCCTTACTCCACTTAATTTAGGTTTATAGTAGCCCCAGGTTCATATTTTCTTGGCAATCCCTCCATGCTAAGTATTGGATTTTTATTTTCAAAAGGCCTCATGACAATAGACTCACAACTTTGACACAATCTGAAGAAAAGAGATTCATTTAGGCAGGTTCTAAAATTCAAGTCATGCCTTAGTTTATCCAACTGAATTAAGCTTTAAGAAAGGAATAATCAAAAGAGAGAGAGAAAGAAACAAAACAACAAGCACAGATATTGTTGTTGCTAAGTGCCTTCGAGTCAGTTCTGATTTGTAGTTACCCTGTATAAAGTTTCCAAGGAGTGGATGGTGGGTTTGAACCACCAACCTTGTGGTTAACAGTCAGTGCTAATCTTATAACGCCACAATGGGCCAATGTATGTTGTTGTTGTTGTGAAGTGCTGTTAAGTCGATTCCGACCAATAGCAATCCTGTATAAGGAGCTCTGGTAGCGTAGTGGTTACGAATCAGGCTGCGAACCTTAAGGTCAGCGGTTCGAAACTACCAGCAGCTCCGCGGGAGAAAGATGAGGCTTTCTACTCCCGTAAGGATTTACACCCTCGAAAACCCTGTACAGGGTCGCTATGGGTCGGAACCGACTCGACGGCACTTAACAACAATAACAACATAGGGTTTCCGAGGAGCAGCTGGTGAGCTTGAATCACCAACCTTGCAGTTCAAACGGCTTTTCAGTCTGGCGCATTAACCCACAGCGCCACACAAGGCTCCATTAGCAAAGTTAAATTTAATTTAAAATTTTTAGGTTTCAATACTTTAAAATATTAATGCTTAAGTAAAAATTCTACGATGGTGACTAGGGGTGGGAAGGAAGGGAGAATGGCACTGTGGGTTAATGTAATAACTTTGAACCTCAAGATTAGTGGCTCAAGCTCAACAGCCGCTCCTTGGATACGCTATATAACGTTGCTACGCGTAGGAACAGACTCGACAGCGCTTAACAACAACAGAGAGTTGAAACGTGTTAACTTGAGTAGCAGGAAAGGCAGTTAAAAAATAAAGGACAAAAAATTAATATAAATTATATATTTGTTGTTAAGCACCGTGGAGTTGATTCCGACTCAGTGACCCTGCACAGGGTTTCTGAGGCTGCAAATCTTTGCAGGAGCAGAAAGCCTCATCTTTCACCCGCGGAACAACTGGTAGTTTCGAACTGCCGACCTTGAGGTTAGCAGCCCGATTGGTAACCACTAGGCTACCAGAGCGCCTTAAATTATATATAGATGTGTACATATATGTAAATTACATATATACACACACATATATATTAAACTTTACAATTATACTTCATGAATTGGGAAGCAGTATATATTTTTTGTTATTTTCACTTTCTTAGAAACTTCTCCTACCATGATTATACAAAGTATACTTTGGGGAGAAAAAATTCTAAGAGACCTAGAATAATTTTTCTTTCTTCATTCTTCTTTTGCACTAGATCAAACCACTTATATCAAAGAAATTCATCTTTGTTTTATTTTTAAGATCCTTATCCTAAGTAAGGATCAAATCGCTTATACCAAAGAAAATGATTTGTTTTATTTTTGTGATCCTCATACAAGTAAAGGATGCAACTCCACAAATTCTCTTGACAATTCAGACTGAAGCTAAATAATTCTTGTGTCTATAATACATTCCTTACTTAGTCTAAATCCATTTATTATGTTATCCCTTTCTAGAAATATAGCTTGTAAAATGTAGTTTTAAGGTTCATTTAAAGGATGCTTGTTGTTGTTAAGTGCAGTCAAGTCATTCCGAGAGATAGAAAGCAAGCCTGTTTAGCATCTCCAAGGAGAAATTGATGGGTTTGAACTGCTGACCTTGTGGTTCACAATCCAGTGCTGACCCTGCAGTGCCACGCCAGATATTTGAAAACCCTTGTCACGCTTCACCACTCATCTGTCAGTTTGACATTCTGTGGGGACTTATCTATTGCTGTAATACTGGAAGCTATACCACGGATATATTTTTTGTGTGTGTGCTAAAAGTTTACAGAGACCTTTATTAAGCTTTTCACAATGTGTCAGCATTTTCTTTAATTGCATTATGATTGCTCTATTTCTAGAACTCTAGTTTCCCTATCCAGTTATCCTCTCATCTTTGCTTTAGAATCATTGTTGACTTTTTGTTCTCATATATTATTGCTCTGTGCTGCCAAGTCAGTTCCAATTCATAGTGACCTTATGCACTGCCCAGTCCCGTGCAATCCTCACAATCATTGTTAAGCTTGAACCCATTACTGCTGCCACTGTGCCAATGCATCTTGTTGGGGTACCACTGATATTTTAAATACAAGCAGGGTACATCCCTTATGAAGAGGTTTTAGCAGAGCTTTGAGACTAAGAAGAAGAAGAGGCAGACCACTTCCGAAACCCTTATGAACAGCGGCAGAACACTGTCAGATATAATGCCAGAATATGAGCCCTTAAGATTGGAAGGCAGTCAAAATATGATTGGGGAAAGTTGCCTCCTCAAAGTAGAGTTGACCATAACGATGTGAATGAAGCAAAAACTTGGGGACCTCCATTTGCTGATTAAAATGAGAAGAAACAGGTGCAAATATCCATTAATGATGGAAACATGGACTGTGTGAAGTATGAATCTAGGAAAATTTGAAGTTGTCAAAAATGAAATGAAGCATATAAAAATCAATATCCTAGGCATTGTTGTTAAGTGTTGTAGATTCAATTCAAACTCATGGTCACCCTGTGTAGGGTTTCAAGGAGCAGCTGGTGAGTTTGAACCACCAACCTTGAGGGTCAAAGCGATTTTGCAGTCTAGTGCATTAACCTGCAGTGCTACACCAGGATTCCATCCTAGGCATTAGTGAGCTGAAATGTACTAGTATTGACCCTTTTAATCTGACAGTCATGGTTTACCAGGATGGGAATGACAAATTGAAAAGGAATGGCGTCACATTCATCAAAATGAGCATGTCAAGATCTATCTTGAAATACAGTGCTGTCTATGATAGGATAATATCTATATATCTACAAGGAAAACCAGTTAGTACCACTATTACTCAAATTCACACACTAACCATTAAATCCACTAATGAAAAAATTGAAGAATTCTACCAACTTCTTCAGTCTCAAATTTATCAAATATGCAATTAAAATGCATTGATATTTACTAGTGATTAGAATGAGAAAATTGGAAGCAAAAAGGCAGGATCAATGATTGCAAAATATGGGCTTGGTTATAGAAATTATGTTGGACATCACATGATAGAATTTTGCAGGACCAATGCCTTCTTCACTGCAAATACATTTTTCCAACAACATAGCAGTCAACTAAGCACACGGTTTTCGATTGTGTAGATCATGACAAGCTATGGAAAACATTGTGAAGTATGAGTACTCCAGAACACTTAATTGTGTTCATCAGGAATCTGTATGTGGACTAAAGGGCATTTT
>NW_006408545.1:24100043-24121319 GCF_000296735.1 Chrysochloris asiatica
GAAGAAAACAAAAGGTCATTAAAAAGACAGTAAATAAAACACCAAAGTGGATGTCAGAAGACACTCTAAACCTTTATCTTGAGTGTAAAGAAGCTAAAGCAATTGGAAAAAAATGGTGACGTAAAAGAGCTGAGTAGAAATTTTCAAAGAGCAGCCCAAGAAGACAAAGTCAAGTATTATAATGAAATGCACAAAGATCTGGAGTTAGAAAACCAAAAGAGAAGAACACCCTCAGCATTTTTCAAGATGGAAGAACTGAAGAAATATGGCCATGGCAAAATATTAAATGAGTCCAAAAGCATCCAAAGAAGACGAAAGGAATACAGACTTACCTGTATCAAAAAGAAACAGTCGACGTTCAACCATTGCAAGAGGTAGCATATGATCAAACGCCCGTGGTACTGAAGGAAGAAGTCCATGCTGCACTGAAGGCATTGGGAAAAAACAGGACACCAGGAACTGATGGAATGCAAATTGAAATGTTTCAACAAATCAGCGCAGGACTGGAGACACTCATTCACTGGAGGCACTCACTAGGGCAAGAAATCTGAATGACAGTTATCTGGCCATCTGATTGTAAGAGATTCATATTTATACAAATTCCAGAGAGAGGTTACCCAACAGAATGTGGAAATATCATTAATATCAAACAATATCATTAACATCACAGGCAAGTAAGTTTTTTCTGAAGATATTTCACAAAAAGTTGCAACAGTGCTATGACAGGGAACTGTCAGAAATTCAAACCAGATTCAGAAGAGAATGTAGAACTTGGGATATCATTGCTTATGTCAAATGGATCTTCACTGAAAGCAAAGAATACCAGAAAGATGGTTGCTGTTGTTAATTTTGTGTGCCATAGAATTGTTTCCAACTCATAGAGACCCTGTATAGGGTTTACAATGAGTGGCTAGTGGGTTTGAACCACCAACTTTGTGATTAGCAGTTCAGTGTTTATCCTACAGTGCCACACCAAGACTTGTGCTTTATTGACTATGTAAATAAAGTTTGTGACTGTGTGGATCATCACCAACTACAGAAAGCATTGTGAAGAAAGGACATTGCAAAACACTTAATTGTGCTCATGAGGAACCTTTACATAGACCAAGAGGCAGTAATTTGAACAGAACAAGGAGATACTGAATGGTTTAAAACCAGGAGAGGTGTGTTTCAGGATTGTATTTTTTCATCATAATTTTTCAATCTGTATGCAGAGCAAATAATCTGAGAAACTGGAGAACATGACATCAGGATTGGAGGAAGGCTCATCAACCTTTGATATGAAGATGATACAATCTTGCTTGCTGAATACCTACAGGACTTCGAATACTGATGAAGATCAAAGGCTACAGCCTTCAGTAAGGATTATGTCTCAATATAAAGCAAAATCCTCATAACTGGACTAAGAAATACCGTCTTGAGTAATGGATAAAAGATTAAAGTTATCAAATATTTGATTTTGCTTCCATCCACAATCATCATTCATGAAAGCAGCAGTCAAGAAATCAAATGATGTATTGCATTATACAAATTTGCTGCACAAGACCTCTTTGAAGTATTCAAGAGCAAAGATGTCAGTTTGAGGAGTAAGATGCACCCAAACCAAGTCATGGTATATTAAATCCCTCATAATCTTGTAAAAGTAGGATAATGAATAAGGAAGACCATCGAAGAATTAACATATTTGTGTTGTAGTGTTGGAGAAGAATATTAAAAGTGCCGTGGACTGCCATAAGAAGAAACAAATCTGTCTTGGAAGAAGTACAGCCAGAACTCTCCTTAGATGCCAGGATGGGGAGGCATCATATCTGATACTTTGTACATGTTATCAAGAAAGTCCAGTCCCTGAAGAAGGACATCATATGTGGTAAAAGGAGGGTCAGCTAAAAAGAGGAAGACCCTCAATGAGATGAATTAACACAGTGGCAGTGGTGCTGGACTCAAACTTAACAACAATTGTGAGGATGGCACACAACTGGATCGTTTCACTCTTTTGTACATAGGGTCGCTATGAGTTGGGACCAACTCAATGGCACCTAATTACAACAATACCACACTTCCAGAGCCCTTGTAGTGTGTTGGGTAAGTGTTTGGCTACTAACCGAAAAGTTGGTAGTTTGAATCTCTCAGCTGGTCCACAGGAGAAAGAATGTAGTAGTCTGCTTCTGCAAAGATTACAGCCTTGGAAACTCTATGGAGTAGTTCTACTCTGCCCTTTCTATTTGCTGTGAATTAGTATAGACTCGACAGCAATGTAGGTTTTCAAACTTCATCTTTCTTAGGTTTGCCAGATCTGTGGAGGACATGGTATACATTCTGACAAGATTCTTGTTCTAATAGTAAATACTAAAGCACTAATCTGAACTCAAAACATTATGTCTATGTGTGAGTGCACGAGTGCATGTGAGCATGCATGGTTGCCTTTGGGTGTTCTTTTAAACACAAAATTTCCAAAGAATCTCATTCATATGAGACATCTAGAAACCCTGCCAAAGTCTCTCTTTTCCAGATCAAATAATCCCAGTCCCATTTAATTTTGCTTTAAAAATTCAAATTTATAAACATCACAATGAAGCATTACAGGAAACAGAACCACACTGTCAGGCATATGTAGCTAAGCATCTTGGGAGATTTAGTACAGTTTTCCTAGAAGCAGAAGAATAAATAAATGATTTTTATGTTTATTTTCTCCCAGCACTAGATATCTATGAAGCAGAACCAAATATACCAACAGATATTTGAGTGTCCAATGGATTTGTAGCATTAACATAAGCTCTGTGAACCCAACAAATCACTTGAGTTTTGTGAGTTGCTTGAAATATGCACATCGAGAAGCCAAGGGACTTGCAAACGATTCAGGCTTCCCAATTACACAGGGCTTCCAATGTACTTTTGATGGTTTTCCACAGGCTCAAATATACACAGATATGATTGAAAAAAGATGTCCATCATTCAAATCTAAAACTTCTGTCCCATTAAAAGCATGCCACCTATACTGCCCATTAAATTAAAATGTTGACTCTATAAATCCTGTAGCTGTCTTATAAAAAGCTCAGTTATATTGCTGTTGGTAGGTGCCATCGATTCAGTTCCTATCCATAATGATCCTGTGCACAGTAGAATGAAACACAACCCAGTCCTGTGACATCCTAATTATCATGTTTGAATCCTTTGTCAGTCCATCTCATTGAGAGTCTTCCTGTTTTTTCTGACCCTCCGCTTTTCCAACCATGATACCTTTCTCCAGGAACTGATTCCTCCTGACAACATGTCCAAAGTATAAGAAACAAAGTCTCACAATCCTTGCTTCAGGGAACATTCTGGCTGTACTTACTCCAAAACTGATTTATTTGTTCTTCTGGCAGTCCATGGTATTTTCAATATTCTTCTCCAGCATCATAACTCAAAGGCGTCTATTCTTCTAAGGTCTTCTTTAATTATGCATATGGTGGTGGTTATGTGCCATGGAGTTGGTTCCGACTCATAGTGATCCTGTACAGGGTTTCCGAAGCTGTAAATCTTTACAGGAGCAGAAAGTCTCATCTTTCCCCCCACAGAACAGCTGGTAGTTCCGAACTGCTGACCTCACGGTTTGCAGACTGAAAATATCATGGTTTGGATCAAGCACACTACAGTCTTCAAATTGACATCTTTGCTCTTTAATACTTTACAGAGGTCTTTTGCAACAGATTTGCCTAATGTAATGCATTGTTTGATCTCTTGACTTCTACTTCTATGAGTATCGATAGCAGATTCAAGCAAAATGAAATCTTTGACAACTTTAATATCTTCTCGGTTTATCATGATGTTTCTTATTGGTCCAATTGTGAGGATGTTTCTTTTCTTTACATTGAGGTTCAATCTATACTGAAGGCTGTCATCTTTGATTGTCACCAGTAAGTCCTCTTTGCTTCCAGCAAACAAGGCTGTGCTACCTGCATATCATAAGTTTTTAATGAGTCTTCTTCCAATCCTGATGCCATGTTCTTCTTCATATAATCCAGTTTCTCAGATTATTTGCTCAGTATGTATATTGAATAAGTATAGTGAAAGAATACAAGCCTGGCACACATTTCCTAATTTTAAAGCATTTGCTATCCCCTTATCTGTTCCTCATGAGCATGATTAAGAATTCTAGACACAGAGAGGACAGGGATGGGCAACTTGGACACTGGCTACCCAGAATGGGGGAGGGGGCTACAGAGGCAAGAAGTGACTGGCTTACAAGCTTTCAAGAGGGAACCTAAATCTATAGAGGGTATGGAGCAAGGTGGAATCTCCACTGAGTGGTATCCATTCTGCCTAGTCAGGGCTGACAAAAAGTGACGCAGATAGGGCCTTTGTGATACAATAGCAAATAATTGTTACCAGGACTGATCATAAGGGCTGGAAATGTAAAGATGGACATTTTGGGGCAAAGGGAGGGGAGTGATTAACCTTACAGTCCAGGAACAGAGGACCCTGGGACTATCGAAGGAGAAGAGCAGAGAACGGAACCCTACCCAGAGAAGCAATGATGCCAGGGATGGAGGCAGAGACGATGACGTGGGGAGATGGAGCGGCTGGAGACTTTGGACCTGGAGAGGGAGAGGGGCAGTGTGCGGACGACATGGGGGCAGGCTTGCGGGGTGTACCCTTTGGTTGGTCGATGATGCATTGAGGGGATTGTGACCATGGCAAGGAAATGATGTGCAACAGGATCAGTGTGAAGCTCTTGAACACAGAGATGCTAAAGCAAATGGAAGAAATATGGAAGGAAAAGAGTTGAAAGATGGAACCAAAAGGAAGGATCAGTAACTGGAAAATATCGCCTTTGTGAAAGAAGATGCTAGAGATCACATGTTAGAAGTTTGTGTATCCAATGATTTATCAACTGCAAACATCTTTTATCAACAACATAAAAGGTGACTGTAAACCTGGACCTCACCAGATGAAATACAAAGCAATCAAATTGACTGCATCTGTGGGAAGAAAAGGTGAAGAAACTCAATATCATCAGTGAAAACAAGGTCAGGGGCCCATTGTGGAACAGACCATCAATTACTCATACGCAAGTTCAGACTGAAGCTGAAGAAAATCTGTGGGAAGAAAAGGTGAAGAAACTCAATATCATCAGTGAAAACAAGGTCAGGGGCCCATTGTGGAACAGACCATCAATTACTCATACGCAAGTTCAGACTGAAGCTGAAAAAGACGAGAGCCAAAATATGACCTTGAGTATATCCCACCTGGATTTAGAGACCATCTCAAGAACAGATTTGATACCACTAACCACCAAAGACTGTGGAATGACATCGTGAACACAAGACATGAAGAAAGCAAAAAGTCATTAAAAAGACAAGAAATAAAGAAAACATCAAAATGGATGTTAGACAACACTCTGATGGATGGCTACTTTGGTTTTACTGACTCTGCAAAGGCATTCTATTGTATGCATCATCAAACTATGGACAGCATTGCAAAGATGAGTGGTGGCCAATTTTATTACATTACTTTAATCATAAAAACATTCATTTATTTACCATAAACATGTGCAAGGAATTTCTGGGTGGCACAAACAATTAAGCACCTCAGAAGACAGACCTGGTAATCCTGACTACCCTATGGAGCAATTTTACTTTGCACGTATTGGAATCATCATTGGTCGAAATTGATTCAATAACAACTAGCAACAATAATAATAAGCATTTAAAATATACCATAATTTTTATAGCCCTGTTATAAAATTGGGAAGTAATTTTGGATTAATCTCATCCTGTCTTGAAATGTACATCGTTCAGTGAGAACCCAGAGGTTCCCTTGTGTGGCACTATGCCAGTTTCCTAAAAAAGGCAAGGTCTGCCTTTATTGGCCTGATGCTTTGATAGCCTTTGATCAGGTCATTGTACCAGAGTAGCCAAGATATAAGGCAAGATGTGGCCTTTCAGTAACCTTCCTTTGTGTGTGTGTGAGAGTAAGACAAGTTAATTGAGCTTGACAGTACAGATGACCCTTTCAAGTCAGGTAAAATGAGACTGTTGTACTTATCCAGGTAGATAACCCTTAATATTGCTTGTACTATCTATGGGAAGAGAAAGGGGCCTGTTTGTTTTAAATGTTTTTTTAAGGAAGGAAACAAAGATTCCCGGGAGTTGTCTGGCTAGGTCCATCTAAAGAGACAATGGAGTCATTTGAATGGGTCAAGACATACTGAAAGGTAGCGGACACAGTCCTGTAGAAGGATTACTACTATTGATAATACTTCCTTTGTCCTTTATTTGGCATAATTGTCAAAGTTCAGATTGAGGGATCTAGTGGACTCACTTTGGACCTCTCTTTAGAAAGCTGTAATTTGGTAGTGATGGAATGTCCTGGACAATCATCAGTTAATATTGTTTATTGCTTATTAAGAAATTTCTTTTGCTTACAGTATATTCTGGGACTGTTTTCCCTGTGTGTTCGCTAGATTCTCGATGGTTGGCAATAATGACTACACATGACTATACATACATGTGTCCACTGAGGGAGGGTGAGAGAGAGCATATGGGATTCACTCTTCTCATCAGGCAAATTCTCCAGGGTTAGAAGATGACACCATCCTCTTCTTTCCTCCAGAGAAAGTCTAAAAGTCACAGCCTGCTCCCAGAGCATCAAAGACTCTTTGGGGGTAATCTGACTTTGGTGCCCACGATTCTTTTTCAACATTGCTGGCCCTGTTCCAGTTTCAAAAGTTCAGAATCCAGTTTAGAAAGAGAGAGTAGAGGAAAGGAGGGTAAAAGGGAGGGAGGAAGATCATTGGGCTGATTCTGGGGAGGTGTTTCTCAGGCTGCAGTAGATCCCTGCTCCTTAGTCAACATGGCTATGGTATTAGAGCATGGTCTATGGATTGATGGTGTGTGTCTTATGTTATTAAAATGAGATTTCCGAATAGCTCCAAGATTTACCAGGAAATGAGAAATGAATCTGAGTTCTGTTGCCAGCACTAATGGAATTTCATGGTTATAGTATTGGCAGTGCTTCAGAAGAAACGTTTCATTCATTTATTATTCTAGATTTTTTCAACTGGCTGTATTCCTTTTGAGCTTGACAGAACTCTGTGGTGGCTTGTGTGGCAACTTCACAATGCCTATCAAATGCCAGACAAAGATTCTATTAATGAGTCTTAAGGAAATGATTCAAGAAAAGCATTAATGTTTTTATCGGGAAGCATTTATTTGGAAAGAGATGTGTTTAGACTGGTGGGGGGGGGGTGCCATGGAGTTGGTTCCAACTCACAGTGGTCCTATATAGGGTTTCTGAGACTAAATCTTTATGGGAGCGGAAAGCCTCATCTTTCTCCCACGGAATGACTGGTAGCAGCCCGACTCGTAACCACTATGCTACCAGAGCGCCTTATGGTTAGAATAGCTTTACAAAAATTACACAAAACTGGAAAGAATCAAATTTCCCATAGCATATGATACCTGAATATGTCACTGCTAAAGTATATTGGGCTACCATTTTTTAAAAAAAGTGTTGTTAAGTGCCATTGAGTTGGAACCGAATTGCGGACATTTAATAACATAACAACAATAAAGTGTAATCTAACAGAAGTTAGTTTTTCAAAGATCTGTTTGTGACAATTGTACTTAAGTGAAGACTTATTTACTCCATTATCATTTATGGAAGTAAGTCTCTTTATCATAAACTCCTTTAATGACAGATCATGTGCTTTTGTAACATTTATATCCCCACATGTCTTCATTAACTAGTGCATTGTTGTTGTTGTTGTTGTTAAGTGCTGTCGAGTCAGTTCTGACCGGTAGAGATCCTGTATAGGGTTTCTGAGGAGCAGCTGGTGAGCTTGAACTGCCGACCTTGTGGTTCAAACCGACTTTGCAGTCCAGCGCATTAACTCATAGCACCACACCAGGGCTCCATATATATATTTATATACACACACAAAGGTGAGTCAAAAATCATCCACACTCAGGTTATATTAAGATGCCGTCCACGTCCACGGCTGATAACAACATTGAGCATGCATGTGAAATGATTCTGTCAAATAGATAAGTGACAGTGAATTAGCTGGCAAATATTTTGCAAATCAGCCATGGCTCTGCCTATGAAACAATCCATGACAGACTTGGGTTTTGAAAAATTTGTGAGAGATGGGTACTGAACTCACAAAGAGCATAAACAGAAGTATTTTGACATCTGCGAACAAACTTTGGACCAATATTTGAAAGAAGGTAAAAGTATCTTTAAAAAAAAAATCATTACTGGTGATGAGGCATGGATTCACCACTACGAACCTGAGAGTAAACTGCAGAGTATGGAATAGAAACATCTCAAGAGCAGACCAAGAAAAAGTTCAAAAGACAACCATCGGCTGGGAAATTGATGCTTACAGTTTTCTTAGATTCTCAAGGGCCAGTATTGGTGCATAATCAGAAGAAAGGTTCAATAATTAACAGTGCTCGTGACAGTGAGATACTGACACCTAAACTTGGGATGAAATGCACAGAACTGCTAGCCAAGGGCTTTGTGATCTTGCATGACCCACACTGTTGGCTTTCCGCAAAAATGGCTTTTTGAAGTATTAAAGCATCCTCCCTATTGTCCTAATCTTGCTCCCTTGGACTTTCACCTGTTTGGTCCCCTGAAAGCAATCCTTTGAGTAGGAAGATTCATGTCTGATGAAGAAGCAAAGATAGAGGTGCATTTGTGGCTCGCAGTTCAGCCTAAAACATGTTTTAATAAGTGAATACGAAAGCTTGTTGTTAGATGGACAAAGGGTATTGAAAAGCGAGGAGACTATGTCAAAAAATGATATATTTGTCTTTTATAAAAGTTGATTAAAATAAATTCTACAACTAGAGTGTAGATGGAGTCCTGGTGTGGTGCTGTGGGTTAATGCGCTGGACTGTAAAGTTGCTTTGAATTGCAAGATTGGCAGTTCAAGCTCACCAGCTGCTCCTCAGAAACCCTATACAGGGTAGCTATGGGTCAGAACTGACTCAATGGCACTTAACAACAACAACAGAATGTGGATACTTTTTTACTCACCCTCGTGTGTGTGTGTATGTGTGTGTGTGCATGTTTGCTTTTATAATTCAAAAGGTAAAATTAATGGCTGGAAAATGTTGATTTGGAATGAACATTCACACTTTAGAAATGTGGTGTTGTAGGATAAGCACTGGACTGCTAATCACAGGTCCGTGGTTCAAGTCTACCAGCCATTCCTCGGAAACCTTATTCAGGGTCGTTATGAGTCAGAACCACCTCAAAGCTATTTAACAATAACAACAATAAGGGATGTGGATAAAAGGAAGTTTCAAGGATCCTGAAGAAATTGTTCACGTTGGTGTTGTTAAGTGCTGTGGAGTCTAATCCATCCCATAGCAATCTGTATAAGGTTCATAAGGAGCAGCTGGTGGCTTTCAACCACCAATCTTGTGGTTAGCAGTCCAGTAATTCCTACAGTGCCACACCAGGACTCCAACTTAAAAATCAATTTAAATTGTAAGAAGTTAAAGAAATGCTGTTAATTCAGATTTCTTCAATCTTTTGCCAAAGCAATTGAAAAGACGCATATTTTCCTTGTTTAAAATCACTGATAATTTTTACTAGCTCTAGGGAAAGGAAATCATGTTGCTTTGCACTACTTAAGAGTGTCATACAACTTCCCACAAAGGAAGAAAGAAAATTATTTTAAGAGGTTATGACCTTTTTTTGTGTCCACCAATTTTAGGTAAGAACAAACATGACTATTTGGTACCAAATTTACCTAAAGTTTCAGAGCTGGGGCTAATCACTGAGGAAATTTGACTCTAATATTTGATTTATGGTAAATTAAAAATGAATAAAACCTTCCCACTGCTTGTATGGATTACACATTGCAATTTATATCCAAAGAGTACAGTATGGAAAGTGAAGAAAAGAATAAGGTTAAAGTACAGATCTCTGACAAACACTACCTCAGCCAGGAGATGAAGGTTAACAGCAATAGCTTGTACCTCTGTGGTCTTTCTCCTCTTAACCCACAACCCATGCCAAATCACACAAAAAACATGAGAGAATTTTCAGTAGAAAGACACTGTAGACTATCTGACCAGTATCCTGAAAAATTGTCAAGGTCATACAAAAAACAAGGAAAGTCTAAGAAACTGTCACCTAGAGGAGTCTAGGAGTACTGGTGTGGCACTGTGGGATAATGCACTGGACTGCAAGGTTGGTTTGAATCATAAGATTGGTGGTTCAAACTCACCAGCTGCTCCTCCAAAACCTGATACAGGGTCATTATGAGTTAGAACCAACTGAACGGCATTTAACAACAACAACAAAGGCACTTAGGAGACATAATGACAAAATTGTGCCCTTGATGGGCTCCCGTAACAGAAAAATAACAATTAGGTAAAAACTAAGGGAATACTTTGGACATATTGTCAGGAGGGAGCAGTCGCTGGAGAAGGATATCATGTTTGGTAAGGTGGAGGGTCAGAGAAAAAGAGGAAGACCCCTAACGAGATGGATCGGCCAAGTGGAAGCATCGATGGACTCAAGCATGGCAACAGTAGTGAGGTTGGCCCAGGATCGGGCAGTGTTTCGTTCTGCTGTGCATAGGGTCGCTATGAGTCGGTACTGACTTGATGGCACCTAACAACAACAACAAAGGGAATCTGAATGAAATATGTTGTTTTTATTGTTAAGTGCCATCCAGTAGGTTCCTTTTTAATTCAGTGTTCAAACAAAATGTCTAAACCTCTCTTATTTTTCCAAAAATTAGAGCATGGGAATTGCAGACCTTAGGCAAATTGGCTGCAGTCCTGGTGTGACACTGCAGAATAATGCACTGGACCCCAAGATCAGTTTGAACCACCAGGTTGATGGTTCAAACTCATCAGCCACTCCTCAGAAGCCCTATACAGGGTCGCTATGAGTTGGAACAGATTTGACAGCGCTTAACAGCAACAGGCAAGTTGACTAGGTCTCATAATACTTCAGCATGAGTAGGGTCCAGTGAATTCATGCTAGAGACAGACAAGTCAGGTTTCTTGACTTCTAGTGCAGTATTCTATATACTAAGTAGTGGCAAGTTAGAATTGTTGGATAATTGTTTCTGTTATTTAATTTGACATTTCAAACCAATTTAAAATAAACAACTCAACCATTACGAGGTGCCATGAAAAAAATGCACAAAGGCAAGTACTGGATCTAAAGATTCTATCTGGATTGGTATTCCTCAAATACCAGTTTGAAATAATGGAACTATTTGCATTCCAACAAAGATGTATTCACCCTTTGTTGTTGTTAAGTGCTATTGAGTCTGTTGGTTCTGACTCATAGCAACCCAGTATAGGGTTTCTGAGGGGTGGCTGGCGGGTTTGAATCATCAACCTTGTAGTTCAAACCAATCTTGCAGGCCCAGTGCTTATCCTTCAGTGCCACACTGAGAGCTTTTTCATTTACAAATAAGGGATACTAGTATTCTTATATAAGGAGCTCTGGTGGCATAGTGGGTTTCAGAACTGGGTTGCTAACCACAAGGTGAGCAGTTTGAACCCACCAGCTGCTTTGAGGGAGAAAGATTTCGTCTCAGGAACAGTCTACCTCTATCATATAGGGTCACTTTGAATTGGATTTGACCTGATGGCACAGAGAGTATTCGTAAATATTATTCTGGAATACTCTGCCAACACAAAATCATGCCCTGGATTTTTATGTAGGAAAACCTACTTCAACTTATCATGTTGTCACAACTCCAGGCCCTAAAGGAAAACAAGCAATTACTTTGACATGGCTGACTCACCACAGCAATTCTAAAAGAAAAAAATAGTCACATTAACTCTTACAGGTCAAAGCCCAGAAATCACATGTAGTCTATATCTATACCGCGACTGCTCTTCTTAAATACAAGCAACCAAGAGAGTGCAAGACGAAGCGGATCTAAGGTAAACCTACTGAGCTGCCGTTTACTTTTTGTATTCACAGGCATAGTTGTCCAGTAATAACAGGTAGACAGTTTATCAGATCCAAAAGAAAATAATGAGCTCCATCTAGGTAGAAGAAAAAACTTACATGAGTAGTAGAAAGCTATCTTGTAGTTGTTGTCAAATTGATTCGGACTCATATCAACCCTTTATAGGGTTTTTGAGGAGCGGCTGGTGGGTTTCATAGGAAGAATTTTATCAAATAACTTTGAAAAGGATTTTATCGAGAGAAAAGATTTTATTTCCAGAGAGTTATAATATTTCATTTCTGGTGGCACTCTCTAGTCATTCAAACAATAATTGACATTATCAACTTGACTCTGCAAAGAGAAATCATCAGCTGAGCAGAGCAGTTTAAAGTGAGCATGCAGTTTCCTTCAAATGTGCATTTCATATTTGGCTAACTCTGCTCCACATTCTAGATCAACATTGCCCAGCAGACCTATTTGCAACAGTGGAAAGGTTCATATTTGGGCTGTCCAAACTCACAGTCAAATGTGGCTCCTTAGCACTTGGAGTATGGCTGAGAACTAAAGATTAACTATATTTTATTTAAACTTCAGTATCACATCTGGCTACTGGTTACCTCATTGGACTGTCTGTATAGCTAAAGACACTGGGTTAGACACTCCCTGGAGAAGTAAAAAGAATAGGTCACATGGGCCGGGATCAGAGCTAGTCTAGACATAAAACAAGTGTAGGTTAAAATAGAGAGAGAGAAGATTGGAGAATGCATACTTTGTACTAGTCACTTCACCATTAAATCTCTTCAGCTTTAAAATAGGAATTCGTGATTCACCCAAGGAAGATGTACTTCTATAAAAATTTCAGAGTATTTTAAGCTTTTAAATGAATCATGTATTCCTAATCAACTATCAGAGTCCTTCTCAGTCTACTGATTGCTCTATAATTTTGATGTTCAACTTGATGATGGTTGATTTAAACCAATGTGTGTATGTTTCTTAATACAAAGTATTTTACAAAGATTCAAATATTATTAATAAATAATATAATTAAGTCTGCAGATGAAGGGACTTAAAATTATGTGTTCACCTGAAATTCTCTTTTCTCCCTGCTAAATCTTTAGTTTCTGCTGGATACTAATCAAGGATATCAATAAAGCATTTGTTAAGTGCTGTCAAGTCAGTTCTGACTCATAGCAACCCTGAATAAGGTTTCGCAGGAGCAGTTGGTGGGTTGGAACCACCAGTCTTGCAGTTAGCAATCTAGTTCATGCCCTACAACACCACACCAGGACTCCAAAGAAGCAGGTAGATGCTAGATGTTCATGTGTGTAATTCAGGGAGATCTCAAGAGTATAGTTTAAATAATGTCTCTAATTTTCCTAGAGTGTCATACTATTTGAATGTTCATTTTTATTAATATAGCAAATTCCTTTAAGAGATTCTGTCTACAATACAGCTCCTATCTCAAAATAGGAGTTCTTCAAATGTCATTTTACACAGTTTCATATGTTTGTTTGTTTTGTTAACAATATATTAAATAAAATAGAATCAAATGGATAAATGTATTTACATCAGCATGTTAATAAATTATTCATGCATTTTAAATTAGTGCCTTAATTCGCTGTAATAAAACTTATAGATAATAAAAACATCAAATATACAATTAATAACCCATTCATTTCAAACTTAAAATCAACATTTTAATAGACAAATGAGGTTTTTTACATTTTAAAAAGTTCTTTGAAATTCATTTTACTGAGATTTGAACAATGATACGATGTAATTTTATTGTAATATTGCAATTTATATCTCCTTTTTTCAACATAATATAGAAATGCCAAACTTATGCAACATTTAAAAAGAAACTCTTGAAGCTGTTAATACATCTTTTCACACCTAAGTTAAAAATGAAGCTATAAAAATCCATTCTGCATATCATTCTATATATCAGTTTTAATGTCTTAATATCTTTAGCAATATTTGAAATGACTGGAAGCAAAATAATAAATTCAATTCTTTGTGAAACATGTTCATTTTTAAAACCCCTTTCAATTCATTTTACAGCCTATGTGCACTACCCATGTTCGTTTCATCATAGATTCCATAAGCACTTTCCTTTACACACTAGGGTTAAAAAAAAAAAAAAAAGAATGAAATTAGCTCGATGTTCTCCATTCTTCCTTTAAACTAAAATTCTGACAGCTTTCAGTTTGTCTTACCACACTAAAGACTGGGTTTTTGCTGCCATCTGTTGACAGTAATTTTAATCTCCCCATTAAAAGAGAACTTAATTAACCTTCACAAATCACAAATTTCCATCGTTTAAAACCCTTTAGAAATCCACCCTTATGACTTCTTTCATTATACACATGATAAAAGGGTCCAGAAAGACTACATGACTTTTCCAAGGTCACCCCAAGGGAAATAGAGAGACTTGAGACTAGCATGTAGGTTTGTAACTTGCAGTTCAGTGTTTATTTTGCTACACTAATTGCTCTCAAATTTTAGGTGGCAGAGCGTCTGAAATGCATGATGCTTCTTGTACAACACCATGAAACACTTATATATTTAAATCCACTACATTAACTAGTGATAGTTTTCATTATATCATGGATAAACAAATCTGCGCCTCTATAAAAAATTATAACAAGCATATCATTTCAATATGAAAATCTAACAAGTAGAAAGAGGGCTAAGGTGGGCCCAGCAAGTGTCTACATGGACAGCTTCTAGGAAAGAACTCATCTAAAGGAAACTGAGGCACACAGATTTGACCCAAGAAGATATCAGAGATCCTGAGTATGTGTGTCACAGAGGGCTTAAAGTCTCATGGTTGAGTCTGAAAAATCAAGAGTTAAAATGTAAATTCAGGAAAATCTGAAAAAGTGACTCCTTGAATTCATTGGAATGAGACACAAGGAACAGGGCATAGAGTTCTCCCACTTGTTAGCGGCAGCATAGCTAGAAAAATGCTGGTGTATTTCTATTACTCTGAGTGCAAAGTTAGCATTGGTGCTTGCTAATTGAAACATTATAAATGTGAAGCTGCAAAAATTTAGATAATTAAAATAAAACAACAGTCTGGTAGTCAAGATAACCTAATCTAATAGAAAGGGGTTAGGTATTAGAAAGGTATCTTTCTTTAAATCTTGGTCTGTTGTTATTAAGTCCTGTCGAGTTGGTTCCAACTTATAGTGACCATCTATGCAAGGTTTCTGAGGAGCAGCTGGTAAGCTTGAACCACAGGACTTACAATTCAAACCAATCTTGCAGTCCAGTGTATTAACCTGCAGCGCCACACCAGGACTTCCAACTCTTGGTTTACTTATTTGTAAAATGAGAAAAACTATTAACCATCACTTTCTACCTCCCTGAGATGTTTGAGGAAATGCTTAAAAATGGTAACATTTATACAAATCGAAGGTTGTTGTTCGCAAATGCCGTGGAGTTGGTTCCATTCATAGGGTTTCCAAGGAGTGATTGGTAGGTTTATACCCCCAACCTTGAGATTAGCAGGCCAGCGCTTATCCTACAGCATACCAGGACTCCACAATAGAAGGTATTGTTTGTTCATGCAACCTCTCCTTTTCTTCTTCTCAAGAGCCTGAAGGACCAGTGGTTGAAGTGCTCAAGTCCTAACTCATGGTGGTTCTAACCTAACAGCTGATCCATGGGAGAAAAACATGGCAGCCTGCTTCTGTATTTGTACATTAAAATGGTTTATAGCCTTGGAAACCCTAAGAGACAGAGCTACTCTGCCTTAGAAGGCTGTTATGAGTAGGAATTGGCTTGAAGGCTATGGGTTTAGGGTTGCTTTTTCTTGATTTGCAGTTAGTTTAACAACTCGCCATTAGCTTTGGCCAATGCGATGTGAGCGGAAGTAGCACACTCCAGAAGTGTAAAAACCAATGTGTGACTGTCCACCTTCTCTTTATGCTGATGTGCTGATCATGGGTCATGTGAGGAAGGAGTCCTTAGCAGTCTGCATTGGGTTCCTGAGTGACAGGAACAGAATTTCTCGTTGATCATAGAGCAGGTGAGAGAAATTTACTTCATTTAAACCACTGAGATGTGGGGGTTGTTTGTCACTTCAGTGTTGCCTGGTCAATCCTGGGACACAAATATAAGTAAATACAAAGAAACAATACTGGTCAAGTGGATGTGAAGAAACGAAAGCTACTTGAGAGAGACATTTTGGGGAAAGTTGTTTTTGTTTGTTTTTTTAATGACTAACAGAATAAGAGATATAAGCATCACTGATTAAAGAATTATAATTATGTCTATATGGCTAGTTTAATTTGAAATATAGTTAAGGATCAGATGTGATTTTCCAATGGATTTATTTAGACGATATCAAAATACTAATCTCTTTGTGCATTATAATGCCTAAATCAGCTTTGTTGTTGTTGTTAAGTGCCATCGAGTCAGTTCTGACCCATAGCGACCCTGCATAGGGTTTCCAAGGAGTGACTGGTGAGCTTGAACCGCCAACCTTGCAGTTCAAACAGCTTTGCTGTCTGGCGCATTAACCCACAGCGCCACACCAGAAATCAGCTTTATAGAAAGCCAATTTGACCTGCATTTCAATGAGGCTTGTACAGTAAATGAAAAGTGAAGTAAAAAGAAGCTTAACACACAAACTTCCATTTTCTAGGTACCACCTCTTTTGTTATGCTAGGAAAGGCTTACGTGAATCACAAGCACAGATGTATGACTTTAAAATGTTTGGATTTGGACAAAAAGGAGACAGAGTTAAGGGATATACATAAATGAAAACAAATTCTTCATCCACAAATTCCCTGTCCCTCCTCATTTCTGTTGAATGCCAGTTTTAAATTTCCAAATCTTTATTTTATCACTTTCATCCACACCTTCACAGTGTTATGAAAAACGACCCAGAAGACAGTGCTGAGTGAAAGGATACCTTACCAGGGTGGCACAAGTGAAAGAAAGAAATAGGCACACAATGGGGACTTTCATAGGGAGCCCTCGGATTTCCTAACAGCAAATAGGGCTAATCAGTGGTTATGAAAGTAGTCGCTCCAACTCCCATTAAAATAACACGTGCACCTGTTTCTGTAACTCCCAGAGAGAAATCCCAAGGGAAGCAGTTCACGGTGCTCTCCAAGCCAGACAGGTCGAACTTCTTTGCCCTTCCTAAGCGCAATGTGAAGAAAGCATCAACACAAAGGAAGTGTTTTTGTTGGCAGTCAGTTCAGAGCATGTTAACATCCCTGTTTTTAACAATCCACTGGTCAGTCTGGGTGTGCTTGATCTTTCTGAAAGTTTAGTCTTGAGGAAGTAGGTCAAGTGAGTCAATGTTGTTGTGTTCTCCTGAGCGTGACAGAATCCTTGCACTCATTATGTGTGTGTTGCTTTAGAATTGGTGTCTTGCTGACACAGAGTGCCACCTACTGACTCACCAACCAGCATTTCCTGTTACCCCTAACTGACCAGTAGGATTGGACTCTTCCTTCAAACAGGCTGAGCTGGACAAGCCTAGAGTGCTGAAAGTCAGAGATTGGTCAAGGCATTGGATACAGTTGAGAAAAGGCTTGGGTTGAGATCACTAATTCAAGGAAAGTTGTATATATTTGCAAGAAGAGGCAAGGAATTGAGAGACAAGGACTCTGAGATGATCAGAGACAAGCAGATAAAGGGCTTTGAGGGAAAGGTGCAGTGATTCTCATTCATAGTTCACCAGTTCTTCTCTCTTTTACTGTGGCAAACTGCCAGCCAGTCATCAAAATCCCAGGCACATAGTTGACCTCCATGTTCCAGTTTTTCTTGTAGTTTAGTGATGTGATTGGGCTCTGACTAATAGAATGTGAGAGGAAGCGATATGTGCTACTTTTAGGCTTTGCACATAAACACACCCACTTACATTCCCTTTTCCTCTCCTGGCTGACTAGGGTGGTGGCATTCAGTCTGTGTGTTCAAGATAGCACAGCTGCAATCAGACTTGGTTTCCTCAAGGATGAGTCCACCTCCCTCATCTCCTATCCCCAGCTGCTCTCACCTGAAACCACCTGATCCTATAAATGAGAAATACACTTCTTGTTCTCTGTTGTTGTTTGTTGCTGTTGAATCAATTCCATCTGGTGGCAATCTCATGAGTGCTGAGTAGAACTCTCTAGAGGGTTTTCATGGTTGTGACCTTTTAGAAGCAGATCACTAGGCCTCTCTTTTGAGGCACATCTGAATGGGTTCAAACTGTCTACCTTTCTCATATTTCTTGCAGATATATACCAAGGAGGGAATTGCTGGATCATAAGATATTTCCATTTCCAGATTTCTGAGGAAGTGCCATACCATTATCCAGAGAGATTGAGCCAATTTGCATTCCCACCAGCAATGTGGGAGGGTCCCTGTCTCTCCACACCCTCGCCAGCATTTGGTGTCCTCTGCTTTTTTGAACTTCACTGTTACTGCTGATGTGAGATGATACCTTAATTGTTGTTTTGATTTGCATCTTTCTTATGGTTAATGATTTGACACTGTGGGTTAATGCGCCAGACTGCAAAGCCTTTTGAACTGCAAGGTCAGCAGTTCAAGCTCACCAGCTGCTCCTTGAAAACCCTATACAGGGTCGGTATGGGTCGGAATCGACTCGACTGCACTTAACAGCAATAACAATGGCTAATGATCATGGACATTTCTTCATGTTTGTTGGCTGTCTGAATGTCTTCCTTGGTGTAGTGTCTATTCATGTCCCGTGCCTAGTTTTTAATTGGGTTATTTGTCTTTTTCTTGTAGAGGTGTTGCAGTTTCCTGTATATTCTAGAAATGAGTCCCTTGTCTGATGGGTAGTTACAAAAATTGTTTTCCCAATCTGTGGGCTCCCTTTTTACTCTTTTGGTGAACTCTTTAGATACACACAAATTTCTAATTTTTAGTATGCCCCAGTCATCTATTTTGTTCTCACTTGTTTGTGTGTTTTTGCCATGTTTGTTAGTCTATGTATGCCATATATTGTTGTTGTTATGTGCCGTGGAGTCGGTTTTGACTCATAGCAACGATGTATAGGGGTCCCAAGGCTGTAAATCTTTGCGGGAGCAGAAAGCCTCATCTTTCTCCCACGAACAGCTGGTAGTTTTGAACTGCTGACCCTGAGGTTAGCAACCCGATTCATAACCACTACGCTACCAGAGCTGTGTGCAGACCCGGTCAGGAGTTCGAGGCCCTGTGGGCCTGAGTGTTGCAGACTGTACAGGCCGCAGACTCTGAGGAACAGACTCTAGCCACCTAGCAGACATAGCAAACTGTTTTCATCTTAGTATTCAGTTAGGTTTATTATTAATTTCATACATAAAGCCTTGATATCCACAGATAAATGTAATATTTTCCTAAAAGCCGAGACTGTAAAAGTTTCAAAGGTAAAGCTTTTCTCCCAAGGATTAACTAAAAATAGTTTGGCTACTTCCCGGTTCTTTGTTCTAAGGACAATAGGACTGCCCTCCCTAAAGTGTTTTCAGGTGCAGCCCTATTCACCCAGGCGTCTCTTTTTCCTGGAGAACCTGGGCTGGGCAGCCGACACAATGGGAATCCTCCCAATCCTCCTTTTCCTTCCCCCATTTGAGGCTAGGTGCTAAAAGGTATGTTAATTAAGCTTGAGAAACCAAGTTGCTGGCGTGAGATTCGAACCTGCAAAGTATGATGTGAAGGTGCCTGAATGTCTGGAAAATTACATATGTTAGCTGTACCTTGTCTTAGTCCCACCCAGCTTTGTGTAAAGTACCTCCCCTAAATAAAACAGAGGCGCAGACCAACCCAGGGGTGCATTGCAACTTGGAGAGCATGCGTTACAACTGGCAAGGCATGCGTTACAGCATGCAGGGGGCTCAGTCCAGCATTGCAACCATACTGCCTGTTTAGCCAAGATGTTTACTATGCAGGATATTACGGCCTTCCTGACTGAGATGTTTGCAATGCAGGATCTGCCTGATGCCAGTCCCACATCCACTCTGGTTTCGAGATGTCTCTTTGTCTCCCTCTTTGTGTCTTTCTGTGTATTCTTTCTATATCTTTACAGCCACCAGATATCCCCACCTCGTGAACCAAACACCTATGTCAAGGCAGATCCCCGACACAGAGCTCCTTATACCATATATTAGAGCCCTTAAATGTGTCCCTATTTTCTCATTGATAATCTTTATAGTTCTGGTATTTACATTTAGATCTTTAATCGATATTGAGCTAGTCTTTATATATGGTATGAGATTTAGGTCTTATTTCATTCTTTTGATCGGCCAATTTTGCTAGCACCATTTGTTGAAGAGACTATCGCATCCCCATTTAATGTATTTTGGCTCTTTGTCAAAGATCAGTTGACTGCATGTGGATGGATTTACTTCAGGGTTCTTAATTCTGTTCCATTGATCTATATGTCTTTCATTGTACCAATACCAGGCTGTTTTGACCACTGTGGCACTTTAGAAAGTTTTGAAGTCAGGAAGTGAAAGGCCTCCCACTTTTTTCTTTTTCTTAAAGCAGTTCTTTGCTTATCTAAGGTCTTTCCTTTCCAAACAAAGTTCGTGATCTTTTTCCCATCTCTCCCAAGAATGTTGTTGGAATCTGGATTGGGATTGCATTATACCTGCAGATTGCTTTGTGTAGTATTGACATTTTCATAATGTTAAGTCTTCCTATCCATAAGCATGGTACATTCTTCCATTTTTGTAAATCTCTTTTGGTTGCTTGTTTTGTGGTTTTCGTTATATAGGTCTTTTGTGTCTCTGGTTCCATTTATTCCTAAATACTTCCTCCTTCGGGTGGCTATCATAAATGGTAATGTTTTCCTTATTTCCTCTTTAGAGTTTTCTTTATCAGTATATAGGAATCCAACTGATTTTTGTATATTGATCTTGCTGAATTCTCCAATGATTTCCAGTAATTTTTTTGCTGAATCTTTGGGATTTTCAACTTATAGGATCATATCATCTGCAAATAGAGAGAGTTTTACTTCTTCTTTGCCAATGTGGATACTTTTGAGTTCCCTTCCTTTCCTTATAGCTCTGGCTAAGACTTTGAACACAATATTAAATAGGAGTGGTGATAAAGGTTGTCCTTGTCTGGTTCCTATTCACAGGGGAAGGTTTTCAGTTTCTCCCTGTTGAGAGTGAAGTTGGCTGTTGTATATATGCTCTTAGTTATGTTGAGGAATTTTCTTTCAATTCCTGCTTTGTTTAGTGTTTTTATCAGGAATGGGTGTTGAATTTTGTCAGATGCCTTTTCTGCATCAATCCATAAAATCATGTGGTTTTTGTCCTTTTTAAAATTTATGTGGTGAATTATGTTGATTGTTTTTCTAATATTGAACCATCATCCTTCCATCACTGGTATGAATCCCAGTTGGTCAT
>NW_006408545.1:24122342-24124824 GCF_000296735.1 Chrysochloris asiatica
TTATCGGTGTCGAGCATGGTCACCAATCACAGCGTGTATTCCCATTGAGTCTTAGTCTTGGAAGGGGGTTTGCACTGAGGGGACCCGACCTGTATTCTTTTTTGATGTGTTTTTGGATTCTATTGTGTAGGATTTTGTTGAAAATCAAACTGTCAACCTTTCAGCTAATAGTAAATCACTTAACTGTTTACACCACCCAAAAGTACCTTGACTTGTATAACTGTTATCATCTGATATCACCTGACATGATCTGATTCCCATACTATTGAAGTTGTTGTTGTTAAGTGACATCAAGTCAGTTCTGACTCATAATGACCCTGTATAGGGTTTACAAGGAGCAGCTGGTAGGTTTGAACTGCAAACTTGTGGTTAGCACAAGTGCTTACTCTACAGTGTAGAATTTTTCCTAGCTCCCTACTAAGAACTGATGATTTGGCTCATTTTTCTCTCCATCTTCATCTCTTCTCACTCTCCACATTGCCTTATCTACTCTAACCGTATTAGACTTCTCATATTTCCTCAAATGTATCTTTTTCCTTCGGCCCTCAGCATTTCCATGGGATGCTCCTTAGAACATTTTTCATCTGTTCTTCCCCCACACCTCCTCCTTCCTGGTCAATAGCTGACTAATTTCACTCATTTTTCAGACTTGAGCTTAGACTCTGTCTCCCCAAAAATGAGTTAGGTGACTTCTGGACTCTCAGAGGCCCCTGTCCTGTAGTTCCTTCTATATTAGATTATATTTATCTGTCAGTCTTGCACTCATGTTCTGGGCTCCTTGAGAACACAGACTGATTCTGTCATATTTGTAACTCAATTTCTAATTCCTAGCATGATGTATAAATTGTGTTAGGCACTCACTGAATAAATATTTATTAAATTAAAGATTTACTGCTGGCATTGCCTCCAAAAATCTTAATCTAATAACCTGAGCTGACATTAGAAAGAAAACATCTCATATGCTTCAATAATGCTGTTGTTTAATCCCTTGAGCATGGCTGTTACATGTACAAACTTATTAAGTGATTCTTTAAGAAAGATTTGTTGTTTAAGGAAAAAATGGCTGAAACTTTGATGCCTAACAAAATATTTTCATTTTATCCCCAAATGGCTCTTTTATCCATTTCCCTATGTGTACTTTCACATACATTATTGTTGTTGTTAAGTGCTGTCTAGTTGGTTCCGATCCATAACGTCTCTGTATGGGGTTTCCGAGGAGTAGCCATTGAACTTGAAGTGACGATCTTGCAGTTCAGATTGAATTTGCAGTCTAGCGCATTAGCCTACAGCACCAAGCCAGGACTCCTTCATATACATGGACAATCTAATTGTCCTATGAGTGATAGTTGGAAATAACCCAGAAAGATCAACATAAATGATACAAATATACGTAGGCAATAGGTGCTGTTGTTGTTGTTAGGTGCCATTGAGTTGGTACTGACTTGAAGCGACACTATGCACAACAGAACGAAACAGTGCCTGAGCCATTGCTGCCACTATCATGCCAATCCATCTCATTGGGGTCTTCTTCTTTTTCTCCAACCATCCACTTTATCAAACATGATATCCTTTTCTAAGGACTGGTCCCTCTTGACAATACGTCTGAAGTATAAGAGATGAAGTCTGGCCATCCTAGCTTCCAGGGAGGATTCTGGCTATACTTCTTTCAACACAGATCTGTTTGTTCTTTTGGCAGTCCATGGTACTTTTAATATTCTCCTCCAACACCATAACTCAAATGCATCAATTCTTCTACTATCTTCCTTATTGACTGTCTAACTTTCACATGCATATGAGGTTATTTTGAAAATACCATGGCTTGGGTCAGGCACACCTTGGTCCTGAAATTGACATCTTTGCTCGTCAACACTTTAAATAATTAACACAGATGAAAAAGAAATACTTTCAGTAAATAGAGAGACACAAGATCAAGCTAAAGATTGAGAATAAAGTGTTAATTGGAAGGGCAGAAAATTTTAGTGAGTTGTCTAATTCTGTAGGCCAGGAAAGCAAGATCTTTTCAGGGCCTCTTTCAGAGTTGTGAAGGTCTCTTAGAGGACTGCTGATTTCAATGACTGATGGAAGTGTGTTCAGATACATACACATGTTCAAGCACATAATCAAGTACTATTAAAGAATGGATTCTGAAGAGGCAAGACTAGGAAAGTCAGGAAGGGATTCAAGAACAAAGAAAATCTTATTCTTGTTAAGGTTTTGATTCATTATGGCAAATTTCAAATTGCCAGTTAAATTCCTATTAACATATCTTACTACTGGATTGTGATGAGAAGTTGCTTATCAGTTGTTGTTTTTGTTAGGTGCCATCAAGTTGGTACAGACCCATAGCGACCTTATTATGCACAGCAGAACGAAACACTGTCCAGTCCTGGGCCAACCTCACTACTGTTGCCACACTTGAGTCCATCGATGCTGCCACTTGGCCAATCCATCTCGTTGGGGGTCTTCTTTTTCTCTGACCCTC
>NW_006408545.1:24134654-24136762 GCF_000296735.1 Chrysochloris asiatica
TCTGGAAGCTCATCTGAAACCTGTCCACAATGGGTGGCCCTGCTGGTATTTAAAATACAGGTGGCATAGCTTCCAGAATCACAGTAACTCACAAGCCACCACAGTACGTCAAACTAACAGACGAGTGGTGGAAGTTTACTAGGTAGATTTGACCAATCTACTTTCCCCCCAGGAGTCCTTTGGTGGTGCAAATGGTTAACACACTTAGCTGCTACTTGAAAAACTGGAAGTTTAAATCTACCCAGAGACACCTGAAAGGAAAGCCTGATGATCTACTTCAAAAAAAAAACCCTCAACCATTGAAAATCAAATAGGGCCCACTTCTACTCTGACACACATAGGGTTGTTATGAGTTGTAGTTGCTTCTAAGTCCCAAATGACTTGATAGTAACTGGTAACCTAGTAAAATGGCCACGTAGCACAGAAGGGTGATTTCCTTTGCTTGGCTTCTTATTCTACAGATAATATTTTAAGAACTATTTTATTTTCTAATCTAGTGGTCTTTTCAATAGCCTTATATGGATGTGGAAGCTGGACAATGAATAAGGAAGACTGTAGAATAATTGATGCATTTGAATTATGGTGTTGGTGAAGAATAATGAAAGGTCCATGGACTGCCAGAAGAACAAACAAAACTACTTTGAAAGAAGTACAACCAGATTGCTCTTTGGCAAAGACTATGGCGAGACTTGCTCTCATACTTCGAACATGTTGTCATGATGCTTGGTAAAGTGGAGGGTCAGTGAAGAAGAAAAAGACCCCCAATGAGATGGATTGACACAGTGGCAACAACAACGGGCTCAAACATAACAATTGTGGAGCAGGATCGGGCAGTGTTGCGTTCTGTTTGTACATGGGGTCACAATGAATCAGAACTGATTGAATGGTACTTAGCAACAACAATAATAACAAATGGATTGGTAATAGTACCTCACTTTGGTTTTAGATTATACTTCCCTGATTACTAGTGAAGTTAAGTACCTTTCCATGTGTTAATTGGTCGTTTGAATTTTGGAGTCCTGGTGTAGCACTGTGTGTTAATGCACCAGACTGCAAAGTCATTTGAAATACAAGGTTGGTAGTTCAAACTCACCATGCTGCTCCTTAGAAACCCTATGCAGGGTCGCTATGGGTCAGAATCGACTTGACAGCGCATAACAACAACAAGAGTCTTTTTTAAAATTTTGCCCATTTTCTACTGGGCTGATGATGAATGCTTTTTTTAAATTGATATTCTGCATCCTAAATTTTGTTTAGTGGTATGTTCTCCAAATATGATCTCATTTGTTGACTTTTATTTTCACTATCTTCATGGATTCTTTGATTCACCCAAACCCATCCTATTGCCATAGATTCTGATTTATACCAACCTTCTAGGAGAGAAGAGTCTATGGGTTAATGCAATGGACGGCAAAGTCAGTTTGAACTATAAGGTCAGTGGTTCAAGCTCACCAGTCGCTCCTTGAAAACACCATACAGGGTTGCTATGGGTGGAACCAACTCAACAGCACTTAGCAACAACAAGGACAAAGTAGAACTGCCCTATCAACTGCCATGTCTTTCCATTGAAGAGCTGTAGGGAATTCAAACCCACTGAACTTTAGGTTAGCAGCTGAGTGTTTAAACACTGCATCAGCAAGATTTCTGTTTAAAGTCATGTACCACACAAGCAAATTCCTCAAAGAATGGGACATAGCTAATGTAACCAGATGTAACAAACACAACAGCTTCTCATATACAACCCGTGTAGTTAATGTCTCTTGTATACAAAACGATTGCACTACCAGGTATATAATGGTACAATATATACATAACCTATAATACAAGTCTTGATAGTCATAATGAACACTTAAGTTGCTGGCTTATGTATGTATTGTACTGTATTGTCATTATTTTAATGTGAACTTTCCCTACTTACCAATAAAACTTAACAGTGTATGATTTGACTCATAGGCACTAGCGCCAATCTCATGTATTACATGTCTCTTGCGTGTTTTAATGTTATCTCTGTTTGTTGTTGTTGTCAGGTGCCATCGAGTTGAAACCAACTCATAGTGACCCCATGCACAGCAGAACGAAACAATGTCTGATCCTGGGCCAACCTCACT
>NW_006408545.1:24136862-24143327 GCF_000296735.1 Chrysochloris asiatica
ATTCTTGCATGGTCTTCATCATTCACTGTCCAGATTTCACATGCATATGAGGTTACTGAAAATAACATGGCTTGGGTCAGGCACACCTTAGTCCTCAAGCTGACATCTTTGCTCTTCAATGCTTTAAAAAGCTCTTGTGCAGCAGATTTGCCTAATACAATACATCGTTTGATGCCTTGACTGCGGTTTCCGTGAGTGTTGATAGTTGATCCAAGAAGAATGAAGTCCTTGACCACTTAAGTCTTTTCCCCATTGATAAGAATGTTGTTTGTCCAGTGGTGAGGATTTTTGTTTTCTTGACATTGAGATGTAATCCATACCGAGCGCTGTGCTCTTTGATGTTCATCAGTGAATGTTTTAAGTCCTCTTCACTTTCAGCAAGCAAGGTTGTATCATCTGCATATTGCAGGTTGTTAATGAGGCTTCTCCAATCCTGATGCATGTTTTTCTTCATATAACCTAGCTTCTCAAATTATTTGCTCAGCATATAGGTTGAATAAGTATGGTGAAAGACTACAACCTTGTCACACTCCTTTCTTCATTTTAAACCATTCAGTGTTCCCGTGTTCTGTTCAAACAATTGCCTCTTGGTCTATGTACAAGTTCCTCATGAGCACAATTAGGTGTTCCGGAATACTCATACTTCACAATGTTGCCCATAGCTTGTCATGATCCACACAATTGAAAGTCTTTGCATAATCAATAAAGCACAAGTAAACATCTTTCTGATATTCTCTGCTTTCAGCCAAGATTAATCGGACATCAGCAATGGTATCCCTCATTTCATGGCCTCTTCTGAATCTGGCTTGAACCTCTGGAAGTTCTCTGTCAATGTACGATTGTAGTTGTTTCTGTATTACCTTTAGCAAAATTTTACTCTCATGGGATATAAAAGAGATTGTTCGATGATTTCCGCATTCCATTGGGCCGGGCCATCTCTCTTTGGAATGGATCTCTTCCATATAGTTGTCTTCCAAATTTCTTGGCAGAGATGAGTGAGTGCCTCCTGTGCCGCCTCACTTTCTTGAAAGATGTTGTTGTTGTTGTTAAGTGCCGTCGAGTCGGTTCCGACCCGAAGATATCCATTTTTATTCCATCAATTCCTGGTGCCTTGTTCTTTGCCAATTCCTTCAATGCACCTTGGACTTCCTCCTTCAGTATCATTAACTCTGGATCATATGCTACCTCTTGAAACGGTTGAATGAACATTAACCATTTCCTTTTGGTACAGTGACTCTGTGTATTCCTTCCATCTTCTCTTGATGCTTTCTGCATCATTCAATAATTTTCCCAGAGAATCTTTCAATAACGAAAGTCGAGGCTTGAATTTTTTCTTTAGTTCCCCCAGCTTGAGAAATGCTGAGCATGTTCTTCCTTTTTGGTTTTCTGATTCCAGATCTCTGCACATTTTGTTGTAATATTTGGCTTTATCTTCTCAATCTGATTTTCAGTTCAGCTCAATCTCAATTGAAATTTTCAGTTCAGCTCTTGAACCTCCTTAGTTTTTCCATTTGTTTTAGCATCTCTACACTGGAGAGCAAATTTCAGTGTCTCTTCTGACATCCATTTTGACCTTTTCCTTCTTTCTTGTCTTCTCAGTGACTTTTTGCTTTCTTCATGTATGATGTTTTTGATGTCATCCCACAACTCTTCTGGTCTTCGGTCTTTAGTGTTTAATGTATCAAATTTGTTCTTCAGATGATCTCTAAATTCAGGTGGGATATATTCATGGTCATATTTTGGCTCTCGTGGACTAGTTTTCATTTTCTTCAGCTTCAGTTTGAATTTGCTTATCAGTAGATAATACTTTTGAATGTTTGCACATTCTGCTAGAGTCGACTGGAGGCAGCCTGTCCTGGGATAAGTGCTCTTGGCAATTGTAGGCAGTCTGCATGCTTGCTACATATGAACAGTCTTAATCAGAACAGACAGGCAGCAGTGGTATCATTACAAACTTCTAGGATATGAAGGAACTTCAAAAATTTCATGGAATTTGGATGAAAAGAGAATGGTGTTTTGTGTTTTTTCCATGACCTTTTTGAAGCCTGCTAGTATAGTATCTTGGGAAAGGGCTGTCTAACTCCATTCTCACATATCTGAGGGCCAAAAGAGGGTCAGTAGCTTAGAAAGTAGAGTAAGCCCCAGCCCTTGGTCTTAGAAGAAAGTGTCATATAAGGATTAGGCCATGAACTGGTGAGAAACCTTAAGGAAGGGAGTCTTGCTTTCCAGGAGTCTTACGTTACATTGCAGAAACTGACCAATAGCATGTTTCTAAATTCTCTGTGAATTGGAAACCTCGCCACACAAGGAAAGGGACTCAGGAAAAACGAATTGGTCAAATAGTTCATGTAGGGTGCAGCTCTCAACAAATGTCAAATAGTTAACAGGAAGAGGCACTCCAGCTTGAAACAGAAGCAAAGTTACCAAATCTGAGTCCAGCCAGCAGAGGGCAGGGCAGTGGGCTTTGAAACACTGGTACTTAAAGAATCAGGGGAACCATGACTTAAGATGGAAGTAGAGAGGGGATGTAGGACTTCTCATGAGATTGGGAGCTGGGAGAGACAATTAGGAGTAAGCCCACACTTCTGGTAAGTAGGTTTGAGAACTAAGAGTAATAATTAAGAGTTAGTTCCTATGTCTCTTCATGATAAAGAACCCTGGTGGTACAATGGTTAAACTACTCAGCTGCTAACCAAAAGGCTGGAAGTTCAAACCCAGCAGCCACTCTGTGGGAGAAAAATGTGACAATCTCTTTTTGTAAAGATTGACTGCTTTAGAAACCCCACAGGGGCAGTTCTACTCTCTTCTATAGAATCGCTAGGAGTTGGAATTGACCATTGGAGATAGGTTTGATGGATCTAATTCCAAGTTGGAGCAAATGTAAAGATATTTCTCCCTTGTTTATCCACTGTGCTCTAACTATAAGGCTTGTACTCTAAAAAAAAGTTCATGTATGCTCTTTTTGATTTGTCTATGTATAGTCAGGAAAGTGGGAGAGACAATGAGATTTCTTTGAGCCCAGTGTCCAGTCTATTCTGTGGCAGGAGGCCCTGAGGCTTCCAGCATTGCTATCCCTTGACTCCAGTGGACAATGAGTACTGAGAGACTAATTCAGGTTCTCGAAGATACCAGTATAAACCCAGAAGCCTCCCTGGACAATGAAAGAAAGAACACAAGCACAAAGGTATCTGGAAGCTCTGGGTGACTGTCCAGTGACAGGCCATGGGAGCTTTCCAATTGGTAGACTCTAGAGTATGCTTTGCTTATGAAAGTGGAAATGTCTTTTCATTACCTGGCAATCAGAATGCTTACTAGTGTTTCACCCCAGTGCTTTAAAGCCCCTTCGAACCTCCCACGCCTCACTGTCTTGCTGCTCTGTAAGTAAACCACAAGTAATAACTGGTTGTGAATGTTTTAAGTACTATGAGCAGTAAGTAATCAATCACTCAAGGACTTCTCCAAGTCCCTTCTACCCCTCTTTTGATCCTTTTCTGTTTTACTGCTCATGACTCACAAAGCTCTGAGTTCCTTGGCTCCAAACTCTGGATCTCATATGCTAACTTTGATGTTTGTCTTTGGACCCTTCAGGTTTGGCCATCTTCAAACTCTAACCAGGTTCTCGGACCTTACCCATCAAAGGGAAGGCGGGAACATAGCTTCTTGGAGAAAGGCTTCACTTCTTCCCTCTACCCTATGTATCCAAACTGGTCAGTCAGACCAGACTCTGGAACCCAAAAGGAAAGAGTGGGAACTCTGAGTTGATGCCTACTTAGTAGTCTGTCTGTACCTGGGAACACATATAGCTAATACACTTGGCTACTAACAAAAGATTGGAAATTTTATTCTACTCAGAAGGGCCTTAGAAGAAAGGCCTGGTAATCCACTTATGAAAAACAAAATCAGCCTGAGAAACCATATGGAACACCGGTTCTTTGACATATCTGGGGTCATCGTGAGTCAGAATCCATTCATGGGCAACTGGTTTTGTGGGCTGCTCAGTAAAAAGATTCCCTTACATTATCTGATGAATCAGTTGACAAGGAAGAGGACTTACTGATGAAGATCAAAGACCAGTCTTTAGTATAAATTACAACTCAACGTAAAGAAAACAAAAACATTCACAACTAGACCAATGGCAACATCATGATCAGCAGAGAAAAAATTGAAATTGTCAATGATTTCATTTTACCTAGCTCCACAATCAACACCCATGGAAGCAGCAGTCAAAAAATCAAATGTATTATATTTTAAAAACCTGCTGCAAAATCTCTCTTTAAAGTACTGAAAAGCAAAGATAATGTTGAAGACACATGTCTAGGTATTTTCAATTGTCTTATTTATGCAAAAGCTGGACTGAAGAATAGTAGATGTCTTTGAATCATTGTGCTGGCAAATAATATTGAATATACCTGGACTGCCAGAATCACAAACAAATCTATCTTGGAAGAAGAACAGTCATAGTGCTCCTTAGAAGCAAGACTTCATCTTATGTACTTTAGACATGTCATCAGGACGGACCAGTAAACTTTTTGAAGCCTGCTTGTATAGTTCTCCAGTAACATAGAAGGTCAGTGAAAATGAGGAAGACCCTCAAAGAGGTGGACTGACAGTGGCTGATACAATGGGCTCAAACACTGGAACAACTGTGACAATGTGACAGGAGCAGGCATCATCTCGTTCTGTTGTAAATAGAGTTACTATGAGTTGGAAGTGACTCGACAGCACTAAATAACAAGAGGCTGACCAAAACAAGCCGATAGAGTAGTCTCAGACATTGTGTTTCTGATAATGGGGTTTTTCAAGATCAGTTAATCCATTTATTTCTACCAGGACTTTCAGTGACAGATAATAATAAATCAATGAACACTGAAGTTTAAACTTGCAGTGTGTGCTTTTAACACACACATATATACAGGAACACTCTATAAAGACTATGACATCTTGATTTTTTAAACTACCATTATTTATCTATTCAACTGCTGCCTCTGTAAAAAGAAGGTGGAAAATACTGGGTTATTATTTTATCACCATAGTTCTTTCTTCAAAGGTATCTTTTGAAAAATAACATCTCTTGTTTTTTGTTTATATATTAGTTTTTATTGTGAATTGAGTGATAGTTTACATGGAAGAACATCGGTTTTACACTTGTTTCATTGCAATGATTACAGTCTCCTCTGTGCATTATCATTCAACAATATTTGCTTCTATTTCCTCTGTTTTTTGGGGGAGTGGGGTGGGGGATGTACACAAAAACACTAGGAATATATAATGATTTAAACAATCATAGAGCACATTCTACAAGTCTGTCTCCTGGCCACCAGCACACAGCCTTCTCTTTCCATGAGTCTAGAGTCTTCAGCTGCTCTACTGAGATGCATTTTTATTACTATTAGAAGATGAATGATAACACATTTATAGACACAATATAGATCATACTGTTTATAAACATCTCTTGCTTTAAAGAAAAGTCTATATTGAGTTTAGCAATCCTGTATCAGTTTTACTTTGATTTCTTTTTTTTTTTCTGCTAAATTCAAGCAAATGTTTATATATATATATTTTTTAAACAATATGTTTTGTACCATCGAAGAGCCCTGATTAAGTTCTCAGCTAACTGAAAGGCCAATTGCTTTGCGGGATAAAAGACCTCCCATTCAGCTCCCATGAAGATTGCTCTTATTGTTAAGTGCGATTGAGTCAGTTCCTATTCATAGCACCATTGTATAGGGTTTCCGAGGAGTGACTGGTAGTTTGGACCGCTGACCTTTTGGTTAGTAGTCCATTGCTTGTCCTATAGTGCCACACTTCTTGTTCTTGTTAAGAGCTGTCAAGTCAGTTTTGACTCATAGTGACTCTGTTAGGGTTTCCAGAAGCAACTGGTGAATTTGAACTGAACTTTATAGTTCAAACCACCCTTGCTGTCCTGTGCTCATCCTTCAGAGTCACACCTGGACTCCATAATGCTACACTAGGACTCCATAAAAATGACAGCCGAGAAAACTCTGTGGGACAGTTTTAGTCTGTCCTATAGGATTACTATGAGTCAGAATCTATTGGACAGCACACCACAACACACCACAATCCCTTATGTATATGTGCCATCATGTATTTACTTCATCTAACATTGGGGAGTATCCTGGTGCACAGATACATGCGTTTTGCTAAAGAATACCTAAGAGTAGAACAGCCGGTTGTAACATATACACATGTTTAACTTTACTAGGTTGTTGTTGTTGTTGTTAGGTGTTATCAAGTCAGTACTGACTCATAGTGACCCCATGCACAACAGAACAAAATACTGTCTGATCCTGCACCAACCTCACACTTCTTGCCACGCTTGAGCCCATTGATGTTGCCAGTTGGCCAATCCATCACACTGGGGGTCTTCTTCTTTTTCTTTGACCCTCCACCTTACCAAATATGATATCCTTCTCCAGCCACTATTCCCTCCTGACAATATGTCCA
>NW_006408545.1:24149422-24154611 GCF_000296735.1 Chrysochloris asiatica
CTCACTTTCTTGAAAGATTTCAATTTTTATTCCATCAATTTCTGGTGCCTTGTTCCTTGCCAATTCTTTCAATGCATTTTGTACTTCCTCCTTGAGTATCATTGGCTCTTGTTCATATGGTATCTCTTGAAATGGTTGAACATTAACCATTTCTTTTTGGTACAATGACCCTGTGTATTCCTTCCATCTTTTCTTGATGCCCTCTGCATCATTCAATAATTTGCCCAGAGAATCTTTCAATAATGAAAGATTCTTTAAACTATTACCACGAAGTGCATCATGGCTTCCAATTGCAGAAAAACCTATGTAGTAGTGATAGCAGGAGCAAAAGACAAAAAAGTATTGATTTAGAAGTGAACTAAAAGGTTATTAAACAACACAAAGGTAAAATCAGTGAATGCAATTGCTTGTGATTTAGAACTGATCACACTATGTCCAAATCACATAATGTCCTACTTCACAGAATATATAGTGGATGTTGGAGTCCTGGTGTGATGAAGTAGGATAAAGCACTAGACCACTAGATCGGTTTGAATTGCAAGGTCGGCAGTTCAAATCCTCCAGCTATTCCTCGGAAACCCTAGACAGGATTACTATGAATTGGAACTGGTTCAAGGACACTTAACAACAACAATGTGTAAGTAAAATCCATTTTTATATGTCTATTGTAGCCAGGAGCTTCCTAAATTCTTCTGTTTAGTCTAATAATTTAAAATTTCATACATAGACCATAAACTCATGAAGAGATATTGGATTTTACTAAAATATATCTATAAAAATTAAGATAATCATGAAATTGTAGTAAATTATATTAATAGATTTTATTACACTCTAAGAATAAATTCACTTGATCATGATGAATCATTCTTTCTATATTTTGTTGATATGATAGAATTTTGGCATCTAAGTTCACAAGTATTGAACATTATATTTTTCTTATACTGTCTAATCTTCTAATCAGATTTTTCTATCAAGATTATGTGAACCAAGAAAAATGAGTTTGGGGATACTCCCTGTTTTTCCCTGGACTAGTTTGTGTGTTGTTGTTAAGTGTCATCAAGTCAGTTCCAACTCTTAGCAACTCTGCATAGGGTTTTCAAGGAACAACTGGTGGGTTTGAACTGCCAACCTTGTGGTTCTCACAGGAGTCAGTGTGAGATTTGTGTAAGAGTGTGATTATTTACTCCTCTGATATCTGACAGATTGAAAACCATCTGGGTCTAGATTTTCTTTGTGGGGTAATTTTTATTATTAATTTAAGGGTTATGGGTCAATCGATTTTTTGTTCAAGTGAGTTATCCAAGGATAAAGCTTTCTAGGAATTAGTCCATTTCACCTAAATTTTCAGATTTATTAGCATAAGATTGTTCATAATAGCCTCTATTTTGTCTTTAGCATCCATAGTTCTATTATTCTAACTTGATTTGGCTTATTTATTCATTCTGCTTTTCTTTCAATTAATCTAACTTAAGTGTTACCGATTTTATTAACCTTTTCAAAGAGCTTTAGATACTCTTCAATGTGTTCTTCTAAAATTGTATTTTGTTGTGTTCTCTGTGAAAGTTTACACAGATAACTAGGTCCCCACTTGACAATTTCTGCACAAATTGTTCAGTGATATTGGTTACATTTTTCACTATGTGCCAACGTTGTCCAGTTATTCTGTTTTCAGTTTTTTAGTTTCCCTTCTCCTTTCTTTTCATCTTTGTTAAAAATATTTTTTAAATGATTTTTGAGCTATTGGTCTCATATAGAAGGTTTTCTAATGGAGCACCATATTCACAGGTAATATCCTTTATTTTGTGTGATCTGTGATTTTCCTAAAAGGTGACCTCAGAGGATAATTTTGGTTCAAGGTTTAAAGAGTATCTCAGGGGGATAGTCTCAGGGAGTCCTCTAGTCTCAACTGGTCCAGTAAGTCTGGACTTTTTAAGAATATGAGTTGTGCTCTGCATTTCTCTTCTATTCTGTCGGGTCCATTTCCTATGCCTGTGATCAGAATGGCAGATAGTTGTAGCCAGGCACCATCTGGTTCATCAGGATAGATGAGGTTGTGGAGGATCATATAGGCTATTACCGCCCGCTATAGTCTAATTTCTTCTTGATGTGTTCTTCATTAATTTTTTTCCTCTTTATTTTTTCTTCCTAATTTGGGAGTTGTGTTTCCTTTTCTTTTATAATTTCATAAAATATATGTAAGGTGTACAATCTAATCTACAGGGTTTTTTTCCTTTATAATGTAAGCATTAAGTGTTTTAGTTCTTTAAATCTGTTTTATCTGCATGCCACAAGTATTGATATAGCATTTTCACTATTGTTCAGTTATAAATACTTCATGATTTTCACTATTTTTTTCTTTGTTGTCCCATATTTTAAAAAACCTTTAAGTTTTGCTTTGAAATTTAAGTTTTTAATCCTCTGGAGGTTTTTTTGGGGGGGAGGCGGGGGGAGATTTGTGTGAAGTAAGCATACATATTCTTTCTTCATTAAGATAAGCATTTATGTTTTATTAAATAGTTTTTTCATTCCTTATATCTATGCATTTGTTTTTGGCTAGTCTATTTTATTCCAATGATCAATTTTTTCTACCTTGGTTCACATACTATACCATTTTAATTAGTAAAGCTTTATATTAATTCTTTGTTGCAGACCGTGTAAGACTAGTCAGAGGTTCGAGGCCCTCTAGGGCCGAGTGTAACAAATGAGGCCACTGGCAGTTAATAGCAGATTTTTTTCATCAAATTGTTTAGTCATATTTATTTAATTCCAAACATGAGCCCTGGATGTCCACAGAGAAATGCAATATTCCCCTAAGTTTCTAAGGTCAAGATTTTCCCCCTAGAACCAAGGCAATAAAACTTCCTCAGAGGACGAACAAGGACAGGTTTACTGGGATTAAGCAGGGAGGCTCTGGAGAGGAACTGCCCGGGGTATATTCACTTGGGGTGGAGTGGTAAATTCTGGGAATATGGGATTAAGGACAATGGGGGCAACGCCCTCGGACCACCCTGGGTTCAATTAGTTTGATCCAAGTGAAGGTTAAACCCAATAAGGAAGAAAGGAATATTGGTTTAAGTAAGGTTTACTGGCTTAACTTATTTGAAGGATTGTCTTGTCTGAATAATACCATTCTTCTTCTGTAAAGATCGCTCCCTGAAAGAGAGGAAATAAGAGACGGATGCAGACTTAAGTCTGAGAGGGCATTAGTGCTTGTGGGGCATGATTGCTTGCGGGGTATGAAGAGGCTGTCTGCCGGTTTTGCATCTACTCTGGTCTCCGAGTGTTTCTTTTCTCTCTCGCCTCTCCAGACATCCCACCTAGAGTTAGTCCGAGAAGGGAAAATGTCAGCCATTGAGCAGTCTATCTGGCAGCTTGCATCAAGCCCGGGTGTCTGTCTTCTTTGTATCTGTTTTCTCTGTGTCTGTTTTCTCTCTCTCTATCTCTCTCTCGCCATCGTCACCGGACACCCCATCTTCGGGTCCTCACCCCCTTGCCGAGGCCAGACCCCGGCAATTCTTAATAGGAAATGTCTCCATTTCGTCTTCAGAAGTGTCTTGATAACTCTTAAAAGACTTTTGTTCTTCCATCTATCAAGTACCACCCCCTCAGCCCTCCACCTAAAAGGAAAGTGTTGGGATTTTAACTGTAGTTCTATTATAAATCAATTTGTGGACAGTTGACAGTTTTTCATTATTAAATATGGCAATTCTTATAAAAATCCAATAGATAGCTCTCCATTTATTTAGGTTTTTCTTATGTCTTCAGGAAAGTATTTTATGTATTCTGGACTTGAATTTTTTTTTTTTTTTTTTTTAGCTATATACTCATATTTTATACCTTTTGTTGCTATTATAAGATGAATATTAAAAAAATTAAAAATTCTAATTGTTTATTGATAGTAGAAAAGCAACTGATTGTTGTATGTTGATCTTATATCCAACCTCCATATGCAGCTTTATTTTTTCAAGAATTTCTTTGCTCTAATACTGCAGGACAGCCAGGAAAGTCAGGTAGGGGTGGGCTCCAGTGAAAAAAGGAGTGGGATCTCATGAAGGAAATGTTCATATACCAGTCCCACAGCTTTTAAACTATCATAAAGTCTCCTGAACCCACAGTTTTGAGAAATCGCGCTACTAAGGATAAAGAAAGGTGCGCATTTTGGGACTCTTGCCTGCAGGACCGCAGGTCGCTCCTGTGACTGCAGAGTTTAGAGGGCGGGGCCAAAGCCAGTCCATTCGGAAAGCGGCATTTCCAGCAGGAGGGAGGGGGTAAAGGGGGAGGGTCTCTGGACAAAGAAGTGCAAGAAGCAACATAGCTTCCCCCTCCCCAAAATCTCCCTGCCCTAGCTTGAGATTCCAATAAAAATCAGCCAAGTGCAGCTCACCCATGCACAGAGAGTGGGAGAAAGCCGACTATGGCTTTTTGATGTCATCCATCATCCCCTATCTGTCACCCCTATCTAAGCCCCCTGCCCCCACTCCTAGCTAGCAGCGGGGATCCTCCAGCAGAGGTTCGGCGGGACAGGGAACAGAAAAAGTTAACCAAAGCCACGTATCTGCTCCAATGTGGTGATTTCTGTCCATGCGTTTATATTACTTCTGCTTTTAGTCCTTTTGATCACACATCCCTCCTGGAGGTGGGAACTTATCCTACCTACGTCCCATAAGAAGAAGCAGCAATTGTGGCTATATAGCCAAGCTACAACATAATACTCCACCACTAAGACAAGACCCAACAACATCTGCTATGCATTACAGACAAAAAGGGAAGTCCATCTCCTGATCATATTAATAATAATAATAATAAAACAATAACCATGACCAATAAGAAACAATCAACTTTATTGAAACATATCCAAAAACAGAAGAGAGGAGCTGACGCAAATGAGCTGGAGACAGACAAAGACTTTATAGAGGAGGAGGAGCAGGTTTTGGATATGCCTGAGAGGGAATTCAGAAGAATGATATGGAAACAAATTCAAATAATCAGAAAAGGAGTCAAGGAAAATAAGGAAGAAGTAAATAGGAACAATCAAATAGGATTGACACAGCATTGGAAACAATTCAAAACCTGCAAAAAGATGTCCAGGTGATCAATAATAAGATATCAGAAATAGACAATAGCCTGAAAGGGGAAAGGAGCAGACTAGAAGAGATGGAAGCCAGAACTAGTGAACTGGAAGACAAATC
>NW_006408545.1:24155059-24157025 GCF_000296735.1 Chrysochloris asiatica
ACTGTCAACCAAGAATCGTCTATCCAGCAAAACTATCAATCAAATATGATGGTTCAATCAAAACATTCCAGGATAAACAGAATTTGAGAGATTTTATCAAAACCAACCCAGCACTTCAAAACATCCTAAAGGGAGTTCTGAGGACAGAGAACCAACAAGAACAGACAACAAACAGAGATTGACAAGTATGGCAACACCACCAATAGTTTCTTTGCAGATAATTTGTTCTCTAAGTAAACAGTCACATCATCTAAAAATTATGATAATTTTGATTTTCTCTTTTCTAATGCTCCAGTACAGTGTGAAGTAGAAATGGCAATTATTGTTGTTGTTAAGTGTCACCAAGTCAGTTCCTACTCAGTAACCTTGTATAGGGTTTCCAAGGAGCAGTTGGTGGGCTTGAACTTCCAACCTTATGGTTCTCAGTGCACTGTTGATCCTACAGCACCACACCATAGCAATTGTTGTTGTTAAGTGCCATCAAGTTGGTTCCAACTCATAGCGATCCTGTATAGGGTTTCCAAGGAGCCACTGGTGAGTTTGCACCACTGACCTTATAGTTCAAACAGACCTTGTGGTCGAGTGTGTATCCTACAGCACCACACAGGAGTCCTGGAATGGCAATACTGGTATGTTTATTCAGGATTCTACAGGAATACTTCTTATGTTTCTATGCTTTAAATAATGTTTGTGAGAGGGTATATGTGTATAAAGTTAGCTTAATCGGATTTAGGATGTCCTCTTCTTTCCTTTTTATTCCTTCATGAATAAGTATAAAATTTTATTTGCTTTATCTATAGAGGTAGAGTATTACTCCATGAAAGGCTATCTCTCTGAGTGTGTCCAAGTCTAATGTTTTGCATGCATTTTTATGTGATTATTATTACAGTCGTCCTTATTCATTGTCTAGCTTTCGCATGTATATGAAGTTATTGAAAATACCATAGCTTGGGTCAGATCTCTGTTGGAAGAAGTGCAGCCAGAGCACTCCTTGGAGGCCAGGATGGCCAAACTTCATGTCTCATACTTCAGACATGTTGTCAGGAGGGACCAGTTGCTGGAGAAAGATATCATGTTTGGTAAGGTGGAGGGTCAGAGAAAAAGAGGAAGACCCCCAATGAGATGGATTGGCAAAGTAGAGCATCAGTGGACTCAAGCGTGGCAACAGTTGTGAGGTTGGCCCAGGACCAGGCAGTATTTTGTTCTGCTGTGCATAGGTTTGCTATGAGTCAGTACTGACTTGATGGCACCTAACAACAACAAATGATTAGTTCTATATTATCATCTTGTTGATAATATAATCATTATATTATGTTATCTTTACCTTTCTTTATTTTTGCAAATCTGTGATACCATCTGCCTTAATTATCTAATGCTGCTATAACAGAAATACCACAAGTGGATGACTTTAACAACCAGAAATTTATTTTTTTTACAGTTTAGGAGGCTAGAAGTCCAAATTAAGAGTGCTAGCTGTTAGTGATAGGATAATATTCATGTGCCTACAGGGAAACCCAGTTAATACCACTATTATTCAGATTTATGCACCAACCACTAAAGCCAGTGAGGATGAAATAGAAGAATTCTACCAACTTCTTCAATCTGAAATGGATCAAACATGCCATCAAGATGTATTGCTCATTACTGGTGATTGGAATGAAAAGATTGGGAGCAAAGAGGAAGGATCAGTAATTGGAAAATATGGCCCTTGGTGATAGAAATGATGCTGGGAATGAATGATAGATTTCTGCAAAACCAATGATTTGTTTATTTCAAATACCTTCTTTAGACAGCACAACAGACTACTATACACATGGACCTTGCCAGATGGAACACATAAAAATCAAATTGACTACATCTGTGGAAAAAGAAGATGGAAAAGCTCCATATCATCAGTGAAAACAAGGCCAGGGGCAAACTGTGGAACAGACCATCAATTACTCTTATGCAAATTCAAACTGAAGCT
>NW_006408545.1:24161025-24172872 GCF_000296735.1 Chrysochloris asiatica
TCATCTTTCTCCCACGGAGCGGCTGGTAGTTTCGAACCGCTGACCTTAAGGTTCGCAGCCCGATTCGTAACCACTACGCTACCAGAGCTCCTTGGATATCTCCTATAAATCAGATCAGGGTGGTAGTGGGGTTAAGGATAGTATATTCCACTTAGGAGGATTCCTGGGATGTGGTGCTGTAGGATAAACACTGGACTGCTAACCAGAAGGTTGGTGGTTCAAACCCACCCGTTGCTCCTTGGAAACCCTCTACTGAGTTGCCATGAGTTGGAACCGACTTGATGGCATTCAACAACAACAACATTCCACTTGGGAGTGACATGGATCCACAAAACAGCAAACCACAAGGTTAGCAGTTTGAGTCCACTAGCCGCTCCATGGAAAAAAGATGAGGCTTTCTGCTCCTGCGAAGAGTTACAGCCTCAAAAACCCTACACAGGGGTCACTATGAGTTGGAACTGACTTGACAGCACTTAACAGCAACAACGCACTCTTAATGCTCTTATTGGTTTATCATATCAAATCACATCATAGGGGACAGTTACAGCTCAACTGCCAATCCTGGCCCAGTCCAACTGATACAAAAGCTTAACTATCACACCATCCCTCTGTTTTGCTTTGTCTAGCTCATTTTCTTTGCCTTCTTAATCAGTTCTCTTTTTTTATTGCCAGTAACTTAGAAGTGACGTTTTTTCTACTACATATTGTATTTACTCAATAGTTTTAAGTTCTCACTTCCTAATTTTAGATTAAAGATGAACAGATAATTTCATTGTTTTCTTCTTAAATAAAGCAAATTCATTTTACATGTGGGAGCCATACCTGATTTTTCTCTTAATAGTAAGTAATCCAGGACTGGAAAAAAAGTTTCCTCTCTCCTGATCTCCAAACTTGGGAATTTTTTTTTTTTTTTTTTTTGGGGTGTGTGTGTGTGTGTGTGTGGCAGGAATCTAATTTTTTTAAAAACAAAAACATACTGTGGAAAAACCATGTGGGGGCCATGGCTAACTTCCCCCGCTTCACAAGAGAGAAAGCAAATCAAACTCAAAATCAGTCCAAAGCCGATTCCTATGTAGCAGAAGTCAGACATGTTTCTACATGACAGCCTTCCTTACCCTGTTCTGACACCAGACATTCCTCCCACAGTATTCTCTGCTTCACATCTGAGTTAGAAAATCCATTGCAGTGGCCACACACACTCATAACAATACTTGTGATTATGGGGTTTATTAGGCAAGTGAACAGGGGTACCATTCAGGATCAGAAAAGCTTAGGATGCAGCAGTTCTCATCACAAATGCCTTTGGTCTAACACACTGCAGGCAAGACTCACTCTTGTCTTTGGCCTCTCAGCCATGTGGTCCTTTGGCCTCTGCCCTGCTCTGGCAAGTGATACACAGTTCTTTTAGCCAGTCTGTGAATGCCCAAAGGGCACATTCTTCAAGCCAGCCGCCTGCCCATACGCTCTCAGCTTTACTCAGTCTGTGGGCCCAGTGCCTGAAGCTGCTCTGTTTCTTCATGTACCACCACTGTGATCTCACCCTGCACTCATGGTCTTCCTTCTTGAAGGTCCTCGGATCTTCTGTCTCTGCTTCTGAGATGGCTCCTTTTAAATCTAAATGGAGGGTAAAACTAACCAATCCCAGCCTTAGAGTCCTGTATACCTTATTTGCATGGTCCCATCTAAACACTTGGTGGGATTTAAGAAAAGTTTGGATGAAAAAGCTATCAAGTAAATTCAAGGTACTGAACACTGTCATTGATTCAATTCTAATTCATAGCAACCCTACATAGGATTTCCAAGACTGCAAATCTTTATGGGAGCAGATGGCCTCATCTTTCTCCCATGAGAATATCATTATTGTTGTTAAGTGCCATCAAGTCAGTTTCAGCTCATAGTAGCCCTGTATAGAGTTTTTGACACTAAATTTTTGCAGGAGCAGAAAGCCTCATCTTGCTCCTGCAAAGCAGCTGGTGGACTCAAACAGCTAACCTTGTGATTTGAAGTTCAATGCTTATTCTACAAAGATAAAAATAGTTCCATGAGTTGAAAGAGAAAAATACTCCAGATTCCTTTTTTATCTAATTCTTCTGTCCAAATTCTTTGTTATCTGATTTAATCTGTCCCCATCCTTTTACCCCTGTACTTAATTCCAGCCCAACATAAGTTAAGGGGAGGAGATGTAGATTTCATGCTGCAGACAGCTGACATATCGTTTTAGCCTTATGCCTACATTGAGATAAGAATATTAGAAGGAAATAGCTACAGTTCTTAAAGAGTTCTATGAACTTAGTATGAACATGACAACAGGCCCAGAAATGGCCTTTAGAGCCAATTTAACTGTTGTATATGGTTTGAAAAGGAGCTCTGATAGCATAGGTGTTACAAGTTGGGCTGGTAACCTTCAGGTCAGCAGTTTGAATCAACCAGCTGTTCCATGGGAGAAAAATGAGGCTTTCTGCTCCCATAAAGATTTACAGTCTTGGAAACCCTATACAGGATTGCTATGAGTCAGAACCGACTCCACAGCACACAACCACCACCACCACCAAGGTTTGAAAATAGAAGAAAACTATGAAGAATGTTCTTTCAGCAGACAATCACCTCCCACTTTCATCTTCATCTGGTCATTAGGAACCAACTCAACGGCACTCAACAACAACAATCAGCATCTTAGAAGACTCTGGGTCATGGAAATGGTTAATGTACTCAGCAGCTAACATAAATGATAGAAGTTCTTGTTCACTCAGAGGTGCTGTGGAAGACAAGTCTAGCACTCTACTTCTGAAAAAGCAGCCAATGAAACCCTATGGGGCCCAGCTTTGTTGTAACACACGTAGGATTCCCATGAGTCAGATTCAGTTTGATAGTAATAGCTTTTCTTTACCTGTCTCGTCATGTTGGTTCTTATGCAGAACTAAAGAATTGCTCAAATCACCTGATCTAATTCTCTGTTTTTATGGATAAAATACTGGTGATTTAACAAATTCATTCAAAGTCAGAGAACTAGTTAGCAGCAGAACTAGGAAGAAAATCTTACTCTAACTTCACTTGCTATTTCATACTTCATGATGTTTTGCAGAGTGTAGATAAACAGGGATATATAAGAATTTTCATTAAAAAGTTACACTGGAAAAGGAGCTTTCCTGAGGAGCCTCTGTATTACATAAGACTATAGGTGGAAGCCGGAACCACATCCAGACCTTCAGAGACAGGAAATTTTCCACTTGAAAGGACAAGCAGACCAGCCTGGAGCAGCTAGAAAACCAGAAGATACTTCTTGAAAGAAAGACCTAAAGGAAAAATACAAAACAATAAGGGTATTCTGACTGTTACCACAAGAACAAACAAGTTGCTTGCCCAGGAAACATCAAGGCAAGCCCCTTTCCAAGACTAAGACTCAATGGGAATACATGCTCTGATTGGTGACCACGCTCGTCACTGATAAGGGGAAGTGAGGGAAAAACAACAATGAAGTGGCGAGCCAAGCCCTACAACAGTGAAGTGTCCAGCTGATAAAAAGAGAGGGCATACGCACAAGAACACCCACACTTGCAGATAATACCCACTTGACCTGGCTTCAACGACTGGATGATCAGAGCTCAACCAGAAGAAGAAAGTAGAGGAAAAAAAGAGTAATCTGATGCAATTTGATGAACTTGACCTACACCTATGGAAGCAGTAGCCCAAAAGAGGGACCAAGTCCTTACAGCAAGAATCATTCCCACCCCCTCCACACACAGAGTAGACAGGGATGGGCAACTTGGACATTGGCTACCCAAAATGGGGGGCGGGGGGGCAGAGGACTACAAAGGCAAGAAGTGACTGGCTTACAAGCTTTCAAGAGGGAACCTAGAGACAGGGGGCCTGGAGGAAGGCAGAATCTCCAGTGAGTAGCATCTAATCTGCCTAGGCGGAGTTGATTAAATGAAATGCAGATGGGTCTTTTGTGATACAATAGTGAATAATTGTTATCAGGACTGATTGTGAAGGTTGGAAATGTAAAGGTAGACGTTTTATAGCAAGGAAGGAAATGATTAACTTTTCAGTCTAGGAGCAGAGGTTCCTAGGACCATCAACGGAGAAGAGCCGAGAGTGGGACCCTACCCAGAGAAACAGTGATGCCTGAGATGGAGGCAGAGACAATGACGTGGAGCGATGGAGCAGCTGGGGGCTTTAGATCCACAGAGGGAGAGCGACTGTGTGCTGAAGACTGGGGTGGGGGAGACGCGGGGGGAGAGTAGTGTAAGGGGCAGGCTTGCAGGGTATACCCTTTGGTTGGTTGATGATGCATGGAGGGTATTGTAACCATGGCAATGATACAATGTACGATAGAATGAATGTAAAACTAATGTTCTCTCATGTAAACTATCATATAACAATAAAACACTAAAACAAAACAAAACAAAAAACCGGGGGAGTAGTTAATTGTACAGTCTAGAAACAGAGGACCCTAGGACCATCAAGGGAGAAGAACACAAACGGAATGAGGGACCTTATCCAGAGAAGCAGCGACACCAGAGATGGAGACAGAGATGGGGACATGGAGAGAAGGAGCAGCTGAGGACTAGATTCGTGGAATGAGAGGGACTGAGAGCTGGTGGCCAGGAGGCAGACTTGCAATGTGCCCTTTGGTGGTTTAAATTATTATATATGCCTGACTGTTTAAAAAAACAAAAAGAGCTAAAATGAATAGAGAGAAATACTGCTAACTGATGGTACATGGAGGGGATTATAATCACTGTAATGAAACAAAGTATAGGATTTGTTGAATGTAAAACTGATGATTTGCCCTGTAAACAATTCACAATAAAAACTTAAACAAACAACAAAAAAGTTACACTGGAAAAGGAGGTTTCCTGAGGAGCCTCTGTATTACATAAGACTATAGGTGGAAGCCTGAACCACATCCAGACCTTCAGAGATGGGACATTTTCCACTTGAAAGGAAAAGCAGACCAGCCTGGAGCAGCTAGAAAACCAGAAGATACTTCTGGAAAGAAAGACCTACAGGAAAAATACAAAACAATAAGGGCAGTCCGACTGTTACCACAATAACAAGCAAGTTGCTTGCCCAGGAGACATCAAGGCAAGTGGTCGGGTCCACTCAGTGCAAATCCACTTCCAAGATTAAGACTCAATGGAAATACACGCTCTGATTGGCAACCACACACATCACCCATAAGGGGAAGTGACCGAAGAACATCAATGAAGCAGCGAGTTTAACCCTACATGGTTCAGCAGACTACTGTGAACCCGGGTGGAGACCTGGTCGGCCAGCAGTGAGGCAAGACCTGGGGACTCATGGGCTCAAAGTCAATGGCACAGCCACAGAGGACTAGAATGGAGAGTGAGGTGACCAGCTGATAAGAAGAGGGCGGGCAGATGCAAGAACACCCATACTTGCAGATGATACCTACTTGACCTGGCTTCAATGACTGGATGAACAGAGCTCAACCCGAAGAAGAAAGAAGAGGAAAAAAGCGTCATCTGATACAATTTGATAAACCTGACCTACACCTATAAATGCAGTAGCTCAAAAGAGGAAACAAATCCCTGCTGCAAGAACTATTCCCACCCCCTCCACACAAAGAGTAGACAGGGATGGGCAACTTGGACATTGGCTATCCAAAATGGGGGGAGGGATACAAAGGTAAGAAGCAACTGGCTTACAAGCTTTCAAGAGGGAACCTAGATCCAAAGGGTGTGGAGGAAGGTAGAGTCTCCAGTGAATAGTATCCAGTCTGTCCAGGAAGGGCTGATGAAATGAAATGTGGATGGGTCTCTTGTGATGCAATAGTGAATAATTGTTATCAGGACTGATTGTGAGGGTTGGAAATGTAAAGGTGGACGTTTTATAGCAAGGAGGGGAGTGAGTAACTTTTCAGTCTAGGAGCAGAGGGCCCTAGGACCATCAATGGAGAAGAGCGGAGAGCGGGACCCTATCCAGAGAAGCAGTGAGGCCTGAAATCAAGGCAGAGAAGATGACGTAAAGAGATGGAGTGACTGGGGACTTGAGATCCAGAGAGGGAAAGGGGCTGTGTGCTGAGGACCATGGGGGGTGGAGGGCAGGCTTGCAGGGTATACCCTTTGGTTGGGTAATGATGCATGGACAGGATGGTAATTATGGCAATGAAATGATGTATGATAGCATGAATCTAAAACTAATGCTCTCCCATGTAGACTATCACACAATTGACAATAAAACATTTATTTAAAAAAAAAAAAAGTTATGCTGGAAAAAGTAATACAAATCTTAGGGGAAAAGCAATCTGAAATGACTACCCTTCACAAATTAGTCAGTATGCTGGTTAACTATGTGAATGTCACAGTCGAATTATAGGGTAGATGATCCCGGTAAAACTCAGAGCATCCATCTCTAAGGGGTGCTAACCATACAGCACTTTCTTGTGACTTAACAGATGCGGCTCCTTGGCAGTGAGAATATAAAATGACATGCCTTCTTCCAGGTGAATGTAGCTTATGCTGTGTGCACAATGCAGCAAATAGACAGTAGGATGGAGCTCAGCCCCCACTGAACCCATTGATGAAGCATCCTTGTGCATTTACCTCTTTACAAGACATCTGCATATTTGGAATGAATGCTTGGTGGGGCTGAGACATCCAGGTAGCTGTAAATGATCACTTGTCTGCCTCGGTAGCAGATGATTCTGCTTAAGTATCTGGGGTACAAAGCTTGAGATCAGGTAACAGGGGAGAGGCTGAAAGTCACGCAGGCTGTCCCTGACAGCCCTCACCCTCAAAGTTCTACTGTACTGAATGGGTGGTTCTAAGTTAGTTGTTGTTAAGTGCTGTCCAGTCACATCTGACAAACAGGGGCCCTGGAGTCTGCCTATGGTGCGCTGTGGGTTAATGAGCTGGAACTGCAAACTCAGTTTGAACCACAAGGTCAGCAGTTCAAGCCCACCAGTCACTCCTAGAAACCATAGCCAGGGTCGCTGTGGGTCAGAACCTACTCAACCCACAACAACACCAACAGTTTCAGAGGAATGACTGGTTAGTTTGAACCGTAGACCTTGTGGTTAGTAATCCAGAGCTTATACTACAGCGCCACACAGGGACTCCATATCTTCTAGGAATTCATGACATGAGGGAACTTCTGGCTACACCGTTGTCATCTCCCTGGAATTTTAAGAGGCCAGGTATACAAAACACAGTGGGCACTCTACTGATCAGATGAGATACAGCCAGTTTCTGATCAGACCAGAACACAATGCATCGTCTACATGCCCCAAATGAATAAAATATATATATTCCTATTAAATTCTCATGTGTTTGAGTTTAAGCACCATGTCTACTATCTTTGGCCCCACAGAGACAAAGGTGGTGTTGGTGGAGGCGATTCAGATTCAGTGACCCTATGCCCAACAGAACCAACACTACTGGGTCCTGTGCCTGCCTCACAGTTCCTGCTACGTGTGAGCCCATTGCTACTGCCACTTTGTCACTACATCTCGTTGGGGATCTTCCACTTTTTCACCTACCCTCCACTTATGACTAGCAATGGAACACCTTATAAAATAGCGGAACAGGAAAAATAGTAGGGGCTCAATAACTAAAGGACTCCACAAGAGGATGAAGGTACAGGCTGGGGGAATAATATAGGCACTAGATACTATTCCATTTTTCACTTTGGTCCTCTCAATTCATAAAATTCGAACAAGGGTTTATCCACCCAATGTCCTACCAACACCTCAAAGCATCCTCATAATCTGAATGTGAACCTCCAAAGCCGCTCTGGCCTGCTAGGGTGAAGGGTATGTTATCCCTTCCCTCCTTAGGAGAGAGCGGTAATTAGGTCACCTCAAAAGCTCATTGTTCCCAAGGTTGGCAGAGGCCAGATATATTTTTTTTACCGCCCGTACCCAGGCCAGAAGTAGCAAGGCTGGAGAAAATGGGTGAATCAATTAAAGTAACCCTGATGTTATTTTGGGAGGGAAGCTTGGCGAGCACTGCAGTGGAGGGTGAGAGAGAGGAGGCGTGGTGGCCTGTCCACCATGTGCCCGCGTGGTGACCCAGGCTGGCATGATCTGGCGTGTACTGGGCGGCATGGGTTCAAACCCGGCGTGCACTCGCGCGGCGACCGGCCGGCGGGAGCGGCGCCGGCGTAGGTGCGGCGCGCACTCGGCTAAGCCCTCCTAGTGTCCGGCCGCGGCGCGGCGGGGCCGGCGCTCCTGCAGAGGGAGCTATGCGCCCGCCCAGGCGCACGCACGGCGCCGCCCGCCGCTCCCTCTTGCAGCCGCCGCAGCCGCTGGGCCCGCCCGCCGGGGAGGGGCTCCCGGCCTCGCCGACAGCTGCTTCCTGCTTCCCGCACGTCCTCGCCGTGGCGCCGCTCGTCCAGTCGTACTAGCCCTGGCGGAGACCCATCGGCCCGCCGTGCCCGCTCGGCCCCTCTCCGCGCCCAGCCTCGTCCCGTGCCCAGCTCGCTCCACCCGCGTCCACTCTCGGAACCCCGCGCTCCCCACACTGCCTCCGGCCATGCTGTCCTTCCAGTACCCCGACGTGTACCGCGACGAAACCGCGGTAAGTAGCCCTCCTAGCGCCCACCAGGCTCCTGCCGCTGGGGCCGCGCCTGCCTCGCCGGCAGCCACCTACAGTTCCTCTTCCCGCAGCCCCTCGCCCCCTGCGCTCCTTCCCCTCCCCCTCGGCCTTTGTTTGCGAGAAACGGACCGGGGGGCGCAGGTCTCCTTAGGAGCCGCGGGGGCCTGGGTGGCGGTCACCTGATGGCGGTGGAACCTATGGTCAGCTGTACCCTGGCCGCTTTCTAAAAATCAATGAGGTCAAGGGCAGACGCCCGGGTAAGAATGGATGTCTTAAAGGGAGTGGAAAGACAGAAGGTGTCACTGTTTTTTGACTGGTGGAGGATATTGCTTAAATATGGTGGCAGGAGAAAGTGTGTACGCTGGTGTGCCTGTGTAGATGTTGTAAGATTTAAAAACAAAAGCAAAGTTTTAAAACTTAGAATTTTAAAGCCCTTAGCGTTGAAATTCATTCATTCGATTTTAAAGCGTTCATTGAGCGCCTAGTCTGCTCCTGTCCGGGTGCTGGGCGTTGGCGCTGGGAATGCAGATGAAGGCAGAGCAGTTACTCTGTAGTGCAGATCCAAGTTTTTTAATCTAGAAGAGCTGAAAGGAATGAGGGGAGGGGTTAATCTTTTTCAGATGAGTGCGTTTACCTAGTGCATGGATTGACCATCATTCACCTAAACTGCTGTTGAGATCCAGGAAGTCAATGCCAAGCAGACACCTTTTATGTGTAAAAATGAATTTGGCATTTTAAGAGCTGGATTGAATCCAAATGTTTCAGGCATGATTCTGTTACTTAATAGCTACATTTTTCATATGACTTCAAATGGAATCAGAATAAAAATATTCTTGTATACTTCACTTTTCATTTTTTCTGTTTATTGTAACTCAGTCTGTGCTAGAAAGTCTGTACTTGAAACACATCTCACTTTGGGGTGAAGAGTGCTGAGGCTTAAGAAGATATATTGTTTTAAATTAAGACTTCCAAGTGGCACTGTGATACATTCATACATTCGCTGGTACTTTGACCAGCCGCTATCTAGTAACTTTGTTTTTATCCGTCTGTCAACGGTTGTTTGTTTGTTTTTTCTCTCTTTAATTTAACCAAGCAGCCCAAGAAGCCCTGAAGTCCAGAAGGGTTGTTTCTTTTGATGTGTGGGAGTAAAGTGATCTTGCTGGAATGGAAGAGGACAGACTAGTAAGAAGACTTGAGCGCTAGTTCTGGTTTGCCACTTACTAGCTGGGCACCCTTTGGCACATCCCTTTGGGAGATAGGTCTATGGCCAGTCCTAATATTTCATATATGAGGTCTTTTTTCGCATATAAGAAATAATTAGGACTGACCATAGACCTGCTTGTGCAATGAGAATAGCATCGTTCATTTATTCACATGACAGTAGCTCTGTAGTCGGCCAACCTTTAGTAATGAAGCAGCCAGGGGACAGTTGACTATAGACCTGTGATTACCTTGGATGGAGTCTTGAGTTGTTTAGAGTTTTCACGACAAATACAAATATAAAGAACTACACATTATGTGAGTACTGATGTACTGCTGTAGGATAAGCACTGAACTGCTAGCCACAAGGTTGGTGGTTCAAACCCACTAGCCACTCTTTGGGGACTCTATACAGGGTCACTATGAGTTGGAACCACCTCGATGGCACTTAACACCACCATCACCCACTATGTAATTTAATAAGTGTAATTTTAGTTTAGTTTTGTTTCCGTGTATGTGTGTTGGTAGGAGGGTGGTAGGGTTGCATGATTCATTTTCCCCCATCTGGATAAACTCTTTTGGGATGTAAACAAAATTCTGTAGTTCATTTGCTTATGTTCAACAGTTCGTGGAAGTGTAGATTAGGGGTTTTATGAAAATATCAAAAAGGTGGTGGTTCCTGTCTGCGGAATAGATTCCAAGTTACGGTGACCCTAAACATAGAGTTTTCATGTCTGTGACCTTTTGGAAGCAGATCATCAGGCCTGTTTTATGACGTTCAGACCACCAACTTTTCTTCTAGTAGTCAAGTGGTCTAAGGTATACAGAGGCCTTTATCATTCTCCAGTATCTTCTGACCAAGGAACTCATGAAAACCATAACAGCATGGCCTTCTAAACAGCACACAGTGTACTGATGTCAATATTGATAGCCAACATGGAATATCTGATATTTCCTGCTTTAGGGTCCAAGTTACTAAGCCTAAAGTTTGACCTATGAATTTGTTCATCCTGTAGTTTTTTTTTATTTCTGGCATGGGTTTGTGTTTCTCCAGCATGTGCTGGAGATTGTGATAGCTCTCTGTCTCTCTCACTTACTTGACTTCAGCCATATGCAAAGTGGTCTCCTGATGAACTGTGCGTTAGGAGCATGAAGCCCTTTTGGTGGATTTCTGCCCCATCAGTCAGAAATTGGAAGCCATGACACTTCCTGTGTAAGCCCATTGGCTAGCCTTGAGAATGTTGCTATCAGGTAATTCAGGGGGAAGTCCTATGGGGTAGTTCTGCTGTGTTCTATAGGTTCACTATGAGTCAGAATCAGCTGGACAGCAATGGGTTTGGGGTTGACATGAGTTGCAGTCCTGGTAGAAGAGTGTATGGGATGAAATGAGAAGGAAGGGATTAATTAAGTTCCATCAGGAAGAGGAGATAATAAGTGAATTGAACTTGAAAGATAGCCAGTTGGGACATTCTTTTCATTCTCATTTAAATCAAATGATGGTGTTGTTGTTAAGTGCCATGGAGTTGGCTCACTCATAGACCCTGGGTAGGGTTTCCTGGGAGCAGCTGGTGGTGGTTTTGAACCACTGACCTTTCGGTTAGCAGTCCAGTGCTTATCCTACAGTTCCACACCATGCGTTCTTATTAAATCAAATACTGTGATTTTATTTCATTTACTGTTTAACTTTTTGTTATGAATTAGGTGAAGGTTTACAGAGCACATTATCAGGTTTCCATTCAACAATTCATGCACATTTTGGTTCATCTCATTAATTGCAGTGCCCCCAAAGGAATGCCACTTCCGCCCTGTGTTTCCTGTTTCCATTCCATCTTCTTTCCCAATCCTTTTGAGCAGTTGGGACATTTCTTGACCTTGTGACTAAAAATCATAGTTATGCAGGGCTGGACAGGTGTGGCACTCCATTTGTTTGTAAAATGGCAGGAAATCTGTTGTGACCAATGGTTTGGGCCTGGGTGGATAGGGCTGGAAAACTGAGTGGGACCAGGCTTGTAATAGGCCCTGGGTGCGGTGTGTTGTTGTTGTTGTTAAGTGCCGTCGAGTCGGTTCCGACCCATAGCGACCCTGT
>NW_006408545.1:24172972-24195609 GCF_000296735.1 Chrysochloris asiatica
CTGAGTGGGACCAGGCTTGTAATAGGCCCTGGGTGCGGTGTGTTGTTGTTGTTGTTAAGTGCCGTCGAGTCGGTTCCGACCCATAGCGACCCTGTACAGGATTTCCGAGGGTGTAAATCTTTACGGGAGTAGAAAGCCTCATCTTTCTCCTGCGGAGCGGCTGGTAGTTTCGAACCGCTGACCTTAAGGTTCGCAGCCCGATTCATAACCACTACGCTACCAGAGTACACATTTAATCCTGAAGGCAGAGGGGGAGCCTGGAACCGTACATATAAAATATTCAACAGTGTGTAATGGTACAAAGCCGTCTCAGGGCTCCGTTTTTTAAAGTAACTTGAGGAGATGAGAAACAGTTGCAAACAAAATCATTTGGCAAGATAGATACAAAATCATTTGGCTTGAATTCAGAAGATGGTGCTATGAGACCACCACATTTGTAAGATCCAGTCTACAAAGGAAAAAACTGGGGGGAAGAGACTTCCTGTGATTGTCCTGGAGAGAATCAGTTTCTTGTCCTGGTTTAATAACTCGTCAATAGCTCACTCAGTCTGCTTTTAATGGCTCTGCCAGTTCTGGGAAGATAGGCTGTTTGCTTAGTGGTAAATGCCATCCGGGAGGCAGCATGGCACCTGATGCTCCAGTCTCTGAATCAGAGAGTCAAGCACCAGCTGTACACTTACCATTTTATACCTGGCCCCACTCATTAAATCCATGATCTAGATCAAAGTCAAACCACAGGCTTTGCTCCACTGCTGGATTACAGCCCTACCACTTACTAACTATGGCTTTTGTCTATTACTTCTGTCAGATTCCTCATCCAGAAAAGAAGTTAGTATTACATAAAGGAGCTCTGGTAGCGTAGTGGTTACAAATGGGGCTGCGAGCCGCAAGGTCAGTAGTTCGAAACTACCAGCTGTTCCGCGGGAGAAAGATGAGGCTTTCTGCTCCTGTAAAGATTTACAGCCTCGGAAACCCTGTACAAGGTCACTGTGGGTCGGAACCGACTCGACGGCACTCAACAACAACAACAGTGAAAACTAAATGAAATGATCTGAATGAAATCAATGACTGTATCTAGCTAGTCAGGATCATAGAGTAAGTAGTAGATCTCTTGTTGATTTCTCTGAGTTGCATTTCCTAATCTAATATGCAAATATTGACAATAATTTTATAAAGTTTGGAGTCCCTGGGTTGTACAAATGGATAATGAGCTCAGTTTCTAATCTAAAGGTTAAAAGTTTGAGTCCATTGAGAGAGGTACCTGGGAAGAAAGGCCTTTGCATCTACTTCCAATAACCTTGTGGAGCACAGTTGTATTTTGATATATATGGGGTTTCCATGAGTTTAAATCAATTCGTTGGTCATTGATTTGGGTTTGGTTTCTGGTAAAGTTATTTTGGAGTGCTGGGCGGCCCTGTAGGGTAAGCATTGGATTGCTAAATACAGGTCAACAGTTTAAACTCACCAGCCACTCCTTATGAGAAAGAAGAAACTTTCTTCTATTAAAAAAAATAAATCCTGTCTTTTCTTATAAACCTTGTACAGGCTAGCTGTGAGTTGGAACTGATTTGATGGCACCTCACAACAACAACAACAAAGTTGTTTTAAATCATGGGTAAAATGTGGTTATTTAATAAATGTTTATCACATTGAGTGTGGCCTTTGGCTACACCTTGACTTATTGATGTAATTGTCCTGATTTTCAATTAATCTCGTCTTCCTTTTGGTAAGTTAGGATTCTGGATCTGCGTCTTTGAGTTTTACTAACACCACAATTTAGGAGCATTCTTTGTAGTATCTGACCTATTCCCATGAAAGGAATCTTTGGGGAAAGCGGTTTTAGTTGGATAAGTGGTTTTAGTTCCAGCTCTGGCTCTGAAAAAGGTATGGCTTTGAGCCCAATCTTGTGCCTGCCATCACTCTCAAAACTACTAGCAAAAAAATCTTTACTCTTTTAAAAAAAATTTTCTGATTTCTGTTATCAGAGCATGGTGGTGGTGGTTGTGCATGTCGTGGAGTCGCTTCCAACTCATAGTGACTCTGTACAGGGTTTCCAAGGCTATAAATCTTTTCAGGAGCAGAAAGCCTCATCTTTCTCCCCAGGAATGATGGGTAGATTCAAACTTCCGACCTTGCAGTTAGCAGCCTAGCATTGCTAGAGAATAAAAGATGGTTTGTTATTTTACGCATATTTTATAACCACCTCAAGGTGTGAAAACATAAAAGACTCCATAAGACTAAATACAAAAAAGTAAGAAGAAAATACAAAAATCTTTTATTCTGTAGTAACAATCAGCAGTTCGAAACTACCAGCTGCTCCGCGGGAGAAAGATGAGGCTTTCTGCTCCCGTACAGATTTACAGCCTCGGAAACCCTGTACAGGGTCACTGTGGGTCGGAACCGACTCGACGGCACTTAACACCAACACCACCAACAACAATCAGCTAAAAACATAAGTTTAATGTAAGGAATGGAAATTGGCAATTTTATGAAGACCCATTGGGAGTAGCTTTAACCTGGTTTTATTTCCCTTTTTTGCTTTTGTTTTTGTTTTGAATTTCTAATTTAACTTAGAGACATTGATTACCTTCTTTTTTTTTTTTTGCACAACCATTACTACTATCTTTTCCCAAATTATACACACACACACACACACACACACACACACACACCTAGTCACTACTACTAAACTTCTGTTTGCACAAAAGGGAGCTTCAAAAAGTTTGTGGAAAAGTGGAATTAAAGAAAGTGGACGTTTCCCACAAACTTTTTTAAGCCCCCTCATCTACTGCATTTTATTTATCCACTTCTCTGTTGGTGGACACTTAGGCTATTGTCAAAAGTGCTACAGTCAACATTGGTCTATTAAGTTTCTGTTCATATTCCTGATTTCAATTCTTTTGAGTATAAATGGGCTTCAAAAAATTCATGGACAAATGCAATTTAAAAGATAAAGCAATTTTTCCATGAATTTTTTGAAGCCCCATCATATGTGCCTAGGTTTGGGATTGCTGCATCACATGGTAGTTCTAACATTGTTTTTTAAATGTGTATTTTATTAGCTTTTTAAAATATTTTATTGTTTTATGGAGAAAAGTAAAGCTGGCTTCTCCCACAGCACCGGAAGCCCTATCAGGGTCCGTATGAATTGGAATCAACTCACTGGGAATGGGTTTGGTTTTATGTGAATGTTTACATAGCAAATTAGCTTTCTGATTCATAGTTCGTACACAAATTGCTCCATAACATTGCTTATAATTTCTTCACTGTCATCACAATCCCCATATCCTCCCTGAGTTCTCTGGTCCTGTTTGTTTGATTTCTCTTTCCCTGCCTAGCTTCCCATCTTTGTTTTGGGGCAAATGTTGTCCTTTTGTTCTCACATAAACCAAATCGTAGTTGATTATTCTAAGGAGCACATTTCTTCGCATATGTTATTGTATATTTATGGTGGTGGATGTGCCGTGGAGTCGGTTCTGACTCAGAGCAACCCTGCATAGGTTTTCCGAGGCTGTAAATCTTTACGGGAGCAGAAAGTCTCATCTTTCTGCTGGTAGTCTCGAACTGCGATCTTGAGGTTAGCAGCCCAACTCGTAATCACTACACTACCAGAGCTCCTTAATGTATATTTATAGTTCCATCTATTATTTGGCTGAAGGTGGCCTCCGGGAGTATCTTAATTTTCAAGTTTAAAGGTTGTCTTGGGGGTTCTTCTAGTTATTAAGAAGAATTTCAGTCTAAATTTTGTACTCATTCTGACTGGGACCCTGGCCAGAATGGTCCGAAGTAGTGGTAGTCTCAAAGCAGAGGAAGGAGGCTGTGATTCATCTGGGCTATTAGTCCTTTGGTCTAAATGCTTCCTTGAGTTTTCATTTTTCTTTAGTATCCTTTGCTCCAGGTGGGAAGTGATTAGTAGTTGCTTTGTAGATGGCCACTCACAAGCTTTTAAGACCCCAAACATTGCTCAGTGGAGTGGAATGTAGACCATGGTCTTAATGAACTATGTTTTCCCAATTGAACTAGATGTGTGCTTCTTGGCCTTCAGGTCTAGTGGTTCTGTCCCAGTGCCTAAGTAGTTTCTTTAGCTGTGCCCTCTGTATACTTTATTACATATATGATAATACATACAGCATATATAAATAAGTTTATAGAAATATCCCTCACCATACCTATATACATACATGGTATATTCCTATGCTACCTCTTAACCTATTTTGCATCTGTATTTACCTATGTGGTGTTGTTAAGTTCCGTGGAGTCGCTTCCGACTCATAGAGACCTAGTACGGGGTTTCTGAGGCTGTAAATCTTTATGGGAGCAGAAAACCTCATCTCCATCCCATGGAATGACTGGTAGTTCCGAACTGCCGACCTTGAGGTTCGCAGCCCGATTCGTAACCACTACGCTACCATGTTATTGTTGTTGTTATGTGCCGTGGAGTTGGTTCTGACTCACAGCGACCCTATACAGGGTTTCCGAAGCTATAAATTGTCATGGGAGTAGAAAGCCTCATCTTTCTCTCGTGGAATGGCTGGTAGTTTCAAACTGCTGACCTTGTGGTTTGCAGCCCGATTGGTAACTACTATGCTACCAGAGCTCCTTACGCTACCATGTATCCCCTTGTAAATCCTTAGCTGCTTGTTAGTTGTTTAACGAGAACAATTCTATGGAGTTCCACCTAACTGTTCTGTTCGTTCACCTTTCCCAGGTGTTCTCTCACCTGGCACCAGATATGGATAGATACAAACCCTTTTTGGAAGGCTTGGTGTTTTGGGCAAAGGGAGCTCATTGTCAACTGACCAGCAGCCCCACTGGAGCTTTGACCAGTGCTGGAGGCCACGTTCAGGCTTTCCTTTTGCAGGGGGCTGTTTTCTTTCCTGGGGAACTTGTTCTCACCTTCTGGTATCATAGAAGAAAGCGAGGAGGAGACAGATTGCAAATTCACCTCAGGCCCAGGTAGTCCTCTCTACAACCTCGTACAAGAAGCCTTAACCTGAATATTAGACTTGTTCTGAGAGACCTGAGAGGCAAGAGCTGCCCGTGTGCTTTCAACTCACTAGAATAATCTTGAAGTCATGAGTTTTACTTGGGAGTAATTCCTTCAGGCATAATCACATGTTGTTTTTGTTAAGTGCCTTTGAGTCAGTTTTGACCCCATAGTTACCCTGTATAGGGTTTCTGAGGAGTGGCTGCTGGGTTTGAACCACCAACCTTGTGTGTGGTCAAAAGTGGCTCCAGTCCCTCCTTCAGATTCAGTCAACCAATCGCTGGGCCCAGTGCCTGGGAATTGGTGCATTCCAGAAGCTTCCAGTGGTTCTAATGTTCAGCCTGGAGTGGGAACTTCCCCTCAGTCAGGCATTGTTTACAAGAAACAGTTCTGTTTCTCCATCTATCAGGGAAGTCGGGCTGTGAACCTCAAGGTCAGCAGTTTGGAACTGCAAGCTGTTCCGCAGGAGAAAGATGAGGCTTTCTGCTCCTGTAAAGATTTATAGCCTCGGAAACCCTGTACAGGGTTGCTATGAGTTGGAACTGACTCCATAGCACACAGCCACCATCAGGGAAGTCAGAATAGGTGATGCTTTTATGCCTTCTTTTTAGAAAAAGAAGAGGAAAGCATTTCCTAACAGTCCACAGAAAGGAAGAAATGTTCTTTCATTGGACTTAAATCAGCATTTTCAATGGATGTCAATTGGAATCCTTATACTACACATTAGTAGCTTGCTTTTTGGCAGTTTAAATGTAAAAGCAAACTGATCCTATGATATATTGCAGGCAGATTCTCTAATCATGAATAAACACCTGAAGAAGAGGAAAATCAGCGTATGTGGGGGCCGGCTTCTGCACAATCTTGCCCTTCTTGAATCCCCACTGCATTGTAGAATTCTGAGCTCTCCGCTGACAACACACTTTCCAGTTTCTTTAGCACAGCGGCAAGTCTTTGTTTTGTATCGTACTTACAGAGCAGTTTCCTATTTTGACCTTTCATCTTTCTTCCCTCTCTGGCTAAAACATTCTTTTCATGAAGGGTGACTTGACACCTTTGGGAATTTGCCAACTTTGGTTCATGTGGTTATTTGGGCAGATACATTGCCAATGAACCTGTTGGGGTATTTTTGTATGCCCCCTTTCCTATTTCTCCAGCAAGATAAAAAAAAAAATACACTAATTGGAATTAGGCACAAGATATCTAATTAATATCCTATTTTTGCATTTTGCAGGTACAAGATTATCATGGGAATAAAATTTGTGACCCCTATGCTTGGCTAGAAGACCCGGACAGTGAACAGACAAAGGTAATTTTGTTTTCTAATTAAAGTCAGCCTTAGTAGCTAACCCCAACCCCTGTTGTTATAGGTGCTGTCAAGTCAATTCCAACTCATAGCGACCCCATGTACAATAGAATGAAATTCTGCTCAACCTTTAACCAACCTCACAATTGTTGCTATGTTTGAGCCCATTGTTGGGGCCACTGTGTCAAGCTATCTCTTGTTTTCTGACTTCTTTACTGTTGTTAAATGCTGTTGTGTAGGTTCTGACTCATAGCAACCCTGTATAGGGGTTTCTGAGGAATGGCTGGTGAGTTTGAACCGCCAGTCTTGAAGTTCAAAGCAACTTTGCAGTCCAGTGCTTATCCTACAGCGCCACACCAGGACTTCCTACTGTAGTAACCATGATGTCATTTTTCAGGACTGATCCCTCTTAATGACATGTTTAAAATATGTGAGATGATACTTTGCCATCTTCGCTTCTAAGAAGCATTCTGGTTGTACTTATTCCAATACAGATTTTGTTTGTTCTTCTGACAGTAGTCCATGATATATTCAGTTTTCCTTGCCAATATAATTCAAATGCATTAATTCTTTTTTGGTTTTCCTTGTTCAACTTTCCCATGCATGTGAGGGAATTGAAAGTACCATGACTTGGGTCAGATGCTTCTTAGTCCTCAAAATGACATTTTGTTCTTTAACACTTTTTAAAAGATACCTTTCGCAGCAGATTTGCCCAATGCAATACATAATTTGATTTCTTAACTGATGCTTCAATGGGCATTGATTGTGGATCCTAGTAAAAGGAAATCGTTCTGGAGTCCTGGACTTATTCTTACTGATGACATTGAGTGTTTCCATGGTCTCTTTCCACAGACGTTGTCAATTTAAATCATGTATATTCTATCCATGACTTGCAAGTGCTTAATGTCATTTATAAAAAGATAGTTGCATTGAGTAAGTTGTTAGCCTTGCAAAATTCTGTCATGCAATCTCGGTGGTGTTTGTATCACCAAGACCATATTGTCTAGTTATTCATCTCTCTTCTTTGTTTCCAACCTTGGCATTCTAATTCTCAGTAATTATCAGTGTTGATTACATGTTTGATCAATTTCAGACTGTACAAGTTGGTTAAAAATCTTCAATTTCTTCATCTTTGGCATTCATGGTTGATGCATAAATTTAAATAATAGTCCAAGTACCTAGATTTACTTGTAGGCATATCACTGATAGCATTGTATTCCAGGATAGATCTTAAAATAATTTCGACATGAATGTGACACCATTTCTCTTCAGTTTGTCATTCCAGATACAGTAGACTATGTAATTGTCTGATTCAGAATGGCCAGTACCAAATCCACTGCCGCTCACTAGTGCTTAGGATCTTGATCTTTATTCATTCCATTTGATTTTTGATAACTTACAGTTTTCCTAGATTCATACTTTGTACAATCCACATTCTAATTATTAATGATATTTGCAACTATATCAGCAAATGCAGGGCCTAAAAGCTGCAGTCCATCTATGTCTGGCCCTACCAAGGCAACTGCAGTTCCAACTATCACATTGTTGTTGTTAAGTGCCGTTGAGTTGATTCTGACCCACAGCAACCCTGTATAGAGTTTCCAAGAAGCAGCTGGTGAGCTTGAACCACCGATCTTGTGGTTCAAACAACTTTGCAGTCCAGTGCATTAGCTCACAGCGCCACACCAGAACTCCAGCTATCACATTGTTATTAAATGCCATTCAGTCAGTTCCGACCCATAGCGACCCTGTCTAGGAGTTTCCGAGGAGCAGCTAGTGAGTTTGAACCACTGACCTTGCAGTTCAAACGGCTTTGCAGTCTAGCGCATTAACCCACAGCGCCACACAAGACTCCATTAGCTTTCTGCTCCCGTAAAGATTCGCAGCCTCAGAAACCCTTCACAGGGTCACTATGAGTCGGAACCGACTCCACGGTACTTAACAACAACAATGACAAGTCTTAGATTACTTATTGATCTTAAAAAACAACCACAAAACAAAAACTAAATGGCAAATATAAGAACATGCACATGTTTTTTAGAAGTGAGGGGCTGGGATGAGAATTTTCTGCTCTGAAAGCATGAGGCGTTCCTGTTCTTTTGGAGATATAAAAGACCTTGAAGGCCCCACTGGTCTCATTTTATTAAGGTTTCCCCTAAGTGTTGTCTCTTGAGTGCTGGTGTGGCTCAGTAGGATCAGCACTGGACTGCTAACTGCAAGGCTGCCGTTCAAACCCACCAGGTGTTCCTGAGAAACCTATACAGGGTTGCTGTGAGTCAGAACTGACCCAATAACAAATGTTGTCTTCAGTGGATTTTTTTCTGTCCTTGGAGTGGTGGTGGGGAATAATATTTGTCAAATCTATTTCAGGGTTTTTGACTCTTACTTATACTGACTTATACTTGCATATCACTTAGTATCTAAGAGTGGGAGTCCTGGTGTGGTGCTGCAGGACCGCAAGGTCAGTTTGTTACTGCAAGTTTGGCAGTTCAAACCCACCAGCCACACCTCGGAAACCCTAGATAGAGTCGCTGTGAATTGGAAGCAACTCGACAGCTTTTAACAACTACAACAGTATCATGTAAGGAGTGCTGGTAGCACTATAGGATAAGCACTGGACTGCTGACCACAAGCTTGGTATTTCAAACCCACTGATCACTTTAAGGGAGAAAGATGAGACTTTTTGCTCCACTCAAGATTTATAGCTTCAGAAACCCTGTGCAGGGTCGCTCTAAGTCAGAACTGACATGACAGCGGGTGAGGTTTGGGAAAGAGCGTGTATATAGAGAGCTTCTAATTTGTTTGTTGTTCCAGGTGTTTATTTGAGCTTCTTTAGAATGTATTTCCCATTTAAAAGAATTAAAAAGTTAAATGCATTGTGAGTCATTTTTCAGACCACCTTCCAAAAGCGTATGCCTTAGCTCCTCCTGTAACCAGTTGTAACCTTTGTTACCACATATATGTAACCGATGTTTCTGTTGAGAACTAAATTCAGATTTCCAATTTACGATGCCAGGAAAGCATCCCAGCTAGACTGGATATGGGTGGTGGAATTTAGGCTTTGCTCTTTCCACATCCTCTCCCCTTCCAGATCAATGAAGTTGCAGATTTCACCACCTTCCAGTTCTTGGGAAAGAACTTGGCAGAGAGAGAGTAGGGTGGAGAGTTATAGTCAGGGCTTATGCTTTATGGAAGAGGAGCAAGAGAAAGCAGAGGTGGAGAAGGTTAACCTGGTCCAGTTAACCCAGGTTAACCATTTCTTCTTTTATTCCACACACTATCTTACCTGCTTTCCTTTTTACTATCCTTATCTGTTCTTGTGATTAGTTTTTCTCCTTCTCAGTATAGTGGTTACGAATTGGGCTGTTAACCTCAGGGTCAGCAGTTCGAAATTACCAGTGGTTCCGCCGGAAAAAGTTACGACTTTCTGCTCCTCTAAAGATTTACAGCCTCGGAAACCCTATGCAGGGTCACTATAAGTCGAAACCGACTCCACGGCTCATAACCACCCCCAACCAATCCACAAGGTTTTATAGCTTCTTCCCTGTCTTTTGTCCCTGGAGTCAACACACCACCATGCTGAGATTTCTCATGATGTTTACTTCTCTCAACAATCCTGTTTCCTCTCCCTTTGCCAATCCTCTTTAAAAAGTTACAGTGGTTAGTATTTGGGTTTTCGTTTTGCTTTTATGAAGCAATGAGTTAGGGGTGAATAGGTAGAGATTCCAGAGGGAGAAACAGATGGGTTTTGCTACGAGTGGACAGAGGCTCCACAGTTCTGCAGATCAGGCTGGGAAGATAGGAAGGCAGGTGTGGGCTGTCATTTCTCCTCCACTCTTGTACAGATTAACCTTGACCATCCTGTACAGGGTGAGCTGAGATAGAAGGATTGAACCTCCACTGGGGAGTGAGCCCCAGGCAGCTGCATAAGCTATAGTAGATAGGAAGCACCAGAGGAGGGAATGGAATGCCTTTGCATCTCTTGAAAAACTGTCCCCTGGGACTGTCTCAATAATGATTACTTTGTTCAAGGTATTGGGTACAAGCTGGCTTTCCTCAGCTTTATTGGCGATGATCTGAGTGATTCAACCATGTCAGAATGACCCAGTTTTGTTTATGTTTTAATGAAAGGACACTAGGTTGTTCCTTAATTGATATCAGCGAGGCTCATGGATGACAAACCACTTATTAGTGAATGCCAAGCTTCCAGTTAGTGGGTGCTTCTTTGCTAATTAGTGGTTATATAGTCAGCATTTAATAGAAGCTGATGACATTGATGTGCATACTATGATTTTCAGGGTATATATTTATTGGAGGTTCTGTACCTTGGCTTTGTCTACCCGCATTAATTCTCAGACTCTGAAATAGATCTTTTAACTTTTCATCTATTATATTTTGAGGTGAAGAAATGGAGGCATTGTGCAATTAAATAACTTGATCAAACTCATTCAGCCAGTAAGTGTGGAGCTGGGAGTAGAACCCAGGTAGTCCAAATAGTTGTCAACCTCACATCAAAAGAGATGAGACTCTGGGTGTGATAACTTTGAGGGTATAAACTATAGGGATTGATTCATGTCGAGGCTTACTGTAGAGTTCCTGGGTGAGACAGTTAACACAGTTGCCTCCTAACCAAAAGGTTAACAGCTCAAGTCCACCCATAGGCACAGAAGAAGAAGGATCGTTTGATCTACTGCTGGAAAACCAGCCATGGGAAACACTGTGTGACATAATTTACTCGGACATACGTGGAGTAACCATGAGTTGAAATTTACTCCAGAACAACTGGTAACTGGTATTGGTGCTTGCTGTATGACATTGGAAGTCCTTGAGTCTGGTCTTTGGGCTGACCCACGCTCCCACCACAAGACACCCCAGTTGTCAGAGGCACTGTGCACCTTATAAGCATCTCTCTGTAACCTCCTTTCTCGTTTTAAGCAAACTTGTTATTGATGGGGGCCGCTATATTATCTGTGGTTTATGTATAAATAGATAGATTTAGTCACAAAGCGAAAAGGTAAGAGTGTTTTCCTGATGAGAAGAAAAGCAGTATGGACATTTTCTATTATAGTCATAAACGTATGCACCATTGTGTAACAGTTGTACATTGGTGTAACAAAGAGACCCTTCACATAACCTTCAAGAACAAAGAAAAATCTGCTTGTTACATTGTTAATAAAAACCAGTCAAGGAGCGAACATTTGTAGTTTATTTTATACCAATATCTGAAGTGTTACCCTAGTCTTTGATTGAATCTAGTCATTAATTTCAGCTACCCAATTCTGACAATGCTAGTCAAAGTTTCTATCTTTATAAAGGCTTATCAGAGTGGATTTATAGAATAGAAAAGTCTCAAGAATTGATTTGGGAGGGAGTAGAATTTTGCTTGAACCTCTGGCAGTTCCTTATCGATGTACTGTTTTAAAAAATTTTTAATTACTTTAGCAAAATTTTACTTGAATGTGATATTAATGATAATGTTGGATGATTTCTGCATTCCATTGGATTACCTCTCTTTGGAATGGACAGATATAGTGGATCTCTTACAATCAGTTGGCCAGGTACTTGTCTTCCAACTTTGTTGGCATAGATGAGTGAGTGCCTTCAGTGCTGCATAAGTTTGTAGAAAGATTTCAGTTTGTATTCCAGAGTCTTGCTCTTTGCCAGTGCCTCTGGTGCATCTTGTACTTCTTCCTTCAATACAATTGGTTCTTGATCATATGATACCTCCTGGAATGGTTGAACATCAGCCATCTCTTTTTGGTACAGTAATTGTATATTCCTACCATCTTGTTTTGACATTTTCTGCGTCATTCAATATTTTGCCCATAGAATCCTTCAGTATTGCAAGTTTAGGCTTAATTTTTTTTTTTCAGTTCCCTCAGCTTAGAAATGCTGAGTGTTTTCTTCCTTTTTCGGTTGTCTAACTCCATATCTTTGTACTATTCCTTGTAATGTTTGATTTTTTTCTTCTCGAGCTGCCTTTCACATTTTCAGCTATTCAGCCTCCTCATTTCTTTCGTTTGCTTTAGCATCTCTATGCTGGAGAGCAAGTTTTAGAGTTTTCGTCTTAATGACCTTTTGCTTTCTCTCTGTATGATTTTCTGGATGTCATCTCACAACTATTCTGGTTTTTGGTCATTAGTTTCTAATTCATAAAATCTCCCCTTGAGATGATCTCTAAATTCAGGTGGGATATTATGTTCAAGGTCATGTTTTTTGTCTCTCATGAACTTGTTTTCTTTTTCTTCAGCTTCAGTCTGAATTTACATGTGAGCATTTGATGGACTGTTCCACAGTCTGCCTCTGGCCTTGTTTTGACTGATGATATGGAAAATTTCCACCATTTCTTAGTCAATTTGATTGCTTCTTATTCCATCTAGTCAGGTCTACACATATAGTCTTTTATGTTGTTTGAAAAAGGTTATTTGCAATGAAGAAGTTTTGTTGGTCTTGCAAAATTTTGTCATGTGGTCTCCAGCTTAATTTCTATCATGAAGGCCATATTTTCTAACTACTGATCCTTCCTGTTTGTTTCCAACCTTTGCATTCCAGTTGCCAGTACTTATTAGTACATCTTCATTGCGTGTTTGATCAATTTCAGACTAAAGAAATTGGTAGAATTCTTCAATGTCATCTTCACTGGTTTTAGTGAATGATGGTGGTATTAACTGGTCTTCCTTGTAGGCATATGGATATTATCCTATCACAGATGGCATTATACTTCAAGACAGATATTGAAATATTCTGTTTGATGATGAATCTGATACCATTTCTCTTCAATTTGTCATTCCCGGCATAGTAAACCATGTGGTTGTCAGATTCAGAATGATCAATACCAGACCATTTCAGCTCACTAATACATAAGATATCAATGCTTATGTGTTCCATTTCCTTTTTTACAACTTCCAGTTTTTCTAGAGTCATATTTCTTACATTCCATGTTCCATTTATTAGTGGTTGTTTATAGCTGTTTCTCCTCATTTTGAGTTGTGTCCCATCAGCAAATGAAGGTCCTGAAAGCTTTACTCTATTTGCATCATCATGGTCAACTCTATTTAGAGGAGGTAGCTCTGCCCCAGTCATATCTGAAGTGCGTTCCAACCTGAGGGGTACAGTTTCTGTCACTATGTGTAACAATTTTCTGGTATTCTTCATCATTCTTCAATATTCAGTATTCTGGTGCTATTTGACAGTGTTCCACTGCTATTCATAGAATTTTCAATGACTTAGTATTCGGAAGTAGTCTGTCTCACCTCCTTACTAGTCTGTCTTAGTATGGAAGCTCATCTGAAACCTGTGCACTGTGGATGACCTTGCTGGCATTTAGAATACTCATGGCATAGCTTCCAGCATCACAGCAACATACAAGCTACCACAGTAGGACAACCTGACAGACGACTGCTGGGCCAACATTATAGCACCTATCAATTCAGACTAGCCACATTGTAGGTTTTCAAAAGCTGCATGTGGCTAGTGGTCACTATATAGGACAATGAAGATATAGACCTACCTTTCCTGTGATAGAGATGAAAAAATAGAAATAAATGTTAGCAGATAAAAATTTAGAAATCATCACAAGAATTCCAGAATTGCAAGTATTAACATATTAATAGGATAAATTGTTGTTAGTTGATGTTGAGTAATTCCAACTCATTGCATGCCCGTGTGTGCACAGCCACGCTAATTCCTTCATAGGGTTTTCAAAGCTGTCACTTTGTGGAAGCTGACCTTGACCAAGCCTGTCTTCTGAGGTGCCTCTGGGTGGATTCAAACCACCAACCTTTTGGCTAGTAATGAAGCACTTAATTGTTTATGCCACTCAGGGACTCTAAATAGGTTAAATAAAGCTGTGTCGTTATCCTAATTGGTATTTAAAAAGAAATTTAATACTCATCCAGAACCTAAATACCAGTAAATAGTTCCTTAATGAGATGATAAATATCACTAAAATCAAGAGTTTACACAGGAGATTAGAGTGCTCTCAGTTGCTATTACTTTGATTTGCAAAACTTTGATCAATACAATAAAACATGAACCAAACTTTGGTAGCGGGAAAAACAAAATTATTAATTATAGGCTATATGATTATGTATCTAGAACTGAAAGAAAACAGTTGAACACTTGTTAAGATGAATGAGTTTTGAGATAAAGTGGTTGAGTACAAAATAAATATAAAATCAGGAGTGTTCCTATATACTATCAGTGAAGAAAAGAAGTCCGTTTGATAGCCAGAGCAGAAAGCCGAGAATGAAGGAGAAATTTCATGCCTCCTCCAAACCAAACCAAACCAAACTCTCTGCTGTCAAATCGATTCTAACTCAGTGATCCTGTGTAAGGTTTCCAAGGCTGTAAATATTAAGGAAGCAGAAAGCCTTGTCTTTCTTCCACACAGAAAAGCTGAGAATGAAGGAGAAATTTCATACCTCCTCCAAACCAAACCAAACTCTTTGCTGTCAAATCGATTCTAACTCAGTGATCCTGTGTAAGCTTTCCAAGGCTGTAAATATTAAAGAAGCAGAAAGCCTTGTCTTTCTTCCACAGAGCAGCTGATGGGTTTGGACCACTGACCTTGTAATTAGCAATCCAGTGCTTATCTTACAGTGCCACTAGGGCTTATTCCAAGCTTCCTTTGTTACTATGGTTTAAGAGTCATTGAGTCATTTCTGACTCACAGTAACTCTGTGTAGGGTTTCCGAGGAGCTGCTGGTGGTTTTGAACTACCAACCTTCTGGTTAGCAGTCCATTGCATGTCCCCAAGCTTCCTAGAAGGATAATAATGTCATTCACTATCAGAAATATGGAGACCAGTCCAGTCTGGAGCATTACTTTATAATTGTGAAAATTAGGAAATCTCTAATTTCAACAATAGAAATGTGATTGTAGTAGTGAATTTTCTTCTTAAGTAGAATGTCGTGAATCTGTATAATGCAATATTATTTCTCTATTAAAATGATAAGATTTGCTTGTTGCTCTTGATGTTACATACCGTCAAGTCAGTTTTGACTCATAGTGACCCTGTATAGAATTTTCGAGCAGCAGCTGGTGGGTTTGAACCGCTGATCTTGCTGTTAGCAGTCCACTGCTTATTCAACATTACTTTACCAGGACTCCAAAGATTAGTTACTAACATGAAAAAAGAGCTTGTGGCAGAATTTTAAGTGAGAAAAGGATGCAAGATCACGGTCCTGCAAATGACTACAACTTAAATAAATACCTTTGTTAAAGCTATTTTGAGAAGATTTTATATAAATACATAGAAAACCGTATGCAGGGTCGTTATGGGTTGGAACCATCTCAACGGCACACAACAATAACAACAACAAATGTAGATACACAAACTAATAAAACCAACAAACGAAAGGTAAAGGATACGTTCTTGGTAAAAGTGTGATATACTCTCAAAGTTTCTGAACCATAAGGAAACCTCAAAGGTATAAATAGGATCAGGGAAACCTTGCACATTTTCAGCAAAGAGTGCCAAAGAGGAAGGTTTGTAATTACTGAAAACACTGTGAAGACTAGATAGTAACATGGGCAGGTCCCAACAGGCAGTTGGGCCACAGCTTCCATTCAACAAGTATTTCCAGCTTGTCCTTTGTAAATTTTAGAAGGAAGCGTTTAGGAGTATTGCCACATCTGACATTTTGACATTGAGGTAACTAATAACAAGGCTCATATCCACTGCCCACTGACACTTATCTGTGCATTTGGTTGACTTATTAATCTCTGACTTCCAAAATTCTCCTCTAGTACTTTTTGCCAATGTTCTGTGGCAAAGCATCAGGTGAACTCAAAAGTTTCCACACTTTGCCTTAGCTCTTCCCAAGCATGCAGTCTGTCTCCTCCTGTGTGCCCAGATCTTACTTTCCTGTTGGCCATCTTCTTCTCTTCTTTGCCTATCCATAGGCTGCTCTCTGCATGTCTCTTGTAGCTAAACCCCACCTCTCCACTCTAGTAGCATCTCCCATCCGTGTAAACTGTTCTCTTTGAGATCACTGGAGGCCCAGTCCAGAGACTTAAAAAAATCAGCATATGTTTAGTTTCTTTATGGCTTTTACAGTGAGCCAGTGGCTCTCTTTAAAATGCTCCCCTGCAACATCTTCAGTGCTTTTGCTTTTCTTCCCACCCTTTTGGTTCCTCCACCCTTGTTTCTCTTACCAACCCCAGTATTTCTTGGGATTTCTCAATTTTTCTTCTTCACGGTCCCTCCATTCCTGTGGTTCAGTAGTCAGCTCTGGGGACTGATGCTGGCTTCAGGATGCTGAGGCCTGACTTTGCATTTTCCAGGGACTCGGAACTGCTTAGCCTGCCAGTTTAAGAGCATTACTGATCAGGTCCCTCCAGCCTTTCCACTCTTCTCTCCATCCTTGTCACTTCAGGCACTTGTGCTCCGGTTCAGTTAGTCTGCTGATTGCCTTCCCAGTTTGACTTCATGCCATTTCTTGCCTGTGTGTCTTTTCTGCCCTTTAGCCCCACCCCAGAATAATAGAAACAGCTTTAGTAATATTTTTGTTTCCTATTATGGAGTGTTTCTCTGCTATTCATAAGGTTTTCAGTGACTAACGATTCAGAAGTAGTTTGTCACTCTTTCTTCCTAGTCTGTCTTTGTCTGGACACTCATCTGAAACCTGTCCACCATGGGTGACCCTGCCGGTTATTTAAAATACCGGTGGCAGAGTCCGCAGAATCACAGCAACTCAAGCCACCACAGCACGACAGACAGACGAGTGGTAGCCATTTGGTTTTATGTTGAAACTGTCACTTTAAATTTCTATATTAATCCTGATACAATCAAGTTGTTAAGTTCTGCTGTGCATAGGGTCACTGTGAGTTGGTTCTGACTCGATGGCACCAAACAACAACAAATCATGAAGTACTGCTGCACATATGCTACTTTTATGTCTTTTGTGCCTTACGATAACTGTTGTTGTTGTTATGTGCCGTGGAGTCGGTTCCGACTCATAGCAACCCTGCACAGGGTTTCTGAGGCTATAAATCTTTACAGAAGCAGAAAGCCTCATCTTTCTCCCGCAGAACTGCTGGTAGTTTCGAACTGCTGACCTTGAGGTTCGCAGCCCGATTCGTAACCACTACACTACCAGAGAGGTACAATTGGTATGTCCACATGATAGATGGTGAAGGTGAGCCTAAGAGGTTAATTGCCTGTTAATGTTGTTAGGTACCATTGAATTTGTTCCAGCTTACAGCCACCCTATGCACAACAGAACAAAACCCTACACCATCTTCACATTTGGTATGTTTCAGCTCACTGCTGCTGACGCTGTGCTAGTCCATCTCATTGAGGGTCTTCCTCTTTTTTGATGACCCTTTACTTTACCTAACATCATATCCTTTTCCATGGACTGTTCCCTCCTGATAACATGGCCAGAGTACATGAGACGAAGTCTTACTATCTTTGCTTCTAAGGAGCATTGCACTTCTTTCAACTCTTCTGGCAGTTTGTGGTACTTTTCAATATTCCTTTGTAACATCAGAGTTCAATTGCATCAAATCTTCAGTCTTCCTTACTCACTGTCCAATTTAACACATGCGTATGACGCAATTGAAAATACCATGGCTTGAGTCAGGCACACCTTAGTCCTCAGAGTGACATCTTTGCTCTTTAACACTTTAAAGAAGCCTGTTGCAGCAGTTTTGCCCAGTGTAATAACATATCGATACAACGTGAACCTTTTTTCCTTGTATCATAATATTGCTTACTGGTCCACTTGTGGAGATTTTTATTTCCTTTACATTGAGTTGTAATCCATACTGAAGACTGTATTCTTTGATCTCCATCAGTAAATGCTTCAAGTTCTCTCCATTTTGAGCAAGTAAAGTTATATCATCTGCATAACGCGGGTGGTTACTGGGTTTTCTTCTAATATTTATGCTGCATTTTTCAAGTCCAGCTTCTTGGATTATTTGCTCAACATACATATTAGTAGTAAGTATGTGAAAGGATACAACTCTGATTTTAAACCACGCAGTATCCCTTTGTTCTGTTCTTAGTTTATGTACAGGTTCCTCATGAGGACAATTAGATGTTCTGGAATTCCCATTCCCCACAATGCTATGCATAGTTTGTGTGGTCTATACAATTGAATGCCTTTGCATAGTTAATAAAGCACAAGTAAACATCTTTCTGGTATTCTCTGCTTTCAGCCAAGATCCATCTGGCATCAGCGGTGATATCCCTCATTCCACATCCTCATTTGAATCCAGCTTGAATTTCTGGCAACTCTCTGTCAATGTGCTGCTACAACCGTGTTTTTTTGTTTGTTTGTTTGTTTTTTTATCTTCAACAAAATTTTACTTGCATGTGATATTAATTATATACGTTGATAATTTCTACATTCTGTTGGACCAGCTTCCTTTGGAATGGGCACAAATATGGATCTTTTCCAATCGGTTGGCCAGGTAGCTGTCTTCCAAATATCTTGGTATAGACAAGTGAGCACCTCCAGTGCTGCGTCATTTGAAACATTTCAGTTTGTATTCCATTAATTCCAGGAGTCTTGTTTTTCACAATCCCTTCAGTACAACTTGGACTTCTTCCTTCAGAACTATTGGTCTTGATCATACGATGCCTTTTGAAATGGTTGAGAATCAACCAATTCTTTTTGACACAGTGTCTCTCTGTATTCTTTCCATCTTTGTTGATACTTCCCTCATCATTCAATATTTACCCCATAGAATCCTTCAGTAATCTAAGTCGAGGTTGAAAGTTTTTCTTCAGTTCTTTCAGCTTGAGAAATACTGAGTGTGTTCTTTCCAATTTGTTTTCTAACTCCAGGTCTTTGCACATTTTCTTATCATACTTTGTTTTCTCAAGTTATCCTTTGAAATTTTCTGTTCAGCTGTTTTGCTTTAGCTACTCTATGTCCAAGAGCAAGTTTCATGGTCTTTTTGACATCCACTTTGGTCTTTCCTTTCATTGCTGTCTTTTCAATGACCTTTTGCTTTCTTCATGTATAATGTTCTTGATATCATTCATCCTACAACTCGTTTTGTCAGTCATTAGTGTTCAGTGCATCTGATCTGTCCTTGAGATGCTCTCTAAATTGAGGTGGAGTATACTTTGGTCCTTTAGATTTTGTTTAGCTTCAGCCTGAACGTAGGAGCAATTTATGCTCTGCCCTGACCTTGTTTTGGTTGATGATAATTGAACTTCTCCACCATCTCTTCCCATAGATGTCATTTTTTTTCTTTTAACTTTTTATCATAAATTGAGTGAAGGTTCACAGAACAGATAACAATTTGACATTCAACAAATCTATACTTTGCTTCATTACAATGACTGCATTCCTTTCCATGTACCATAAGTTAACAGTATTTATCTCTATTCACTTTATCTTGTTTATTTTTTTAAAGCTTCTACTGTGGATTGAGTGATAAGTCTACATGGCAGAACATCAGTTTTGCACTCAACCATTCGCATCTTGTTTTGTTGTAATGATTACAGTCCCCTTTTTTGTTGTAGACAAAAACAGGCAGGAGTATATAATCGTTTAAACAACCAAAGGACAGATTTTGCAAACCAGCCCCCAGCCTATCAGCACACAGTCTTTTTCTTTTTATGAGTCTAGAATCCTCAGATGTTCTATCTTTCCATGCCATTGCCTCTGCCTCCATCTCTGGTGTCACTGCTTCTCTGATTAGGATCTGACATTCTGCTCATGCGCTTCCCTCTTGCAGGTCCTATGGTCCTGGAATGTAAGATTAACTACCTTCCCCTTTTTGTTACACTAGATGTCAATTTGATTCTTGTGTATTCCATCTGGTGAGGTTCACATAGAGATTCATAATGAAGTTGTTAAAAAAAAAAAACTTGCATGAGTAAGTTTTAGTCTTGCAAAATTCTACCATGAGATCTCCTGCATCATTTCTGTCAGAAAAGACTGTATTAGCTGAATTTTCCGGGAGTTGTTACTGAGTTACACAGTATCAATACACAGAGAGGAAGAATTGAATTTACACCTTTCAAATGATGTTGTTGTTAAGTACCATCAAATTGTTTCTTCCTCAAGCAACCCTCTGTAGGGTTTCCGAGGAGCAGCAGCTGGTGAGTTTGAACCACCGACCTTGTGGCTCAAACTGGCCTTGCTGTCCAGTGCTTATCTTCCAGTGCCACACCAGGACTCCTTCAAATGATAGTTGCCTTGTTGTTATTGTCGTTATGTGCCGTGGAGTTGGTTCCGACTCATAGTGACCCTGCATCGAGTTTCCAAGGCTGTAAATCTTTACGGGAGCAGAAAGCCTCATCTTTCTCCCACGAAACAGCTGGTAGTTTCAAACTGCTGACCGTGAGATTAGCAGCCTGATTCGTAATCTTAATTGTTATTAATTGTCAAGTCTGGCTTCACAGAAGCTCTCTCTCCTGGCACTTTGCTGCATAAGTTAATCAAATGTACACTCTCAGCTGCATATATCTAACATTCCTTTTTTTCTCTTCCTGAGAGCTGTCCTAGGCAAAATGAGCGTGACGAAGAGTGACAACAGCTCCATTTCTATACAAAGATGCTGCCATTTGAGCGCTGCTGCTTGATATTTTAGGATACAAATATTCCAACTAGATCGGGTCTTCTAATTGGTTAGCCAGACGGTGGAAAGAACTTTAAAGTCTCTTTTTTTTGGTTGTTGTTTTAACATTTGATTGTGAATGGTGTGAAAGTATACACATAAGGTTTTGCATTCAACAATCATACACTTTGTTTCATCTCAACGGCTACAATCTTCTTGCAAAGACAGATATCCCACTCCCTCCCTGTGATTCCTGTTTCCATTCTCCTCACCTTCCCACCCCTTCTCAACTGTGCTCATAGATAAATGTTGCCCAGTTTATTTGGAATGATTGACTGTTCCATCCATCATTCCTACAGCAAATCTTAAATGGCGAGTGTTGCTGTCCTCTGTACCTTCTACTTTTTGGCTGAAAGTTGGGCCATCAGGGTGAGTTTCTTTCCAGACCTGAAGGGTGGTCAAGGGCCATAGTTTCAGATTCCTCCAGGCTCTTTCTCACCAGTAAGCCTGATTTTTTTCTTTTTTTAAATAATTTTGAGTTTTGTTCCATATTTTCTGCAGCTCTATCCAGGACCTTCTAATGTGATCCCTTTCAGAGCAGTTGGTATCAGTAGTTGGGCGCCTTCTAGTTCTTATGGTGTCAGAGTTGTGAAGACTGATGTTCACATGTTCCATTAGGCCACTGGACAACCGATTCCAATTCTCATCACTCTTCTTTTTCTTTAATGTTTTTTTGTGAATTATGTGGTCTCTTACATGGGAGAACATTAGCTTTACTTTCATCCTATTGTATATCGTTTCATTGACATGATTACAGTCCCCTCCATGCATCATCAAACAACCAAAATATACCCCGCAAGCCTACCCCCTGGTCGTCAGCATACAGCTCTTCTCCCTCTCTGGGTCTAGAGTCCACAGCCGCTCCATCTCTCCATGTCATCATCTCTGCCTCCATCTCTGGCAACGAGATGGATTGGTCAATTGACAACATTGATGGACTCAAGTGTGGCAACAGTAGTGAGGTTGGCCCAAGATTGAGCAGTGTTTTGTTCTGCTGTGCCTGAGGTCGCGGATGGCACCTGACAACAACAACACCTCTTTTTTTCTCTTCTTTCTTCTTCTAGTTGAGTTCTGATCAACCAGCCATTGAAGCCAGGTCAAGTGGGTATTATCTGCAAGTGTGGGTGTTCTTGTGCATATGTCCTCTCTTCTTACCAGCTGGATGCTTCACTTTTCACTCTAGTCCTGTGTGACCATGTCACTGACTCAGGGCCCAAGAGTCCCCAGGTCCTGCCATACTCATCACTCTTCTTTTTTTTTTTTCTTAAATGTTTTATTGTGAATTATGTGATAGTTTACATGGGAGAATATTAGTTTTACATTCATTCTATCGTATATTGTCTCATTGCCATGGTTACAATCCCCTCCATGCAATCCTTCCCCCATACCCCACAGGTCTTCAGCACACGGTCGTTCTCCCTCTCTGGATTTAAAGTCTCCAGCTGCTCCATTGCTCCACGTCATCATCTCTGGCTCCATTTCAGGCATCACTGCTTCTCTGGGTAGGGTCCCGCTCTTTGCTCTTCTCTCGTGATGGTCCTAGGGACCTCCACTCCTAGACTGAAAAGTTAATCACTCCCCTCCTTGCTATAAAACATCTATCTTTACATTTCCAACCCTCACAACCACTCCTGATAACAGTTATTCACTATTGTATCACAAGAGACCCGTCTGCATTTCATTGCATCAGCCCCGCCTAGTCAGATTGAATACTACTCACTGGAGATTCTACCTTCCTCCAGGCCCTCTGGATCTAAGTTCCGT
>NW_006408545.1:24196630-24237861 GCF_000296735.1 Chrysochloris asiatica
ATCTCTGTATCCCAGAACTCTGTTGTTCCCAGGTTGCATCACTCTTCTTTTGAAAATCTTTTTTAAATTCTACTTCACAAAACTAAGCAGAATTTTCCTGTTAGGTGCTGGTTTCTAAGAAAATATAATGATATTCTGAACTGAAATGTTTCACTATAACTGTGACTTCTAATGTGGCTTTGTTGTTCTAAAATGTGATTAAACTAGGCCAAACTTTTCCTTAAATCTATTTGGTGGCATCCCTTTTAATTGGTGCCTTGTGAGCCTCCCTAGTAAAATTGGTCTGTGAAGTGTCCTTCTACCCATTAAAGTTTCATGTAAGGCTGTGCTTTGAGAATTACTATTTTCTGTTGCTCTTTCTGGAGGGGAAGTGGGAATTGCTTTAAAATATATACATTACCACATATTCCCTCAACCAGCAAGATTTCCAAGGTCTTAAATGACTTGTTGCCTAATATAGTAATGCTTAACTTTATCATTTGTAAACATCTCATAACTTCATAATTGAAACGTATCTTTAGGGAACAACTTCCTTTTGATCTCAATGAAATAATCGTCAAAAGTATGAGGGATGTGATCCTTAGCTACCCCCCCTTTTCCTAAACACTGCTTGGCCTTTCTCCTCTTGCCTTCTAAAATTGCTATGATTTTTGATGCAAGCAACAGAAATGGATTCTGGCCAAGTCAGGCAAATAGGGACTTTATGACAAGGTGCTGAGGGCAGCCTGTGGGATGCACTGCAGTACTAGGTTTGGATCCGTTAGGAATCAAGTCATTCTTTGTAGCAGGACTTTATATTTTCTCACCCAAAGTGATCTCTGACTATTGAACCTTGTAACACGTGATTGAGTCCTAGGAGAATCTTGATTATCCACATGTTTACCCACTGGTAGCACTGACAGCACTATCAGAGACCTGATAGTAGCCCCTGGAACCTTCTTTGGTGTCTGTAATGGCAGGTCCGCTACCTGGGGTTCCTAGCCCACTCAGGAGGAAGACCACGATGGAGGACAAACAGATACTGGCTTCTCAAAATGCTGTCTACTGGGGTTTCCTTCTCTCTTCTTTGTTGTTCCTTCTCTCTCCTATCCTAGTTTACCTGTTCCTACCTGTGACAAGCATCTGGTTAAATGAGTAACTGTCTAAGCAAGACAGATGCAGTCCCTGCTGTATGGAACTGCATTCTTGTAGAGAGGACCAATGATTGGAGATGACCAGGCCACTCACCTTTTGAGTTGCTAGAGATCAGGGATAGAAAGATGTCTGAGCTTCTTGAGTGAGAGGTGTCAGACTCTATCCCCATTTGTTTACTATCCAGAGAAACCGTTTGGAAAGGCTGATTCTGAACCTCTGATGAGATGTGGGAAGTACTCAGCTGCTATTAACATTGACATTTTCCCTGTTGACAGTTCTCTGCTTTCATTTCAGTCTTCTGGAGTTTTCATCTATGTAAGTATTGACATCCAAATATGGTATCTTTGGGAAAACAGTTGATAAAGAACTAAATGCTAAAAAACTAAGATGACTGAGTTCTCCCAGCTTCTTTTTTTCCTGTGTTTTTTCTTTGTTTGTTTGTTTATACTTAGGTGCCAAAATCCATTCACCCCCTTGTTTGCCAAGCCCAGGAAGAAATCCTCCTTAAAAATCACTTGGAGCACTTGGTTAAAATACAAATTCTCAAGTTCCTCGTGTTGAGCATCTAATTTCAGTAGGAATCTACTTCCCAAGTGCCCCAAGTAATTGTTGGGAATCATTAAGTAGATTCCATCTCATAGCAACCCCATGTTATAGAGTGGTGGTGTGCCATGGAGTCGGTTCCAACTCATAGTGACCCTGCATAGGATTTCTGAGGCTGTAAATCTTCAGAAGTAGAAAGCCTCATCTTTCTCCCATGGAACAGCTGGTCATTTCGAACTGCTGACCTTAAGGTTCGCGGCCCAATTCATAAACACAAGCTGTGATAATTAAGGTTTTGTGTCAAGTTGGCTGGGCTTAGATTCTTAGGGTTCCCCATGATGAGATCTAAAATAATTCAGTGACTTCTCCATGATGTGATCTGATGTGATCAGTTCGGATCTGATGTAATTATCTTATGTCTTATAAATCTCCACTTCTAAGATGTTAATGGGGAAGCATGGTGGCGCTTTAGGGTAAGTACAGGACTTTGAATCACCAGGTCGGCAGTTTAAGTCTATCAGCCACTTAGAGAAAGATGAGGCTTTCTGCTCCCACAAAGATTTAAGAAACCTGAGAAACTCTATACAGGGTAACTGTTCATCTGAATTGACTCGGTGGCACTTAACAGTAAAAACAATGATGTTAATGAAATCAGATGCAATGTACAGGATTAGGTTATATTTTGAGATATAAAAGAAGAGAGAAGTCAGCAGAGAAAGAGGGACCTACTACCACCAAGAAAGAAGAGCCAGGAGTGGAGTACATTCTTTGGACCTGGGTTTCTAACACTGTGAAGCTGGTAGATCCAGAGGAAGAATGGAGACACATGGAGAACTCCAAGGCATGCTGGGCCTACTTCGGCTGAAGTGAAACAAGGACCTTTCTTCAGAGCCTGTGTTCTGAATTTAGATTTCTAGCCTCCTAAACTATGAGAATCCGTTCCTGTCTGTTAAAGCCATCCACCTGTGACATTTCTGTTAGAGCAGCAATAGGTAAGATGAGACAGTGGCTGAGTTGGTAACCATTTGCACTGTCTCTAGGAAACTCCCTTAGACATGATTGTTGTTTTGTTATTAGGTACTGTCAAGTTCATTTTCAACTCATGATGATCCCAGGTGAGAGAGTAGAACTGGCCCACAGGATTCTCTGGGGCTGCAGTCTTTATGGAAGCAGGTTTCTGGGTCTTTCTCCCATGGAATGACTGGGAAGGCAGTAACCTTCAACCATTCAGTTAGAAACTAAGCACTTAACCAGTCACCACCAGTCTCCTGTGGAGATAGTGGTTGTGTGCCATTTGGGTTGATTTCCTACTCACAGGACCCTATAGGATAGACTCAAACTGCCCCCATAGCCTAGCTAGGCTGTAAATCTTTACTGTAGCAAATCACTTGGTCTTTTCTCGTGTGAAGCTGTTGGTGAGTTTGAACTGTTCTGTTTGTGTCTTTCTTTGGTAATCAATTTTAGGCCTTTGTATTTCCTGGAAAATTATCCATTTCATTGAGATTTAAAAATTTACTAGCATGTAATATTCTGGTATCATGTATGCCTTTACTTTCCCTTACTATGTTTATGATTTTTATAATTTCTGACTTTGGCTATCTCGTGAGAGAAAAGAGTTGGCAGTCTGTTCCTATAAAGATTGTTGTTGTTGTTAAGTGCCGTCAAGTTGGTTCCAACCCATAGCGACCCTGTATAGGGTTTCCAAGGAGCTGCTGGTGGACTTGAACCGCCGACCTTGAAGTTCAAACGGCTTTGCAGTCTGGCGCATTAACCCATAGCACCACACCAGGACTCCCCCAAAAAGATCACTATCTTGGAAACCCTACGGGTCATTTCTGCTCTGGCCTGCAGGGACAGTGTGATTCAGAATCTACTTAGTAGCACAGCCCACTGCTTTTGATTAGTTGAGTTAGAGCTTTGAATATTAATTTTATTTCTTCGCATTCAACAATTAAACACTTTTGGTATAGGTATTTCCTCCAGTCTTCCCCAAGTAGCCTATGAGCAAGCTTGTGGTCAGTTCCTTCTTTTGCGGTCAGATCATATTCAACCAAATTCACCTTGCCCAGAAAACTCAAGAAGAACTGTTTTAGTCAGGACTCTTGATTAATGATGCCTGAAACCAAAGTCCAATTAACCAGTACTAGCTCTTGTAGTGTAGTGGTTACGAATCGGACTGCAAGCCGCAAGGTCAGCAGTTCGAAACTACCAGCTATTCTGCAGAAGAAAGATGAGGCTTTCTGCTCCGTAAAGATTTACAGCCTTGGAAACCCTGTACAGGGTCGCTATGAGTCGGAACTGACTCCACGACATAACAACACAACAACAACAACAGTTCCAACTCATGGCTACCCCAGGTGTGTTAGAGTAGAACTGTGCATAGGGTTTTCAGTGACTGATTTTCCTTAAGTAGATTGCCACACCTTTCTCCCAAGGTGCCTCTTGGTGGATTCAAACCTTCAGCCTTCCAGCTAGTAGCTGAGTGAGTTAACTAACCACCCAAGGATTCCCAACTCAGACTGGAGCTCTTTTAATTTTTTTTGAAAAGGCCATTGATTAGCTCACGTAATGGCAGTCCAGGGTATGTGCCTTTAAGCATACCAGGTGTGTGGTTGATACTGTTGGGTACGTACCTGTTTCTCCTGTGTCTGTTATCCAGAGGCCTCTCTCATGTGGTAGGGAAAGAGGGATTTTGCCTGGTTATGTTTCGTGTGGTCCTTACAGCTCCACATTTCAGATGAGGTACCAGCAACCTTTCATTGTTCATCTCTGTCCTTGTAAAGGATTCTGAAGGCTCTGCTTGTGTTCATAACTACTTTATTGACTATCACTCATGGGTAAGAATTGATGGAAAGACACTGCTTTTGAAAGTCAGCAGGCTTTGCTTTGTAATGTATGTAGAAGGGAGTTAGGTCGTTAGCATTGTTAGAATATGGACAGAAGTTTCACTAACAAGATCTATGACAGGTGGGAGGTATAAGCTGCTGGTTCCCGGAATCCTCACCAGGAGTCAACCACTGCAACTGATAAAATCTGATCAAAAGTGAGGGTGACCTCAAATTTTCTGAAAGCATAACTGTCACCTTCCGGACCCAGCCTTTTTTTTGGCTACAAAGCCCCCACTTGGGCCAGATACACCCCACCAATCACAGTGTGATTGCTGCTGTTCTGTGGGTAGCATGCCCAGGCACTAATTATATGACCTGTTACAGTTTCACTCCTGAATTTAGAGCGGGGAGTCATGGTAACAAGCCCTTAGACCAGTCCTAGTCCTCCTCCTGTTCTCGGTGTCTGACCAGCTCTGATCAAACCCTGGATCTGACTGGCCAGTGGGGGTGAGAGTGGGGTCAGGGGATGTCATTCCCAAAAGTACCAAAAAGAAAACATGTTAATGCCTAACAGTTTTTTACTACATTCTATGAATTTTAAAGTATAATTGTTGTTGTTGTTGTTAAGTACCGTGGAGACGGTTCCAACTCATAGTGACCCTACACAGGGTTCCCGAGGCTGTAAACCTTTACGGGAGCAGAAAGCCTCATCTTTCTCCTGTGGAACAGCTGATAGTTTTGAACTGCCGACCTTGAGGTTAGAAACCCAATTCGTAATCACTACCTCTTAAATATCTTCATTTGGCTTCCCTCATTGATAGGAGAATTATATAGGGGAAGGTGTGTGTGTGTTTTTTTTTAATTTCTACATGGTTTGGTTTTTAGTTAGGTTTGGATGTGAGGTGCAAATCAATCCTCTCCTTGCCAGGTTCCGGGTCAGTAAAGTATACACCAAAGAACTGAGCCAAATGGGATTCAGGTTTCTGCTTTACACGGACTCTTTGGTAATGACTGGATTGAGAACAAGCCTTGGATCTAAAGTCAGAATGAGGTGGTTTGTGCTCCCTTTCCCCTTGATTCCCAATGACTAGCCCCAGAGGTACCAAGTTTATTTACCTATCCTACAGGCAGGTGGACTCCTGGTGTGACACTGCAGGATAAGTACTGGACCACAATGTCGTTTTGAACCACAAGGTCGGCAATTCAAATCCGCTCCTTGGAAATGCTATACAAGATTGTTATAAGTCAGAACCGACTCAGCGGCACATAACAACATCAGGCAGGTAGGGTTCTTGTGTGATGCTGTAGGATCAGCACTGGACTGCTAACCGTATGGTTGGTGGTTCAAACCCACTAGCCACTCCTTGAAAACCCTGTTCAGGATCGCTATGAGTTGGAACCAACTCAACAACAACAAGCAGGTGGAAGGAGACGTGACTGGGATTCCAGAAAGCTCCATCTGATCTGTCAATCATGTGCATCAGGACGTTGAACCCAAGAGCAGGTGACTCTAGAGGAGATGGCCTCATTCTGGGTTTTCAAGGTTATGAGAAAGGATAATCCACTTCTGTTTGGATTAGATATTCTCCTCTGTGGGTGGTGGGTGGGACGAAGTATGGGGTTTTTTGGGGGAAGAGAAAGGTGACTCAGTTGAGGTTAATGACATTGTGGTCACAACTGTGACTTGAATAAGTGTCTCTTTTTGGAATTTGCCCTTTGCTGTCTAGTATATGTTTTTATAAATGTTCAGTGAGTCCTAGAAAACGAGGAGCAGTAGTTTTCTGTTGTTTTATCTGCATCTCTTATTAGCTTTGTAAAGTGTGTTAAAGCTCCTTAATAGACTGACTTTCTAGATGTTTACTGAAGGAGTTGCATCAATTCTGTTTAACATGACCAGCCTTCAGTTCTCTGGGACTGTCTGGTCCTCCCAGTGCTCAGTCCTGCAGCCTCAAAGGTGGGCTTTGCCTCTTCCTAGTGGTTTTTCAATGGGGGAGTTGTTTCAAATGCTGTTACACTTGTAGCATTAAGAGGAGACCCCTCTAGGATGTTCTCAGTCCTTCACACCCCTTAGGGTCAGAGTTTTCTGCCAGGTCTTTCTGTGACACCAATTACTTTCTCCAAAATCCCAATAGTTTCTTTGACAAAGTCCAATCCATGTTATTTGCAGCAGAAACTCCTCAAAGTTTCTGAGATGGAGGTAGTACTATCTTCATTTTAGTTGGTATTTGGGAAGTGTGGAGGTTGATACCTGTTGTTTGAGTCTGTCTCCTACCTGGGGGTCCCTCCTGATACCAACTCTAACGTTGGAGTTACTGGTGTGTCGTGGAGTCAGTTCTGACTAATAGTGACCTTGCATAGGGTTTTTGAGGTTGTAAATCTTTACAGAAGCAGAACGCCTCATCTTTCTCCCATAGAATGGCTGGTAGTTTCAAACTGCTGACTTTGAGGTTAACATTCCAACTTGTAACCACTACGCTACTAGTTTCACCTTTATTTCTTCTTCTGCAGCACTTTTTCATCCCTACTTAATCTTTTTAATCCCTATATCATTTTTTTAAATTTATGTAGAAATTGTTGTTAAGTATCATCAAGTTGGGTCCGACCCACAATGACCCTGTATAGGGTTTCTGGAGAGCAGCTGGAGAGTTTGAACCACCAACCTTGAGGTCCAGCGCTTATCCTTCGTTAAGAATGGTACTTGTAAAAGGAGTTGACAAGTTATTCTCATATGTACTCATATGGTCCATTGCTGTAGCTGTTGTGTCATCCCATCTCACTGAGGGTTTCTTTGTTTCTATTGACCCAACACTTTACCAACCTTGATGTCCTTTTCTAGCAATTGGTTTTTCCTTATGATATGTCCAAAGCAGGGAACCAATGTCTTGCTGTAGTTGCTTCTAAGAAGGATTCTCATTGTATTTCTTCTATGAATTGTTGATTCTCCTAGCAGTTAATGATGTATTCAGTGTTCTTCACCAAAACCACAATTCAAATGCATCAATTCTTCTTCTTTCTTCCTTTTTCTATTGTTACTGTTAAGTGCCCTCCAGTCACCTTGTATGGAGTATCTGAGGGTCCAATAGCTGGTGAATTTGACCTGCTGACCTTAGGGTTAGCAGTTTAGTGTTTAGACTACAGCACCACACCAGGACTCCCCTTTATCTATTATTGTTGTTGAGTGAATTCAGACTCGTAGTGACCTTGTAAGGTTTCATATAGAGTGGCTGGTGACTTTGAAACACCGATCTTCTGGTTCAAACTGAACTTGTGATCCAGTTCTTATCCTATAGTGATACACTAGGACTCTATTGTTGTTATTGTTGTTAACTGCCGTCAAGTCAGTTCTGACCCATAGTGACCCTGTATAGGGTTTCCAAGGAGTGACTGGTGAACTTGAACCACCAACCTTGCAGTTCAAACCACCTTTGCAGTACAGCGTATTAACCCACAGCACCATACCAGGATTCTATTAATTGAGCATAAAAGAATCTGAGAAAGTTTTGTTAGTTTTGAGCAGCTCCTCTTTGCTCTGAAAATATGTTCAGAATCATATACAGATATGAAATCTAAGCTGCCCATCCTCAGCTGCTTGTATCACTGATGGGCTTTCATGTGCCTCTCAGGTACATCACATCCTGCCCGGACTGTGGCTGAGGAACAAAGAGAATTTGGATTCTCCCCACCCTTCTTCTTTATCATGATAGGTTTTCTTGTTTGCTTTCTTTTTCTTTTTTCTTATCTTTTTTACCCTTTTCTCCCAAAAGTGTTCTAATTTTCAGACCAAGAAGCTATAAATATGTAAATGTCCTGGCATGTTATTGACATTCTGTGGAACTTGAAATTTAATAAATCCTTTGTGCAGAAAATGGGCCATTCACCTTTTTGAGCAGGATTTGTCCAAGTTATTAATATGTGTGTTATGAAAGAACTTAAGAGTTTCAGGAATTTGAACAGTTTGGTTTTGTGTCTACTTCGTAAATCAAATACTAGACACATAGTACTCAAATTCCTGAAACTCTCAAATTCTCCTGGTGTGGCGCTGTAAGATAAGCACTGGACCACAAGGTCAGTGTGAACCGTAAGGTTGTTGGTTCAAACTCACCATCCACTCCTCGGAACTCCCTCTATAGGGTCGCTATGAGTAGGAACTGATTTGGCAGTACTTAGAAACAACACAACATTTGACTTGCAAAGGTGCAGTCGTTAAATAATTTACCAACATTTGTGGGGTGGGAGGTGACAAAATTGTTGGATATAATAATCGTAGAATTATTTAGTAGTTTATTATGCCTTGCATAATGATTTTATGAATTTTTTACATGAGGAAAGCCAGTGTGTCTGTTTGAGATTCTGCTTTAGTAGTATTGTACATTGTGAAATCTAAAAAACAAAAAACAAAACAATATAGAGAAACATGGAGAACACAATTCCTACTTTTATATGGAGGAGGAACTGAAGAATCTAATGGACAAAGTATAAACTTGGATCCACCATGGGCCTTGCAGAGCCTGGGTTAGGCTTAAGTAGACCCTAGTAGGACAAGTATTAGACTATGAAGTACAAGGTCAGTGGTAGTGGTTCGAGCCATCAGCAGCTCTGTGGGAGAAATTAGGAGGCTTTCTGCTCTAACACACGATTGACAGCCTCAGAAACCCTACACAGTGTTGCTATTAGAAGGAACACAACAATACAAATATAAAGCAGAAGGATTAAGGAAATGGAGTCTTTAGTGGGACTTCTATAGAAAATCTCCTAGTATAAAGGGTGGGACAGCTATAACCCTCAGCGTGCTGGGTTTTCAGGGCTGGAACCCCAAGTAACTAGAATGTTCTGGTGAGGTGATTTGGGGAAATAATCATGCAGCCTGCCAACTAATGTGCACTGGACTCATTTTCTCTGTCTGTACTCCCCTCACAATGGATGAAAGTCAGTTGTTACTCTTGTACTCTGGATTCTAGCCCCTCTCAGCTCCTAAGACTTCCCCTCCTGTAGTTACTGGCATTGTCTTGTAAATCACAATACTTTCCCTTAGCTGAGTCATTCTCATTTTCTTCTAATCTACTGTTCCCTTTACCATAGGCTTCCTGAAGCATCACGCTGCTTCTCTTTATCTTTTGCTTTACAGAAAAATAGCCTGTGTTCACCATCTCCAGTTCCTCACCTCTCAATCGCTCTGGACCCTACCCTCATCTAGCTGTTTGGACCAGTACTCTTATCAAAGGCACCAACAGTTTGCACATTTTCAAATCCAATTTCTTTTCTCGTGTTTATTCCTCCCACTTCTCATTACCCCAGACTTTACTTCTTCTAGGAACGTGTCTTTCCCAACTTTTCGGACATCACATTTCTGGCTTTTCTTCTACCTACGGGCCATGCCTTCTGAGGCTCCTTTCCTTGTTTCTTTTTTTCTGTTCAACCCCGTGTTAGTTATCTATTACTACAGAACGCATTGCCGCAAATTTAGCAGCTCAAACACCACATATTTATCGTTGTGTGCTTACTGCAGGTCAGGAGTTTCGGCACATCTTAGCTTGGTAGTTTAGGGTCTCAGAGGCTGCAACCAAGTTGTTAGCTGGTCTGCATTCTCATGTGGAGGCTCAACTGGAGAAAGATCTACTCCCAAACTCACTCAGAGTTGTCTGGCAGAATATATAGTTTTGTAGCTGTGGGACTGAAGGCCTCTCCTTGCTGATTCTTGGCTGAAGGTTATGCTCAGCTCCTTGCTATATGGGCCTCCCAACCAGCCACTTAACTTCTTCAGAGTCAGCTACACAGAGAATGAATGCAGTACCACTAGCCATATTCTTTGAGTAAAAGCAAGGCACAGGTTCTGCCCACAATCCAAGAGAGAGTTACATGATGCCACGATTTAGAAGGCAGAGATCATGGTGTTTGCCACATGCTATAAATATTGGTGTGCCTGTGGCCAGGACTTGACAATTTAGCATTGTCTTCCTATAGATGACCTCATCCAGATTCATAGCTTAAAACATTTTCTATAGGATGACGGGACAACCAGATTGCCAACCCTAACTTTTCTTGTATCCGCTATCTGATAGTTGTCAGATTTTTAAGTTCAAAATGGGTCCTTATTTCCTCCTTCTTTTGATCCTCATACAAACTATTCCTTCCCCTTTATTTTTCATGTTGATAACTGGCATGACATTTTTTTCGGAATCTTCCTCTCCTCAACATTTATTGAGTCAATAAATCTTTTTGATCAATACTGCCTTGAAAATATACCTTGAGTCATCACTCTTTTCATTCTTAATTAAAGATAATATGAAATTATTAATTTTAAAGAGGCATAAAAGAGTGGGGTACATTAATGGAATATGCTGGGAGACCCAAATGTAGTTTTGAATTTTAAAACCCCCAATTTTTCAATTTTATAATATCTAATTTCAGAAATACCACAAAATCTTTATTAATATAAATTGTATTTTCAGATATATTTTACTTGTTAGAAGTCAAGTCAAAGGCTTTACCACACTCCATTGAGATTTTCCTATCCATCTGTCCCTCCTTATGCATACTGCCATAGCCACAGCCTGTCTGTCCCCCAAACATCTAACTAGCCTCTCTGTTTCTACTTTTGCTCCAATGTGGTCCATTCTCCATCCAAAATATTTTTTCTGTTTTTTAAAAAGATAATCAGACTATACAACTATCTGCTTATCTGATCTTAGCTTATTTGCACTTAATTCAAACAAAGATTTATGTTTCTTATCTGCCCATCAGGTGCTAGCTACACTATCCAGCCTCAGCTGGTGTTTCTTTTCTCTCTCACTCTTTTCCATTAACCATAACCATCTTCTTAACCTGTGGGCCCTTTGCCCCCACCAGGGCTCCTATACTTGCTGTTTCCTCTGCCTGGACCGCTCTTCCCTCTTCATTCATTGAATGGCTGCACCCTGTCTGCTCTCAGACCTGTATTCAAAACCTCTGCAGAGGGCCCTTCCATGACCACCACTTAAAGTAAGTACCCAGTAAAATCAGTGTCCAAAATCTATGGTGGATGGCTTGTTTTTAGATTTCCAAACCATTGTGGACTGATATATTAGTAAAATATAACAAAAATGTCATGGTTATGTGAAATCTCTATAAAAGTTTTAAACTCTCACTGTCAATTTCTGTACATGTCTGGTAGCACACTGGGAACCAGCCCCAGTCTGTCAGCACTACTTTGCATAGCAGCACATCTCCATCTGATTATCCTGTGTACTTCCTGAAGACTAAGCACGCTTTGTAATCCTCTGACCTATTTCCTTAGTGTGTCATTTGTCTCCCCCAGAAGGATTTTAGCTCCATGTAGTCATGGGTTTTGTCTTGTTCTTATCACCTCTCTGTCCACAATGCCAACAACAGTGTCTGATATACGCAAGGCTCTTATTAAATCCTTGGTGATGGTCTAGCTGCGTGCCTTGCCTGTTCTGCCCAGCCCAAGAATTGCGGGAGACCCAGGTTGCCTCTCCTACCTTGCTGGGGTAGGTCTGACTCCTTTCTATACCTGGTGTGGGGAGGGGGTTGGCCCTTAATCAATGCTTCATTGACAGGAATAAAGTAATTCCAACTTCAGTGATGTTGCTAACTCACTAAGTTACTTCACCAAATGATTTAACATCACATGCCTCTTCCATAAATGATATGCTTTTACCATTGCCATGAAATGAGGTCGATGCTCTTGAGTACTCTCCAACATACTTTATACTCTCAGTGGCCTCTCAGATCTGCCTCAATTTTGCAACTAAAACCCAAAAGCCATTTTGCGTATTGACATTCTTTTCGATGAAGTAGAGTGGGATTTAGTAGACATTTTGTGTAAATTGTCATATAGTAAATATTTTCCTCTTTAGCTAGCCTCTGCTTTGTTATTTTGGTTGCTTGGTTGTTTATTTTCCCAACCCTTTGAAAGAAATATAAACATCATTTTTTATCTCAAGAGCTAGGAAAACAGACCCAGGCAAAGTTTCCCTACCCCTTAACAATAGATACTTGGAATTCTATTTCTTTTTTATTTTATAAATTGTATTTTCTGTTCAAATGAGATAAGAAATGTCACCTATGAATAATTTCATTTATTCTTGAATTACTTCTCTTGTTAAAAACTAGTATTATAATCATCACTGTATTCATGCTTTCTGCTTTGTCTTGCTTGTTTTCAAATACATTATGAGTATTTGTAAACTTTAGAACAGCTTTGTTCTTGGCATCAAATCATGTTTCTCCAGTACAGGACTGGTGGTTTGAGTGTAGGGGCGCCCAAAGCATCTGGCAGACTGTCCACTGAAAGACCATTTTGAGCTTTGGTGGCTTCTTAGATTTCGATGATACATCCACAGTAGACTCTGATAACAATGTATGTTTTCTACTTTTCAGTGTTCTGAAGATTTCCCCTCAGGAGTTACCTGTGGTGTAAACATCTGATAAAACCTTTTATTGAATTTAGAGCTAATACAGTTACTTGTGTTTCATTTCTTACTGAGAGTCATATGTGAAGTACTTCAAGAACAAGTTTCTATAATGTTTAAACTTCGTAACCGCTTTATTATTAATAAGGTGCTCTTGGATAGAACAGGGCTTTTGTGAAAACATCCTCCTTTATCTGCTGTTGCTGCCAGAGCCTCGTGTCTTTCTGCAGTCTACCTCTTGTCCCTTCCTTATAAACTGTTGTTATCAATAATTTTTATTCAGGCTATCTTTTCCAATGTCATTTAAAAAAATTCCTTTGTTTCCAAGTTTACCAAATCTCTGAATTCAAGTTGACAAGGGAGGTGGTCTTAGAAAGGTAAATCACAAATAAAATAGATAAAATGATGCCTAGGAATCTCTAGCTTTGTTTAACTCTGACATTTGTTGAGATTGTCTGCAGGTGGATAAGACTCCTGGAACCCTGGCACTGTGTGTGTGCACATTATTGACAGTGCAGGGGCTCAGGGGCAGATAGTGTGTTTGCCAAGAGCCCAGACTCCACTACTTTCTCACTGTGTTGGGCAACTTTTTAAACACTCTGCACCTCTCTTTCCCCATTTGCAAAGTAGGATTGCTGTGAACTTTAAATGCGTTCATGCTTACCTGATCCATGTTGTTGCTGTTGTTAGGTGCCATGAAGTTGGGTCTGACTCCGCTTTCTATCTAGGGTTTCTCAGGAATGGGCTGGTGGGTTTGAGCTGCCCACCTTGAAGTTCATACTGATCTTGCATTCTAGTGCTTATCTTACAGCACCATAGTAGCTGGATCAACATTCAGTGTCCAGAGAAGCAGAAGTCCAGATATTAAGTGACATACTGCATTGGTCAAATCTGGTGCATAAGACCTTTCTTAAGTTTTAGAAAGTGAAAATGTTACTTTGATGGTAAGGCATGCCTGACCCAAGCCAGGATCTTTTCACTGCATCATACGCATACAGCAACTGGACCGTGAAAAATGGAGGCAGAAGAGACATTGATACATTTGAGTTCAGGGGTTGGTAAAGACTGCCAGAAGAACAACTATATCAGTCTTAGGTGAACTATTCCAGGATGCTCCTTAGACGCTAGGATGACAAGACTGCAGCTCACTTATTTCGGATATTTCATCAGGAAAGACCATCCACTAGAAAAAGACATCATGTTTGGCAAAGTGGAGGGTCAGCAAAAACCAGAGAAACTCTCCATGGGATGGGTTTGGGTTCACATGGTGGCTGCAGCAATGGGCTCAGATATACTGATTGTGATGGCAGCGTATCGTTCTGTGATAAAGTTGCCTTGAGTTAGAGTGGACTCAATGGCAATGAGCAAGAAGAACCACCCTTAGTTATTATTAGTTCTTGAAAGAAAATAGGCTTTGATGACAGATATTAATTGATGGATAGTCTATGCTTGACTTGCCCTGTACGTGTTTACGTTCTCTCTAGGCTTTCGTGGAGGCACAAAACAAGATCACTGTGCCGTTTCTTGAGCAGTGCCCCATTAGAGGTTTATACAAAGAGAGAATGACAGAATTGTATGACTACCCCAAATACAGCTGCCATTTCAAGAAAGGAAAACGGTATGTGAGACGCTTTTCATTTAACTTCTTTTTACTTTTTTGACTGAATGCTTTCTTTCCCTTTACAATTTCTAAATAAGTAATATAGGTGAGTTATATCCTGTGATCTATTGCATAATATAGCATTATGACTAGTAATTGGTGAGCTGGGATGATTTTGCAACCAGCAGTGAAGATGTATTTGCCTGTAGATTAATTACCTTGGGCGTACACTACTTCAGAGTTTTTCATATATGCGTTTCTTCCATGTAGGAATGGAAAGAGGCCAGGAGATGGCTTCTGTGACTTCATCTTGTCTTCCTCTTCCTTTAAAATCCACTTAAACATTTTTTTCTTTATCCTTGTTAAAAAACCTTTTTGGAGCCACCGTCACAAATTTATTTTAGAATTTCACAAATTCCTGAATGCAGACATCAGCAAAATATGGCCTGGAGGTCTGCCCTCGGCCTATTTTTAAAAATAAGATTTCATTGGAAGACAGCCACACCTATTTGTTTACAGCTTGTTCATGGCTGCTTTCGTACTATAATGGCAGGTTTGAGTACTTGTGACAGAGACCGTCTGCCTCCTAAAGTCTAAAATGTTTGCTATCTGGCCTTTTACAGAAAAAAGTTACTAATGCTGTGCTTAGCAGCCTGTCTTAAGGGAAGGGAACCAGCCTTTTATTTTAGAAGATCTGCCACCTTACTTTTACTTAAAGAAAAAAAGCTAATGCTTTCTTTAAATATCAATTTAAATTTTAGCAAATAAAGCAGTCTTGGATATTCTTTAGCTAATGTGCATATTTAATACCAAAGACAAATCAGGTAGTAAGCTATAGACACTCTGTTCCTCAAGAACAAGTCCTTGTCATGATCTGGCTGCCATTGTACGTTCTGTTACTTTTGTTTTCTTTTTACTTTTCTATGTTTGGTTTTGCTGCACAGATAGAACACTCCACAGCTAAATAAAGACCATCTCTTTCCTCCAGGTATTTTTATTTCTACAATACAGGTTTACAGAACCAGCGTGTATTATATGTCCAAGATTCCTTAGAGAGTGAGGCCAGAGTGTTTCTTGACCCCAATATCCTCTCTGATGATGGCACAGTGGCGCTCCGAGGTGAGTGTTGTAGAGCCAGGGCCCTGGGAAGGCCCAGCTCTGAAGTTGATGCAGCCACCTCACCTTTGCCTTGCCAACAGTGTATGGACCATATGGTGGAAGAGAAGCGCATGCTTCGTCAGGTCAGCTCATTTTTGTACAGTATATTTAGAATACATCAGTAGTCCTATTCCTAATGGAATGAAGCAGAACTAGAGAATAAGTCACCCTGGACCCAAATTAGCTTTTAGGGCTTCTGGTATCTTGAAGGATTATCATCATTTCCTATAACATTTCCTGAGATATAGTTGTGATTGGGGAAAGAAATAACAACAACAACAAAAAAAAAAACCTCTTGTATAGAAAGGTTAAGCTATATAAGTGATATTTCAACTATAAATGTAAAACGGTTAAAGAGTATTTATGAGATCTATTTTCCTGCCAAAACCAGGAATGAGGTTTTTTTTTTTTTAAGTCTAGTTAATTGTCAGTATGCTAAAAAGAAAAAAGAAAAAAAACAGAAGCCGGCCTGTGAAAATTGGACAACTTGGTACTCTGCCCCCTGAAAGTGAAGGTTTAAAAATTGAATACATTCGTTTTGCCTCCAGCTTCTGCATGTCTCCTAAGTAACTTATTAGAGATCACCTTCTCCGTAGTCCATAGGGAAGATTACCTCAGACTGGTGCCAATAAACACCAGTTCTAGGATAAAGCAGTCAGTTATTTTCTGGTTCTGTGGTTTACTTACCCTAAGGTCGGCAGTTCAAGCCCACCAGCCTCTCCTCAGGAGAAAAATGAGGTTATCTACTCCCACAAAGATAAACAGCCTAAGAAACCCTATACAGGGTTGTTTAGAATTGGAACTAACTTAGTGGCAATGGATAGATGGAGTGGGGCAGTGGTTAAAGCACTCAGCTGATAACCAAAAGGTTGGTAGTTCAAACTCACCAGCCATTGCACTAGAAGATGTGACAGTCTGCTTCCTTAAAGATGACAGCCGTGGAAATGCTATGGGATCATTCTCTGTCATATAGGGATGCTGTGAGTTGGAATCCACTCAATGGCAGTGGGTAGGTAGAGTGGTTTAATAATTTGAACCTAACAGTGATTTTGAGGATGGTGCAGTGTTTTGTTTTGCCATAGGGCCACTGTGAGTTGGAACCACTGGATGACACTTAGTGACAACAAATGAATCATTTCTTTTATGAGAGGGTCAGCACAAGGTAAAGCTGCCCCAAATGTCTAACTTTCCCAAACTGCTGTACAAATCCAGCATGGCTAACATCAGCTATTCCCCCAGCCCTCAGAACTCTCTCTCACTCCAGACCTGAGTTTCTTACTTCACTGCAACATTTCACAGAAGTCAGGAATTGGTACTTACAGTTCAGTGGCTTATTAGGGAAGCAATAGAGTATAACTCAGGACCAGGAATGACGCAGAAGTAATAGGAACAACTCAGGATACAGTTCCCGATTAGCACAGCTTTTTTGATCCTTTGCTTGGGGCTTTCTCCAGCAAGTGCTAGAACTCCATTAGCTCTGTGGGTCAGCAAGTTCCATCCACTGCAGTGGTGCCCCCTGTTCTCTTGCTTCCTGCTGTCTCTGGCTGCTACTGCTATGCTGACATCACTTCCCTCCCACACCCCTTGTTTTTCTTTAAGCCCAGGAAAACTGACCAATTCCATCTTTAGGGTTCCATGCAACTTATTTGCAAGGCTCCCCAGCCCCAAGTGTTTCATGCACTTCAGCTGTTTTAGCATCAAGCTTTCTAAGCCCCTTAAGCAGCTTCTTTGCATAATCCTATCCAATCTTTGTGTGAAGCACAAAGACTGTGACTAGGAAGGCCATTGTAAGTAATTCACTGCACCTCACATACTTTAAAAATTATTCCTTCATAATTTCTTGATTGTCCTTAGTGAAGTTAGGTCTTCATTTTCCCTTTAGCATTTTCTATTTGGTAGACACAGCACAGCGTAGGCCCTCTAGAATTGAGGAACTGGGACACTGAAGTCCTGTGTAATTGATTGTTGTTGTTGTTGGTTCCAATTCATAGTGACTCTGTGTAGGGTTTCCTAGGACCAGCTGGTGGGTTTGCACTGCTGACCTTGTGGTTCGCAGTCCAGAGCCGATCATACAGTGCTACACCAGGCGTCCCTGTAATTGATTAGGGGGGAATTAAAGAGCCCTGCTCCATTTCTAAAAAATCCCTGGATGGCGCAAAGGGTTACACGCTTAACTACTAACTGAAAGTTGGCAGTTCCCAACCCACTCAGAAAAAAAGACCTGGTGATCTCCTTTTGCGTGGCCACAACCTTGAAAACTCTATAGTTCTGCTCTGCAGCATGTGGACTTGCCATGAGCCAGTTGACTCAGTGACTGTTGGGGAGTTTTGGTTCCCATTTCTAATCATGACTCAGTCAGTCTAATCAGATTAGAATACACACAGCATTTCTCAACCTTAGAAAGCATTCAAGCCTCAACTTGAAATTTTGAAGGATTCTATGGAACGAAGCCCTGGTGTGGTGCTGTAGGATAAGCACTCCACTGCTAACTGCAGGGTTGATGGTTCAAGCCCACTGGCTATTCCTTAGAAACCCTGTACAGGGTTGCTGTGAGTCAGAACCAACTTGATGGCATTCAACACCATCACAGTGGAACAATGCAGAAAGCATTAAAAGTAGATTAAAATATACAGACTTACTGTACAAAAAAAATGGATTCAACAACTTCAGGAGGTAGCATATGATCAAGAGCCTATGACATTGAAGGAAGAAGTTCAAGCTACACTGAAGGCATTAGCGAAAAACAAGGCTTCAAACATTGACAGAATCCCAACTGAAATGCTTCAACAAACTGATGCAGCACTAGAGGTGCCTATCTGTCTATATCAAGAAATTTGGAAAACAACTACCTGGCCAATCAACTGGAAGAGATCCATATTTCTGTCCATTCCAAAGAGAGGTGACCTGAAGGAATGACGGAATCATTGAACAATATTATTACTATCACACACAAGTAAAATTTTGCTAAAGATAATTGGAAAATAGTTGTAGCAATACGTTGACAAGGAGCTGCCAGAAAGTCAAGCCAAATTCAGAAGAGGATGAGGAAGAAGTGTCATTGCTGATGTCAGATGGTTCTTGGCTGAAAACAGAGGTTACCAGAAAGACATTTACTTGAGCTTTATTGACTATACAAAGGCATTTGACATTGTGGATCATCAGACTTTGGATAACATTGGGAAGAATGTGAATTCCAGAATGCTTAATTATGTTCATGTAAAACTTGTATGTAGAGCAAAAGGCAGTCATTCAAACAGAACAAATGGATACTGCATGTTTTAAAAGCAGGAAAGATGTTTGTCAGGGTTGTTTCTTTTCACTACACTTCTTCAATTCAGTCTGTAAGATGAGCAAATAATCCATAAAACTGGACTTTATGCAGAAGTATGTGACATCAGGATTGGCGGAAGGTTCATTAACAACCTACAGTATGCAGATGATACAACCTGCTGAAAGCAAAGAGGACTTGAAATATAGTCTGATGAAGATCAAAAACTGCAGCCTTCAGTATGGATTACAATTCGATGTAAAGAAAAAAATTTCTCACAACTAGACCAATAGCAACATGATAAACAGAGAAAATATTGAAGTTGTCCAGGATTTTATTTTATTTGGATTCACAATGGAAGCAGCAGTCAAGAAATCAAACAACATATTGCACTGGCAAATCTGCTGCACAAGATCTCTTTAAAGTGTCAGAGAGCAAAGATGGTACTTTGAGGACTAAGTTGTGCCTGACCCAAACCAAGGTATTTTCAGTTGCCTCATATATATGTGAAAGTTGGACAGTGAATAAGGAAGACCCTAGAAGATTCAATGTGGTTGAATTTGGTATTGGCAAAGAATATTGAAAGTACCATGGGCTGCCAGAAAAACAAACAAATCTGTGTTGGAAGATGTACAGCCAGAATGCTCCTTAGAAGCGAAGATACAGTGACTTCTCATATACTTCGAACATATTATCAGAAGGACTGTTCCCTGGAAAAGGATATAATGCTTGGTCAGAGTGTCAGTGGGAAAAGAGGTGGTTGTGGTGGTTATGTGCCATGGAGTAGGTTTTGACTCGTAGCGACCCTGTACAGGGTTTCTGAGGCTATAAATCTTTACTGGAGCAGTAAGCCTCATCTTTCTCCTGCGGAACAGCTGGAAGTTTCAAACTGCTGACCTTGTGGTTCACAACCCGATTCATAACCACTATGCCACCAGAGTGGCTGCAACAGAACAAGTGGGCTCAAACATAACCATTGTGAGGATGGTACAGGACCAGGCAGTATTTCCTTCTGTTGTGCAGAGGGTCTCTGTGGGTCGGCATTGATAGGACAGCACCTAACAGCATCAGAGATTCAGTGGTCCCTTCCCCTAATCCCAGTAGGCTGTGTGGGTATGTAAATGAAGATCCATATTTACCACTCAGTATTTAAAGTAAGACGCCAGACAACTTGATAACAGTATTCTTGAATTTGAGCCTGGTGCTTTAAACAGAGCTAACACACTGGTTCTGTGCAGTAGCATGCCCTGTTAAAAGAATGCATTTGGATTAACATAAGTCTAGTTTACAGTCCATCTAGAAGGACTTCATTATAGCATGGTCTCACCTCTCACCCTGGTAACTCATTCTTTATGGAGTACATGCTCATCATGTACAAGGTCTTGATGGATGAAAAGGTAAATGAGACACGGAAGCTGGCCTCAAGCAGTCCTTGAGTTTTCAGAGAATGGTATTATGCTGGTGGTGATGTGCCATAGACCCGGTTCTGACTCATAGTGACCCTGCATAGGGTTTCTGAAGCTGTAAATCTTTAGGGAAATTAAAATGTAGGTAAGCATTTAGATTCTACTAATGGTATATAATTTTTAAAGATATATTTAAGCAAAAATTTTGTATTTAATATTTCCCTGAAAAAATTATATATTAAAAATTCAAGCAGTAATCTGGTCATCTAGATTTTTCTACATTTATACACATATGAGCTTGGGTATACTACAGGAATTTTAAGTGATTTGTTAGTAGGTTTTCTAAAATTTTAAACTCATTTCCCATTGAAAGAAATGCCATGTAAAATGTCAAAAACCTCTGAAAGCAGTTAAATTTCTTAGGTTAATTTTCAACCCCCCCAGTCAAGTTATTAGCAACTGTCATAGAAGGAAATCTGATGTCACAGTATCTAATGGTAGGTAGGTGTGGCACCAAATGCTACACATACTTTATAATCATGTGATTTGTTATAAAATAAGTAAATATTTGTCTAACAGCATTGCACAGTGATGAAGACATCTGTCACAGGACCCTAAAACAGTGAGTGGCAGTTGGTAGGCAGTGTTGCTTTTCTTCATTTTTCACGGTCCCTTTGGAATGTGTGTTCTGTGAGCTTTCTCTGCAAAGCTGCAGGATTTTTATTTGGACCGGTGCTGGTCAGATAATCCTTGAGAGACAGTAATGCTCACAAAATGAGGTCATGAGCAGGGGTTTCAAAGAGTTTAGGATCTGTTCCCAAAATTACCCAATGGCTATAATTTATTACTTGGTATGTGTCATAATTCAGTTATTACTCTTAAGGCAATTTCCTTACTTTTCCTTTCTATTATTCGCCTCAGACTATAAATAAAATGTGCCCAAGATCCCAGATGAACTCTGCTTTCCGTTGAACTCTGTATTGACTCATAGATATTTCAAAATGGAAGAAGAGTCTTGTTGTTGTTATGTGCCATTGAGTCGGTTCCGACCCATAGCGACCCTGTATAGGGTTTCCGAGGGTATAAATCTTTACGGGAGTAGAAAGCCTTATCTTTCTCCTAGTGGTCATATAATCTGATGCTTCATTTAAAAGCTAGTGATCGATAGAGTTGCCGTGAGTTATCTCTGACTCATAGTGACCCCATGTAGGTCAGGTCTCTACCAGCCTACTGGGCTCCCGAGGTTTTCAATGGCAGTTTTTTTAGAAGTTCATCACCAGACCTCTTCTCTTTTGAGTAGACGCAAAACAGCCTTTTGGTTAGCAGTGAATTAATGGTTTCTATCACCCAGGAATACCAAAGTCATTTTAAAACAAAGAAATTGAGTCCTAGAAAAATTAGGAGACTTGTTCAAGGTCTCAAGACTTAGATCCCAGGGTTTCTAACTACTAGTTTCCTACTGCTTCTGTTGCCACACTTTGTCTCTCTATATGACAGACAACTCTGTCCATCTGTCCAGTGGACAAGACTAGGAACTGTGTCTCCATGCCACCATTTTATACCGCCATGACAATTTCTCTTGTGTCCTGTAGGTTATGCATTCAGCGAAGACGGTGAATATTTTGCCTATGGTCTAAGTGCCAGTGGCTCAGACTGGGTGACAATCAAGTTCATGAAAGTTGATGGTGCCAAAGAACTTCCAGATGTGTTAGAAAGGGTCAAGTTCAGCTGTATGGCCTGGACCCATGATGGGAAGGGAATGTTCTACAACTCATACCCCCAGCAGGATGGAAAAAGTGATGGTAAGTTAGTATTTCAGGTATGACTTCAAACCTTACATAGAGGTGGTTTGGTCTGGAATCAGATTTCCTCAAAGGGTGCTGTATTAGTTAGCTTTGCTATGTAACAGATTTCCTTAAAACATAGTGGCTTAAAATTGTTAAGTGCTATCGAGTCGGTCCCTACTCATAGCAGCCCTGTGTAGGTTTCTTGAGACTTTTTTAATCTTTGAAAGAGCAGAAGGCCTCATCTTTCTCCTGTGGAGCAGCTGGTGGGTTCGAACCTCTGACCTTGTTATTTGCAGCCTACTGCTTATCCTGTGGAGCCACTGCACTCCCTTGTGGCCTACAACAATAACCATTTATTTCTACTTGGGAGAATGTGGGTTGCCTCGGCAGTTCTGCTAGAGTTAGCTGGGCTCTGTTGTGCATTTATGGCCAGTTGGAAGTCAGCTGATTTTGGCTTGATTCTTTAACATGTGTGGAGCTTTGGCTGGTACAGCTAGTCTGCCTCGACTGTTCCAAGTGATGTCTCATCTTCCAGCAGGCCAACCTGGGCTAGTTTTTGTGGCAGCTCAACAGAACTCCAGGAGAAAACTGAAAGGCATAGCTACTTCAAGGCCTGGGCTTACTGCTGGTACATTACTTTGCCACACTCTCTGAGTCAAAGCAAGTTACAGGGCCAGCCCCAATGTAAAAACAGTGGGGAAATATATACCAGGGACAGTGAGAAATTAGGGACTGTACTAAAATCAGTCTCCTGTAGATGTTTTATGCCTCACAAAGGGATCATGGAGAGAGTAGGTTTTTTACAAACCAAAGTTATTTCATGATGGTTAAGGAATTTTAAAACTTCCCTATTGCAGTAGGCACATACATGTCTTCTTCAGATGAGAATTTACAAGGCATGTGTTGGATGAAGTTTTCTTGTGATTTTTTTCCCCCTGGACACATCTTTGTTCTCTTCAGTTGTTTGGTCCCCTCTTATCTTTTCCTCTGTCATCCTTCATCCTTCTAGCCAAGAAGGGCCCTATGTTCAAGATGTTAGCATCAGCATCTCCCTACTGTCAACCCGTGTTACTGTATAGTGTAAGTGTTTTCATGCTCTCCTCTTCAGTCTTTATGTTGTTGTTGTTAGGTGCTATCAAGTTGCTTCTGACTCATAGCAACCTTATCACAATGGAATACAACACTGCCTGTTCCTGTGCCATCCTCACATTTTTTGTTATCCTTGAGCTAATTGCTGTACTGCCACTATGCCAGTCAATCTTGTTGGGTACCTTCCTTTTATTTGCTGACCCTCATCTTTACCAAGCAAATCCTTCTCCAGAGACCGGTCCCTCTTGATGATATGTCTGAAGTTTGAGAGAGAAAGTCTTGCCATCCTTGCTTCTAAGGAGCATTCTAACTGTACTTCTTGCAACACAGACTTGTTTGTTCTTCTGGTAGTCCATGGCTCCTTCAGTATATTTTCCAGCACCAAACTCAAATGCATCAGTTCTTCTGAGGTCCTCCTTATTCATTGTCTAACTTTCACATACATATGAGGTGATTAAAGATGGCACAACCTGGGTCAGGCCACCTTAGTCCTCAAACTGATATCTTTGCTCTTGAGCGTTTTAAAGAGGTCTTGTCCACACACAAAAAAGTCTTATGCAGCACATTTGCCTAATGCAATACATCATTTGATTTCTTGACTGTTGCTTCCATTAGTGTTGATTGTGGACCCAAGCAAAATGAAGTCTTTGACAACTTCACGCTGTTCTCCACTTATTCTGATGTTATTTATCGGTCCATTTGTGAGGAATACTGTTTTCTTTTCATTGAGATATAATTCATACTGAAGGCTGTGGTCTTTGATTTTCATCAGTAACTGTTTTAAGTCCTCTTTGCTTTCAGCAAGCAAGGATGTATCATCTGCATATCATAGGTTGTTAATGGGTCTTCTAATCCTGATGCCACACTCTTCTTCATTTAATCCAGCTTCTCAGATTATTTGCTCAGCATGTAGAGTGGATATGGTGCAAGAATTCAGCCCTGGCACTTATCTTTCTTGATTTTATACCATTCAGTATCCCCTTGCTCTGTTTGAACAACTGCATTCTGGTATATGTATAGGTCCCTCATGAACACAATCATACCCATTCTTTGCAGTGTTAATTCAGTAGCCAGTAAAGTACAAGTAAACATCTTTCTGGTATTCTCTGCTTTCAGACAAGATCCATCTGATGTCAGCAATATCTAGCTCCACTTCCTCTTCTGAATCCCGCTTCAGTTTCTGGCAGCTCCCTGTAAATGTATTGTTGCAGCCATTTAAAAATTATCTTCAGCAAAACTTTACTTGCATATGATATTAATGACATTATCTGATGAGTTGCACATTCCGTTGCAAATGGGTCACTTCTAGTCAGTTAGCCAGGTAGCTGTCTTCCACATTTCTTGGCTTAGATGATAGAGCATCTTCATCAGTTTATTGGAATATTTCAATTTGTATTCTGTCAATTTCTGGAGTCTTGTTTTTCTCCAGTACCTTCATTGCACCTTGGATTTCTTGCTTCAGTGCATTCGAGTCTTGATTATCCTGTGCCTCTTAAAATAGCTGAACATTGACTATTTCTTTTGGTACAGTGGTTCTGTGTATACCTGTCATCTTCTTTCGATGCTTTCAGAGTCATTCAATATATTGTCCATGGAATCCTTCAATATTGCAGGTAAAGTCTTAAATTTTTCTTCAGTTCTTTCAGCTTGAGAAATGCTGAGTGTACTTTTCCCTTTTGGTTTTCTAACTCCAGGTCTTTGCACATTTCATTATGCTATTTGACTTTGTCTTCTTGAGCTGCTCTTTGAAATTTTGTGTTTAGCTCTTTTATCTCATTTCTTCCATTTGTTTAAATATCTCTACACTGGAGAGAAAGCTTGAGTCTCTTCTGACGTCCGTTTTGGCCTTTTGTTTCTGTCCTGTCTTTTTAATGACCTTTTGCTTTCTTCCTTATGATGCTCTTGAGATTTTCCCACAACTCTTTGTAGGTGGGTTTTACTATCCCTGTGTTAGAGCACACAAAGTGGGGGACAGAGAGTCTCAGTAAATTGCTTTAGAACCTAGAGCTGGCAGGATGCAAAGCTCCTCCGTTGCTTTCTACTGAATGTAGTGCCTGCTATACCTTTGTCATCTTTACCTGTTCTTCCTTTTCTGTTTCTTCCTAGAGTTGAATTGGGAATAAGGCTAGATAGTACTTCTGGTCTCTTTTGGCCATGTTTAGCTTTTGCTGTTTTTTATTTTCTTAATGATTTTTGCCTTTGTCATCCATGAACTGCAGAGGCGTTAATGGTAGCATGAGGAGGGATGCATTTTTACTCAAGATTGTTGGCTAAAGAAAGACATCTGTGCTGTGTGCACTGAAATTGCCTGTGTTAAAGAAATAAGAAAACGTTGCTGTTTCCGTGTTCCCAGAGACAAAAAGTGTATAACTGACAGTTCTTGTTAGAGTATAAGGCTATTAAGCTAAATTGTGAAAAATAGAAGGTTACTATTTTTCTTCCGCTTTCCATAGTAGTAATAGTAATGATGGCAGGGCCCTCGTGGTGCAGTGGCTAAGTGCTCTGCTCTTAACTGACAGGTTGGTGGTTTGAACTCACCAGAGGCTGTATAGGAGAAAAGCTTGGGCGATCTGCTCCAATAAAGATCATTGTTGTTGAGTGCAATCCAGCCACTTGTCACCCAACTCATAGTCACCTTGTATAGGCTTCTTTGTGAGAGCAGAAAGATTCATTGTTCTCCCACGGAGTGGCTGGTGGATTTGAACCTCCAGCCTTGTTGTTCGCAGTTCAGTACTTATCCTAGAGAACTACTGGGCTCCCTTCAAAAAAGATTACAAGCTGGAAAACCCGGTGGGATTGCTTTGAGTTGGAACTGATTGGACAGCACAAAACAACAGACACCACCAATAGTAATGATAAGTGATAGTGATTGACGTAAGAAAGTCAGTATCTTCTCCCAGCTGTATTATGCTGCCGTCTTGTCCTGAAGACTACAGTGACCTCTCATGTTGTGTGACAGAGGGCCCTGTGAGCAAAGCTAAACAGTTTTTATCAGTATTCTTACCAATAGTTTTGGGAAAAAAACTATTAAAATAGCCAAGTACTGTACCATTTTTTACATTATTTGTAAGAATTGCATGGGGCCATGTCTGGCCTCCTCTATCTTCACAAGGGGAAAGGAAAATCACAGTCAACGTCAACCCTGGGCTGGTTCATATGAGGTACAGATCAGATATGCCTCCCCCCTCCAATCTTCTTTACCAACTCTGTCAACAATTGTTCATCCCAAAACACTCGCTACTTTTCTGCTGGGTTCAGTAATTCATTGCAGTGGTCACAACGAACTCACGTGATTGTGGGGTTTATTAGGAAAGCTAACAGGTTACGGTTCAGAACCGGAAATGTTCTTTGGTTAGGATAGCTTCTTCTCAGGCCTGCCCATAGGCATACCTTTTTGATCCAGCCACGCTGCCTTTAGCCTCTGCCCTGCTTGGGCAGTATTAGCTCTTATTGCACTGCCAATAAATGTCCAAAGGACACTCCATTCTGCTATAAGCTTCAGCCCTAAGGCACTCAACTCTCAGCTCTGTCGATCAGCAAGCCTAGCTCCCCTGATTAAATGTCTGGGAACATCCTGCTCTGCAAGTGAGCCCACTGCTCAGAGATACTCGAGTTTACTCAGTCTGTGGGCCATTAAGCTCACCACTCTGTCCCATGCTCTTGTTCTTGACTCTCTTACTGCTGCTGTCCCACTGCTGCTCTTCTGTCACTCCTCTGGTGTCTCAGCTCTCTGCTTCTGGATCAGGGAGATTCAGTGAATAGGGATCTTGGAGCCAGGATGTACTCCACTCCTGGCTGGTCTTTGTTGATAATAGTGAGTTCTCTGTTCTCTTTTCTCTCTAAAGTCATCTCAGTTTCCACCAAGTTATTGGGTGGGACCATGCAAGTAAGGTATTCAGGACTCTAAGGCTGGGATTGGTTAGCTTTGCCCTCTAGCTAGACTTAAAGGGAACCATCTCAGAAGCAGAGATGGAAGATCCCAGAACCATCAAAAAGGCAAGAAGGAAGAGCATGAGTGACATGTGAGATCCCTACCTAGAGAAACAGTGACGACAGAGGTGGTGGCATGGAGAGACAGAGCAGATTCAGGTTCTAGGCCCACGGACTGAGTAAAACTGAGTGCCTGACTTATGACAGGTGAAAGGCTCTCCTGATGGGGGAACTTCAGCGTGCCGAGTTGTTTTTGAGCCTGTATTGTACCCCATTCACTTCCCTAATGAACTCTATAATCCTGAGTATTGTTAGGAGTTCTGTGTGGCCACTACAATGGATTGTCGAACTCAGAGGTAAAGCAGAGAGTGCTGTGGAAGCAATGGTTGGTGTCAGAATAGGGTAAAGAAAATTGTAAGAGTGGAAGCATGTTTGACCTTAGCTTCATAGCAGTTGGCCTTGGGAGGATTTTGAGTTTGATTCTCTTTCCCCTTTGTGAAGTCAGAGGAAGCCAGACAGGGCTCCCACATGTTTTTTGCAAGTTCTAAGTTTTTGCAATTACATGTAGCTCTGTTAACAGTCACTCACAACTGAATCATGTAATCCCATCAGCTTCACCCCCCCACCCCTTTCTCTTACCCAACCCCATCAGGAACAGAGGAAAAATACACCCAGTATGCATAGTTCCAGCCAGTCGTTTAATGAGAGTTACAAAGCCTGTGGGTAGAAGAGCCATATCGAGTAAATCACAGCACCACGTTTATGATATGATCTCATTTTGTTTTCCTTCATTGTCCTGAAAGTTTGATATTTTTCAAATTGGTTTAAAAAAAAAAAAAAAAAAAGGTTTATCGGATAACTTCCAAAATCAGCAGATATATACAAATTATTTCTAGGATGTGACTTGATTTGATATCTCAATTTTTCGATGTTTCTAGCATTGTTCATTTGGAGTGGAACAGATTGTCTTAAAATTGCCAACTGCATTTCAGTGTGTGCTTTTAACTCCCTTAGGCACAGAGACATCCACCAATCTCCACCAAAAGCTCTGCTACCATATCTTGGGGACGGATCAGTCAGAGGATGTTTTGTGTGCTGAGTTTCCTGAGGAGCCTAAATGGATGGGGGGAGCTGAGGTATTTATTGTACACCTGTGAAATTTTACCCACAATGACCATGTTTATGAATATTATTATGTTACGTAGTAAGTAGTAGCCTTTATGGATGGTAGAAGTTTTTTCAAGTGGATAATCTTTTGATAAAAATACCAGGTGGTAAAGCTTTAAACTGCATCATCAACATAAGATTGTTTTAATACGTCAGCATATAAATCTTTCATACTAAAAGTAGCATATGCTTATGGTAAAATATGTAAAGTAAAATGTGGACATTGCAAAGCTCTGAGTCACGCCTCACAGGTAAGCACTGAGTATCATTCCAAAAGTTTTCTTTTTATACTCCAATGAGAATATGGAGAGATTGGTTGTGTGTGTCTGTCCCTTTTTACACACACCTGGTCTTTTCATCCAGATTTGTTCACTTGTTTTTACATTAAAGTGCTACATCTTTTACACATTCTTCTACCTTATAACTAGTTCAGGTAGCCCTTGGGGGTCCTGAAAGTCAGGCAGTACAAGTAAGTGCTCAAGTCCCCTCCCCGCCCCAGTGAGACTGCAGCAGAAAGGCCTGGTGACCGGCTCCTGTAAAGACTACAGTTTAGAAAACCCTAGGAGGTAGCTCTCCTCTGACACACGAGCTTGTTATGAGTTGGAATCAATGCAGTGACACCTGACAACAACTGAAGTCATGCTTCTCTGAACTTTCTGGCCCATCTTGTTTTCCCTTTACCATTTCTGCAGGGAGAAGGGGTGTTAATGCAAAAAGCCTAACAGTGCATTTGAATAACCACATTTTATACCCTTTAGATTCTTCATGAAAACAAAGCAGTAATGTTTATGCTTCAAAGCTAATACTTTCATTGTAGAAGACCTATTTTAATAAGGTAAAATTTAGTTGATAGAATGACAAATCCTAGAAGTAAATGCCAGAATAGTAATATGTATTTAACATATGTCGTTGTTGTTAAGTGCAGTTGATTAACTTCTGACTCATAGCAATTCAGTATAAGGTTTCCAAGGAGCATCTGGTGGGTTTGAGCCACCAACCTTGTGGTTGGCAGTCAAGTGCTGTGTTTATCCTACAGTGCCACACCAGGACTCCATTTAACATGTAGGTTTATAAAAAAGCAAGGATAGTTTACAGTGGGATGTATGTACAAATCTAATTGTTTAGCTCTATCTATGAGCATTTGGTTGAAGCACCTTATTTTTATTTTAAATACAGTAGAGACAAATCATACATTTAACTTACATATACTCAATTCTACAACGTAGACAAATGAAAAGGAGAGATCAATAGATAAAAACTAGTTTCAGTGATTCCCTGTATCATTCATTCAGCAGATAGATATACTTATTACTTTTCTGATAAAATCCTTACTACAAGCTTAAGGAGATAAGCATTCCATTGCCTGTTGTTGTTAAGTGCCATCAAATCGGTTCTGACCCGTAGCGACCCTCAGTAGGGTTTCCAAGGAACAGTCCAGCACATTGGCCCACAGCGCCACAACAGGACTCCATTCCATTCCATTGCCTAGAAGACATTAAATGTCAGAATAAGGAACTTGCCCCTAGACAGGCACAGGTCAGTGGATAGAACTGCCTGCAGGTTATCTAGGCTTCATGCCCTGTATGTTGTCAACCTCCACGTTACCTTGCCTCCCTGTGCAAAAGGAAAGAAGTTACACAAAAACAGCAATGATGACTTTATATGAGGGGGTGCATGTATACTCCACACAAGCTAAAATGAAGTTGGTTTAAACAAATTCTATAAGGACACATAAAGTGAGCCATAAGGGACTCTATGTAGTATCAGAGTTTCAATGAGCAGTTTATACAAAGAACGTTTACAAGAAAACCAGTGAGCCTAGTGAAGCCAGTTGGGCGTAGACTTCCCTTAGGCTGCATTCCAGTTGCTTGGGGCTCTTGTTACATCAGGTATAACCCAGTCAGTGCCTAGGTTGATAGGGCAGATCTGCCTGACTAGGTGAGTGTGTCCTCTTCTTTTCTTACCTTGCCATGTGTGGTACTTCTGACCATTTGTATTCTTCTGACGAGGACTATCTTGTTATCTAGAGAAGCACACTTTGTCACTTAAGCATCAGTCCTATAGTTCTGTAAGTATGAAGCCTTCAGAAGCTTTAGGCTCACCTTGAATTGGTGGTTCAGTGCCAGATTTTTCAGTCAGACAATTCGAGAGCATTAAAAAAGATCTTGAAGTATGGAAGTTTCTTTTGTCCTTCAAGGGATTCTGCTAAAGTCAGGAGAGTCCAAGGAACTGGTGCACTGTTGAGCTGGCTGGATTAGCAGCAGCACCTGTGACTCATGTTCAGCTCAGCATTCAGGACTTTCACTGGGAATCAAGCAAACATTTTGGTAACAGTGTTTATTTAGCAACCTACATGAATGGAATGTAAAAGTTGGAAACATAGGAAGGCCCAATAGTTGGTAAAGATGGTTTTGGTGATAGGACACTGGAGATTGCATGATAGAATTTTTGCAAGACTAACTTCTTCGGAGTCCTGGTGTGGTGCTGTGGGTTAATGTTGCTGTACTACAAAGTCGATTTGAACTGCAAAGTTGGTGGTTCAAGCTCACCAGCTGCTCTTCAGAAATCGAACACAGGGTCACTATGGGTCAGAACCGACTCACCAGCATCTAAGAACAACAATGACTTCTTCATTGCAAATACCGTTTTTCAACAACAAAACCAGTAGCTATACATATGGACCTCGCCAGATGGAATACACAGGAATTAAATTGACTACATCTGTGGGGAAAGACTATGGAGAAGTTCAATATCATCAGCCAAAACAAGACCAAGGGCTGACTGGAACAGACCATCAATTACTCATAGGCATTTTCAGGTTGAAGCTGAAGAAAATGAAAACAAGTCCACAAGAGTCAAAATATGACCTCCACTCTATTCACTGTGAATTTAGAGACCATGTCAAGAACAGATTTGATGCATTGAACACTAATGAATGAAAACCAGAAAAGTTCTGGGATGATATTAAGAAGAATGTCATGCATAAAGAAAGCAAAGTGTCATTAAAAAGTCAGGAAAGAAAAAAAAGAACAAAGTGGATGTCAGAAGAGATTTTGAAACTTGCTCATGGATATAGAATACCTAAAGTGACTAGAAGAAATGATGAAGTAAAAGAGCTGAACAGAAAATTTCAGAGGGCAGCTTGATAAGACAAAGTTGGGTATTATTAACGAAATGTGTAAAGAACTGAAATTAGAAAACCAAAAAGGAAGAACAGGCTAAGCATTTCTCAAGCTGAATATTGAAGGATTCTGATGCAAGAAGAATCAAAAGTGGAAGGAAGGAATACATACAGTCACTGTTCCAAAAACAAGTGGTCAACATTAAACAATTTCAGGATTTAGCATAAATGAATTAAAGGAAGAAATCCAAGCCACACTGAAGGCATTAGGAAAAAATAAGAGTCCAGGAAATGATAGGGTAACCATTGAAATGTTTCAACAAATTGATGCAGCACTGGGAGCAGTCACTAGTCCATGCTAAGAAATTTGGAAGACAGCTACATGGCCAGCCAACTAGAAGAGATCAATTTGTATGCCCATTCCAAAGACAGGTGACCCAACAAAATGCAGAAACCATTGAACAACCTCATAAATACCAAACACAAGTAAAAATCTGCTGTAGGTAACTCAAAAATTATTATAGCAGCACATCTACAGGGAGCTACCAGAAATTCAGGCCAGATTCAGAAGAGGATGTGGAATGAGATTATCATTATTGACATCATATGGATCTTGGCTGAAAACAGAGAATACCAGAAATATGCTAGTTGTTGGTGGTGGTGGTGGTTATGTGCCATGGAGTCAGTTCCAACTCATAGCGACCCTGTGTGGGGTTTCCAAGACTGTAAATCTTTGTGGTTGTTGTTAAAGTGCCATCAAGTCAATTCCACTCATAGCAACCCCATATAGGGTTTCCAAGGAGTGGCTTATGGGTTTGAATTGCCAGCCTTGTGATTTCGTAGACCAGTAAATCTTTATGAGAGCACAAAGCTTTCTCCCTCAGAGAAACTCATAGCAGCCCAACTCATAGCTCACTATGCTACCAGAGCGCCTTAGAAATATAGCTAGTTGTGTTTTATTTATATGCAGAGGCATTCAACTGTGTGGATAAGAACAAACTATGGACTAACGTTGCGTAGAATGGGAATTCCAAAACAATTAATTGTGCTCATGCAGAAAAAGAGGTAGTAGTCATTTAGACAAAACCAGGGTTTAAAATCAAACAAAACTAGGCTTGCTATTATATTAGCTGAGCAAATTTTCCTAGAAGTGGGCCTGTATAAACAAAAGCCTGGCATCACTAACAACTTTAATGTGCAGATAACATAGCCTTGCCTACAGAAAGCAAAGTTGAATTGAAGCACTTGCTGATGAAAACGAGACAATACAACCTTCAGTATGGATTACAATTCAATGTAAAGAAAATAAAAATCCTCACCACTGGACCCCAATACATTTAACAGAGTGTGTGAATGGAGAAAGCGCTGTGGTTGCGCCAATGTGTTATATTGACGACTGTGCACTGGAACAGAAATCTGGTTGAATCTGTGTAGCCTTGCACAAATCCCTTCCGCGCTCCAAGTCTTTGTTTCCTTCATTTCCTCCAGTGCTTTTCCTCTTTGGAAAGTACATGGATGGAGGATTTAACACAGCATCTCATAGACTTCCTGGGTGAGGTTGTATTTGATGAATATGAGAAAAGTGAATCAGATGGATATGTTGTCATTGTGGATATGTTGGAAAAACATGGTTAGAGTGGTGGCTTTCTCTCTCTCTCTCTCTCTCTCTGGATTCTCCGAGTTGCTGTCATCTTCCACCCCTTGGCTGCCACAAATCCAAGCTCACCAAGAACTTACTTTTTTTTTAATGTTTTATTGTGAATTATATGATAGTTTACATGGGAGAACTTCAGTTTTACATTCATTTCATCGTATATCATCTCACTGCCATGGTTCCAATCTCCTCCATGCATCATCAACCACCCAAAGGGTATATCCCAGAAACCCACCCCCTACACTTCCCCCTCCTCCCCCCAGTTTTCGGCCCACAGTCCCTTTCCTTCTCTGGGTCCAAAGTCCCCAGTCACTTCATCACTCCACGTCATCATCCCTGTCTCCATCTCAGGCATCTCTGTTTCTCTGGGCAGGGTCCCGCTCTTGGCTTTTCTCCGTTGATGGTCCCAGAGGCCTCCACTCCTATCCTGGAGAATTAATCACTCCCTTCCTTGAAGAACTTACTTTCTATCCTTGTGACTCATCTCCTTTTTTCACCAATATTTCCTCTACCTTCCTGCATGGATAGATAGATCTTTTTTCAAACTTTTTGTTGTGAATTAAGTGAAGGTCCACAGAGGAGACCATCAGTTTTACATTCAACAAATCATACTTTGTTTCATTTCAATGATTGCAGTTCCTTTTGTTTAACGTCAGTGACAGCACTTCCTCTCTGTGATTCTTATGACTCTTCTGCTGTCCTTCGTAACCGTTCTGAATTTCATCCTTAGGTAAATATGCTCTTTTGATCTTGAATGGTTAACTACAGCATGGTGAATCCTCGTCTTCCACTAGTCCATTGGGCTAACTGGACAGATCTCTCTTGCCTGGTTTATTTAACAGGCAGACTCGGTAAATTGCAATCAGGAAGCAGCTTTAGCTTTTTTTTTAACTTTTCCTACTTCTGTAATATGAGCTCTAGTATGGTGCTGTAGGATAAGCATTGGACTCCTAACCACAGGGTCTGTGGTTCAAACCCAACAGTTGCTCTTCAGAAACCCTGCACAGAATCACTATGATTTGGAACCTACTCAACGGCACTTAACTACAACAACAACAACACTTCAGTCAGTGATTGCTTAGAACAGCACCTCTCCTCAGCCCAACCCCTTTCTACCCAAGCACAGTATGTGGGTTTCTGAGCACTTTGCAATCTTAGAACTCTTACGAAGTTCCATTGTAGCCCAAGCCAAATATCATTCTCTATGATGTAAGCATTCTTTCTTGTTCCCAGTTCAAGCTTGCTCAGCACATGAGAGAGCAGCAGTAAGATTAGGGGTTTCATCCCTTCCTACCCTTGGATACTCATCACTGGCCATGCAAGGAGGAGTTGGAGAAGGGGAAAGAATTTTGATCATCCAGGGCTCTTTGCCTTTCTCTCTTGTCTGGTTGCAGTCTTGGCATGTGTCCAGATGTGACTGCCCATGTGGCATCCATTTTTAGGATGTCCACCCGCCCTCCATTGCTGGCAACCTTTGCATTCGGTTGTTCCTCATTGTAAGTTATGACCTTTGGGTGATCTTCTGTACTCCACCAACTTTTCTGCTCCCAGAAGTACTCCCTTAGGATTCATACTCCAACCCCATCCCTTTTGGGCAGTGATCTTTTAAGATAACTTGAGGCCAGTTGCCATTCTGGTGTCGGTTGACCTAAAGAAAGCCATCTTTGGGTTACTCTGTCTCCGAAGTATAGGCTGTGCTCACCTCTGCCCTTCCTCACCTGCCAGAGCCTGCCTTAAGTGTCCTCCCAGTACACCTCCAAACGTCTGGGACAGCAGAAACTGACCTCTCAGATAGCTGGCATTTGGTATCAATTATCACTTGATACCGACTATGCTTTGTAGGATAATCACTGCAGTGCTAACTGCATGGTCCATGGTTCGAGCCCACCAGCTGCTTCGTGGGAGAAAGATTAGTCCTTCTGTTCTTTTAAAGATTTACAGTGTTGGAAACCCTGTAAAGGGTTGTTCTGAGTCAAAGCCAACTTAACAGCACTTAATAATAACAGCAACAGACTGTGTACTAAAGGAGCCCTGGTGGTGCTGGGGTTAGGCATTGCTCTTCTATCCAGAAGGTCAGTGGTTCAAGCCCACCAGCTGCTCCAAGTGAGAAAGATGAGACTGTCTGCTCCCATAAAGATTTACAGTCTCAGACACCCTATGCAGGGCCTTAGTGAGGCACTTGTTGGCAGTGGAATGCAGTTTTAGGTGAAGAATAGGATTGTGAAAGAACAGAAATTGTCATGTTTTAGAAGCTTCTATTGCTTTGGTGGACAGAGCTCCCTTCTCCCCCCCAAATTATTTATTTTAACGTGAATTGCAGAGCATTTGAAAAACCACACACACATTAAAAAAAAAGTCCAGCATTTTAATGGACTTTTTCCAGCAGAGGGTGCTCTAGCATGAAGATTCTGACAGTACGTCAAGTGTCTTTAGAAAGGGCTAAGAAGGAAATCCCTAACCACTTTGTGGTTGTTTAGCTGAGACCTATATTGAGAACCAAACTTAATTTTACAGGATCTTAACTGCTGAAAATTTTTACAAAGGTAATCCTTGATACTATTAGGTGCTGTTGAATCCATCCAACTCATAACAACTACATATACAACAGAACCAAACACCCCTTGGTCCTGCACCCTCATCGTACTCGGCTTTGTTGAAGCCCACTGTTGAAGCCAGCCACTGTGTCAGTCCATCTTATTGAGGGCCTTTCTTTTTTTTTTTTTTTTTTGTAACCCTCTACTTTACCAAAAGGAGCTCTGGTAGAATAGTGGTTACAGATCGGGCTGCGAACCTCAAGGTCAGCAGTTCGAAACTGCCAGCTGTTCCGCGGGAGAAAGATGAGGCTTTCTGCTCCCGTAAAGATTTACAGCCTCAGAAACCCTGTTCGCGGTCGCTATGAGTCGGAACCGACTCCATGGCACATAACAACTTTACCAAGCATGATGTCCTTCTCCGGGAATTGGTCCCTCCTGGTAACATGTTGAAAGTATGAAAGACAAAGTCTTGGCATCCTGGCTTCTAAGGAGCATTCTGGCTATTTGTTCTTCTGATTTTTTGTTGTTCTGTCAGTCCATGGTATCTAACACCATAACGCAAATGCATCAATTCTTCTACAATCTTCCTTATTCATCATCCAACTTTCATATCCATATGAGATGATTGAAAATACCATGGCTTGGGTCAGGCACGCCTTAGTTCTCAAACTGATCTCGTTGGTCTTAAATACTTTAGAAAGAAAGATCTTTTGCAGTAGATTTGCATAATGCAATTTATCATTTGATTTCTTGACTGAGCTTCTGTGAGTATTGATGGTAGATCCAAGCAAAATGAAGTCATTGACTCTTGCCTGACAAAGCATACATAATAAAGTCCAATGATGTTCCTGAGGGAGCTGAGCCTCATCTGCAAATATTTGGATCAGTAATTTATTCAGCAACCTTCTTTCTAGTAAGCATAGTTTGAGGGATTTCTAGGTGATCAAGTAAAAAGATAATAACCATGAGATAGCAGTGTTTCTTGGGGCTGACACTTGACAGGATTGTATGAGTGGGACAGTCCCTCTCATCAGGAGATGCCGCAGATGAAGCTACACATTAGGGCTTGGCACCAGAAGGAAAAGAGGACAAGAGAATTCCTAGGGAGAGGAAAACTTGTATGTTTCAAAAAATGCTGGGAAATCTGGGGTCACAAAGATTTGGAGTCACTGTAACTGTAGGGTTTTATCTGTGGCTAAAGGAGCTCTGGTAGCATAGTGGTTATGAATTGGGCTGCAAACCGTAAGGTCAGCAGTTCGAAACTACCAGCTGCTCCGTGGGAGAAAGATGAGGTTTTCTGCTCCCATAGATTTACAGCCTCAGAAACCCTGTTCACGGTCGCTATGGGTTGGAACCAACTCGGCGGCACTTAACAATAACAACAAATAGAATGTTGGGTACAGTTTCACTTATTACACAAAGTAAGCAGGCTCCAAATAGCTAGTCATCTGCTTATTTTAAAGTCATTGAATGTGTTAACATTTGAGTTTGACATTGGTTTTAGGCTAATAGAACAGCTCTCTCTGAAAGTATGAGCATCTGAGAGTAATATTCAGAAGACATCTTGACTCATTTACATAACAACAGCTCACTCATGAATTCCCAAGAACTTAGTAACCTTGTTTTGGCCACTGTGCTAGGGGCAGGTGATAGGAGAAGAGCAGGGTAGCCGCTGGTCCTCATGAAGGATATCTTTTCCTTGTAAAATATTTCCATATAAATGTTTTTGGATGACACAATGAATTTTGGGGCTCATCAAAGTATTTCTCCCTCATTTGATCAATTAAAAAAAATATCATTGTCTTCTTTACTTCTCCTTCAGTAATTGAGCCTGAGACTGCTACTATATATGTGTTCCTTGTTCCAGAGAAATCCTGCATTTACCACAGGCTCCTAGTAACCTGTATCCTCTGTTCATCATAAAAGTGCCTCAAGAGTTTTCTCTCTAGTAATCCTGTGATGGATTCCTTTTTGAACTATTTGAAGGCATTGTACATGCCTTCATTTTTATTAAAACCATTGCCTTGAGGTGATTTCAACTCATAGTGACTCTTTGGGACAGGGTAGAACTGCCCCATTGGATTTCCAAGGCTGTAAGTCTTTAGGGGAGCCAAACACCACATCTTTCTCCCATGGAGTAGCTGGTGGATTTAAGCCTTGATCTTACAGTTAGCAGCTGAATGCTTAGCCACTGCAGCACCGACTCCATTCTCTTCCATTAGCACTGCCTTAAGTGAAGTGATGTGTGGATCATGCTGATCTGTGTTAAGGTAGATCTCTAGTGAGAAATTCAGCAGTATGGTTGGGAAGGCAGGAAGCTAAAGTAGAGGTCTAGATGTGGATAAAGTGAGAAGGATGTGCCCGTTGTTATACATGGGAGACAGTTACCTTTCTAATAGCAATGATGGATTTGATTATCACTCATTTGTCTCACTGTTAATGTTAGATGCCATTGAATTGGTTCCGACGATACCTATGTGGATCCTATGTACAGCAGAAAGAAACACTACCCCGTCCTGTGCCATCCTCAACAACTGCTGCTACACTTGAGTCCATTGCTGCTGCCACCGGGCCAGTCCATCTTATTGGTGTCTCCTTTTGCTTTTGCTGACCCTCCAATCTACCAATCATGATGTCCTTCTCTAAAGGAGTGTTCCCTCCTGGTAACATATCACAAGTATGAAAGAAAAAGTCTTGCCATTCCTGGCTTCTAAGGCACATTCTGGCTGTACTTCTAAAGCAGACATGTTTGTTCTAGCATTCCATGGTACCTTTAATATTCTTCTCTAATGCCATAACTCAAATGCATCAATTCTTCTATGGTCTTCCTTATTCATCGTCAAACTTGCACATGCATACAAGGCTATTGAAATACTATGGATTGTGTCAGGTTTACTTTAGTTCTCAAACTGATCTCTTTGCTCCTGAACACATTAAAGAGGTCTTTTGCAGCACATTTGCCTAATTCAATTATGTCATTTGATTTCTTGACTGCTACTTCCCTGAGTATTTATGGTGGATTCAATCAAAACGAAGTCTTTAAATAGCACCATGTTTTCTCCATGTATCATGATGTTATTTATTGCGCCAGTTGTCAGAATTTTTGTTTTCTTTACATTGAGGTGCAACTCATACCAAAGATTATGGTCTTTGTGATCTTCATCAGTAACTATTTTAAGTCCTGTTTCCTTTCAACAAGCAAGCTTGTATTATCTACAAATCACAGGTTGTTAATGAGTCTTCATCCTTTCCTAATACCATGTTCTTTTTCATATAATCCATCTTTTCCGATTATTTTCTCAATATACAAATTAAATATGGTGAAAGAATGCAACCCTAATAAAGACCTTCCCGAATTTAAAACAATCAAGGGCCCCCTAGTCCGGTCAAAAGGACTACCTTTTGGTCTGTGTACAGGTTTCTCATGAGCACAAGTGTTCTGGAATAACTGATCTTCAAAATGTTGTCCATAGTTTGTCATGATCCACACAGTCAAAAGCCCTGGCATAGTCAATAAAACACAGGTAAATATCTTTCTGGTATTCTCTGCTTTCAGCCAAGATCCATCTGACATCAGCAATGATATCCCTCTATCTATGTCTTCGTCTGAATCCAGCTTAAACCTCTGACACTCCCCTGTCAATGTACTATGACAGACAGTTTTGAATTATCTTTAGCAAAATTTTGCTTGCATGTGATATTGATGATATTGTTCAATGATTTCTGCATTCTGTTGGGTCACCTCACTTTGGAATACATATATAAATATGGATCTCTTCTAATCAGTTGGCCAGGTAGCTGTCATTCAAATTCCTTGGCATATATGAGTGAGTGCCTCTAGTGCTTCATCAGTTTGTTGAAAGATTTCAATTTGCATTCCATCAATTTCTGGAGCTTTGTTCTTTGCCAGTGCCTTCAGTGTACCTTGGACTACTTCCTTCAGTACTATTGGTTCTTGATCATATGCTACCTCCTGAAATGGCTGAACATGTGTTTCTCTCATCTTCATTTGATGTTTTCTGCATCATTCAATATTTTGCCCATAGAATCAGTCCTTCAATATTACAAGTCAAGGCTTGAATTTTCCTTCATTTCTTTCAGATTGTGGAATGCTGAGCATGTTCTTCCCATTTGATTGTCTAACTCCAGGTCTTTGCACATTTCTTTATAATACTTGATTTTGTTTTCTTGAGCTGACCTTTGAAATTTTCTGTTCAGCTCTTGTACCTCCTCACTTCCATTTGCTGTAGCATGTCTACACTGGAAAGCACGTTTCAGAGTCTCTTCTGACATCCATTTTGGTCTTTTCCTTATTTCTTGTCTTCTTAACAACCTTTTGCTTTCTTCTTGTATGTTGTTCTTGATGTCATCCCACAACTCTTCTGGTCTTCGGTTTTTAGAGTCTAATGCATCAAATCTGTTTGTTTGTTTTTTTTAGATAATCCTTAAATTCAGATGGGATATATTGAAGGTCATGTTTGGCTTTGGTGGACCTGTTTTCATTTTCTTCAGCTTCAATCTGAATTTGCATATGAGCAATTGATGGTCACAATCTGCTCCATGCCTTTTGGCTTTTCCACCCTCTCTTTCCACAGATGTAGTCAATTTGATTTCTGTGTATTCCATCTGGTGGGGTCTATGTGTATAATTGTCTTTTATGTTGTTTGAAAAGGTATTTACAAGCAGAAGTTATTGGTCTTTTTTAATTCTCTCATGTGATCTCCAGCATGGTTTCTGTCTCGCCAAGGCCATGTTTTCCAACCACTGATCCTTCCTCTTTGTTTCCAACGTTTGCATCCCAATCGCCAGTAATTATCCATACATCTTGTTTGCATGTTTCATCATCAGACTGAAGAAGTTTGTAAAAAATCTTCAGTTTCATCATCACTGGCTTTAGTGGTTGATGCATAAATTTGCAAAATAGTGGTGTTAAATGGTCTTCCTTGGAGGGATTTGGATACTATCCTGTCACAAATAGAGTTGTACTTCAAGACAGATCGTGCTGTGTTCTTTTTGATGATGAATGCGACACGATTCCTCTTCAATTTGTCATTCCCAGCATAGTAAACCATGTGATTATCAGATCAGAATGACCAACACCAATCTGTTTCTGTTTACTAAAGCCTAGGATATCGATGTGTATGCATTCCATTTCATTTTTGACAATTTCCAATTTTCCTAGATTTCCATGAATTCCATGTCCTGTTTATTAATGGATGTTTACAGCTGTTTCTCTTCATTTTGAGTTGTGCCCCACCAGCAAATGATGGTCCTAAAGGCTTTACTCTGTATGCATCATTACAATCAATTCTACTTTGAGGACATAACTCTTCCCCCGTCATATTTTGAGTGCCTTCCAACCTTAGGGGCTCATCTTCCTGGGACTCTTCATCATGTTTCAATATTAAATATTCTAGTGTTATGTGACAGTGTTCTGCTATTCATAAGGTTTTCAGTGACTAAATATTCAGAACTAGTCCATATCCCCTGCATCCTAGTCTGTTATTTTGGAAGTTCAAGCCCACCAGCTACTCCTTGGAAACCCTATACAGGGTCACTATGAGTCGGAACCTACTTGATGGCACACAGCAACAACAACTA
>NW_006408545.1:24237961-24261000 GCF_000296735.1 Chrysochloris asiatica
GTTGTACTTCAAGACAGATCTTGCTATGTTTTTTTTGATGATGAATGCAGCACGATTCCTCTTCAATTTGTCATTCCCAGCATAGTAAACCATGTGATTATCAAATCAGAATGACCAACACCAATCTGTTTCTGTTACTAAAGCCTAGGATATCGATGTGTATTCCATTTCATTTTTGACAATTTCCAGTTTTCCTAGATTTCTGTGAATTCCATGTGCTGATTATTAATGGTTGGTTACAGCTGTTTCTCTTCATTTTGAGTTGTGCCCCACCAGCAAATGAAGGGTCTAAAGGCTTTACTCTCTATGCATCATTACAATCAATTCTACTTTGAGGACATAACTCTTCCCCCGTCATATTTTGAGTTCCTTCCAACCTTAGGGTCTCATCTTCCATCACTATCTGTATTTGACAATATTCTGGGCCTCTTCATCATATTTCAATATTAAATATTCTAGTGCTATGTGACAGTGTTCTGCTATTCATAAGGTTTTCAATGACTAAATATTCAGAACTAATCCATATCCCCTGCTTCCTAGTCTCTCTTCATCTAGAAATTCAGGTGAAACCTGTCTACCATGGGTGACCCTACTTATATATTAAATATTGGTGGCATAGCTTCCAGAATCACAGCAACACACTAGCCCTCATAGTATGACAAACTGACAGACAAGTGATGGAAGTCAGTCCTAGGAATTTATTTTCCCATTCCGACAATATACCTGATCATTTTTTGAAGGTAGCAGGGGAACTTCATTGAGAACACCTAACACATCTACCTACAATCCTTCCAACTTCCTTTTATTCTCCAAATTCAAAGAACAATTATAGAGAGTACAATTTTGAGCGCCTCAAGATGCCAAGACTGTTGTTCTGATGTGGTGTAAGTCAAAGGGGGAGATAGTATTCTTTGGGGAAGGATTAGAGAGATGGAAAAGTGCCTTCGGAAGTGTATAAACCAAGATGAAGGAGATGTCAAGAAACTAGCTTCACATTTTGATATTTTTGATATTTAATAAAGATCTATGATTTTGGTAGCAAGCTTTTTCTTTTTCTTACTCTCATGTGCACAGCAAAACAGGTTCCCATTTAGCAGTTTCTACACATAATGTTCAGTGACATTGATTGTAGTCGTCTGATTGTGTCAACAGCGTCACAGCTCCATTCTGGTTGTTCCGTCCTATTTGCTCACACCCCCACAACCTTCTCATCTATGCTTTAAAGTAGCTGTTATTCATTTAATCTCATAGATAGTTTTCTAAACAGAGCTCCATACTCAAGGGCAACATTCATTGCTTTTTGAGGTAACTTGCAACTTAGTTCAAAGATGATTTTAGGGAATAGTTCCAGTTCAAGGTTTAAACAGTATCTCAGGGCAGTAGTCTTGGGATTACTCCAGTCTCAGTGGATCCTCACCAGACTCCCTATTGAAGCTCTTTAAGGGAAAAAAGAGAATAAACTATAGACCCTGAAACAAGCTTGCCTAGGTTATTTCTGAAGTTCAAGCCCACCAGCTACTCCTTGGAAACCCTATACAGGGTCACTATGAGTCGGAACCTACTTGATGGCACACAGCAACAACAACTAGGTTATTTAAATGAGCAAGTAGATCAGAAGCACTAGTTGCTATATAATGTGGAGCCCCAAAACCAAAGGAGTTTCCTAAGAGTCAAACCTGACTCATGTTGACCACAAGTGTTGCCGAGTTGAACCAATCCATAGGGTTTTCATGGCTGTGACTTTTCAGAAGCAGATCTCCAGGCCTTTCTTCCAAGATACCGCTGGGTGGATTTGAACTGTCAGCCTTTTTTATTAGTACCTATGTGCTTAACCATTAGTGCTACCCAAGGACTCCATATAATGTCAAGATCTACATTATTTTATCTCGAATGGGCTTTCTTAAGCTTTTATATCATCTATTTGTACTGATTGATTCCCTCTTCCCTCCCGCTCCCCTCAATTGCTGTAGTATCAAACTGTATTGCAAAAGATAGAAAATTTGATTCATTGACTCCCTAGTAGATCTGATTATACTAATGCATATGATTACATGTACTTATGACTACCCCTGTACATGTATTACTGAAACTCTCTGTTATTTTTATATGTTCTTGTTGTTAAGTGCCATCGAGTCTATTCTGACTCACAGTGACCCTACATAGGGTTTCCGAGGATATAAATCTTTGCAGGAACAGAAAACCTCCTATTTCTTCCAAGGAGCATCTAGTGGACTCCAGCTGCTGACTTTGTGATTCACTGTCCAGTGCTTATCCTGCTGAGCTGCCATGTTCCTTTATTTGTATTACAAAATCATAAATGAGTCGCAAAATGAAAAGTTATCACTGCAGGTGATTAGTTTGACATTTTCAAACTTTTTCTAAATTAACTTTGGAAATGTATTTAATATTAAAAGGATCTTGATATGATTCATAAGTATTACAAAAAGAATCCAGAAAAGCCTTTGAAATAAATTTGATAAAATTTCCTGTTCTGAGAGTAGCATGTCTCTGAAGATTTGGTTACCAGAAGACTCAGGAGTTCTAGTAGTTCTAACATAAGAGATTATGAATTTCCTTTGAAAATTATAATATCCTTAATGACAGTCTATATATTCTGTCAGTATAAATATTAGTTATGTACCAGGTCATTCTGAAGGACATAACATTGAATTGTTACAAATGATTGGGATTTAAATTTTTTATAAACACTCTTTAAATAGTCTCTTAATCTGAGACTACTGAAGACAGTGTTACTTATTTAGGTCAGTTGGAAAGCCCAGCTGTCCTTACCTTTATTTGGTATTGAGATTGATAATAGCCAAATTAACCAAAACTAATGAGGTGATGATAGGAGTCCTGGTGTGGTGCTGTGGGTTAATGCGTCAGACTACAAGGTTGTTTGAACTGGGGTTGATGGTTCAAGCTCACCTGCTGCTCCTTGAAAACCCTATACAGGTCGCTATGGGTTGGAATTGACTTGATGACACTTAACAATGAAGTGATGATAGAGCTAACACCATTTGGGAAGTGGTGGAGTAGGTTGACTGAGACTCTGGTCTGAATGAATCACCAATCACACTTGCATAAGAGCATTTACCAAAAACTTGTGAACACACAAATTTTTTGCACTAGAACCCTTGAGGTGTGCTTGGATAGCTGCTTATCTCTCTGTGTTCTGTGGTTTTGCTGTTTCTGAACTTACAGGGGTTGAATATGCCAAGTTTCATAAATTACAAGTTTGTTGGACAAACGCATGTAAATTTATTAGAATAAGTATAAAGTACAAACTCTGCATAAATAGTTTGCATGGCATCTATTAGGATGAGTTTTCTTGGAAATTATTACTATCTCATTATAGTTAATACTCCAGTATTTGTTAGGGAATTCAAATGGTTTCTTTAGTGAAAACATAAAGTTCAATACTCGTGTATCTATGCCCTTTTGACATATATAAGTATGACGCTTGTGTATATGTAAGTGAGTATGTCATTGAGTGTCCTGTTCAAAAATAGACGCCAACACTCATAAAGGTTTCCTCAGGTTACCATAAACTATATCAAAATAAGAAACCACAGAGATAGAGGAAACTCTTCTTTTCTACTTCTCAGTTCTCCATGGGGAGTAATTTATCTCCTTTTGGTCTTTTTCAATGGAGTGCTATTGGCTTGACCATGAAGAGACTGGGAGTTTGCAAGCCAGCCTAGGGGATTCACTCCCTAAGCCATGTTCTAAAGTAACAGCTTTGTCAGCAATGAGCACCTGTTGACTCTTGTTTTATTTCTGGTTGATTCAGAACGCATGCCGAGAGACATAGACTGTCTGGTAGACCCCTCAAAAGCCTTAGTGGAAGAACAGTAGCTGTGGGCTGTGTAATTCTACAGCCTCCATATTTATAGGGCATTTTTAATGCCTTGCATGCTGACACAGGTCAAATTCCTAGAAATAAGGCACAATGGAAAATCCGTGTGCAAGAAGTTTAATGGCACCTGTGATGGAGACTGAAGGAAGCAGACGGAGGAGTCAAACTGATAGAGTCATTAAGGCCTCTGCAAACCTGCGGGGTACTGTCAAGGTGAACTTGCCCTTCAGGGTTGTACTAACAGGTGATAGGGCTAAACCCTGCATTAACTAGTCATTGGATGGATGCAAGACGATTCTGAAAGAATACTTGACCTGCAGGAGGAGGTGTCTCTCTTCCACTCGAGGGCAAGTACCAGAAAGTGACTCAGCTGAGAGCCATCTGCTACCAGCACCCAGCCGCAGGGAGATGGGTACTTCACTCTGAGAGGGTATTGTACCACCGCATTGCTACACATGCTAACGTTGTCTGCCAGTGAGCTGCCTGCTTGAGCAAGAATACTAGGAAAAGTCAGAAAGTCTTACTGCAAAAAAAATCATAGAACCCTGTATTAAAAATATCAAATATGAAGCTGTTGTTTCTTCAGTATGCCCTCCATCCAGGTCTATACCCTTCTGAAGGTGATGTTCCATCTCTGCACGTGTTAGGACAACAGTTGTGATACCTGGAGAGATGAAAATCTTGTTCCTTTGAAGTTTTTGAGTTTTAGGAACAAAAAGAAACCTGAAGGGGCAAGATCCAGGCTATAGGGTGGGTGTATGGGGTAAGGTTTCCCAGTGACACTTTCATAGAACAGCCCTCGCTACCCTTGAAGCATGAACAGGTACATTGCACAGGTATAAAAAAATAAAAAAACCACACAACTTTCTTGGTCTTTTTCTCACCCGTGAAGTATTCAGTTTTCTTTAGATTTCTTCATAATAAGCCCCTATGATCATCTTGTATCCTTCAAGAAAATCTATCAAGATTTCCCCTTTGAGGTCCCCAGAACCTTTTCAGTCCCCAGAACTTTTTCAACTGACCCATCTGCTTTGAATTTAACTGACTCCGCAGATCCCATTAGAAGCCACTGTTCTTTGGATCATACTGCTCAATCCAAAATTCATCCCTGGTTATGATTCATTCCATAAAATCATTCTCATTAGCTCTGATCCTGCTTAAAAGACTGATGAGAAGATGAACTCTTTGAGCTAGCTGATCTTGTTTTTGTTAGGTGCCGTTGAGTAGGTTCTAACTCATAACAATCGCACGAACAACAGAAGGAAATGCTGCCTGGTCCTCACAATTGTTACGCTTGAACCCATTGCTGCTGCCACTGTCTCAGTCTTGTTACGGGTCTTCCTATTTTTTGATGACTCTGCACTTTACCAAGCATGCATGGTAAACAGATAACATGCCCAAAGTATGAAAGATGAAGTCTTGCAATTCTGGCTTCTAAGGAGCATTCTGGCTGTACTTCTTCCAGCACAGGTTTGATGGTTTTTCTGGCAGCCCATGTGCTTTTAATATTCTTCTTCAACATCATAATTCAAATGGTCCAATTATTCTCCCATCTTACTTATTCATTGTCCAACTTTCACATTCATATGAAGTGGTTGACTGTACCATGACTTAGGTCTGGCGTACCTTAGTCCTCACACTGACATCTTTGCTCTTAAACACTTTAAAGAGATCTTGTGCAGTAGATTTGCCTGATGCAAATTGTTTGATTTCTTGACTGCTGCTTCCATGAGTGTTTATTGTGGATCCAAGTAAAATGGAGTCTCTGACAACTTCAGTTGTTTCCCCATTCATCGTAATGTTATTTATTGGTCCACTTGGGAGGATTTTAGTTTTCTTTACATTGAGGTGCAATCCATAATGAAAGCTGTAGCCTTTGATCTTCATCCGTAAGTATTTTAATTCCTCTTCACTTGGAGCAAGTAAGGTTATATCATCTGCATATCACAGGTTGTTGATTGGAGTCTTCCTCCAGTCTTGAGGCCATGTTCTTCGTCATATAATACAGCTTCTCAGATGATCTCCTCAGCATACAGATTGAATAAGTTTTGTAAACGGATATAACCATGCACACCCCTTTCCTGATTTTCAGACATTCATTACCCCCTTATTCTGTTCACACAAATGCCTCTTGGTCAATGTTTTCCTTCTGAGAACATTAAGCATTCTGGATATTCATGTTTTACAGTATTATCCATAGTTTGTCATGATCCACATAGTTGAAAGCCTTTGCATACTCAATAAAGCACAGGTAAACTTCTTTCTGGTATTCCCTGCTTTCAGCCAAGATCCATCTGACGTCAGCAATGCTGTGTCCTCTTCCTCATCTGAATATGCCTTGCATTTCTGACAATTCTCTGCCAATGTACTGTTGCAACCATTTTTAAATTATTTTCAGCAAAATTTTATTTTCGTGTGCAGTTAGTGATTTTGTTCTATGGTTTCCACATTTTGTTGGGTCACCTTTGGAGTGGACACAAATAGGATCTTTTCCATTCGGTTATCCAGGTGGCTGATCTTAGTGTAATATGTTTGACACCCATCAGCCTGAAAGTCTGCTGAAGCCAATATGTTCAGTTAACACTGGAAATGCCACAACATGTAAGATCTCAGCTTCAGTAGTTATTACATCCCTAGTAATTCTGTGATCATCTTCCATCAGTTTCTGTACTTAATGCAGTTTCTTAATTTGTCAAGGTTGACAGTCTTCCCTATCTTGATCATCTTTAAGGTCTTCCTGAACTCCCATAACGTTCTTGACTCGTCTAAAAAAACTACTGTGGGGCAGCATGCCTGTAAACTTGTTGCAAAGCTTCAGTGATCTGAGAAAATGTCCACAAATTTTGTTTTATAATTTTTATGTTAACCCTGGCCTGAAAATTGGTGTTTTTTTTCCAACGGCACAAAAATTATCCTGTTTTTGGAAGGCACCCTAACAAGACTAAGACAAGTATATTACTGAGAGAATTTGTTTTCAGCCATCCACTGATGGTAGAGATATGCTTTGTTGAAATAAACCTGTGCATGCATGAACTGGAACCCTATTAGCAATACTTGGGCTCATTCTCTCATATATTTAACTTGAGTCTGTACATATTTATATCTGTATGTTGATATCTTTATCTCTACTGCATGGCTAGTTCTGTATATCTTTATGGAGTCCTGGTTTGGTGCTGTGGGCTAGCTTTGTTGCTGGACTGCAAAGTCAATTTGAACTGCAAAGTCAGTGGTTTAAATTCACCCGCCGCTCCTTAGAAACCATGTACACTGTCGCTATGGGTTGGAACTGACTTGCAGGCACTTAACAACAACACATATCCTTATATGTCTATATCAGTATTGTTGTTGTTATGTGCCGTGGAGTCGGTTCTGACTCATCGCAATCCTATACAGGGTTTCCGAGGCTGTAAATCTTTATGAGAGCAGAAAGCCTCATCTTTCACCCCTGGAGCAGCTGGGGGGCTCAAACTGCTGACCTTGTGGTTTGTAGTCCAATGCTTATCATATGGAGCCACCCTGCTCCCCATATATATATGTGCTCTATACAGATGAGCTCTAGTAGCGTAGTGGATTATGAGCTGAGCTGCTAACCGCAAGGTCAACAGTTCAAATCTGTTAGCTGCTCTGTCAGAGAAAGATGAGTCTTTCTGCTTCCATGAAGACTTCACAGCTTCAGAAACCCTATACAGGGTTTCTATGAGTCAGAACCAGCTTCCTGACATGTAACCACGACGACCACCACCACCCTATACAGCTCTTAACAACAACATATCTGTATCTAGATAGATTAGGCATAGCTGACTGTGCCAGCTCTCTTTATCACAGTGTTGAAAGACTAGAAAATTTCAAGTAATCATTTTTAGTGGAATTCTATTACTTTAAGAATATAATGGGATCCATGTCTTCCCAAAACCTGTCTTATGCTTGCTTACTCCCAGCTCCATCCCTGTTAGCTGTTCTTTCTGGCATTTCTTTCATACTTAGTACCTCTTGCTCTTCTTTATGGATAATACGGCTTTTATCTGTCTCTGTGTTTGTTTGTTTTTTATCTATCTCTGCCATTTGGAATGAGTTGCTTCAGAACCCTGTTTGATTGATCTGTGTGTCTTTGAAGCTAGTTCAGCAACAGCACTTAGTTGTTGATGTTGTTAATATAAGTGCTGTCAATTCCGTCTTCCCCTCACCGTGACCTTGTGTGGCAGAGTTTAACTGCCCCATGTGGTTTTCCAGGCTGTATTCTTTACTGGAGCAGATTGCTAGGTCTCTCTCCATGGAGCCACTCCTGTTGTTAATGCCATCCAGTTGGTTTCAACTTATAGTGGTCCTATGTAGGGATTCCAAGCAACAGTTGGTGGGTTTGAACTGCTGACCTTTGATTCACAGTTGAGTGCAGATCCTATATTGCCACACCAGGCATCCATGGAGCCACTGGGAGGGCTTGATCCACCAACCTTTTGGTTAGCAGCCAAACACTTAACAGACACTTGGGAGACCCTCTATAAATGTTGGTGGCAACCTCAGCTCTGATTTCTTGCATAGTGAACAGCTGTCCTGCTATCTTTGGTTGTTGTTTTCTTTGGTGACACTTGTTAAAACATGCCTTTTGTAGAGCTGGGAAATTGATTAGGTCCTAGATTTCCTCTTAGCAACAAGCCACCTGCGGTGTCAGTAGCCATCTCCAACATAATCCACTCCTTAGCCAGGAATATGCTTTACATTGAATACACTTTGTAATTGGAAGATTTTTGCCACAGAACCTATGGTAGTGAGCTCTTCTGGTACACTAAACTGGACCCTCCCAGAGGATCTATATTATCACGATTAGTCATTACAAAGGTCTCAGCAAGCCTACAGGACACGCTGAAGCTAGGGATAGTCTTTCAGAGTTATCGTAAGGGGCAGTTGAAGTAGCTTGAGCCAAAGCAAGCTGAGTGACTTTCGTACCTCATTCCAGACGCTCACCCAAATACTGCCCCTCAGGAGTGGGAAGTTAAGTTTAAGGAAGAGAAAAAGTGAATTGCTCCCCAAAGCTTGAAAATGAGGGTCTGAGCCTCTCACCTAAATGGCACGTGCCTTCCTGCCAGTCATGAGGAGGCTGTTGGCTTTGCTTTTTATCTGTCAAGTATTTCTGTCTGGTTGTGGATATGGAAAGTGAATTACCACCTGTTAGTAAGCCTGTCTGTAGAATACCACATTCTTGTACACCTACCTTTTTCCTGTTTCCAATTACTGTTATCAGTACACATGTCATCACTTTCCTCTTCTTCAGTTAACATTTTGTAATTTATATTTAAGCAGTACTTAAGATGTAATTCAGCTAACAACATCAAAGCATTAGACAAAGTACTCCATCTTAAAAGATAAACACTCTTTTTTATATATCTACATATTTTTACACTGGCCATAGTAAGAGCTGTCAGGAGTATTTACTTTCATCCTGTTGCTGTTATTAAGAATGTAAGTAAACAATTTCATTCAGGAAATGTAAATGTTTCAGAGTAATCCTCAGTCTTTTGTTTTTGTCAATTAATATGTGTTTACATCAATTTTTATGAACTGGAGTAATTTGTACTTAAGGAAAAAATTGGTTAAAATAGTAGAGACAGAGAAAGAAACTGTGAAAAGAGTCTATATTTAGCCATTGCATATTTCATAATTGGTCAGACTAGTTTAGAACAACTGTGTTGCTTGTTATTCTAGGTGATATCATATTATTTAAAGATATAACAACGATATTTTGTGAACTGGGATTTCTATTGCTTTGTGAAGCCCTAATGGGCCCTCGGCTCTCCTGTTCTGTTTTCCTTTTGTGTGGCTTTCAGGAGATCATATGATTCTATTGAGGTTCACACGTCATCATCAATAGTGTTTGTCTTCCCTTCCCAGTATTTGTCTTTCCTCTCCACTGATTTGTCTTTAAAATGGCTTTGAAATAATCTGGGTGTAAGGCCTGTACTTAAATATGTTTTGGTATTGATTAAATTTTAAGGGAAGATGGTGTATTTCTAACCTACGTATTTCTGAGAAAAGAGCGACTCACAAATGGTTTTGAAATTGGAGGCGTGGAGGATATGAAAACTCATAGTTGCTTCCAGTTTAGCAGATTTGGTTGGTGGCTGTAGAGCATCCCTGGGCTGTGATTAAGAGAATTATAGTAGGAAAAAAATTGATGTAATTGGCATCCTAGCAGCGATATACCTTGGGAATACCTGCCTTAGATTAAATATAAATGGCTGCAACTATTTAGTCCAGACAGAAATGCTTAGAACAACAATGCAAGTACATCATTAGATGTACTTGAGACAGCTGTTATTGAAGGTTTGGTGTGGTTCTTGCAGTGACTTTTACTGCGCTTTCATTCTTTTGACTAGATCACTAAAACTGAATTAGCCATCATTTATTATTGGCATAGCATAAACTGTAAACACTGAACCAAAGATTCTGTCCTTCTTTAAAGGGCATGGGTGCAAAAGTATGCAGTTTTAATGAGACTGCTTCCCATTGTTGTTGTTAGGTCCCATCGAGTCGGTACCAACTCACAGCAACCTTATGTACAGCAGAACGAAACACTGCCTAGTCCTGATTGGCAAAGTGGCAGCATCAGTGAGCTCAAGCGTGGCAACAATAGTGAGATTGCTTTCCATTATATGCATCAAAATTACACTATGAGGGTGCTGAAGATAATCTTAAAGAGGTTTAAAAATTAGGTGGAACAAAAATTCTAAACATTGGTTTATTAGCTCTAAATATTAAATGTTTAAGGCAACTCACAAAGACTAGAAATAAAACCTGTAACTAGCAAATCAATCTGCATGGCATTTATTACCTTCCCTGGTGGCACTGGGCTTCAAACCTACCAGCCGTTCTGCAGGAGGAAGAGAAGTCTGTCTGCCTCCAATAAAGACTTACAGGAGTGTGGCGCTGTCAGATAAGACTTGACCACAAGTTCAGTATAAACTGCAACGGTGGATGTTCAAATCCACCAGCCACTCCTCTAAAACGCTGTACAGGGCTGCTAGGAGTCGGAACCAAGTCACTGATACTTAATAACTACAGCAGCAACCTATGTAGGGTTGCCATGAGTCAGGATCGATCAGTGGCAGTGGGTTTGGAATATTTCGAAATACACTCCAAAGGAGGCCAGGTGGTGCTGCAGGTTACACAGTGAGCTGCTAACCACAAGCTTGGCTGTTCTAACCCACCAACATCTCTGTAGGAGAAAAATGAGCTAGCTATCTGTTCCTATAAAGATTTATAGTTTCAGAACCCCTGGTTTTGTAATCTGCTCCAAAAGGTGCCCTGGTAGTACTTGAGTTAAGCGTTAGGTTGCTACTAAAAGGCAGTTTGAACTCACTGGCTGCTCTGCATGAGAAAGATAGGCACTTTGCTCCTGTAAATATCTCAACGTTGGAAACTCTAGGGAGTAGTTTTACTCGGTCCTTTAAGGTCACATTGAGTTGTAATTGACTTGGTGAGAATGAATGTGGTTTAATTGGAATGTATTAATTAATTCTATGATTATGTGTTTGTCATTCCCACTGTAATATAATGTTTTTTCCTTGATTTGTTCACTGATTTATCTTCAATGCCTAGAAAAATGTCTTGGTGTTGAGGATAAATAATAGCCACTTGTATTGTTGCTAAGTGCCATCGAGTTGGTTCCAACTTATAGCAATCCTGTCTAGGGTTTCTGAGGAGTGACTGATTAGTAAATATTTATTGAATAGACAAATGAGAGGATTAATAGTTGGTAAGGATGTGGGAAAATAGGAACGCTCATACGCCATTGAAATTATGAGTATAAATTGATAAAAACTACTTTGAAGAACAATTTGATAACGTTTAATAAAGTGGATCATACCACTCAATTGTACTACTTCCTTCTCGTTACTTACTTTGAGAAACACATATGTAAGGCCATTTGGGCTGCCAAAAGAATCCATAGATCTGTTTTGGAAGAAGTGCAGCCAGAGTGCTCCTTGGAGGCCAAGATGGCCAAACTTCGTCTCTCATACTTAGGACATATTGTCAGGAGGGACCACTCACTTTTGAAGGATATCATGTTTGGTAAGGTGGAGGGACAAAGAAAAAGAGGAAGACCCCCAACAAGATGGATTGGCCAAGTGGCAGCATTGATGAACTCAAGCGTGGCAACAGTAGTGAGATTGGCCCAGGTTCGGGCAGTGTTTCTGTACATAAGGTCTGCTGTACATAAGGTCGTTATGGGTCAGTACCGACTTGATGGCACCTAACAACAACAAAAAGTAATTATGTTCAAGAATGTTTTCTAAAATGTTGGTAATAAGAAAAAAATGGAGACAATGTAAATGTTTATTGGTTGGAAAATGGATCAATTATTCATGAAGTAATTAACTGCATCGCTGGTATGTTTCTTGACTGGAATACTGTAGTTAAAAGTGAATGAAGTAGATTTACATATGTCATCATGCATTACTTAAAAAATACCATTCAGTGAAAAAAATTAGTTGCAAAAGGATGTATGTGTATGTATAGCTTGCCACTTAGATAAATTTTGTCAATTCAAAACATTAAACATTAACATTAAACATAAGTTTTGTTGCATTAGATTTAGTAAAGATTCATTTTGCTATCTAAGCCTCTGCTATTTGATATTGAAAAAGAAACCTACAAAAGCACAGGCCTACCATCCCCAACATCAATGTCCTTAGTGCTAGAAGTGACTAAGGATGTTCATAAACAGGCCATAAAATAAATACTTGTTAACAGGATTCATCTGAACCACTATGGACATCTTTGCAACCACACCCATTTTCCAAATGCCTACTCATCATTTGCAGATTTTTAAGTATGTGTAGCCAATGACGAAATCTTAAAGTCAAGGATATTGATATTCACAGTGACAGATTGCATGTGTTTCCGCTTAAAAAACAGACTAGAAAGTTAATGAAAATCACATTGAAGTCATTATGACATTCAGTTATGTCTGCTGGTATTTTCTACTAATATGTGCTATGCTTTGTTAAAACAAACCCTGATTAAGATTTAAAAAGTGAAAATATTTAAATTGATGTTCATCTTTTTTTTTCTGATAATTTATCAAGTAATATATTTGGTGTAAAAGTAATGCACTTAAGGTTAATCTTTCTTTTTCATTTAATATTAAACAGTGCTCTGACAAAGAATAAATTCTAATCCACCCCTTACCCTGTCCTCGTTTTCTTCATAGTTATCTGACGATGGTCGCTATGTCTTATTATCAATCAGGGAGGGCTGTGATCCAGTGAACCGACTTTGGTACTGTGACCTACAGCAGGAATCAAAGGGCATCACTGGTAAGTTCTCTTTCAGATACATGTCATTTATTCCAGAAGCTTCATTCGCAAGCAGTTATTCTGATCTTCAAATGAATTTCCCAAGAAGCCTTCTTCCATTCTACCACATCATCTCATTTTTGTGATTTTTTTCTTTCCCCCAACACTATTCTGTAAAGTAAAGGAAAATTGAGCAAAGTTAACTCTTGACTTTGGCATTCACTCTATTAATTTAGGCTACCCTGTTTTTTGTATCTGAGTGTGAAAATATCCTGAGTATCCCAGGGACGCTGACCTTTTGGTCTGGAAAGGTTTATCACTGTCTTAAAGAAATGGTGCAAACTGCCGAGTGAAAGGGATGCATTGGACCAGTGAGGAGTCACCAGATTGGCATGTGTCTGCACCACAGCACCTTATTTTTGAGCCTGTGCACAGGAATAGTTGAATTGGCTTCCTGAAGCTGTGTGTATTGTGATGGTAAACCTGGAACCAGCCTACAGTAACGGAATTCTGAAGCTGGTTCATGTTAAATGCTGTGCTCTTCAGCTGCTTTATTGTAACAGCTCAAAAATTCATTCTCATTAAAAAAAAAAAAAAAGTTGTCACCATTCTCAAGAATTATTGCTATTCAGCGAGCACCACTCGCTATTAAAAATACTCACACCCAAAAACTCTCAGACACCTGCTGGCACCCAGAGAAGTACACTAATTAAAGTATATCATGTCTGGCTAATATAAAAGAAATGTATTTTGAGATTGTTGACACAGATTTTCCAATTACAACAGTCAGCACTTTCCTCAAATAATTTTTTTACTTCAGTATTGGTATCTAATCTGTATTACAGTGTGACTATGGAAATATTGGTATCTAATCTGTATTACAGTGTGACTATGGAAATGTCTGATTGTGAGTTGCATCATTTAAAAATGTCTCTGAGCCAGGATTGCATCCTAACATTCTTAGATACTGTAAAGCATTATGTATCCACAGCAGGCTGAAGACAGCAACTTTTATTATTGTGTTAAATATACACCTAGGTAATAAGGTATCTTTTGTTTTCTGTTAAGGAAAGAAAGGATATAACCATTTCAATTCCAGGAAAATGGCATGACCCAAATCAGTGTTCATATTCTCTAATAGCAGCAAACTACCACCCAAGAATTATTCACTCAAGTAGCAAGTCTAGATCAACATGTTGTCATTGTTAAGTGCTGTGGAGTTGGTTCTGACTCAGCAACCCTGTATAGGCTAGACCCAAGAAGCTAGTGACTAGAAGACTCTAATTTTATATTATGATAGTTTATACTCTTTGATGGCCTGGCGATTCAGCTATGATTTTCATCTTTTTCTCTCTTGAAAACATTTTTCAATCATCAGCATATTTTTCTTATTTTTATCTCTCAAGCAAACCTATCTACAGTATAAAAGGAGAAGTACCATCAAGTGATGAATGATAATTTAGAATAGTAGAAAAAGGCAGCACACATAGTAGAAAAAGCAAAGCTACATAAATAAAGGATGAAAAAAAAATCTTAGAATCTTGAGTGTTAAAAGAGATCGCTTTGTCATTGAAATTTGAATTTATGTTCTCTGACTTTCCGACCATCTTTGTACTTGCTTCTTTCCTGTTCTCCCATGCCTCTCTGCACCCTCATTTCCCATGTACATTTCAGTGTTTTTACTTAAGAATAAGGTGAACACTTTGGTTATAAATTCAGGGCCATATTTTCCTTTCCATAGTAAGTACAGTTGAAACTGGTGGTTGCTTCTTTCTGATCAGGCGATTCCCATGACTTACCTCACTCACAATCCTATACAAATGGTACCTGTCAACCAGTCATATCATCTATGCTTTCACAGTTTCTGGCTCTCTCCAAAGAATACTGTAACTCTGCATCCCAATCGCCAGAGAAACGATTTCTTGCCTGAAGGAGAAAAGGATTTCTCCTCCATAGCTTATCACACTTCTTCAGGCTATAAGCCGATACTCTCTTACTCTAGGTCCCTGATGTCACAATTGGTTTGCACTCAACTACTGATCAAAAGTTTGGTGGTTCAAATCTACCTAGCAAAAGGAAGGCATAGTGGGGTGATCTGCTTCCATAAGATTCATTGCCTAGAAAATCCTGTGCACTGCAGTTCTATTCTGAAGCACCTGTGTTGCCAGAAGTCCAAATCAACTCAATGGCAACTGGTTTTTCTGTCTACAATTGTTCCTAATACTTCTTTCCCCTCCTCTGATTTCTGTTTCTCACCATTTGTTGTTGTTAGTGCCATCAAGTTGGTACCGACCCATAGCGACCTTATGCACGGTAGAACGAAACACTGCCTGATCCTGAGCCAACCTCACTACTGTTGCCACGCTTGAATCCATTGATGCTTGCCACTTGGGTAATCCAGTTTGTTGGGGGTCTTCCTCTTTTTCTCTGACCCTCCACCTTACCAAACACGATATCTTTCTCCAACGAGTGGTCCCTCCTGACAATATGTCTAAAGAATGAGAGACGAAGTTTGGCCATCTTGGCCTCCAAGGAGCCCTCTGGCTGCACTTCTTCCAAAAACCGATCTATTGGTTCTTTTGGCAGCCCGTGGCACTTTCAAAATTCTCCTCCAACACCATAACTCAAAAGTATCATTCTTCTACGATCTTTCCTATTCACTGTCCAGCATCAAATCTGTTCTTCATATTTTGGCTCTCGTGGACTTGTTTTCATTTTCTTCAGTTTCAGTTTGAATTTGCATATGAGTAATTGATGGTCTGTTCCACAGTCTGCCCCTGGCCTTGTTTTGACTGATGATATGGAGCTTTTCCATCATCTCTTTCCGCAGATGTAGTCAATTTGATTTCTTTGTATTCCATCTGGTGAGGTCCATGTGTAGTTGTCTCTTATGCTATCTAAAGAAGATATTTGAAATTATTTTTCACCATACAAAAGGCAAAAACGCTTTGTGTGAGGATTTGTACGTTGCATGAGAGCAGGGGCCTTGTCTGCTTTCTTCAGAATCCCTGCCCCTAGAGCAGTGCCTGATGTATTTAGAGTAGGTGTGCATCACCTGGATCTTGGGTGCCTGTACTTGTCCCTCTAAAAAACGCTATGCTTAGGTGGCCCGCCTCCTCTTGGAATCATTGATTTACTTGTGAGCATTTTGAATCATTCCTCTCCTCTTGCCTCCTAAGTTTTTAAATTAAATCTGTCCTTTATTAAACAATGAAAATGATGAATAGTTATAGACAGGCTTCCTCAGACCTAAATGCTGCATAAGTAGATTTCTGCTTTTTCTTTTGTTTCTTTCTGTACCTTCTTTAAAACAAAAAAAAATGAAGAGCTATCGGTACAATTAAGGACACCAGGCTAGCATGACATTTTATTAGTTCTGCTGTAGAAAAGGCAGCTGGGCCTTGACTGATTATTAATGTGATTCATGCCTGCCGATTAGTTGAAATTAACCATCCTGAATTTTTCAAGAAAATTATTTATGTCTGGATTTTTTTGTTTGTTTGTTATACTTTTGTACTTTTCTAAGTCAGCATTTCTTTTGAATTTTTCTATGCACACACACACAGGGAGCTTCAAAGCGTTCCTGGAAGAATGGACTTAAAAGATGATAGAATGTTTCCACAAACTTTTTGGAACCTCTTATGTTGTGTTCCTGGCTAAGAGCAGTCAGTAGTAACTGCACATCTCTGGTCTCAGACTAGTGGCGACTGCACTTCATATGGACCAGTCTGCGGACTGATTGCTTCCTTTAGTCTTTGGTTTTCTTCACTGTCTGCTTCAAAAGGGAAGAGACCAGTTGTTACATCTTAGCTCACAAGTATTTGAGTCCCCAAATGCTATTTACTAAAATAGGATGTTAGTACATTAATGTACATTATGTAGTACATTAATGAAGTTTTCAACACTCATCATGTCTCCATTTAAATGCTTTCATATCATTAAAGAAAATAGGTTTTCTTCTGCGTAAGAAATTAATCTACACTACTTGGTGGCACATAACCATAAAAGGAAGCTCAGTATTTGTTGGGCACTTAAATTCTTCATTCAGCCTTCTGGCTAATGTGAGGTGGATGATCTCTTGTCTCTAAGTAGCTGAGACAATATTGATTCCGTTGTCATGTCTGATAGGCTAGGCCTCCTTTGAGGTTAGTGTGGAAAGGGGAAGATAAACATTAAAGAAGCTTTAAACAAATCATTTTCCCAAAGCTTAGCAAAGTCATCAGTATTGCAAAAGCCAGGTCAAGAATGGCAGAGGGACCTGTGAGACACAAGAGCTGTTATTAGACAATTTTGTGTGTTCCAGAGTGGGGATGCAAAAATACACAACCAAAATCAAACCGGGGACATCAAAAGACAAAATAAAATAAGAAGCAAAAAATGAATCTTGATGTGAAATGAAAAGTGCCAGTGTAAAGTCACTGGTGGTGGTAGCGTGCCATGGAGTTGGTTCCAACTTCTAGGGACCCTATGTAGGGTTTCCAGGGAGAGGCTGGTGGGTTTGAATTGCTGACCTTGCGGTTAGCAGTTCCGTGCTGATCCTACACCAGGACTGGTGCCAAATCATGTTCTAATGCTGCAGGGGACAGAGGCTGTTGGGCTGAAATGACCTTCCATCTCACTCTGCCACGTGACAAAGGTTAGAACATAGACTTGGAAGTCAACTTGACATGAGTCTAAATCTTTAGATGGCATTAGGAAAGCGAAGTGACCGTTAGTCTCCGTTTCCTGTGGATAGTACTACTACTAAGATGACTAAAGGAAATTATCTACCTTTGGAGCTGTGGATCTGCCACACCGAAAATGCAAAATAAACGACATTTACTTTTATTCCAGCTAAACCTGGAAATTCTTCAAAGGACAAAGACAAACTCATTGTGGCGTCTTTGAATGGTATGAGGAACTAATAGTGAACTTTTTGAGATCTGATTCTTATCTCTCATAGCACACAATCACTTCACAGAAAAGCTCTTGCAATCATTAATTTAAAACTTGGTGTAAGTAATGATTTTATAGGGACTGCGGTAGCAGAGGGGTTACGAGTCATGCTGCTAACCTCAAGGTCAGCATTTCAAAACTACCAGCTGTTCTACAGGAGAAAGATGAGGCTTTCTGCTCCCGTAAAGATATACAGCCTCAGAAACCCTATACAGGGTTTTTTTGGTTTTGCTTTTAAAAATGATTCAAATTTAATAACTGATGTGTTATCATTAAGACACATATGTGTTTATGTTTTCTTAAAAGCTAACCCTGAGAATACCCCCACCACACACCCTCCCCACTGAAGAGCTTGCCCCTGCTACTTGCTAGTGCCCCAGTCGAGTGGTATTTTCAATCCAGCCCCAGGAGTGCTATGGTCTGTGTGTGACCCAGCCACAGTGGGAAGCTGTCCTTCTTACCCCAGTGATGGAGTGGCAATTCTATTGGAGCCCCTGTCTACACCCCCACCTCTGTACCTTCACTAGGTCCTCTGCCCTTCTGCAATAAATGGGTCCCCATGTGCGAGCTGTCTGCTCTTGCCCCAGCCTCCATCCAGATCAATAGGGCGAGAACCATGGGATGGGTCTTCTACACCCCCATTATGGTCCTCTAGGTCTGGACCTGGGCCTGCCCTGGAGGCTGTGCTGAAAAGACCCCTCCCTGGCACTCAGGTGCCCCCTCAGGCCTCCTCCATCTGTGGAGCTGATTCCTGGGAAGTTGGTCCTTTTGACCTGCACTTTGATGACTCATTACCGGAAGCTACTCTTGTCCAGCTTCCCAGCGGCCTGAGCCAAGCTCACAGCAGTAAACTCAATGTAGCCATAGCCCTTGGGGTGTCTGGAGAACTTGTTGCACAGGATGGTGACACAGTGGAGTGGATCTCCCCACAGGGGTTGAAGTAAGCCCCCAGCTCTGCTGCTGAGACCCATAGGCCACATTGCCCACGTAGACAGATCTGTGGTCAGCCTCAACTTCTGAGGGCTCCCCAGGAAGAGTGGACCTGTCTCATGACTCAGTAACCACCTGGCTCCTGAAGCCCACTCCTCTCCTCCATGGCTCACAGTGTCACTTCGATGGCCTCCAGGTCCTCAACAGGCGCTTGACTCCTTGTGGCTGAGGGTGGCAGTGCAGCTGAGCAGCCCTGGTCCAATATCTGGTATTCATCCCGGTTCTCCTTCTCCAGGAGAGAAAGAAGGAAGCTGGCAACAAATTCATTACCCTTGCTACATATAAAACAGTGTTTGGTAGAGTACAAAAATACTTTATCTTATATTGCCAGAGAACTTGCAAGACATTTTTCTATGAAAATGGTTAATATCTTTGATGGCTTTCAATAGAAGTAATGTATAAAAGCATAAAATGACTTAAACTAATCTTTGTTCAGAAGACAAATCATTCCCCACCAGGAAGCAGGTTTATAAAAAGTCATTTTAACTTTAATGTGGAAAGGTTCAGAAATTGAATTGTATTGGCTTTGGAATGAATAATGTTATTTACAGACAAAAGGACCTCCGAAAAGATAGGCAAAACATGAAATGGGTAAGGAGTTTAACCATTCTCTTTTCAAAAAACTAATTTCCCTGTTTTCCATTTAAATCAGCAGTATTCACATGTGTAAATAGCAAAATGAATGAGTTTCATTGTTTACCTGAAATACCATTTATCTTGAATTATTTCTTGACCAAATCCTTAAGGAGCAAGGGTTTCAGGAGATCAAAAGGATTTCATTTCATAGCCCCACCCCTCTTTGCGCCCACCATTTAAACATTGCTGCACTTGGAGGACCTATTTAATAGTTTACAAAATTTTATATTTTATTTTATAGATTTGCACTATCCAGTTACATTCTTTATTATAAATTAATGTCTACCTCACTAGCTCACAGTATATGCTTCTGGCAAAAGTTAATGCTTGCGTTTGGTAACAGGTCATGACCAACCACAAGTCCATTTGTTTTAGTGTTCATTGGAACTTAATTATTTAAACGAGGGTGTCACACCTTCAGGCTCACTGGATTGTACAGCCGTATTATCCAGCCTTACTGCAGAAAATCTCTACTGTGTTTTGCTTTGCTGGATTAATAGGTACCACAGGCTTCAGGACCTTTTCAGGCAGATACCATATGATTGATACATTGGGAAATAGAGGTTTCACACCAGGAAATGCTTTATTGTCAGGAACATTTAAGGAATCTGACATTTCACTGTACTAAAATTTTGTGTCTGCAAATGTCACAGTCCAGAAAATTCTTGTTTTATCATTCTTATTTTTTTAATGTACCTTTTTGATTCTTATATTTACCTGAAAATTTTGCCTTGCCAGCTAATTTTTTAGGCTTATATTGGTACTCTAAGAAATGATTTGTTTTCCTTTTAAACCATTACTTTCTGCAAACTGAGATTCAGTTAGTTTTGAGTGGATCACCTGCGGACTGTCTTTGGAGTTAGCAGGTTATCAATAAAACCAGCATCGTTGTAACTTAGATGTGGAGTTTAATTTATTTCTAAAAATTAATTGCAAAGTCATCTGTTCCTGAGAGTTTGGCAGATTATGCACTCTAATTAGCCTCTAAAATTAGCCAACTATAAAACGTTTATATGTATATAAACTATAAAAAGTTTTTACATCATCACTGTAAATAAATTTGCTAAGTTGACATATATGTATATAAACTATAAAAAGTTTTTACATCATCACTGTAAATAAATTTGCTAAGTTGACACAAAAGAAGGGAAACCATAGGAGGCAAAGACGGATGAGAACAGGAGTCCAGAGGTGTAAGCTGTATTGTCCCTGAATGTTTCTACTAAATCTTGGAAGTTGGGCTTCCCTTTGATGGGGTTTGGGAGTGAGGGTAGTAAAGAAAACCTAGAGTCATCCCAGGTAGAGAGAGACCCTCAGTGTAAGAGTGATTGAAAAGTAAACCTAGTAATGGGAAGGGAGGAGAAGTGCAGAAACAGGATACAGCAAGGAAACCCACCTGTCTTTACCTTGGTACTAGTTGGGATTGAGAGGAAAGGAGGCAGTACATGAATTTTCCTCAAGCATTAAAAAAGCAAAATTTCACGTGAGAGCAGGTTCACTTGATTGTACCTGTAAGGTTCAAAATCTTCTTGCCAAGAATTTCATTTAAATTGCTACTGGAGGAACCTACCCAGAGAAGCGACGATGCCAGAGATGGAGGCAAAGATGATGGCGTGGAGAGACGGAGCAGCTGAGGACTCTAGACTCGTGGAGGGAGAGGGGCTATGTACTGGTGGCCAGAGGGCAGGCTTGTAGAGTTGTTTGAATGATTGTCTGTTCCTGAGTGTTTTGGTGCACAACCAAAACCAAAAAGAAAACAGAGGGACTAAGAAGCAAATACTGTTGAATGATAAAGCATGCAGGGGGTTGTAATCATTGCAATGAAACGAATTCAGTAGGATGAGTATAAAACTGATGTTCCCCCATGTAAACTCTCACTCAATTCACAATAAAAAATTTTAAAGGAGTGGGGAAACCTGCTGGGCCCATTAAATTTAAGGCAGAGAGGTAAGCTCAGAACGGAATGGTGACTGTTTTTTGAGATAGAAATGTTAGAATTTTATAGTTTCTAAAGGAGCTCTGGTAGCGTAGTGGTTATGAATCAGGCTGTGAACTGCAAGGTCAGCAGTTTGAAACGACCAGCTGTTCCGCAGGAGAAACATGAGACTTTCTGCTCCCGTATAGATTTACAGCCTCAGAAACCCTGTACAGGGTTGCTATGAGTCGGAACCGACTCCACAGCACATAAAAACAACAACAACAATATAAAATAAGGAGTCCTGGTGTGGTTCTGTGGGTTAACACGCCAAACTGCAAAGCCGTTTGAACTGCAAAGTTGGCAGTTCAAGATCACCAGCTGCTCCTCAGAAACCCTATATAGGGTCGCTATGGGTTGGCACCAACTCGACAGCACTTAACAACAACAATAACAATAAAAATATTTTATGGCTTTTTTTCAAAATAAAGGATAATGTGATTGTTGTTGTTAGGTGCTATCAGCTGAGTTTTAACTCATAATGACCGATGTGACTGAGTAGAACTAACCCAAAATGTATTTTAGGCCATAATCTTTATATGAGCAAATCACTAGGTCTTTCTCCTATGGAGTTTCTGGGTAAGTTCAAGCCCTCAAACTTTTGGTTAACAGCTAAGTGCTTAATCATTGTGACACTAGAGCATCTAATTAGTGTAGTACAATTTGGGAGGAAAAGTAAATGAGAATCTGGCTGACTGATTGGAAGAGATCCATATTTGTGCCCATTCCAAAGAGAGGTGACCCAACAGAATGCGGAAATCATCGGACAATCTCTCTGATATCCCATGTGAATAAAGTTTTACTAAGGTAATACAAAAACGGCTGCAAGCATACATTGACAGAGAACTTCCAGAGGATCAAGCCAGATTCAGAAGAGGCCGTGGAACGAGGGACATCACTGCTGATGGATCTTGGCTGAAAGCTGAGAATACCAGAAAGATGTTTACTTGTGCTTTATTGACTAAGCAAAGGCTTCCAATTGTGTGGGTCATGACAAGCTATGGACAACATTTCGAAGCATGAGTATTCCGGAACACTTAATTGTGCTCATGAAGAATATGTACCTGGACCAAGAGGCAGCTGTTCTAACAGAACATAGGAACACTGAATGTTTTAAAATTAAGAAACGTGTGCGACAGGGTTGTATTGTTTCACCATATTTATTCAACCTGTATGCTGAGCAAATAATCCGAGAAGCTGGGTTGTATGAAGAAAAACGTGGCATCAGGATTGGAGGAAGAGTCATTAACAACCTGCGATATGCAGATGATACAGCCTTGCTTGCTGAAAGTGAAGAGGACTCAAAACATTTACTGATGAAGATCAAAGAGCACAGTCTTCAGTATGGATT
>NW_006408545.1:24261625-24264578 GCF_000296735.1 Chrysochloris asiatica
TACCGACTCGATTGCACCTAACAGCAACAACAGTTTGGGGGAAACAGTAAATGAGAAGTTTGAAAACATGGAAGTAAAAATTATTATCAAGAATCACTGAATAAGTTTGGAAAAGGACTAAGTAGAACTTTAGAAATCAAATATACAACCACTAGTGGTGGTGGTTGTGTGCTATGGGGTCAGTTCCAACTCATGACGACCCTGTACAGCGTTTCCCAGGCTGTAAATCTTTATGGGACTAGAAAACCTCATCTTTCTTCCAGGAAGCATCTGGTAGAGTCAAACTGCTTACTTTTCAGTTAGCAGCTCACCTTGTAACCCACTGTGCTACTAGGGATCCTTATATAACCATTAACTTTAAACATTTAGTTTTTAGCTTTAAGAGGAAATTAGATACAACCGAAGAGAGAATTCATGACTAGAATATAGATGCAAGGAAATTACCTAGAATGCTGCCCCAAGAAATAGAAACATAAGAAAGGTTAAAAGACATGGAGAGAAGAGCAAATTTTTTCCAGAAGTTTTAGACTACATAATTGAAAGCAACCCTTCTGCCAAAGACTATTAGAAAAGCTGAGGGGAGGGGAGGAATAGCCATTTGAAGATTCCACAGAGCTAATGAGAAAGAGAAAAATAATTGGTCCAAGGTATCACATGAAAACCATATAGCTGTCTTAATATTCAGGTTTCTTTGGGGGTTAATTTACATTTTGAAATACTTAGTCATCCCATCTAGGGATATGGTATTGTTTCTAGTTATTCATTGCACTTTTTAGGTTACTTAAAAATTATTTTAGAGCTTTCTTTATATAGATGACACATTTCGTGTTAAGTGCATTCCAAAGCATTTTATTACTTTTGCTTCTTTTGTGAATGAAGTATTTAGTTGTTCCATGTTTTCTAGCTGGGTTTTCCTGGTATGTAGGAAAGCTATTGACTTTTTTTTTTTTTAAGCTGCTTATTATTAGTGTTAATTCCAGTCATTTATTTTAAAATAATATTTGTTGTGGGCTAGATACTAGTTGTTTTAAGTATAGGGTTTCTTGGGAGCAGCTGGTGGGTTTGAACTGCTGACCTTTCAGTTTACCGTCCAGTGCTGTTCATACAGCACCACACCAGAAGTCTAGATACTAGTAGGAACTTTATAATAATTTTGACATTTACTTACTATTTGTTTACAATAGAAAAAATGCCATTTAAAGCAAATAAGTGTTTGCTCAAGGTCACACAACTCAGTAGGAGTGGGACTGGGGTTTCATTATTTATGTCTAACCACAAACTTTACTCTACCCTGGGATTATATAAATATATGATATAAATATATGCTATGAAGACGTATGAGGTAATGAGTGTAAAATGACTTTGAAAGAGTCATAGAATATAAATGAACTCTCCAAATTAGTGTAGCAATTTCACTGTGAAATTGAAAGTAGGAGATGATTGGAGAATATCTAAGACCCTGCTCTGTCTTTTGTTAGTTTAGAAGTCAGAGTACTTTCTTGTCCATAAAACTTTTCAGATGTTCTTTGAACACCAGTGTCAGATACGTTGTGAGGAATGGTGTTTTCTCTGTGTTTTTGTTTTACTTAATATTTGAAAGTTAAGTCTGAGTTTTTGTTTTTTAAGTGATAGTCATTTCCAGAGTAAATCATAGAACTAAAGGGTGAAGTACCTGTCACTCTATTTAGGGTCTGAGTATGAAATAGTGAATAAAAGGATAAATACTGAACAAACTAGTAAAGTATAGACTTGTGTGTTGAGAGCAGTGTTGTGGAGAAATGTACTGGGTACCAATTAGCTGTGGCTTGCCATTTGAGGCTGGGGCAGGCAAAGGAAACAGCCTGTATCAAATCTCTGAAGACCCATTGTAAGAAATCTAACAGGCCAGTGCCAATGAAAGACAGGATGAGATGAGAATTGGAACAAACTCAGACTGGCTAAGTGGGCAAAGACTGCAACATGCAGGGAGGTGGAGGCCATGAAAAGGTATTTGGATTTTATTCAAAGTATAATAGAGAAGTCATTGAAGATTTCTGAAAAAAGGCACTAATAGGGACTGATTTAGGATGTTTAGACGTTGTGGTGACTCTCAGACCATCACAATCGAGGGTTGCAGTGGTAATACCAGGTGGGGAACTGATGCTGTAGGGCAGGGTTTTCAGCTTCAACACTGTTGACATTTTGGCTAGGTAATTCTTTGTTGTGGGAAGCTGTCCTGTACATTGCAGATGTTTAGCAGCACCCCTTGTCTCTACCCACTAGGTGCTAGTAGCACCCACTGCCCCCACCCACAGTTAGGAGAATTGAAAAATAACTCCAGCTATTGCCAAATGTCCTTTGAGGTGCAATCAGCTCTGGTTGACCAGAAGAGAAATTGTGAAAATGTGAAGTGGTGAGATGGTGGTAGAAGTAGAGAGAAGTGGTCAGATTTGATTCATGCTCAAGTGGAAGAGAATTTACCAAGTACATATAGGATGGGGCGGAGGAAGAGATCCTTCACTCTCCCTCATGGCCAGCTTTCTCTGGAACTCCTTAGCACTTTTTTTTTTTTTTGATCATTTAATTTACACACAACTTGTCCTCAGATCGTCCAAACATTGTCTCTACTTTGTGTTTATAGATAGACAAGATCCGCCATTTCCTACCTGCCCACTTCCCCACATAAACACCATCTTTAAACATTGAGGAGATAGATAACAGGTATGCTTGATCTTTTACCAGGAATTCTGAAGTGGGTAAAGCTAATAGACAACTTTGACGGAGAATATGACTATGTAACCAATGAGGGGACAGTGTTCACATTCAAGACAAATCGCCATTCTCCCAACTACCGCCTGATCAACATAGACTTCATGGACCCTGATGAATCTAAGTGGAAAGTACTTGTTCCCGAGCACGAGAAAGATGTCTTAGGTAAGATTACATGTTCACTTGAAAATTGTGCTTTAGGTTC
>NW_006408545.1:24265710-24340822 GCF_000296735.1 Chrysochloris asiatica
ATCTTAAGGTAGATCTCACATCCCCTTATTAGAAAAGAGAAGAGACTCTTGTCAGAGTTGATTGAAACCCACTGAGTGCTGCTGTATGCACTGAACTTCATTAACCTCTTGAGAAGTTAACTTCCAGAACAGTCATGTTTCAGAGTGCCGTTGTTGTTGTTGTTGTGAAGTGCTGTTGAGTCAATTCTGACACAGAGTGACCCTGTATAAGGTTTCCGAGGAGCAGCTGGTGAGCTTGAACCACCGACCTTGCAATTCAGACGGCTTTGCAGTCTGGTACATTAACCCACAGCGCCACACCAGGACTCCTTTAAGGTCCCTTTTACTCATTTTCTCTGTGATTTTTTCTTTACAAATGGTGTGCTGTTTTATAAATTTATTGCTTAAAGAAATACTTGACTAGAAAAAGACTCATTAATTTGCTGGAGAGGGGTGCAGTCTACATAAAAGGAGCGTTTAGACTTTGAGGTCAATTAAGAGCTGACTAGTTGGAGGTGACCTTCTCCTGATGAGTTAAGTCTCGGACCATCCCAAACTGCAAAGGTTTATTGAGTCTACAATCGGGGAAATAATCCCTTTTGCGAGCTGCAAAATGACCCTATCTCAGATAAAGGCATTGAATGTATTTTCAAGTCAACTTTGGGAAACATAGCTAAAATTCTGGTATTATTGGAGTCTGTGCACCACTCCAGGCAGTCCTATTGAACAGGACCCCAAAATGGCCCCATGCCTGTTTTTTCCTACAAAACTTACACCTGCAAACATTAGGTGACAGCCTTCCCTAGCTGTGTCCCTTCTAGATGTTCCAGTCACAGACCCCTTAACTCTAGGTTTGGATCAGACCCCATCGTTTTACCTTGGGCTGGAGTTAAAGAGTAGCAACACTCTCACACTTTCCAAAGTGAGGTGGACTCTTCCTAAGGAAACCTCTTGTCTCCTCAAAACCTTCCATATACTTTCTGAACCCTGTTAATATCTGGATAAAGTATTCACAAATCAAAGACTAGGTTTTGGCCATTTCTTTAAATGCCTTCATGTAAGGAATCTCTTTTGTAGTCATTTTGGCAGCCTCATGGCTACCAAACTAAGGCAGGACTGTCCCTGCTCAAGGTGGTGGTGGTTGTTGGTGGTGATGGTATTCTGCGGAGTAGGTTCCTACTCATAACAACCCTGGATAGGGTTTCCAAGGCTGTAAATATTTACGGGAGCAGAAACCTCATCTTTCTCCCATGGAACAGCTGGTAGTGTCAAACTGCTGACTTTGAGATTTGCAACCCGACTTGTAACCACTACACTCCCATAGTTCCTTAAAGGTGGTGGTTGGTCGTTATTAACTGCCATAGAATTGACTACAGCACATAGCATCCTTGTATATAACAGGATAGAATGGTGTCTGGCTGTGTGCTGTCCCCACAGTCCATATGATTGTAGCCACTGTATCATTGTATCTCATTGAAGAGATTCTCCTTGTTTTTGCTGACCCTGTGCATAATGTTATTTTCTAGTAGCTGATCTTTCTGATGACATTTCCAAAATAAGCAAGACATGCTTGTCATCCTCATGTCTAAGGGTGCACATAGCTAGCAATTACTGAGCACTTCCTCACTTCCAGGCTCCACCTTGTGCGTTGGTTGTGTCCAAATGAGACTTCGGTAACGTGAGTCTTTGTATTACAGTGATTCTCTTATAGGGAGCTATCAAGGATATTGCAAATATTTCCCAAGACATTGTGAATTTTCTGCTTAAAAAGAAAAAGAAAAAAAAAAGTAAAAGCAGTTTTAACTATGCCTTATGGTAACATCCTGTCTCATTTGTGGATCTAATGAAATGCAAATTGATGCTTGGAGATTTGGGGGGAATGATATATTTTTCTAACCTTCTGCTTGAAGGTTACAAGTTCTTCAGAATGGAAAGGGGAAACCTTCAATATTCACTAAACTCATCAATTTAAAAGAAGCACAGTTGAATCTGCTATCTATCATTATCACAGAATGCCCTATTGAGAATAAAAACTAGAGATGAGTCATAAAGTACAGCTATAAAGTCAGAGCTTGTATTAATGACAGCTTACAAATCACCTTGTCCTTTTCTTATTCACTTTGTCTATTTTATAATTCTGATGTTCTTACAGTTAACTCAGATTGATGATTCTTTGACAGAAATAATTTACTTCAACTTTTTCCATACTGTCTAACTTTAAAACATGATGAAATATATTGTTTAATTGAATTGCTTTTAAAAATTGTGTTAGATGATGAACAAATTACGTTTGAATGTAAGAGATCTTTTTATCCTCATTTGAGAAGTTTGCTATGGTAATCTGTACAATTCGAGGAATTTAAGGCCCTTGGTGATCCTCAGAGTTCCTGCTGGCTGATGTCTTATTGATTGTGTTGGTAGCTGACATTATAAATTTGAACTAGTTTCTTAGATTATAAGACCTCGCATATATACAAACTCCCCCTAACCATGAAACTCAAGAAAGACTTGCCTTTCTAGCGTGTTTGAGCGGTTACCTGCATCCCTGCCCTTACTCTATTTGCTACAGGATCTCTCACTCTTCATAGCATGCATTTCTTCCACAAGAGGGATGGGTTGTATCCTCTGTTTTCTTCTTTACCTTGCACCTCACTCACCTCTACTCTCCTAGCTCTGTCACCAAGTTAGATCCTGGTAGTTGAGGAGGGTTCATTTCTCTGCCTTACTCTGCCTGCTGCAGTTACCAAGTCCTGGCAAGTCTTATTGGGAAATACCTTTCATTTATTTTCTTTCCTGTTCAGACTTTGTCCCCAGCTTGATTTGGTGTTCTGCCTCATTTATTACAGTAATGTTCTTACCAGTCACCTCTCCATTGTTCTGCATTCAGCTATCAGATACACACAGTGCTTCATTAATGTCCTCTTTGTTTATGTCTCCCTTCTTAGCTCCTTAGTAATGACTAAGTCAGGGCTAAACTCTGGTTCACTGAATCCCCCATCAGACCACCACCAATATCACCATTTACCCCTCAATTGAACAGCTTTTTTCTTCTTGAAAATTGATCTCTTGTTTGTTCTTTTAACCAGACTGTTTGTTTGTTCATTCATTCCTTTATTCATTCATTTCTCCCTGTGCCTATCATTGGTTTTCATGTCCTGAGGCACCTGTCTTCCCACTGGGTTGGCTCCTGGAGAGCTGCCTCATTCCTGACTACCCCCTATTCAAACCCTACCCCTATACTCAAGATACAACTCAGGGCTTGCTGAAAGGCCTTCACGTGTTTGGGGTACCTCACCAACCATTGCTAATCTTTCTTTCCATTTTACTCATTATACAAATAACATGAAAATTTGTGGGGAAATGTCATTATCTTGTAACTCATTTTTTCCCACAAACGTTTGAAGCCCCTTCATATTTTTATATGATTGTGTTTCAAGGGCAGAAAGGCTATTATCCTTTTCCCTGTCTCTCCAGTACCTTATAGATTATCTGGCACATACCAAGTGCTTAACACGTTTTGGATAAACAGCTCTAACAGTCTTGGATTATGATTTAGTTCTTTGATGTTTACTTCCTTGTATCTCTTGCAGCATGGTATTGGGCACATCATACAGTCATCTTGATCATCAAAAGCCACTGGCCCAAGATAGAAAATATTTTGTTTCCTCTGGCTATGACAGGAATAAGAATACATTAAAGGAATCTGCGGAAAACTGGATGAATGATTAAAGCCAATTATAAAATCACTTTCTAAGTCTCTTTTCTGCATAGCAAAATGTATGGCTGATGCTCCAAGAGTTATTGTTTATAAAACAAATGACTTTTCACTAACTTTCAAAATCACATTAGGCTGTATCTCTCCTCCTTATCTTTTCAGAATGGGTAGCATGTGTCAGGTCCAACTTTTTGGTATTATGCTACCTCCATGATGTGAAGAACATTTTGCAGCTTCACGACCTGGCCACTGGTGCCCTCCTCAAGACCTTCCCATTAGAGGTCGGAAGCATCGTGGGATACAGTGGTCAGAAGAAGGACACTGAGATATTCTACCAGTTTACGTCCTTTTTATCACCAGGTGAGAGTCTTATCACTGTTTTTATTCACTTCAAAAATCAGATGTTTCAATTTCTTAGGCAAAATTGGATTATAATACCAAATTATTGAAAATCACATATCCTCTATTCCAACCAGAGTTAGTTAATGGGAGTAAAACAGTAAAACAGATGCTTAGATTAAAGTGAAATATAAGAGCTTAGCAGTTACAAATTGGGCTGCTAACCTCAAGGTTGGTAGTTTAAAACTACCAGCCGTTCGGCGGGAGAAAGATGAGGCTGTCTGCTCCCGTAAAGATTTACAGCCTCAGAAAACCTCTACAGGGTCATTATGAGTCAGAACCGACTCCACAGTACTTAATAAAATAAGAGCTTAAGAACAACCCTCTCTTTAATCTTATGTGCTCAGTTGCTGTTCTTCTGGGGACAGAAACAATTTGTGTTCTGCGTTGACTTAAAAAAATATTTACCGTGAACAAGTACATCAGACTCAGATGTTGTCTTTTTTGGATTATATATGCAGAAACACATGCAATTTAGATAATTAAAATCATAAAATAAAATCTCTAGCCACAATTTGACATTTAAAAAAAAAAAAATGGTTTCTCGATCAAACTGAGACTAAATCTGTTGTTCTGTCTTCTGTTCCCGAATTAAAATATAACTCTAAAAGTCTTATAGTCTAGTCATTTAGGGAGAAATGTGCCTATTACTTGTTTCTAGTAGAGAAAGGGGAAATGCTTGTGGGTTGTGATTGTTAAGTTCCATGGTATTTAAATTTTCTCCAAAGTAAATATAGTTCTCTTTTTTTTTTTTTTTTTTAATTGGTCAGGTTAATTTGCTTCATTTTGCTTTCTTCTCTACTTCTCTAACCAACTGTACTGATGTGTTACAGTTGGAGGCATGCACAAACTCTGACTTGTCCCCAGAGTGCAGCCCAATTGGTGCTTTGCTGTTGACCAGGTAGACTTTGTCCTAAAAGCAATCTGACTGAAAAAAGTCTACATTGTCCTTGTCTGTTTGTCGAGTTCTGTAGTGTAATCTGTGCCACTGGTTTTGTTGCCATAGTGTGGTTACTGGAAAATAAAGCCATTCTGTAAGATAACTAGGCAGGTTCGGAAGTGGGTCTGTCCTCCACCAGGGATCTGGCCATGGGTGACTGTGATGATACCTCATCCACTTTTCTTTTGAGCCAAAGAGCAGATGATTCAGATAGAATCTTATCCTGGGACAGCCTGGTGTCAAAAGAAAGGTGTTCTGTAAATAGGTCTATCTAGAAAACTTAACAAGTTTTACTTACCCAAGTACCTTTCAAAGACTACAGAAGCTAAGAAAAGTGCCCCCACAAGTAGGTGGAAACCATGCCCAAGGCCAGAAATCAGGAATTAGAAGTTCAAGAACACTAAGTTAGGCTGCTCTGCACCTCATCTCCTTCTTCTTGGTCAGGGCACAGTATCATTGGTGGACACACACCAGGCAACATCAGTTTCCTCCAGAAAGTCATTCTCTGTCTTCTGCTGCTGTGGGGTCTACAGTTTATCTCCTCAAATTTGCACTGATTTCCAGAAATCTTATTTGTTGTAATATCATAGCTTAAATAGTTAAAATGGAGACAATGGCTCCTCTCCTGTTTCAGTAAGTGACATATTCAAGGCCTAAAAGAAAGTTTAAATGAATTTGGTGATTCCAGTAAGCACAGGTATCTGCTCTTTGATTTGAGAGGAAACTTGCAGAACAGTTTGTTTAATATCACATAGAACTAGAAATTCCAAAAGGATGAATTTAAAGACTTGACGCTTGGTTCACCAAAGAACTCTGGATTTGGTTGCATAAAGGACAATGAGGGTAGAGTGGGGGTGACTCACCTGCTCTCAGTAAAAGCCCAAGTCCCCAAAGACCTATAAACTGCCTTCAATGACCCATAAGACCATTTATTTCAGGAACAAGCACATCGTTACCTGAGGAAGAAAGAGCTCATTGTCCTAGTGTAAAATGACGAGTTCTATGCCAAGCAATGAAACATCCCTGACTGTGGCTGTGATGTTAGAAAAGCAGTTTGCTCCTAGTTCTGTACCTCCAAGGCAGCTTCCAGGCAAGCTTTAATTTGTACTAAAATGCTTTGTTTTGCATTAGGCAAATCTGCTACACAAGACCATTTTTAAAGTGTTGAAAAGCAAAGATGTCAGCTTGAGCAAGACTAAAGTGCACCTGACCCAAGCAGTGGTATTTTCAGTAACCTCATATGCAAGTAAAAGTTGGAGAGTGAATAAGGAAGACTGTAGAAGAATTGATGCTTTTGAGTGTTGGAGGAGAATATTGAAAGTGCCACGGGCTGCCAAAAGAACAAATAAATCTGTGTTGGAAAAAGTGCAGCCAGAGTGCTCCATGATGGCCAAACTTTTGTCTGTCAGACTTCAGACATACTGTCAGGAAGGACCAGTCACTGGATAAGGATAGCATGTTTGATAAGGTGGAGGGTCAGAGAAAAAGAGGAAAACCCCTAGAGAGATGGTTTGGCCAAGTGGCAGCATCAATGGCCTCAATCTTGGCAATAATAGTGAGGTTGGCCCAGGATCAGTCAGTGTTTCATCCTGCTGTGCATAAGGTCACTATGAGTCGGTACTGACTCAACGGCACCTAACAACAACAGCAAAATGCTTTGTAAGTTTCCTCTGTCTTCTCTTGTTCATTTGCTTTCAGCTTTCGCTTTTCCTCTCCTTATTATAATTAGAGAAAGTGTGGTGACGCTGTAGGATAAACATTGGACTGGAAACCACGTCAGCACTTCAAACCCACCAGCCTTCAGGCTTTCTGCTCCCACAAAAGGTTTATAGTCTCAGAAACCCTACACAGCACTTAACAAAAACACTTACAACACTCCACAGCATTATCAGCAACAGCAATGCAATTTGGTATGTAAGACTAGAGATTAGAGTTTTCCCACACATGTTAAAACAGCTATCAGATCTCTTAAATATCTTAAAATCGAAGAAATGTCAGATATAGAGTATATGTGTGTGTGTATACACATTCATACACCTGAACACCAGCTCGCAAGCTTTCTTGAAATGCTCTCTGAAGGTCACTGCTCAACTATTGCAGTAAATGACAGAGACTAAATTGTAAGGAAAACCCTAGGGCCAAAACTAACTGAACTTCCTGCTGTTGACATGTGAATGCATCTGGCAGGTGCATGCCAGCTGACTTTGTTTCCCAGGAAGGTGTGCCCTGAAAGCAGATCTTGATCCCAAACCATTTAGGACTTTTGCACCTGGAATCACACTTGAGAGAAAGCAGTCAAGACAATTTGGAGCATGATGCACTTTTTATTCCCTGTGGCTCAAACCACTTAGTGGTTGAGCCGATTAATTCCACACTAGTGGGGCCGGGGAGGGTTGGCTAAGGTGAGCGCCAGACAGACTTGAACACCGAAATAATCCAGTATGAAAGTCCCAGGTGCACAGCTCTGAGAAGCAGGCATGAGACATGTCAAAAGCCTTTCCCAGACTGCTTGAGAAAGACGGTTTTCTTAAGAGCCTTGGGCTGTTGATGTGTGTGTGTGTAAAACATTAAAACCCAAGCTATAATCAGATAACACAGTATTTACAAAGGTCAGTTTTTACACAATTGTTTTATTTTTCTGTTATCCAATTTTTCAGAATCATCTTATTCTTTCTGTCTTTTCTTTCTATTTTTTTCAGTCGCCCTTTCCTCCTAATTCCCACTTTTCTCCCATCTCCTTATATTTATTTCACATTACAGCAGAAACACATTCCAACTGGTCTCCCTGAATCCTTTTTGTTGCTAGAGTAGCCTTGCTAACACACTGTTTTCTTCAGGAAATACCTCCTCAGGTCAGAACCACCTCTAGCCTTAAAGGACTTCCATATTCCAAATCTTTGTTTCACCCATAACTTTGACATTTATTTCCTAGAAATTATCTTCCCAGTCTTCTCTGGTTCACGATTCTAGGATGTTTTATCTCAAGCCTTATATTCCTTGAATTTACTACCCACTGGTGTCTTCTCAGGACACAAAAGGTCCTTAGGTTACAGTGATGCCATGGAGTCAATTCCGACCCATAGCAACCCTGTATAGGGTTTCCAAGGAGCAGCTGGTGAGCCTGAACCACTGACCTTGTAATTCAAATGACTTTGCACCACTCCAGGCCAGACACATGGCCCTTTATATCTGCAAGTAACCAACCTCTGTTGTATATTAATCACATTCTGCTATTAGCATATCAATTTGGAGATTGGAATTCTTAACCTTACTAGATAAACAAGTGTTTAGAGTGCGTTACCTACTCACTGTATTTCACTAGGAAAACTCACTTCCTAGCAGTTTGGCGGCTTACATAATAAGGATTATGTAGGATCGGCACTGGACTGCCAACCGCAAGGTCGGCAGTTCAAACCCACCGGCTTCTCAGAAACCCCATAGAGGATGACTATAAGTTGGAATCAACTGGCAGTACTTAACAACAAGAATAAGATCACTGTGTTAGGACCAGTCCCTTATGGGAATTCTAATTCCACATCCTGCATCACTGATAGCTCTCCACCTAGCAGTGACTCCAGGGTGCGCCAGCTCTTCAGATGCTTAGTTTGTACTCTCTTTTGCGTGTGCACTCTCTTTTTTAATTTTTGTTTCCATTTTAAGGATTCCTATTTACTTTTGTTTTGAGAGAAGGGGAGTGCTGATCAAGATGCGCTACATAAATTTAAATACATCTACAAGCAGTCTTCCACAGGGGAACGAGGATGCTTTCTGCTCCCCCAAAGATTTACAGCTTCAGAAACCCTACTCTATACAGCGTGTGAGTCAGAACCAACTCGACAGCACTTAACAACAAAGATAGTCTTTGACGTCAACACTGTGTTCATATATGCAAGTACAGTATTCAGTGCAAATTAGAATGCGTTTTCACAGAGTGGATTTTGGAAGTATGAAGCTATACGCTGAAAAATAGCCAAATATAACTTAAACCAAGAAAGCTAGTATGTAAGTCACATTGCACTTCCCTACCATCAGTGTTAATTGCTTGCATGACCTCTTAGGCTGTAATCTTTATGGGAGAGGATCACCAGGTCTGACCTCCCATGATACCGCTGGTGGGTTCAAACTGCCAACTTTTTAGTTAGCAGTCGAGCATGTGACCATTTTGTCACCAGGGCTCCTTGTAATCATCTTAAAAATAATTTGTCCAGGCATGAGAACGGAAATAACAGAGAGATTAACAATTATGCTTCTAAGGAATCTGCAGTGTATTCCTTGGTTAGTGAAAAGCAGACAAGTATTGTTTCTTAGCTGTCCAATGGAAGTCCACACGTTAAGAAGAAAGAACTGCCATGTTCATATATGATCAGTCAGTATAAGTGTGTCTTGTGGGAATTTGTTTGGCTTCTGGTTTTCTAGCGAGTAGTAGGATCTCTAAATTGATTTTTCATATACCTGACAGCATATGTTAAAAATATTCTGGGGCAGTGGGCTCTTTCTATACCAGCCACTCTGTTAATGATTAATTCTGCTTCATAAACCACAGCATTGTCATTGTTCTCAAACTTTCATTATGTGTCTTACTTACTATTTCTTTCAATTCTTAAACGTTGAAGAGTTGTTGTTATTAAGTACTTTTAAGTTGGTTCAGCCTCAAATGACTCTGTATAAGATTTCCAAGGAGCGGCTGCTGGATTTGAACTGCCAGCCTTATTGTTAGCAGTGCTTGTCCCACAGCGTCACACCAGAACTAGAGAGCTGAGAGTTAGAGAGTTGTTGTTTGTTGCTATGTAGAGGGTTTCTGAGGAGTTGCTAGTGGGTTTGAACGGCTGACCGTGTGGTTTGAAGTCCAGTGCTGATTCTGCATTGCCACAGTTACAAAGTTGTTGTTAAGTGCCATTGAGTCAGTTCCGACTCATAATGACCCTGTACAGCATTTCTGAGGCGCAGCTGATGAGGTTGAACTCCGCTGATCTTGTGATTCAGACAACCTCGCAGTCCGGTGTTTTATCGTACAGTACCACGCTAGGACTTTTCTTAGAGATTTGTTGTTAAGTGCCGTCGAGTCGGTTCTGACTTGTAACAACCCTGTGTAGCGTTTCTGAGGAACTGCTGTTGAGTTTGAATGGCCAATCTTGTGGATTGAAGTCCAGTGCTGACCCTATAGCACCCCAGTTACAGAGTCATAGCATTAAATTCAGAAAGTGGAATTTTAATTAGTGGTTCAGTACACTGAAAGTCTTGCTGCACACTAATCATTCTGTGTTGTGCACAATTTCAGATAATACTAGTTCTGAAATGAGTGTCTGTTTGGCTTTGCCCTTGATAACTGTGCACATATGTGTAACAGATGGGTAGGTTTCACAGAGCAGGAGTCCCAGGATAGCCATCAAGAGGCCCCAAAGTTTTCGCCTTGGATGAGTCACTGAATTTTCTGTCTCAGTTGCCTCACAGGTAAAATGGTCCTGGATGAAGTTCACCATTTACTTGGATGTGCATTTCTAAACAACCTGGATTGGGGAAGACATGTGAAGTTCTACAATTGAATTTTTTTTTTTTACCCCTTCTCATACTCACAGAATGCACATATTTTGCAAAATGTCTACACGGATTATGTTAAAAAGTGACAATAACTGCAAAGTGTGAGCATAGAATTTCATGTATCAGACTCTGTTCTAAGTACTCTTCAGGTTGTGAGCCTTCTGCAGCCATGCGGATTCTCTAGGTCCCTGACTAACACTCCCCTATTACCATTCATGGCACCTTGTCATGCTGTGTGATTCTTGCCTCTTTTGTGTCTAGTGAGCCTTTGAGATGAAACTTATAATTCCACTTTTTAATTTCAGGTATCATTTATCACTGTGATCTTACCAAAGAGGAAATGGAGCCAAGAGTCTTCCGAGAGGTGACTGTGAAGGGGATTGATGGTTCCGACTACCAGACAATCCAGGTATGAAGAATCTGACCCCTCTAATATGAGAGTCAGGCTGGGCTTTCAAATTCCACCTTGTAAGGAGTTGCAGAAGTAATCCATAGCAATGCAGACAGCACATATTCATGGAGCCTTTGCTGTGTTCCGGGCATTGGGCCAGATGATCTGGATGAAGCTGAGAGCCAGGCATGGCCCCTGCTCTCCCAGAGCTCAGAGGGTCTGCTCCTGTGATTGCTACTGTTGACATGAAGCCAGAGTTCTTTGTCTAGAGGCTCTTAACTGCAATAGCTATCAAAGCAACACAGTTCGTCTGTGTCAGTCTGCCTGCTTTCAAGTAGGTTGTATTCTAGCTCAGGTTTTTTAGTGTCATAAATAACAGTATAGATTTATTCCGCGTAAAGTATTTACTGATATGCTGCGAGGTCTTTTCTGTCTGAAGATCATCTGTATTTCTGCCTAGCATACAGTAAACAATAAAACATTTGAGTGACTGAATTAACTAAATAATTGTGTCTCCATAAACTCAGTCTCTGGCTGCCAGTGTTTCAGGTGAAGAATCTGTGACTTTTGAATCTTCCCAAGGGTATTGAATCTCTCAGAAACAGAACACTGGTTGAATGATTGATGATGCAGAATGCCTCCGTGTCTTTGTAATAAAAGGTCTCTTACAGGAATCAGAATATTGTTTATGAACAGAGAGCACTGGATTTTCATAAGAATGGTTCTCTGAAACTAAGGCATTATTATAGTATGGGGAGTGACCCTTCACCTGCCTAGAAATAGTCTAGAACACAGGCTACATCTAGGTCCTAAGTATATTCCGAAACAGGTGGTGGGCTGGATTTGACCCAAGGTTGCATTTTGCCAACCTTGTTTCTGTATCAGATTCAGCTAACTGGTCTCCTGCTTTATTGGAACACAGACATGTCCATTTGCTTACCTATTGTGTATGGCTGCTTGTCACATTTAAAGAGACTGTGTGGCTCTTTAAGAACATTTGGTCTATATAAAAAACAGTATTTAAATTCAGAACGTCCTTAGGAGATGCACAGGGCCATTGTCAAAAAGCCTGTCAGACAGGCCTGACATCTGCCTCATATCACCAGGTAACACTGGGAAAATCATTAAACCTTTCTACTACATTTTTTTTTTTTTTTAATCTATAAAATAAGGAGCTCTGTAGTGTAGTGGTTACGAATTGGGCTGCTAATCTCAAGGTCAACAGTTCAAAACTACCAGTGGTTCTGGGGGAGAAAGATGAGGCTTTCTGCTCCCGTAAAGATTTACAGCCTCAGAAATCCTATACAGGATCGCTATGAGTTGGAACTGACTCCACGGTATATAACCACCAGCTGTAAAATGGAGTCAGCATCTATTATGCAGGATTCTGATAGGATTATGTGAGATGATGTATTTGAATTGACTGACACACCGAGTATTTGTTGTTGTTGTTGGATGCCATCAAGTTGGTACCGACTCATAGCAAACCTATGTACAACAGAACATAACACTGCCTGGTCCTGGGCTAAACTCACAATTGTTGTCACACACGAGCCCATTCATGCTGCCACTTTGCCAATCCATCTCACTGGGAGTCTTCCTCTTTTTCTCTGACCCTCCACCCTACCAAACATTATATCCTTCTCCAGCGACTGGTCCCTCCTGACAATATGTCCAAAGTATGAGAGATGAAGTTTGGCCATCCTGGCCTCCAAGGAGCACTCTGGCTGAACTTCTTCCAACACAAATCTATTGGTTCTTTTGGCAGTCCGTGACACTTTCAATATTCTCCTCCAACACCAGAACTCAAATGCATCAATTCTCCAACGATCTTACTTTATTCACTGTCCAACGTTTGCATACATATGAGGTTATTGAAAATACCATGGCTTGGGTCAGGTGTACCTTAGTCCTCAAGCTGACATCTCTGCTGTTCAATACTTTAAAAAGTTCCTGTGCAGCAGATTTGCATAGTGCAATAAGTTGTTTGATTTCTTGACTGCAACTGCCATGAGTGTTGATGGTTGATCCAAGAAAAATGAACTCTTTGACAACTTCAGTCTTTTCTCCATTGATAAGAATGTTGTTCATTGGTCCATTGGTGAGGATTTTTGTTTTCTTTACATTGAGATGGCATCCATACTGAAGGCTGTGCTCTTTGATCTTCACTGTCAGCAAGCAAGGTTACAACCTTGTAACCTCAGGTTGTTAATGGGTCTTCCTCCAATCCTGATGCTGTTTATCTTCATGTAACCCAACTTCTCAGGTTATTTGCTCAGCATTCAGTATACAAGATACATATTCTATGTTATTAGAAGTAAATATAATGGACTTTTAGCTTTCCTTGTCTATAAGGGCGTGTTTTTTGTTAGTTTCATTTCCATTTCCTAGCGCTATATCCTGCAGGCCCTGTCTGGTGCTGACAGTCAGTTCACCCTAGCCCTGTGTTAGACTTTGTACATCTCTTCCATTTTAGACCATCATTCTTTGTTGCTTTTCTTTTTTCTATGTGTAGAAAATGTGTTTCCACTATGACATTTGGCACTCCCAGAATTTAATTCTATTCCTTTCCTGGGCTTCCCTGGTTGAGAGGAGGCTTGTGCCATTTCCTCTTATCTCTCTTATGCCAAGGATGCCAGTCAGTACCCAGCGAAGTGTCCCCTCTTTCCTCTCAAGAGGGCAGCCTCTGCTACTACGGAATCTCACAGAGCTGACTTCGAGAGGTCACCTTCCTTCTCCTCCTCATCACACTACACAGCCCCACTCAACATTGTGTAAAAAGACAGTCTTCTCTCTTTTCCCCCTCCCACTAGTGTCCAAGTGCACAGTTATCCTTGGGCTGGATGGGGAAGGGCACCTGTAATACCAACTGCCAGGGGAGGCCCCTTCTTCCAGGGAAATAGCCATTCCATCTCACTGAGGAAATCTGAGTTGTTTCTCTTGCGCAGACATGCTCTTTTCTCTTCCGACAGTAGTAACATTCCTTACAGATGACACACAGAGAAGCTTGTTATCACCTAATATGTGTTGTTCCCATTTATAAATGAAAAGATAAAATTTTGCAGCAAGTACTTGTGCGGAATGGAAATCTATCAACTGTGCTCATAGCAGCCTGAAATTTCCAGACTAATCTGTAAAGGAAATGTGCGTGGGCGCTGCCATTTGCCGATATCATGGGAAAATGCTCGCTTAATTCCTCTGTGCTTGGCTCTCCATCTCTCACAGAAAATTTGTCTTGCTTTGGGGTACTTAAATATTTAACTTTTTATTTGTTCTGCTGTAAGGAGGGAAATAAAAGATTCTTGGAAACTATTTCAAGAGTTATTAAGTGAACAGATCTCATTGGTGTACAGATCTTAATGTAGTACTCCTTGTTTTCAGGTTTTGGGAATGGAGATAAACGGGCAGGCAGTGCAGAATCTCTATGTATATTGCCCATAGATATCTGACATATTCTGATTGTATGCATTGTACGTATCATTACTGAGTTATTAAAATAAAGTTTTTATATTGTATAAAGGTGCCTTCTAATTGTCCTATGATGTCACAAGGCCATAAACTTTTATTGCTTTAAGTCTGTTTGGCAATGGTTGACATTCAAGTCTACGTAGAGGAGTTTGACATGAATGTGAACGTGGCAGATGTTCTCAGATTTTGATTAGGCGCTCAGCAGTGTGGCCAACAATGACCTGGAGCTGTAAAAAGGAGGCTCTACAGGGAGATTTGTGCAAGAATGGGAGTCATCCTAATGGTGTGTAATAGAACCCACATCTTGAAAAAAGAGACTGTGTTTTCGTTTTTGGTTACTTTCAGGTAATGTCACTTTTGATCCCATTTGACCCTGGTGTTTATATTTATTCCATTTGTTGTTGTTGTTGTTAAGTGCCATCTAGTCAGTTCCGACTCATAGCCACCCTATTGTATATGGTTTCCAAGAAGCAGCTGGTGAGCTTAAACCTCTGACCTTGTGGTCCAAACCGACCTTGGGTCCAGCGCATTATCCTGCAGTGCCACACCAGGACTCCATATTTAGTCCATATGTGATGTAAAAAGAATATCCCCCAGACTGTCTGTCACTCTTGTATGATGGTCTGATATGTGTTATCTACTTTGAAGCAAGTACTCCTCAGAAACCCTACCCAGGGTCACTGTGACTCAGAACCAACTTGACGGCTCTTCACAGCAACAATTGCAATATAGGTTACCTGGCATAGTTAATCACCACGAGCTGATGGTAGTCATGATCATCCACACTTTTTAATGCTACCGTCTTATCTAGTAGCATAAGTGGTAGCATAGTGGTTACGAATCAGGCTGCGAACCACAAGGTCAGCAGTTCGAAACTACCAGCTGTTCCATAGGAGAAAGATGAGGCTTTCTGCTCCCGTAAAGATTTACAGCCTCGGAAACCGTGTACAGGGTCGCTATGAGTCGTAACCGATTCCACGGCACATAACAACAACAACAAATCTAGTGTAGTGAGCCAAGGAGAGAGGACAAGAAAGGCAGAAGAAACAGACATGCAGGTAGATAGAACCTGAACATCTTGAGTGGGAAGGTGAAAAATACAGGATTGAGTTTTGGTCTGACAGATGTAGAACAAAGTTGCTATTTGTTGTCTTTATCCATTCCTGACTACAAACCAGGGTAGGAAATTGATCTGTGTTGGCAAAATAGTTTTGAAAATCAAATCCTGAAAAACTTCTTAATTTTTTTCTTTTCTTTGAGTCTAAAGTGTATATAAGAATTCAGTTTTAACTAGAAGTATTAAATATGTAATAGATTAATCTTTTCCTTTTCCTGAATGTCACAACCCCATAATACTGATTGGTATAGCTATGGCCCTGTCTTTAAAAAAGCATTCAAAATACCATTCAGTAGAAATTTCATTTGTAAAACAGATTTGTTGATAAGTGGTTTCACCCCAAACTCTGTGTACAGTTAGAATCGGCAATGTGCTTAGTTGTCACCAAAGCGGTAGATCAATTGAGTCCATCATCAATCATGTATGGTGTGACCACTACATGCCGTAGGTGTTCTTTGGACACAAATTCCAAGCACAGTCATTGCCCTGAGAAACTTTCAGTCATACTGGAAAATGGAGATGTATACCTGAAAAGTTCATCATCACCTCAAGGAACTGTATCACGACAGTCAATACCAAGGTCAGTGCTGCAGTGTGTAGAGCGCAGCCTGGCCAGGGTGGAAGTCCTCAAGGAAGCAGTGCACCAGTTAGACAGGGCTTTACGGGACGGGTGTTTTCACATGTCCCAGTTGTCCACTGAGATTCCCGAGTTTATCGCCATCCCTCGTTCAGAGACTGCCTCTGCCTGTTTGTTTCAGTGTAATTTCACAGTTTCACAGTAAATTCCAAGAAGACAGGAACCAGACCCTCCATATCCTGTGCAATAAGGTTGCCTTTGGCAATTGTCTTTTGTGGATGGAAGATTGTTTGCACTATGGTTGAATGGATGGAACAAAGGAATACAGAGTAGCAAAACCATGGCTTTTTCGGTCCTGGGAATCTGGCTTTTGTTCAGCCTACTGAGAGATTGGCTTTCCCTCTTCCAAAATGAAAGACAAAATTTATAGACTGGAAAAAGAACAGTGATCTGAGTTTACTGACCATAAGCTCCATTAGCAACAGTTTCTATGTTTTATAAACTGGAAAAATTAAATAAAATTTTAATAAAACCATATTTTATGGAAGAAAAATTAAACTAAATCAACAGAAGGGAAATAGTAGGGTTAGAAATAATGTAGCATAGATTTTATTATCTTTATTTCTACTCTTTTGTGCTTGGCATGCATGTTATTTTTCTGAGGATTATCTACAATAATGTATTTGACATAGTAAGCTATCCCTATGGTGACTTGTGTATTTTATCAGAAATGTTTGACTTAAATGGTTCTTTGGGTTTATCAAGATTCCTGAGGATGGGAGATGTTGTTGTTAAGTGCCATGGAGTCGGTTCTGACTCATAGCGACCCTGTATAGGGTTTCCGAGGCTATAAATCTTTACGGGAGCAGAAAGCCTCATCTTTCTCCCGCGAAACAGGTGGTAGTTTCAAACTGCTGACGTTGCAGTTCACAGCCCGATTTGTAACCACTACAGTCCAGAGGAGGAGTGGGATTTTTTTTGTTTCTTTTCATTTAGTCTCGATATGCTTTCACTTTGATGATAACTAATTTGTGATTACTTGCTAGTATATTGGCTTTGCTAGTTAGAGAACGTATCCTCAGAAAATTGTTCGTGTTTTAATACTCATTAACTTCTCTGCTGAGTGTATGGCACTTGCAGTTTATGAGTATTGACTATTCTGCCTCCTTGGTGAGTTGACTGTTAAACTTGGATCATGGTTTTCCTTAGCAGTGTTCTTGCACTCGGCTGTAAGTCAGAAGTCTTAATACCATGTTAGTAAAGAATGAATGGTGAAAGAGTAAAGAAAGAGTGAGTGGTGAGAGAGGAAAGAGTGAATTGTGAGAGAGGTTTTCAAAAAGAACTGAGTGGTTGCTGTGCTTACATATAATTGCAAGTGATTCGCCTCAAAGCATGTTATAAGCACAAGTGTGTGTGTGAAATGTTTTAAGCTGAATTAGTTGTGCTTGAGAGCTCACTGCCTAACTATTCCTGTTATTTACTCTATTGCGCTTCATGATGAAATGTTCTTGCATAAACATTCCTGCTCCGCATTATAATTCTCTCATTCGTGTTGGTATTCTAGGCAAGGGCATAAATTCATATTCGGTGAGTATATGTTTGTGTTTATTTCCTCTTCTTTAGATGCCACCTGTGTTCAAATAATTTGACTGTAAAAGATGATAAGAGACTTGTTTCTTGCTATCCTATAATAGAGAAATAAGTTATGTGATCCAAGTCTGTATTTTTTTTAGTCTCCAGGGAAGTGTAAATAAATTCTCTCGCATGTTTTAATAAAGGGGCATCATTTTGCAGCATTCTGAGAGAATATGTAACCCCCCCATTCAGTGAAAATCACAAGCTGGTTAAAACATTGAGCAGCCCCTGCCCAGTGGCTGAGCAAAATTTCCATAATGATAAGCCTTTTGTGGAGCTTCCCTAAGGCGAGATAGGTGAAAGGCCAGTGAAGATTCAGTTCTATTGAACTCTTCATTTCTCTGAGGAAATAAGTCTTATTAACATTATGAATGTGGTCTACAATGAGACAAGAACCAGAGAAGCAGCTGAGTCTGTGCCTAGTGGCATACAACACAGCAAGGTAATGGGCAAAGGAAGCCCATTAGGTTGGCTCTCCTGGGCCACCATCATGAGAATTTATGCAGCTTGCTTTGCTGAGTTGTTAATAAAAAGGACATGCTGATTTAATTGGAATAAGGTTCCTATCTAGAAGGCTGCCTAGATTTGTTGTTACTAGTCTTTAATTATGTTGTCACATTAGAGTTCATAACTAAGAGTTGATTGTAAACTTAATGACATAAGTGACAACTTTTGCTCCTCAGAGATATGTCCACCTGTAGTATATGCAAATGACTCGATGGCACTTAACAGGAACAGAATATTTAAAAATTGTAATAATTCAGATATCTACAGATGTTACAAACTTTACTGTTTATGTAATAAAGTCACTTAAATAAGTTCACAATTTTTTTCATTGTTTTAATGGCTTTTGAGTTCTTTAAATGTTTCAAGTTGTCGAGTTTTGCAAGGATGTTAGGGTGGGTAGATTTTAGATTATCCACAGTTAGCTGCCAGATTCTTGCTAGAAAACTGTCTTAGGAAAAGAATGGTATATTTTATCCTATTTTTAAAAAATGGAGACTCACTTCCTTTTTACTAGAAATGATTCTATTAACATGATATGCCATCCGTGAATACTGTTTGCTCATATTTTTTGTCTTTCACCATTTTAATCATTAGTTCTCTTTTTAAAAGTGAATCTGAGTCTCAAATCATGTTCTTCAGATTAGATTCAGCTGCAATCAACAGGGAAAAACCATCAAAATGATCATGGCATAAAGAAAACGGGAGTTTATTTCGATCTCACATAAAAGAAGTACAGAAGGGGTCAGTCTTTTCTTGCCAGAATGGTGTCCACAGTGTAGACTCCCAGCTTCTCTGTCGTGAGTTCCATTGCCAACATCACCTTGCAGTCCTAGATGGCTGCTGGGGTTTCAGCCGTATGAGGTCCACATTCCAGCAAAAGTCAGCAGTGGGAAGAAGGATGAAGGGGTGCATGCTGGCTGTTTTCTCTGGGAGACACTGCCAGGCATCATGTCTGCTTACGTCTAATTGACCAAAACTTACTCACATGCTGTGGCAAGGAGATTGAGATATAATCTTATTTCCAGGGGGTAAAAGAAAATGTGCACAGCTAAAAATTGAAACCTTATTTTCAAGGAAACGTACAAGATGACTATTGAGGTAATACTAGCTGTTCAGCACACTAGGCCAAACAGGCTTTCAGCAAACGCTTTTTGGTTTCAGCTTTGAGACCAAGGAACCCAAATGCTACCTGGTGGTTGTCAGGATTATTGTTGTTAAGTGTGGTCGGCTCAGTTCAGATAGACCAAAAAAAAAAAAAAAAAATCTAGACCAAAGCCCCAAACCCTCTGCCATCAAGTCAATTCCAACTCAAATTGTTTTTTAAGTGCTGTTGAGTTGGTTCCAACTCCCAGTGCCTCCTGCATAGGTTTTCTAAGAAGCAGCTGGTGGGTTTGGTCTGCGAACCTTGTTCGTAGTCCAGTGCTGATCCTACGGTGCCACATAGCAACCCAACATAGGGCTTCTGAGACTTTAGATCTTTGTGGGACGAGAAAGCCTCATCTTTCTCCTGCAGAGTGGCTTGTGGGTTCAAACTGCCAACCTGGTGATTAGCAGCCCAATGCCTAAGCTATAGACATATCATCTAAAGGAACTCTTCTTAGAAAATAAATCAGTATTGCTTCTAAAACACAGTTCCTAGCCTCTTGTCTTGACTCCAGCAAAACTGTGATTTGGTAGTATATTGCAATATATGAGCATTAAGATCATCTCTGAAGGGTTATGTCTGATACAGTGAGAAAACAGGGCAAACTGATGTCCCCTCTCCAGGTGTTTGGTTCTGTGCTACAGTCTGCTTTTTACCTAAGATGTAGTTACCAACCTACCCCCCACACACAACGCCCCCGTCCCTCCCACACACACACAACTGTCCCCTGCAAGGATGTGGACACAGATCATCCTTCAAAGGTGCACTGTCTGGAATGGAATCAGGACATCTGTCAATGTACAGAAAGGTCCCTAATTTCATAACTCTGCCTTTCCCAGGTGATAGGTTTTCCTGTCAGTATGGTTTGGGGCTCCAATTTCATATGCATTAGGGACCATCTAGTTGAGACCTGTCACTGTACAGTTTTTGTCTATGAAAACTCAGTAGATACATATATGTTAAGCAAGGTCACACTGTATGTAAGTGGCAGAGACAGACTAGCACTCAGAAATGCAGACCTGTGCTGCTGCTATTCTTAGTTGCTATGTGCCCATTCCCTTTTAGGGTGACCTGTGTATGCAGTATGGAACGGCTCCATAGTGTTTTCATGCCTGTAACATTAACAGAAAGCGTTCACCAGGCCTCTTACTTAATGGCACCTCTGATTGACTTCAAACCACTAACCTTTAGGTTAGCAGTCGCATGTAAGCCATCTCCACCACCCAGGGTCCTGAGCCCTGAGCTAATCTCGTGCATTTTGTTGCCAGGATAAGTTGTTTTCTCTTTGTAGCTCAGGTTTTTAACCCTTTAAAATAAACAGATTAAACTAAATCACCCCAAACTCTCTTACCATTAGAAGTTTCTTTTGACACTATGTAAGTATCTGGTGCTCTGGTAGTGTAGTGGTTACGAATCGGGCTGCTAATCTCACAGTCAGCAGTTCGAAACTACCAGCTGTTCCGCGGGAGAAAGATGAGGCTTTCTGCTCCTGTAAAGATTTACAGCCTCGGAAACCTTGTACAGGGTCGCTATGAGTCGGACCCGACTCCACGTCACATAACAACAACAAGTATCTGGTGACTACTTTGTAAACCCTTATAGAATCTATTAAGCAGTAAAAAATGCTTTCTGTGTAAAAGGAGAGACCATGAAGACCCATAAGTGCATCCATAAATATTTCCATATTTCAATGTTTGGAGTCCTGGTGTGGTGCTATAGGATAAGCACTGGACTGCTAACCACCAGGTTGGCAGTTCAAGCCCACCAGCCACTCCTTGGAAGCCGTATACAGGGTCACTATGAGTCAAAATTGACTCAATGGTTCTTAACAAAAACATTTTAATGTTTGCCTCAAGTTTCCTTGTTGCATGTTCTCTGTTCTCTTTGCTTTGTTCATTTGTGTGTGTGTGTGTGTGCATTATTTTTTAATCTGAGATGGTGATTGTGCCATTGAGTTGCTTCTGACCCATAGCGACTCTGTATAGGAGTTCCACGAAGCAGTTGGTAGGTTTGAACCTTCAACCTTGCCATTAGCTGTCCACTAATGATGATGAGGCTTTCTACTCCCGTAAAGATTTACACCCTCGGAAACCCTATACAGGGTCGCTATAGGTCGGAAACGACTCGATGGCACATAACAACAACAACAAAGGAGCTCTGGTAGCGTAGTGGTTACGAATCGGGCTGCGAACCTTAAGGTCAGCGGTTCGAAACTACCAGCTGCTCCGCGGGAGAAAGATGAGGCTTTCTACTCCCGTAAAGATTTATACCTCGGAAACCCTATACAGGGTCGCTATGGGTCGGAAACGACTCGAAGGCACATAACAACAACAACAACAACTTACCCTATAGCACCACACCAGCTTTATTTAAGTGTTAGCTACTATTTTGAGCTTGATATATCATTTAAAGATATATTCAGAGTGAAATAAAGCTTAAGTATTTATGCTTTTGTTTTCTTATCTAATTCAGGAATTGTTTTTAACTTATTCAGGAGTTGTTACTAATTTGGATACTGGTACCAGATAGCTTCTACCTTATTCAGAAGGATGTTGTTGTTAAGTCCCATCGAATTTGTTCCGACTTAGCGTTCACCAGTTGATTTTGGAATGTCTAGCCAAGACTACTACTTGTGCAGTGAATCTGGATGGAAACTTTTTAGCCACACAGGTGACTTTCTCTACTGCCTCTTCTCGGAGGGGCACAGCCGTTCCAGTCTACTCTGCCTTCGTAATAAGTGAAGTTAGGCAAAGAAGTGGTAAGAGTAGGAGGGAATTTAGAAATGGAAATCTGATAATTATTTGAATTTTTTCTGTATTGCGCATTGAGGAGGCATAGCAAGAGCAGGCCAGGGCTAATCTTTCTCCTGCCTTTCTGTGATGGTGCTATTCCTAAACCTTAGGGGAATATTTTGTCTAGGTTGCCAACTAGACAACTGTCTTGAGCTTCTTGCTGTATTCTGTAGGGTAAAGGGAGAGCAGACAGGAGCTCAGTGTGGGCTCTCCACCTGCTGTGTAGCTTCCTTCCCTCCCCACCTCTCTGCTTTGCCTGGAGTTATATTGACAGGCAATAGCTGATGGGGTGAGTAAAAATAGACCTAGCACTGGGGAGATTCCATTATCTCCTTGAAGGAAAAACCATTATTGGTGTAACTGTCATTGGTCTGTGAAAATAGGAAATTTTTTCCATTTCCACAAGTATAATCTTTTGATTTGGCTGGAGTGTCCTCTCTCCTGGGTTGAAAGAGGTAAACTAGATCATCCTCTACTCATTTCCAGTGCTGACTAAATCTAAGATGTAGATTTTTGTTGTTGTTAAGTGCCCTCAAGTCAGTTCCGACTCATAGCGACCTTGTATAGGACTTCCGAGGAGGACTAGTCCAGCGCATTACCCCACAGCACCATAAAGCCAGAATGGCAAAGTATCATGCCAGTGAGGAGCATGGTGAGTGTCCTCATCAGGGAGACATAGAGTCTGAGCGTCTCCATCCGGTTCTTGGTGCCCACCTCACCCAGCCCTGCACACATGTTGCCTCACAGACTCTCAGTTTCTTAGTGCTGCTGTAAAAGAAATACCACAGTGGATAGCTTTGCTGAACAGAAATTTATTTTCTCACAGTTTAAGAGGTTAGAAGTGTGAATTCAGGGGTCCCTGTCTTTCTGTCCAATCTCCCGGGAATCCTTGTCTCCTCTTCCCCAGTCCACAGTTCCTCATTTCCTTGACAATCCCTTGTCATTCTCCCTTGTTTGTTTCCTTGTCTGTGCACCTTATCTGTACCTGTTAATATCTCAAAGTGATTAGGTTTCAGAGCATGCTGTCCTGCGGTGGCCTCGTTAGCATAACAAAGAACCCCTATCTGCGAATAGAATATTGATCCATAGATGTAGGCATAGCAGTTAGGATAATAACACAGTATTTTGGAGGGGTACAATTCATCCCGTAATATTCCATCTTTTACACCAAAACAAAGCAAACCCACTGCTGTCAGCTCAAGCCCAACTCATCGTGATGTGCTGTGGAGTCGGTTCGGTTCTGACTCATGGCAACCCTGTATGGGGTTCCCAAGGCTGTAAATCTTTATGGGAGAATCTTTCTCCCACAGAACTGCTGGTAGTTTCAAACTGCTCACCTTAAGGTCTGCAGCCTGATTCATAACCACTACACTACCAGAGCTCCTTGCAACCCTGACTAGCGTTTTCAAGGCTGCAAATCTTTATCAGACAAGACAACCTTATTTCTCTTCCATGAAGCAACCGATGGAGTTTAACTTTTAACCTCGCAGTTAGCAGTCCAGTTCCTATCATACAGCACCACCAGAGCGCCCTTATTGTTGTTAAATGCTGTGGAGTCATTTCTCACTCATCACGACCCCGACCCCGTACAAAGGAGCAGTTGGTGAATTTGAACCACCGACCTTGTGGTTGAAGTGCAGTGCTTCTCCTAATGTGCCACACCAGGAATCCTTTGTTGTTGTTAAGTAAGTGCTCACCCAAACCCACGCCCTTCCCGAGTGCAAAACACAGTCCATCTATCAAACTGCACCAGGCAGAATCCCAACTCCAATAATCTGTGCCTCGCCGGCTCACTGAACCAAGCCTGTGATCACTACACTCAACCTCGCCTCTGCTTACCCTCCTCTCCTTTCCGTCTTGGGACTGCTCCATTATTCTTTCCTCCATCTTTCAAAGTTCTATGGTGTGGTCACAATTCAACAAAGTCCCAACTCCTGTGAGAGTATCCTTTTCTTGTTCCTGCCCTTGGCAACTCAGTCTGAAATAGCATACAGGGAAAGGGGACATTCAACTTTTATTTTGAAATGTAGCCTAAGTGTGTGTTTACAATATGTCAGTCTGCATGCTACTATGCATTATCTCATTTCTTCTCAGAAAAATTGCTCTTTGAGGTACACACTCCTATAACGTTCACTTTCTTGAGGAGGAACTTGAGGTATAAGAAAGTAACAGTTGATCCAAGTTACACACTGAATAAGTGCCCACTGGTACTTAAGCCTAGGCCTCCGATTCTGTGCTGCTTCTAAGCATGGTGCCATGTTGACCCCAAGAAGCTGTGTCAGTGGTAAGGGAGTGAGTGCGCCACCATGCCTTGAAGTGGAGAGAGTAGAATATCTAGGACTAGAACTGCTAAAGACAACGCTTTCCAAAGAAAAGGCAGAATAGTCCATGGCTTTGGTGGGATTTGAAGGTCACTTGGTTACCCACCTCCATCTTTTTACCATAGCATCTAAAATTCTGTTTACAGAGATTCATTCAATTATTGTTGTTATGACTTGGGTGGAAGTTATAGAGCAAAATAGTTTTCCATTAAGCAACTTACATTTTTGTTTCCTAACATTATCTGCAATTCCTTCAGTGTAACAGCACTCTTTCCTTTTCTTCCCAGGGTTCTCCGTTTCCATTTATCCCGCTTTCCTGTCCCTTTCTGTCTTCTGAGCATTGTTTGGGAGGCAAATGCTATTCTTTTGTCTCTATGGTTGATTGTTTTGAGGAGTACATTTCTCAGGGATATTATTGTTCACTTTAGAAGTCTATTGTTTGGCTGAAATGTCATCCCTAGGGGTGGGTTCAGGAATTGTAAACTTTTATTCCTCTAAGAATTTTCTTCAGAACTATAAACAATTTTAGAAAACCTACTGAATAGCTAAATTTCTTTTTTTCCAAGGATCTTATTCTTTTCTCTGGCAAACTCAAATTTTGGGGGGATGGGATCGCTTGAACACGTTGTTGTTTTTATTAAGTAATGTTTCACACATTAGTAATAAAGAATATATAAAACTATCTACCAGCAGAGCTTCTGCTCATCCTGACTGGAATTAATAAATAACCCCAGGCAGAGTGGTCTGTCTAGCCTCTTCTTCCATTGTCTGCTCCCCATTGGGTTTGCATTCTGCCCAGAACTTTCAAGACTCCATCACCACAGCCTGTCTTACACCCATTGGGAGCCAGGGAACTCAGGTTGCCCTCACTAGTTCTTCAGATGCCTGGGATCTGTGAGAGGAGAGGCAGATGAGGGCCTGGAGTCAGAGATGTTAGAGGCACAGAGCGCGTGGTGGCCGCTGGAGACAACCTTGACCACATCACAGTGTAGCTAGACACTGGCTCTGTCTTCATTCTCTTTTCTTTTCTATCCATTTGTCCCAGCCCCTCTTGTGACCTACCTTTCTCCCTCTCCAGGCCCCCTTTCTAGAGAGCTGTGATTTCCTCTAGGAATCTCCTCACCTCTGAAGCCACTAGGTTTTCCCTGAGCTAGATCATCAGGGCCGATATGTGTGGTATCGATGAAATATGCTTCTCTCTGCTAGAATGACTTTAATATGGTGCTCTTACATCAGCGGTGAAGTGTAAGTCTAGTCTAGCTAATATCTTCCCTGGAGGTGACTCCTGTAAATATATTAGCCCACCATATTTATAGTTTGTGGTAATGTCAGTTTGGTGAATGATGTATATATTGGTTGTTCGTGATACTTTTGTTGGCAGACTTCCTGGCTAGGTTCAGCATTAGCCAGCAGGACAGCTAATTCAGAGATCAACAATAAAAAGAAAATGGTTGTTTGCTGTTTTTTGATAGGTTAATGTGGCTTCTTAATAAATAGCATATTCCTGAATATTATGTTTGTCTGCTAGCTTGATCAGCCTTGGGTAATGCCTACAATGCCCCTACAACCTGATCCCTCACCTCTCCTGAGACCTCATCTCCTGCCATTCTCTCCCTATCCATGTAGTTGGGTTTCTGCTTGCCTCCTTGCTATCTCCTACCTGACCCCCACCTCGTTCTGGAAGCTCACTCCCCTCCTGACCTACTTCCTTTACCACATTGATCAGAGACTCCTTGACCATCCTTTGTAACACAGCAGCCCTTCCCCACATCCTCTTCTCCGTATCCAGTTCTGTTGTTTTCTCAGTTGCACTTACCACTCCCTGATATTGCTTTCATTTGGGTGTCTTCATCCATCTCTTCTTGAATGCAGTTTTGCCCACTGCTATGTCTCAGAATCCGGGGCCATGTTAGATGATGGATTCTGTCCTTATCCAGTTGTCAGTGCCAGAAATCGATAAAAGTAGAAAATTTATTTTTGTAATACAGGCTGTCCCTAGGTTACAAACATGTGACTTACTTACAACCTGTAGCTACAAACAACCCCATAAAGCCTGTTGTATTAAAAATTCACGGTCCAGGTGGTCCCTAGGTTGTGTACAAAATCTATACTCGTGTCTTTAACAATATGTATGACAGTCAGAAGAGATGCATACATTTGTATTTAGCCGTGTTCAGTAACTTTAGTGCAAGAAAAGGCTTCCAGACTTTCTAGTCTCCCATTCCAGAACTCAACCCATAATTTCTCCATTCTAGTTACCATGATGAATCACCCAAATTGCAAAAATTTCGCATCTGTTCTTATTTCGTTTAATTGCCCCTGAGAGAACTGTTTGACGTCCTGCCTTAAAGGCCCAGTCGGAGCTGTCATAAATAGGGCATATGTAACCCAGGGACTTTTACCACATACCAGGGGGCTTCAGAGAGTTCATAGAAAAATGGAATTGGAAAATAATGAAAATTTCCCACAAAATGTAAAGCCACCTCGTACAATGGTTTGGAATAAGGAGGGGAAACTACTTAGCGATGTGCATCAAAAATTAATGGAGTCCCCCCCAAAAAAAAATTTTTTTAATGGAGTCCATAATAAGCACTGAACTGCTAATCAAAAGGTCAGCAGTTCAAATCCACCAGCCGCTCCTTGGAACCCCTATACAGTTTGCTATAAATCAGAACTGACTTGTTAAAAATGTTTTACTGTATTGGAAAGTGTTTCTTTAGGTTTTTTTTATACATAAGGAAATAGACTATATGCTATACTCTAAGAAAAACATTTGTTAGATACAAACTGAAACTATTCTCAACTCATTTGGGATCTTAAAGACAATTAGGGGCAAAACTCCTTGGTAGTCCAGGACTGTCTAGATTCCCATGTTGTACCAGTAACTCCTCTTCTCCTAGAGCATCTGTCCCTATTCATAGTCAAATTTTCTAGTTCATTAGTCAGATCTGACTAAAATGGTTAGAGAATGAATGTTTACTACTGTTTTCACTTCTGTGGTATTTTTTTTGTGTGTTGTCTGGTATTTTAGTGAGAGAGTGGTGGCTTTGTAGGATAAGCAGTGGACTACAAACCACCAGGTCAGCAGTTTGAGCCCACCAGGTACTCTGCAGGAGAAACGGGAAGCTTTCTGCTCCCACTAAGATTTAGAGCCTTGGAGATCCTACACCAGGTCACTCTGCATCAGAACCAACTCAGTGACACTTGACAATAACAACAGTGATAGTCTTTAAACCCTAGTGGCACTTGTAGGGTAAGCACTGGACCGCTAACCATTTACAGCCTCAGAAACCCTATACAGGGTTACTATGAGTCAGTAGTGGGTTTGGGGAATTTTGTTTTTGTGTGGTGTGGTTTTTTTTTCTTTTTTTTTTGTATAGTCTTTAAAGGTCTGTTGGTCATAGTCTGATATCACCCCTCCCTTTAAGAGAATCAAGGTAAATATTTCTTTATATTTTTCTAACAGACATTTATTGCATGATTGCCTTCTAATTCTAGGATATTGTGTGCTTATAAATGTTTGAGAACTTTTTTCATGCAGTGAGCAATTCTACTAACATTTAAGTTAACTAACCAATCCCTTATTATGTTTAGGAAAATCTGTGATCATTATTTCAGACTTGTTTTTTATTCTTCTAGACTTTGGGAGCTTAACCTTGCTCCCTTTTAAGTGGCTTTTGACTTTTCTAGCATAGGCTTTCTAAAACAGATTCTGGTTTCATGCGCTTGATTTTCTTTACCTCTTCACATCTCTATTTTTATTGAATTGTGTAGATACTGTTTTCTTAATTGCACGTTCATTCTTATAACATCTTCCCATCCTGCGTTAATCTGAGTCCCACAATTCCCATTGCCCCAGAGAGAGAAACCAAAGGGCACTGAAGATTCCGTGATGGTTATCTTAATACTGTGTAAATAAGATGAATTTTTCTAATGAGAATCACCATGAGTGTCTAGGAGCTCAGATGACAAGATTGCTTAAGTAAACAAAAACAATTCTTTCACAAACATTTATTTAGCTACTAGCTTGGGCAGTGCTGGGAGTGCGCACAATAATAGAGTTTACTAGGAAAATTGGAGTCCAGGTGTGGTGCTATCGGATAAGCACTGGACCACAGCATCAGTTTGAACTGCAAGGTCAGCAGTTCAAACTCACCAGTCACTCCTCAGAAACCGTATACAGGGTTGGAACCAACTTAACAGCACTGAACTACAACAACAGAAAAAATAGGGATGTATTCAAACAATTCCAGCAATTTGATAGGGAGTAGGGAATTTTTTAAGATGATCACAGGTCCTTTGGGAGCCCAGTGGAAGGAGGAGCATCCAAGACTGCTCCCAGAAATCAGTCTTCCTAGAAAGGAGCTCAGTTTTAAAAAGTGACTAGTTCTTTCTGCAATTATTGGGAAAACGTGTACGAACGCACAGGTATACCAACACAGTAGATAGGCAGGCAGTGTGACTGGTACTGAGGTGGCAAGAGATGAGCTTTGAAAGGGAGGTAGGTCCAGACCCCAAGGACTTGCTGTATGCCCCAGAAGGAAGGAGGTTTTATCACATACACAGTGGGGAGTCCTTGAAATGGCCTATACAGGATGCACGCAGGTTTGTCTACAAGGTTCTTAGAGAATCAGGTTAGGAGCCAAGGAGTGTCATGAAGACTAGTGATGGTGGTGGTGAGCCCGTGAGAGCTGAGACTTATAACACTGTATCAAGGATGAAGAGAGCCAACATTTCTGAGGAATGCTAGTGTTTCAAGGGTGGGGGAGAAAGAGGATCCAGGAAAGCCAATTTCACGGAAGCCAAGGGAGACGAAATAAAGAAGGATGGCATGGTGAAGGTAAGGTATTGCAGAGAAACCGTGGAGAGAACATAGGCTGGAAAGAGTACGACTGTTGCTTTTGTTGTTAGTTGACTTCTAGCAACCCCACCTGATAGAGCAGAATTATCCCGGAGCGTTTCCTAGGCTGTAATCTTTACAGTAGCCGATCACCAGGGCTTGTTAATTACTAGAATGTAAAACGATTATACAAGACTCATTAAATGAAATGTTTTATCCTCTCCTCAGTGTGCTGGCTCAGTAGGTAGTTCTGCGTGTGCCCATAATGCTTCATAAACATCAAATATTCCTCTTCCACCATCCTGAATGCTATCCATCATCAGCACAGCATGGTGTGTTCTTTTCTATCTTCCATGAACATGATTCAATTATTCATCTTAAAACTTTGTTTTCCCATAGTCTTTGGTCTCTCACCACCTTAAAGCTCCCTGATTACTTACTGGTGATAATAAAAACGTGTATATATTTATCTGTGTTTAGAAACATTTTGAACAAATAGGCAAGCTCTTTCTATCATGCTCAGGGTAAAACGAGATTGGATTGTAGCGAGTAGTTAATAGCCATCAGAAAAGAAAAGAAAAATGAGACAGGACTTCACAGATAACATTTTTTGCCACTGTTATTCTACTGCACAAATACAAAACAACACTTCACACAGCCCAGTTTAGACTATAAATCAAAAAGGATTTGTTCTTACCTTCACAGCAAGATTTCTGAACTTTGTGATTTGCCTTTATTTTCCCCCATTTTTCTTTCCACCCCCTGGTGAGTCGCTTGGAAGTAGCTATTAGTGATACTGCGTCCAAGCCTGGAGCTCAGTGCGGTCTAATTGACCACTCCTTTGCAGTTGCCATTAGCCTGCAAGTGAGTCCAATTTTGACTCCCACGTTTCCCAGTTGGGGGCTGAAGGGAGGGTAGAATGAATTGTGATACTCCTGCTTAATGATTGTTCTTAAAGCAACTTAAAATCACCTGTGATGTGTTGTTTTTTCTTGCCTCTTTCTTACCTGAAGGATTGCTTTTATTGATTTACGTTTGTTTTGCCTGAGCGATTTTAAGTATTAGTAGATTAGTGTGTAAATCACTACATATATGCCCAACAGAAATTCGCAAAATGTCTCCGTACCAGAGAATTTTATTTCCAGATTTTCCCATTCAGGATTCTTTCTAGTGATTCATTTTTCTGCAGTAAAATTGTTGTGTGTATGTGTGCGCACACTCCACATAGTGTTTTGCTGACTTGCCTTTTTCCCTTGGAGGGACAATTAAAAAGCAGTCATAGTGCCACCGTTGTACCCACTTTTGGGTTCTAGAATGTTGATGGATGCTGCCCTCTGTGCAGCAGCTCTCTGCAGTCTGTCTAGCACTTTCAAGCCACCATGAACTGCTGTAGTGGACAAACACGGCTCTTTTTTCTCCACATTAACATCTGTCTCTTTTTAAGCAGTAAATAGCTACCAGCCACATGTGTTTAAAGTTTCACAGTTCTCTTCTGTCCTATTAATGAACATTCCAGTCAGAGTTTGTCTTTGCAACATATTGGTTATTAATTTAATTTTTCTGTCATAATAAAATAAATACGTGGCCTGCTGTAGATTTGAGTTAATGAGGATTTGAAATGCATTTTAAGTATTCTCATTGGCTTTTTTATTGTGCAGCTGTAATCTCATGCAGTAAATTATCACAACCAAACAATTTTAAGAGCCATAAAACTCCTTTGCCCAGGCATTGTGGAATTAATAGATTAACCAGTTTACACATAAAAAGCTGTATGTTCAATAGTTTTTCATTAGTTATAGGTTGAAAACCTAAAAAAATCTTTAGGGAGTATCTGAAGTGCTTCAGTCAGCATTTGTTTTTATTTTATTACTTTTCAACTTACTGATATTTTCATGTTAAACACACTGGGATGCTCTGTGTGTGATTTTACACACATATATACACACTTGTATACGTATACACATATAATGCCATTTAAAGTGCTTTCTTGTTTTATGTGATTAAAGCCAAGGGCCCAGTTTGAGAATTTGTTCCTGTGTCATGCAGTGTACAGTTTCTAAGTGCCTGGTGTCTTCCAGGTACCATGATAGGTGTAGAGGTAAACAGATGCACAGTCCTGGAAGGAGTACAGTACCATGGAGAGTCTGGGAGCATCACTAAGGAGGAGACATTTGAACCAATGCGTGTAAACAAGGATCCCTTTTTTGCAGTAGTTAGTATGGAGTCTCAAGCCAGATACCCTGGGTTCAAATCCTCACTCCATCATTTACAAGATAATACAATTTGGGCTACTTAAATCTCTCTGGGTCAGAGTGTCTGCAACAGAAAAATGGATTCATCATGTTGATCTCACATGCTGGATTAAAATGAGGGATTATTTGTAAAGCCCCTAGAACAGTGCGTGGTACATGGTAAAAGCTATATAAATGTTTTAAACAAAACAAATAACATGCATTTTGATTAATGTAAAAGAATTAAGGAAAACAATTGTGAAAATTACTGGAGGCCTGGGGTGGCACTGTAGGATAAGCACTGGACTGTAAGGTCAGTGTAAACCTGAAGGTCAGCAGTTCAAACCCACCTGTCACTCCTTGCAAACCCTATACAGGGTTGCTATGAGTCAAAACTGACTCAAGGCACTTAACAACAATAGCAACATTGTGAGAAATCTAAAAACTAACTGGCAGGGAATTCAGTATTTGTTTTTAAATGTGTAGGAACACTGGTTGGTAATTAATTTATAGAGGAATCTACTGTCACTGAATTGTCTCCAGAGCCATAGCGTAATTCTGTTTCCTATTTTCAGTTATTTTTCCTTTCAGTTTTTTTAATATTTTTATACAGGAAGAAGCTTCTAACAATTAGAGAAGCTCCAAAATGATATGAGTTGCCACTTGGGCTGTTTGACGTTTCTTTCTCATTACTAGAAATATTGATGCAAAGGAGTGAACCTGCCTGAGATGTAGCTTTGTGAATCACTACATTGGGTAGGAGTTGTGGGGGCAGGGTAAGGGCAAACAAGGAAATACATAAAAGCCTATGAAGTTTTTTTTTTTTTTTTTTAATTCAGGCATAAGGCTATGGGCGTGGGGCTCTGGAGATAGTGAAATGGCATTTTCACTTGAGAAGATAGTTGAGGTTGGAGAGTTCACGCAGTTTGAAGACACAGTGGACTGTTTTAATTACTGTTGTAAACTCTGTAACAATGGGAAGCCAGTGCATGTTGTCAGCAGGGAAATGACTAGGTGAACAGGGAGATGCAGCTGGTAACAGGTGCCTGAAGACTGGACATGGATGTCCTATTAGAAGACCAGGCTACTATGCAGGCAGGCTTGTTGACTGCCAGGTGACAATGAGAGACTTAGGGAGAGGCATCTAAGATGACCCCCAGGAACCAAGGCAAACCTGGTATAGATATGTGAGAATCAGAAGGAGAGCATTTAATAATTCATTCTAGTTTATTTATGCATTCAACATGTTTATTGAATGCAAAAATCTCGTAGCCATCTGATAATGGATTCACCATACTGGTTTCAAGCAGGAGTGATATTCACATATGCCTTCATGTGCAGCCTGAATTCCACTTGTATGAGCCTTGGTCCATGGCATTGTCTGTATTCTTCCAGTGGGCCCTTATAAACAGTATCTATTCCAAAAACAGAGGTCAGTTCCTCTGATGCTCCTTCCCTTTAAAGACAGTCTGATTGTGGGTTTGCATTGACCACAAAGAGATCAGAGCAGCGGATGTGAAGACAGCCTTTGTGTTCTGTAGTGCATCATAGCCCTCTGTCTTTCTGCTGCACGGCACCAAAATAATATCTACAATCCGAAGAGATCCATCAACTGTCACAGCATCGATGGAGTTGGGTCTGCACCACTGTTCTGTCCTTGTGTTCAAAGTCATCTTCTGCTCTTCAGATTGAAGCTAAGAAGGGGCTTATTATCTCACAGAACAGATGGCCGAGCCTTAGAGAAGTCATGAATTTGTGCTGACTTTCATAGCAGTTAGCACATTGTTGGTGCTAAGAAATGCCCATCCCAGCCCCACAAGAAAAAAAAAAGATTTTTAAATAGGCTGACTTTGCTGCTTTCGAGGTACCCCATGGGCATTTTTAAATCTCTAATGCTTCAAAACGTCCAGCCAACCTTTAAAAGGCAAACAAAAGTAGTCTGGAATAGAAATGTCCTTTTATATTTTCTGCTCAAAGGTGACTCTTAAACTCCTCCCTACTCCTTCAAAGTTAAATGCCTGGAAAATAGACAGGATTATAACCTCCTAAAACCAAGCTAGTATTTTTAACTTAAGCACTGCACAGAAATGCACCTCCCTCAGAGTCTTAGAACGTTTTTCATCTATTACTTTTACATGGTAATTGAGCTACAAAGGGTTCCTCTGGCCCAGATCTTTGGGTAATGGAATGCCTTACCCCCTCCTCACATTGGAATTTCAGAGCAGTTCAGCTTCTTGTCAGATGTATGGGCCACACTTAGCACAGGCCACACAAGTGGCTTCTGTCAACTCTGATAGAAAGGGACGTGCAGCACCCTTCTGTGAGCATTCTCCCTTAAACCTGTCAGCCTCTAAAATTAGGCAGGAGTTGCTATCGCCAGACATTCTTCTCTCTGTAGGGCTTGCCCTTTGCAGTTTACCTTCATCTTGCCTACAGGAGCTTGTCCCATTACCGGTGATAATGGGAGTCCTGGCATTTGCCTCAGATAGCACCAGATGTGAACTACTGCAGATGTGTTGTTGAAGATTGTTTTAAGGCATTTAAATTGCTGCACATATTTGAGAGTCTTAACGTACTTCATTTCACTACTAAATATATTCATCTTAAGAAAATAATCATTTTTACGAAGAACTAATCTTTTCATAACTAGTATAATTTGCCTGAAGACTAATAATGCTCCCTTTGTTTGTTATTTTTACTTGTTTTGGGGTTTTGTTTTCCAAAAGATCCTGGTGATGCCATGACTAAAGAGCTTGGCTGCTAACCAGAAAGCCCGTGGTTTGAACCCACTAGCCCCTCAAGATGTGGCAGTGTGTTTCTGTAAAGATTTCTTGCTTTGAGGACCCTATGGTGGGGCAGGTCTCCTCAGCCCTGTAGGGGCACTATGAGCCGGAATCCACTTACTGGCAGTTAGTTTGGGTTCTTGTTTTGTTTTTGTTTTCTTTTCTTCAGTGGAAGGAGATATTTTTATTACATTTATTTGAAACCAGATCCACATGTTAAATCTGCTAGACCTATTTTCAGTGACTGCAGATTTGTGGCAGAACATCCTTTCAGAATTCAGTTTCTTCATATTTGGTAAAGAGGGTAATGATGGTTCAGGAGTAGAATTCTTGTCTTCCATGCAGAAGACCTCAGTTCGATTCCCAGCCAATGTCCCTCATACATCCCATTACCCATCTTTCAGTGAAGGCTTATGGCTTCATGTCATGATCCTGAACAGGCTTCCGTGGAGCTTCCAGACTGAAACAGACTGGGAAGAAAAGCCAGGGATTTACTTCCAAAAACCTCAGCCAGTGGGAACCCGCTGCATCACAGCCGTCTGTCCACAGGTAGTCACAGGAATAGTGCAGGAGCAGGAGGTATTGTGTCCTGTTGTGCATGGAGTCACCCTGAATCAGGGACCAACTTAACAACAGCGACATGTCTGGTGATACCTTTGGGAATTCATAGTTGATATAAAACCCACCCTTCCATAGGGTCAGTTCTGATTCACAGTGACCCTGTAGGACAGAGTACATAGAACTGCTCCAGAGAGTTTCTGAGATGAAATTTCTACAGAAGCTGATAAACTCAGCTTGTCTCCTGCAGAGCAGCTGGTGGATTTTAACCACCAACCCTGCAGTTAGCAGTGCAATGCTTAACTCATTGCACCACCAGGGATCCTTATAGCTGACATAGGGATGAGTCATTTCAGAAATTTGACTCTGTGTACTTTATATGAATATGAATTCTCTTGCCTCTCCTACTTCTTAACTAGCTTTATAATTTGCAGGATTCTGGTCAAGAATCTATGAGTTCTTGTTAAAAAATCATTCATTAAAGGATAGTTTTAAATGGACAAAATTATAAGCTACTTAAAATTTAAGTGACTACTTGCATTGCTTTTTTTTTTATGATTCCCTCAAGTATTTTCTGTTTCCTTTATGAAATGAATTGTATCTGGAAAACTTTTTTTGAAATTTAATTTAATGTTTTAGTAGAATGACAAAGCAGAATATAGTAGGATTTTTGTTGTGATTGCTTTAATACCAATAAAGATGGTAACCCAGGTGCCTGGCATTGTTGTTTTTGGTTTTGTGTGCTGTTGAGTCAGTTCCAATGCATAAGGAGTCTGTATAGGGTTTCTGAGAGTGGTTGGTGGGTTTGAACTGCTATCCTTTCAGTTACCAGTCCAGTTCTTATCCACAGTACCACAGCAGGGCCAGAGTACGAGCCTGTAAATGTGAGGATCGGTCCCTTAGCACAGAGTAGTTGATTCCAGCTCTTTGAAAGGACAAAGCATGAATTTGCAGAGCAAGTAAAAATGACCAAGTATACAAGATTGCAAAACAGTGGCATTTGGCAGGAAGAAGAAGAAAAGGCAGTAATGGATCAGTAAGGAAAGTAAAAAACAGTCAGAGAAATAAAAACGAACCAGAAAAATATTCTACTCAATAATCCAAAGAAATGTGACATCAAAGGATCAAGAAGGATGAGGCCAGGGAAGAAGCCAGTATTAAAATGGCATTTCTGAGCAGAGGGGGAAAGAACAGATCATTCAATAAATGGTGTTAGAATAGTTGACCATTTTGAAAAAAAAATACATCTCAGACCATATGTAAAAATAAGCCATTAACAAGTACTTACAGTGTAAGATACCATAAAGAAAGTTAAGATAGGTAATAAAATGTTAGTAAACATGAAGAAAAAGGATTAATATTTTTAATGTAAGGAGAATTTCTTCAAAGTAATCAGAACAGGAAACCAACACAGTCAAGGAGTGAACACACTTAGTCTCTGAGGAAGAAATGTAAGATGATGCATAAATAAATGAAAAGTGTTTGTTGTTGTTGTTATGTGCCGTGAAGTTGGTTCCAACTCATAGCGACCCCTACATGGTTTCTGAGGCTGTAAATTTTTACCGGAGCACAAAGCCTCATCTTTCTCCTGCGGGACAGCTGGTAGTTTCAAACTGCTGACCTTGCGGTTTGCAGCCCAATTCATAAACCACTATGCTACCAGAGCTCCTTGTATAGATCTATGTAAAAGGATTTATGCCATCATTGATGACAATAATTTAAATACCCACCAGGTAGGAAATGGTTAAATAAGTCTGTGCATTCATATGATAAAATATCAGACAGCCATTCTTTTTTCATTTTTATTTTTAATGAAGTAAATCTGAGTTTTGTCAAAGTCACTAAAGACAGTCAGTCACAGAACTGGGCATGAAGTATAGAGTTCTGTATCGAAGCCATCAAAGATTTGGGGGAAATGCCTGGTTTTCAGTGATATTAATTGATGGGATTAAAAGGGGTGATCAAAGCAAATAGTGAGATTAGTGTTTTGAACCCAGATCTGCCTGCATCAGACTGTTTAGAAGAATTGCTAAATCTGCAGATCAGGGTATCATCACCTTAGACCTGTGGAATTCAAATCTCAGGATGAAACCTGGGAACATTTTTTTTCTTTTTTTTTTGATACACACTTGTCCCAAGATGCATAGGCCCAGGCAGTGAAGTTTAGGAATCACTGGTGTAGACACTGAACTAGAGTTTTTTGACCAGACTTGGGAAGCAAATAGATGCAAGAAGTGTGCTTGTTCCTCATTCTAACATAGCAAATCTAGGGCAGTGGGAAAAGAAACACTCCCGACATCTCTGAAAGAAAAGCGTAAAAGGAAGTTTCTGTTAAGTCAGAAAAGAAAAAAGTTCATGATGGAAAATTCCTGGGCTATTTTTAATGAGATTTTGCTTGGATCCATTATCAACACTCACGCAAACAGCAGCCAAAAAATCAAAACAGTATATTGCATTAGGTAAATCTGCTGCACAAGACCTCTTTAAAAGTGTTCAAGAGCAAAGTTATCAGTTTGAGGACTAAGGTGTGCCTGACCCCAGCCATGATATTTGCTATCATCTCAAATGCACGTGAAAGTTCGACAGTGAATAAAGATGACCATTGAAGAATTGACGCATTTGAGTTATGATATTGGAGATGAATATTTTAAGTACCAGTGACCGCCAGAAGAACAAACAAATCTGTGCTGGAAGAAGTAGAAATCAGAATGGCAAGACTGCATCGCCCATCCTTCAGACATGTTATACCATGTCCCTGGAAAAGGACATAATGTTTGATAAAGTAGAAGGTCAGTAAAAAAGAGGAAAGATCCCTAAAGAGATGGCTTAACACAGTGGCAGCAACAATGGGCTCAAATATAATGACAATTGTGAGGATGGCGGATGGCACAGGACCAGCCGGTGTTTCGTTCTGTTGTACATAGGTCACTAGGATTGGAAACTGACTCAATGGCACCTAACGATTAAAGGTGTTTTTTTTACCCACAATAAAATTATCTTCACAATATCCTTTTACTTTTTGGACAGTGTTCAAAATACTATTTTAATATCAGAACCATACCAACTAAAAGCTTAGCTATGTTTTGTGACCAGGAGCGTAAAGGAGACTTTGTGCTTTCGATGATATTTTTTAAAGGTATCCACAACTTCATCATGGACCCAAATGAGAAGGGTAGAAGCACAGGTAGAAGAAGTATCAGAGGAAGCAAGGCAGAATGTCATGAAGTCCCAAGAAATGGAACACTTTGGGAACAGATGGAGGGTTTGAGAGTCAGCCGAATGGGGCCTAGATGGGCGTCAGTCCAGCTGCCTGGTGAAGAGCAGGGTGCCATAGGGATAGTGTTAGCCTGAGGAGGCTTGAGCTTGGCTGAAGATGACTAGGTGCCGGGGCAAGGATTTGGAAATAAGTGGGAAGTTGGGGATGGGGTGGCAGTTGGAGGGAACACTATTTTTTGAACAGATGATTCAGTTAAGGGGAGAGTCGTGGGAGACAGTTTGCTTGTTTAGTCCTTAGCTAGATTGCCTCTGTAGTTAGAGTGCCCCAAATTCCTTCCATCTCTGAGTTGAAGGCACTGTGTTTTCGCTCATTAGCCCCAACCAGTAACTTGAAGCTTGTGCCTCTTAACTCTCCGTTGACTTGTTCCCACCCACACAGTCACATCTATTAGTGGCTGCTAACTGACATTAAATAACTTTAAATAAAAGTGTGTCCCCTCTGATGAATTTGAATTCTGTAGTGTATTCTGCCTGATTTCTTTACCTCTCTCGGTATTTCTTTCTCTAAAGTCAGAAACCGTTTTTTGTTGTGTGTGTTTTTTTTTTTTAAATACTAATTTCTTGGCAGATTTCAAAAATTTACTAGACTTTTATAGGCATTTGTCATGGTTCTTCTTTAAATTTGTCTTGCTCCCCCTTTCTCCTGTCTGCCCCCCACTACTTTTTTCCAAGGACTTTGCAGTAACTTTTTACATCTCAACTGCTATCTTAAAAAGCTTTGCATATAACATGACTCCAAATCACAGTAAGTGTAAAAAGACATTTTTCACCCTTGACCATTGCATGTGAGGTGAGCAAGCAGTTTCTGAGGTAGTTACATTCAAAGTGTCAGCTGGGGTGCAGATACCATGGGTGCCCAAAGAGAACGCTAGTTGTAACTTTTCAGTCTGGGAGAAGCAAGCCACTATCAGCTTTTTGTGATTAACCAATAACTCTATAGCTAATCTGTGGCGCTGTGGGTTAATGCACAGGACTGCAAAGTCGGTTTGAACCACAAGGTTGGTGGTTCAGGCTCACCAGTTACTCCTTGGAAACCCTATACAGGGTTGCTATGGGTTAGAACTGACTCTACGGAACTTAACAACAACAATCACCTACATACCATTTAGTGTCTTCCTTATCTTTTCTCTCTCATTCTTTGATATGTATATATATGCAATGAATATGGGAATGTTGATAGAGAATTTGGCTATGGTTGCCCAGGATTCTAGAGGTTCCATGTGGATACTGAAGAAAATGTCTTTGTCTAATATCAAGACTAATAATTTGTAATTATTTCTGATATGCTTTCCAAGTTAATACATGTTTTGTTGTTAACATTTGTTTAATAGTTGAACATAGAAAAATGAAATGGTATTGACCATCTTTGGTTTTAGAGAGGAAATGGAATATGAAATTCATTTTCTAGGAGGGAGAAAAAAAAAAAATCTCCCTGGATATTTTATAGATAACCAAATCTGACTTCTTCCAGTGTTGAGAAGTATGGTCTGGGATAGAGGATCCAAAGCTTGCTCTCTTGTGTGTATTTGGGATCTGATAATACATCCTTGTAACAGCCCCAAGAGGTGGCCATGATGTAATAAGGAATAAAGACAAAGGGAGGATAAATGACTTGCCCAAAGTCATCTAATTCAGCTAGACATGAAATAATTTAATTCATATGTCTTTTTATAGACCTCTTCTCTTTTCACCATACCACGCTTTCTCCATAAAAACTTAAAAAGAGACTTTGCTACCAAATAACTGTTTAGTGGTGTTAAGATAACCCTGTACAGGGTCGCTATGAGTTGGAACCGACTCCACGGCACATAACCACCGCCGCCACCACTCTACATATTGAAGAGTGAATTTACTACCTTTATGTATTTATTTATTATTTGATTTAAAAGCATGCAAGTATGTACTCAGTCATATTAAATCTAAGTATTCTGCTTTCTTTTGTTCTAGGTTTTCTATCCTAGCAAGGATGGTACAAAGATACCAATGTTCATTGTGCATAAAAAAGGCATAAAATTGGATGGTTCACATCCTGCTTTCTTATATGGCTATGGTGGCTTCAACATATCTATTACACCCAACTACAGGTAAGCACAGAACTCTTTTGCAACCTCAACATTTGATCTTCTCTATAGAGTAGGGAAAAAAGCAACAACAGGCTTCTCTACACAATCATGTTTTTCTAATGTCCTTACTTCCTGCTTGTTGTTTTTGTAGAGGGGCAAGATTATATGTTATCTTGGGTAGCACTGTAGGATAAGCACTAGCCTACTAACTGTAAGGTAGCAGTTCAAACCCACCAGCCACTCCTCACAAACCATATACAAGGCTACTGTGAGTCGTAACTGACTTGATGGAACTCAGCAACACCAACAACAGCCTGGATTTTTGGTTAGGAATTGTGGGTCACTACAAGCTAATAGTGTAATAGCTGGTTGGAAATTAGATGCTGAAGTTATAGCTTGCCTGGCTACAGAAGGTTGGTGTCATTTCAGGTCTTTAAGTTAGGAAGTTCTACTTTCATTGTTTTAGCATTTGTCACCACCAGAATGTCCTTAGTCTTCTCTTCAAAGGGAATGCTTTTCAGTTCATGTGATGATTTTTTGTTTAACAGTATAGAATCATAAAATAGACTTTTATATTGATCCTTAAATATATATTTTGCACGTTCTGTTGTTCAGCCCATTTTAAATGGTTCTCTGCTTATTGTTTCTGTGATGCTTTCCCAGATAACATGTTCTTTTGGTTTTTTGTGTTTTGTTTTTAAAGCTTTAATTGTGAATTAAAAGATAGTTTACATGGGAGAACATTGGTTTTGCACTCATCCTATCATGTTTTGTTTCATTACAATGATTACAGTCCCCTCTATGCATCATCATTTAACAGTATTTGCTTCTGTTCCCTCTGTTTTGTTGTCGTCTTTTGATGTACACAAAGTCAGTCAGAAATCATTTAAACAACCAAAGGGCACATTGTGCAAGCCAGCTTCCGTTGTCTTTCAGTTAATCTAGAGTCCTCAGCTCCTCTGTCTCTCCATGTCATAACTTCTGCCTCCACCTCTGCAGATAACATGTTCTTGGAGGGAAAAAATAAAATAAAAACTGCATTTATACATTTGCTATTGTTTATGTAAGTTTCTAAAAGGAACTCACTAGCACAAAGGTTAAGCACTTGAGGCTAGCCCAAAAGGTAAAAAGACCTGGATCTGCTCCGGTAAAAATCATAGCCTAGAAAACCCTATGGAGCAATTCTGTTGTTAGGTGCCAACGAGTCAGTTCCGACTCATAATGACACTATGCACAGCAGAACGAAACACTGCTCAGTGGGTCCTACACCATCCTCACAATTGTTGTTACACTTAAGTCCATTGTTGATGCCACTGTGCAAATCCATCTCACTGGGGCTCTTCTTTTTCTCTGACCCTCCACTTTGCCAAGCTTGATATCCTTCTCCCTCCTGACAACATGTCCCGAGTATGAGAGACGAAGTCTTGCCATCCTGGCGACTAAGGACCATTCTGGCTGTACTTCCAACATAGATTTGTTTGTTCTTCTGGCAGCCCATGGTACTCTCAGTATTCTTCTTCAAAACCATAACTCAAATGCATCAATTCTTCTAGGTCTTCCTTATTCATTCTCCAACTTTCACATGCCTATGAGGCAATTGAAAATACCATGGCTTGAATTAGGCACACCTTAGTCCTCAAACTGGCTTCTTTGCTCTTGAACACTTTAAAGCAGTCTTATGCCACAGATTTGTGTAATACAATTCGATATTTGATTTCTTGGCTGCTGCTTCCATGAGTGTTGATTGTGGATCCAAGTAAAATGAAGTCTTTGACAACGTCAGTCTTTTCTCCATTTATTGTTGCTGTTAGGTGCCCTTGAGTCAGTACTGACTCATAGCAACCTTATGCACAAGAGAATGAAATGCTGCCCAGTCCTGCACCTACCTCACAGTCGTTGCTACATTTGAGCCCATCTCTGCTGCTACTGTGCCCATCTCATTGGGGGTCTTCCTCTTTTTCTCTAACCCTCCATTTTACCAAACATGATATCCTCCTGTCAATGTGTCTGAAGTATGAAATACTAAGTGGCCATCCTGGCTTCCAGGGAGCATTCTGATTATACTTCTTCCAACACAGATTGGTTTGTTCTTTTGGCAGTCCATGGTACTTTTACTTTCAATATTCTCCTCCAACACCATAGCTCAAATGTATCAAATCTTCTGTGGTCTTCCTTATTCACTGTCCAACTTTCACATGCATTTATTATAACATGAGATTACTGAAAATACCATGGCTGGGGTCAGGCATGCCTTAGTCCTGAAACTGACATCTTTGCTCTTGAACATTTTAAAGAGGTCTTGTGCAGCAGATTGTTGCCCTAATGCAGTACTTCATTTGATTTCTTCACTGCCGCTTCCTTGAGTGTTGATGGTTGATCCGAGCAAAATAAAGTCTTTGACAATTTCATTCTTTTCTTGATTTATTGTAATGTTATTTACTGATCCATTGGTGAGAATTTTTGTTTTTTTTACATTGAAGTGCAACCCATATAGAAGGCTGTCATCTTAGATCTTCATCAGTATTTTAAGTCCTCTTTGCTTTCAGCCAGCAAGGTTGTATCATCTGTATATCACAGGTTGTTGATGAGTCTTCCTCCTATTCTGATACCATGTTTTCATGTAATCCAGCTTCCTAGATTATTTGCTCAGCATACAGATTGAGTAGGTATGGTGAAAGAATACAATCCTGGCACACACCTCTCCTAATTTAAAACTATTCAGTGTCCCACTGTTCTATTTGAACAACTGCCTCTTGGTCTATGTATAGGTTCCACATTAGCACAATTAAAGTGTTCCAGAATACTCATTCTCCACATTGTTGTTCATTTATTGCTCTGGTGCGGATTTTTGTTTTCTTTATATTGAGGTATCCATACTGAAGGGTGTCGTATTTGATCTTCATCAGTAAGTGTTTTAAGTCCTCTTCACTTTCAGCTGGCGAGGTTGTATCATCTGCGTATCACGAATTGTTATTGAGTTGTCCTCCAATCCTGATGCCACGTTGTCCTTCATATAACCCATTTTCTCAGATTATTTGTTCAGTGTACAGATCAGATAAGTATGGTGAAAGAATGTCATCCTGGTGCACAACCTTTTCTGCTTTCAACTATTCATTATACCCTTACTCTGTTCAAACAACTGTTTCTTAGTTTATATACAGATTCCTCATAGACATAATCAAATCTCCTGGAATACCCATTCTTCACAGTGTTATCCACAGTTTCGCGTAATCCACACAGTCAAAAGCCTTTGATTAGTCAGTAAATCACAGCTAAACATCTTTCTAGTATACTCTGTTTCCTGCCAGTATCCATCTGACATCATCCCTCCTTCCACATCCTTTTCTGAATCTGGCTTGAGTTTCTGGCAGTTCTCTATCAATGTACTCTTTTTTTTTTTTTTTAAATCAATGTACTCTTATAGCCATTTTTAAATTATCATCTTCAAAATTTTACTTGCACGTAATATTAATGATACTGTTTGATGTTTTCCACATTCTGTTGGGTCACCTCTCTTTGTAATGGGCACTAATATAGATCACGTCCAATCAGTTGGCCAGGTTTCTTGGCATAGATGAGTGAGTGCCTCCAGTGCTGCATGAATTTGTTGAAAGATTTCCATTTGTATTCCATCAATTCTTGGAGCCTTGTTTTTTGCTAATAACTTCAGTATAGCTTGGACCTCTTCTAGTACCATTGGTTCTTGATCATATGCTTTCTCTTGAAATGGTTGAACATCAGCCATTAATTTTTGGTACAGTGCCTCCATGTTTACTTTCTGTCGTCTTTGGATACTTTTGCATCATTCAATATTTAGCCCTTAGAGTCCTTCATTATTGCAAATAGAGGCTTGAATTTTTTTTCTTCCGTTTTTTTTCAGGTTAAGAAATGCTGAGGCTGGTTTTTTCCTTTTGATTTTTTAACTATAGATCTTTGCACAATCTCCCCTTGGAAATACTCTGTTCAACTCTTTTGATTCCTCATTTCTTCCATTCACTTTAGCATCTCTACCCTGGAAAGCAAAAGTCTCTGCTGACATCCACTTTGGTCTTTTCTTTCTTTCCTGTTGCTTTCCGCACAGATGTGTTCTTGATGTCATCCGACCACTCTTCTGGTCTTCAGACTTAGTGTCTAATGCATCAAAAAGGTGTCTATGGAGCAATTCTACTCTGTCGTACTAATCCCGCTGAGTCAGAATCAACTCAAGGTCATACAACAACATAGAAAAATTTGTCAATTTTCTGCAAGCATTATTTTAACATAAAATTTCTAGTATAAAATGGAATTTGCTTTGAATATTCTTAATATAAGGAGTCCTAGTGTGGTGTTATAGGATAAGCACTGGACTGCCAACTGTTAGTTAGGTCAGCTGTCAAACTACCAGCCATAACTTGGAAGCTCTATAGAAGTAACAACAACAACATTCTTAATAAAGACAAGAAATTTCCTGTTAGGAAGACCATATATACATACGGGAATGTTGTTAGTAAGTTGGTTCCGACTCATAACAGCCCTGTGTAGGATTTCCGAGGAACAGCTCATGGGTTTGAACGGCCAACCTTGAAGCTGAAACTGAACTTACAGTCCAGTGCATTATCCTGCAGTGCCACACCAGTACTCCACATATGTGGGTAGGGGATTCCTGTTCAGATGATGTTACATACATGTGACGTGTATGGGGAATTCGTTGTTTGTTTGTTTTTTTAAAGATGAAGGGGTAGTACATATTCCTTACTAGGCATATACAGGCAATAAATGAAAAGTTAACTGTTTTAACTGTTTCTCAGTGTGTCCAGGCTGATTTTCGTGAGGCATTTGGGTGGCGTCCTTGCAGTGGCCAACATCAGAGGAGGTGGCGAATATGGAGAGACGTGGCATAAAGGTGAGGTATTATCTCTACAGAAACACAAATCTGATGTCATCAGACCAGGGTTATGCTCAGCCTTTCTCTTTGAATGAGGTGAGGAGACTTTGGAGAACCAAAGCATTTGGGTTGACATAAAGTCAGGATATTTATAAGCACATTGCTGATATGAACAAAAAACCACTCAGTCTTTCCATATTTTATTTTCTCTCGTAATCTGTTTGTTGTTACATAATAACCTTTTCAAAGCTTTTCCAATAGACCATACTCAAAATTATTTTCTTTGAACAATGTTTGGGGTAACTTTTTATCTGTCACTGTCAGAAGTGAGTCTTGGAGGCCTTTTGGCTTGCTTTGTGTTGTCTTCTGTTAGCATTGCTTTTATAGTGCAGTTACTTGGTTATCTCTACAGACTACAAAACAGAGTGGCTATCCTTGTGCTTGTTTTCTCTGATCTTTCCAACATTGCTGAGAAATAGCCCCCTCCAGCATTACTGCTATGCTTATCATGTTGTTTCAGACATAAGAGCTAAGTCATTCTTCTTTTCTGACTTTAATAATCCCATCTCCTTTCGCGGGTCTCCTGAATCCTGAATCTAGCTGATTGAGGCTCTTGCTTCGGCTCTCAACCTCACACCCCAGATTATCACAATTTCATTAAAATGATCATTATTTCTAAAACACTTAGTCTCTTCTATTTGTTTCTATGTGATGCACACCCCTCCCCCAGGTTTTCGTGTGTCTGGTGATTTTCCGCAGGTGATGATCTTCACTTGCCTTCATCTGTGTCCTTGGGGTAGATATGGGACTGCATCTTCACTTCCGCCAGCCGCACACGCTTCTCTTCTCTCTCTACATCAGTCAGCAACTTAGGATATGAAAAGTCCCATCATGGTGAAAGTGCTTGAGGCTGGTCAGCACTACCAGGCAAGAGTGGCATCAGAGACCACCCTTTAACTCTCCGCATCCACCTGCTCTTCTCTGCCCTCCCAAACTGAGCCCTCAAACTCTGGTTTTCTGCATCTAACAAATCCGCCAAGATAAGGGTAGGGCTGTAAAGAACTTTTTCATAAATCTATTAAGTATCAAGATACAGGAAAGGCATGACCCAGTATGCATCCCAAGGGGTGACATCAAACTTGATGTCAAACTTTAATGAATAGGTATGATCAGGCCCTTGGCCTGCCTGCCATTATTGGATCAACTGTTGCCCAGAGTTATGCCCAGAGACTTTATTGTCATTGAAATTGCCTAGAATTCATTGTAAATTTTGCCCAGTATTAAAGTTTAATTAATTGCCTTAAAATCATATTGTGGAATGAAGATATTAAAAGATGACTGATGAAAGGAGAATAAAAAAGAATAAAGTCTCTGCATCTCATCTGTTTGAAATACATTCCAAATTCATATACTAAATCTGGATCCCTTCATCATACTTTCCAATCAAGATTGCCAGTGGTACATGTCCTGAAACACATGCCCATAGGCTATGACCCTTTCCTGAAAAAACCTGGATTCTTCATACACCCTTTCTGATCATTATGTTCCCACCCTGTTCTGACAAAGGAAGGCCTTTAGTCTTGGGCAACTCTCATTCTCTAATATTTATAATATTAATTGTTGTTATTAAGTGCTGTCAAGTCAACTCCGACCCATAGTGACCCTGTATAGGGTTTCCAAGGAGCAGCTGGTGAGCTTGAACCTCCAACCTTGCAGTTCAAATGGCTTTGCAGTCTGGCTCATTAACCCACAGCACCACACCAGGACTCCTGGTTAATCTAATTCATTCTATTAAGTAGAACCAACTTATTGTCCAAAAATCAAGGTGACAGGGATGGCCAATGGGTTTAAAGCTTTACTCAGACTAAAAATAGACTGTCCAAGTTTAGACTTGTTAAATATTAGAGACTATTAGGAATATTCTCGAAAGTTAGCAGTGATGGAGAATCCAGATATTAACCCAACCAGTTACAGCCAAATGATTTTTGACAAAGTGCCTAGGCACATTGCACGGGGAAGAGACAGTCTCTTTAACAAATGGTGCTGGCAGAACTGGAAAGAGATATGTAAAAGACTGAGACAAGACCTTCGCCTCACACCCTATACAAAAATGAACTCAACATGGATTAAAGATCTAAATATGAATCCTAAAATTATGAAGATCATCAATGAAAAAATAGGGACGAACGTGAGGGCGCTAATTCAGGGAATATTCAGACTGCCACACATTTTGAAAAATACACAAACAAAAATAGACAAAATAGACAAGTGGGACATATTAAAATTAACTTGTGTGCATCAAAAGACTTCACCAAGAGAGTAAAAAGGGAGCCCACAGACTGGGAAAAAATCTTCTGCAACGACATTTCAGATAAGGGACTCATCTCTAAAATATATAGGAAATTACTACACATCTACAAAAATAAGACAAATAACCCAATCAAAAAATGGGCACAGGATATGAACAGACACTTCACCAGGGAGGAGCTCTGGGTAGCCAACAAACATGAAGAAATGTTCACGATCACTAGCCATTAGAGAGATGCAAATCAAAACAACAATGAGATACCATCTCACACCAGCAATAAAAGCAAAGAGTAAAAGAGTTGAGGACAATAAATGCTGGCAGGGATGTGGAGAGACTGGGACACTCCTGCATTGCTGGTGGGACTAAAAAATGGTCCAACCTCTCTGGAAAACAATATGGCACTTCCTCAGAAGGTTGAAAATAGAAATACCATTCGATCCAGCAATTCCTCTACTGGGTATTTACCCACAAGAGAAACGAGCCACAACATGGGAAATTATATGCAAACCTATGTTCATAGCTGCACTTTTTATAATAGCAAAAAGTTGGAGCCAGCCAAAGTACCCATCAACTGAAGAATGGATAAACAAGCTGTGGTACATACACACAATGGAGTATTATGCTACCTTGAAAAATAACAAGGAAGCTGCATGCCACTTCCTAACATGGATGAACCTTAAGGGCATTATGTTGAGTGAAATCAGTCAGTCACAAAAGGAAAAATACTGCATAGGACCACTAATGTAAAAGACTAAGAAAAAGAACCCATACTAATCCACTAAAGTGGATTCCTAGTTGGTTAGTAGGATGTAGGGGTAGGGATAGGGGTGGGAGGGAAAGGTGGATCACAGGGCAGGGAATAGACACAGGATAATTTGGGTATTGGGTAGGGGGGCAAGATACAAGTAAGGAGAGGGGAATTGAAGAACAAAGCAGATGGGAGAACAATTAGACAGGTATGAATGGGCTAAATGGGACAGAGGTAAAAAACGATGTAGGCACAGCTTTGGAACAACAGGGCTCTGGAATACAGAGACTGAGACATGGATGGAATGGGGAAAAGGGGGGGAATAATGTTAAGATGCTTGGCTGTCTTTTGAATCATGGTTTTCCTTGCAATATATTATAAAACAGACACTGGAGAGGGAGAGAAAGGAATAACCAGAAATGTCAACGTGGAAAGCTTGTAAGCCCATCTTCTGCCTATAACTGATTGGAATACCTAAAATGGGGCTACAATGTGTCCAGTGAAGGAGGTTTCCTGAGGAGCCTCTGCATTACATGGGAGTATAGGTGGAAGCCCAAACTACATCCAGACCTTCAGGGACAGGACATTTCCCACTTAAAAAGACAAGCACACCAGCCGGGAGCAGCTAGAAAACCAGAAGATACTTCCTGAAAGAAGGAGCTACAGGAAAAATACAAAACAGTAAGGACAGTCCGACTGTTATCACAAGAACATACAGGTTGCTTGCCCAGAAGACATCAAAGCAAGTGGTTGGGTCCTCTCAGTGCAAATTCTCTTCCAAGACTAAGACGCAAGGGAAATAAACGCTTTGATTGGCAACCACACATGTCACCCAGAAGGTGAAGTGTTATCAGGACTGATTATGAGGGTCAGAAATCTAAAGGTGGACATTTTGTAGCAAGGAGGGGAGTGATTAACTTTTCAGTCTAGGAGCGGAGGACCCTAGGACCATCAATGGAGAAAAGCGGAGAGCGGGATCCTACCCAGAGAAGCAGTGAGGCCTGAGATGGAGGCAGAGAAGTCGACGTCAAGAGATGGAGTGGCTGGGGACTTGGGATCCGGAGAGGGAAAGGGGCTGAGGACTGTCGGGGGCTGGTGGGAGGGGTGCAGTTTTACAGGGTACACCCTTTGATTGGGTGAGGATGCATGGACGGGGTGGTAACTATGCCAATGAAATGATAGATGATAGAATGAATGTAAAATTAATGTTCTCCCATGTAGACTATCACACAATTCACAATAAAATATTTATTTAAAAAAAAAAAAAGCAGTGAATGGGTTGGAAGTGCACCATTTCTAGTCAACTATATTGAACATTGATACATCTAAATTCCATTCTGCTAATAGAGTTTAAAGTTTAATGCTCTTTAAAATATATAGTCATTGCCCCAACATGATATTATTCCTAGAAACTAAGTAAGCCTAGCTGTTCTAATTCACCAATAATTTCTTATTAAAACCTTAATAACATTTGTTTTCATATGAAAAAATTCTTCAGTAGCTCTACTTCATCTTTAATTGAATTTCTGCAGAAGTAGTTAATATCAAATATCTAATTAGATCAATCTGCTTTTTGTTCATTCCAAAGGCAGTTAGTTCAGACATCTGCGCCTTTGAGAGCTTGCCTTTGACTTTGGCCTCTATCCAGAGCAGAGATTTAGATACCCCAAGACGGTATAAACATTTCTCCACTACGGTTATTTCTGTGGTTTGGTACATTGGGGTGACTTACAGATGGTAAAGCCCAGTTCTCTGGAGAGGTGCTTGAGTCTTTCATTCAACAATGGAGAACCTGTCATAGTTTGCTACAGCACTGCCTCACTCCAATTCTTGCTCACGCTTGAAAGTAGCACCCAAAGGCAAACTTGTAGAAATGTATCTTCATCACTTGCCTATTTCAGACTTCTGCAAAATGAAGGACAACCAGTGTGCCCAAAGGGGCTTTCATCTTCCCAGAGAAGGAAGCCTGCCCTCCACCCTCCACCCACCTTCAGCTCCACCTTGTGTGCCAGAGTACAGGGCACTACTGAAGCTTTGATTTAATTCATTTTCTTAAAAATAGAGATTCTTCATGATTACATGCTTTCATACATTCATTCTCATGCTTCTTTCTCTGTCTGAACTAGTCTTCTGTTCCGCCTTTGGGACATTTGCCTTTTAAGTTTTAGGGACTTAGAAAAATACAAATCCAGCCTATGGATTAGAATGGATGTTTGAATGATGGATGTACACAAAATATATGTATGTAATGATGGATGTACACAAAATATAACAGAATTTAAATGGCGGCATCTGTAAATGTGTGGGGTTTTTTTAAGTGCCATGGAGCTAATAAGTTGTTTTTAAGTAGGTTTAGGGTTATCAATAGTTAAACTGTGCCCTACCATAATCTGAACTCTGTTTAGTTTCAACAGTTATGTTTTTATTTACTTTTAATTGATTCTCTTTCATCTTGGCTCCTCATAGGTGGCATCTTGGCCAACAAACAAAACTGCTTTGATGACTTCCAATGTGCTGCCGAATATCTTATAAAGGAAAGCTACACGTCTCCCAAAAGACTGACGATTAATGGAGGTTCAAATGGAGGCCTGTTAGTGGGTGAGAATTGGCTTTTATTCATGGTACTTACTAATTAACCCTACATGGTGCTGTCTATACGTAACGTGATGGACTGAACTCCGGGATGGCAGAAGTAGTGCAAAGGAAGCAAAACCCATTTATACTTAGACCTCCAATAAATGATATTTAAAGTCACTGAATCCATATCATACTAACTTGACTGAAAAGCTATCCCTGTCTGGCCTTGCCTCCTGCTCTGAACTCTTCTCCTGCCATGCTGTGGGCTGGACTGTGATTCTTTCCCACTGGGCAGGCTCCCTCTCCCCACAAACTGAACCCACAGGTGCCCAAGGTTCAGCCAGCCCTGAATCTGATCATCTTCCTGATTATGTTATTGAGAGTTTGATGATGTGCTCATCACTGAGCAGTTGTTGAATACCTGTATGTTGAATACCTGTAATGTTGAAGTGACTACAGAGGAATAAGCCATGAAGGAATATGATGTATACACAAAGGTAGACCATTCACAACTCAGTAGCTATGAAGTGGTTCACAGGAATGGTTCACATGTGCTGAGCACACTGTATGCCAGTGCTAAGCCCTGGACACATGCTCTCTTACTTGACATGCTACTGCACATGGTCTTATTTAGAGAGGAAGAAACGAGTACAGGGAAGTTGAGTAGCTTGTCCACTGTCACACAACTAGGAAATGGTAGTGCTAGGGATTGAGCGTACCATTGTGACTTTAGATACTGCCCTTTATAACTCACTGTGGTATTGCCTCTAAGCAACTTTTCCTCATTTTTTTATCATTAAGTTTTGCTTTCCTCTTTGCCTTTTATTAGCACAATATTATAATGAACATTTATGGTGACCCTAAGCTTTGCTTGCTGGTCCTACGTCCAGTGTCACTAGTGTCTGTTGTTGTTGTTAAGTGCTGTTGAACCGGTTCCAACTCATAGCTACTCTATATTGGGTTTCCTAGGAGTAGCTGGTAGTTTTGAACCACCAACCTTTCAGTTAGCAGTTCAGTGCTTGCCCTACAGCTTTGCCAGGATTCCAGGATCTATTGCATATGTGTAGAATAGCATGTATAATTCAGTTTAAAATTTATTAGTTTACCTCCTTTACATTATACCTTGAATAAACATTTTCTGATGAAGGTAAAATACAAAGAGCCAATAAAATTTGTACAGGGTGTTGATAAAATTCTAAAATATCAAATAATAATGTATTTGATCCATTCATTCAACATTCATTCATTGAGTACATCGATCTCCAAGGATTTGGCTCAGGATTTAGTATTAATAATTACTGAGATCAGAATTAGGGATGGGAACCAGGTTTTTGGCTCGACACATCACAAAGCCTTTGTTACTTCCTCACAAAGCCTCCCTTACATTGGGTTGTGTGCACCTATACTCATTTTATATAGTGCCTGAACTTTGTCAGCAACACTGATTACCACACTCTTTTGTCATTGCCTGTTCATATCTTCATCTGTTACACTAAATTCAGTCTTTATTCACTAATATATCCCCAGGTTTCATGCTTGGCACATAAATATTTGTTGAATGATCGGAAAAAGATTTAAGTATATGAAGAAGATAAATTTACAACAGAACAAGATGGTGTGCCAATATTGTTAAGAGCATTGAACTGGGTTTTAGACCCTGTTCTTTGTTCTGGCTTTGAAACTTGCTCCCAGAGTAGAGATGCTAAAGCAAATGGGGAAAAATGAGGAGGTAAAAGAGCTGAACAGAAAATTTCAGAGGGCAGCTCAAGAAGACAAAGTCAAATATTATAATGAAATATGCAAAAACCTGGAGTCAGAAAACCAAAAGATAAAAACATGCTCAGCATTTCTCAAGTCGAAAGAATTAAAGAAAAAGTTCGGGCCTCAACTTGAAATATTGAAGGATTCTCTGGGCTAAATACTGAATGACGCAGAAAGCACCATAAGAAGATGTAAAGTATATACAGAGTGCCTGTACCAAAAAAGAAATGGTAACTGTTCAACCATTTCAAGAGGTAACATATGATCAAGAGTCAATGGTACTGAAGGAAAAAGTCTAACATTCATGAAGGCATTGACAAAGGACAAACCTTTGGGAATTGATGAAATACAAATTGAAATCTTTCAATAAACTGATGCAGCCTTGGAGGCACTCACTCATCTTGGAAGAGAGCCATATTTGTGCCCATTCCAAAGAGAGGTAACCCAACAGAATGTGGAAATCATAGGACAGTATCATTAACATAACATGCAAGTAAAGTTTTTGCTGCAGGCAATTTAAACATGAAAACAATGATATATGACAGAAAGCTGCTAGAAGTTCAAGCCGGATTCAGACAAAGATGTCAGATGGATCTTGGCTGGAAGCAGAAAGCAGAGAATACAAGAAAGGTGTTTGCCTACACTTTATTGACTGCACAGACTTTTAGTTGTGTGGATCATGACAAGCTATGGACAACATTTGGGAAATGAGTATATCAGAACACTTAATTGTGCTCATGAGGAACCTGTATATAGATCGATAGACAGTCAAAATAAAGGGACACTGAGTGGTTTAAAATTCGGAAAGGTATGTGCTGAGGTTGTATTCTTTCATCATATTTATTCAATTTGTATGCTGAGCAAATCTTCCTAGACTGGATTATATGAAGAAGAACATGGCATCAGGATTGGTGGAAGACTCATCAACAACCTTAGATATACAGATGATACAAGCTTGCTTGCTGAAAGTGAAGAGGACTTAAAATACTTACTGATGTAGATCAAAGACCACAGCCTTCGGTATGGGTTGTACTTCAATGTAAAGAAAACAAAAATCCTTAACCCTGGACCAAATAAATAATACTCACATGAATGGAGAAAAGATAGAAGTTGTCAATTTTTTTTCATTTTGTTTAGATCAACTATCAACACTCATGGAAGCAGCTGTCAAGAAATCAAATGACGTATTGCATTAGGCAAATCTGCTGCACAAGACTTCTTTAAAGTGTTGAAGAGCAAAGATGTCAGTTTGAGAACTAGGGTGTACCTGATCCAAGTCATGGTATTTTCAATAACCTCATATGCATGTGAAAGTTGGACAGTGAATAAGGAAGACCATAAAAGAATTGATACGTTTGAGTTACGGTGTTGGAGAAGAGTATTAAAATCACCATGAACTGCCAGAAAAACAAACAATTTTTGTCTGTTTGTGTTGGAAGAAGTGCAACCAGACTGCTTACTGGAAACCAGAATGGCCAGACTTCTTCTCTGATACTTCAGCCATATTATCAGGAGGGACCCCCTGAAGGAAGACATCATATTCGGTAAAGTGGAGGGTCAGTGATAAAGAGGAAGATGCCCAATGAGGTGGATTGACACAGTGGCAGCAGCAATGGGCTCAAGCGTAGGAGCAACTGTGAGATTGGCACAGGCCCAGGTAATGTTTTTAGTTCTGTTGTGCATGAGGGCACTGTGAGTTGGTACCAGCTTGACAGCACTTAACAGCAACTGCCTTTGACTGGTACTAAGATCTTGAACAAATCCCTTAACCTCCCTCATCTCCTATGAACTCAATGTAGGATAGGAATAAGGGGCACAGGTTTTTCAGAAAGGCCTTGTAGCTTTTCAGATAGCATTCACCTATTGAGATTCACTTTAGATATGAATAAGTCCCCATCATTGATGAGACTATCCAAACCTTGAAAGATACTGGAGGGGTTGATAAAAGCATGTGAACCATTGGACAGATGATTGTAATGGTTTCTTCTTACTTTAAGAAAAAGGGCAACTGAGGTTCTGAAAACATTTAGGTATATTTTGTTTAGTTTTATATACGTGTCTAATGGTGGACCACCTTTGTGTGTCTCTTTTCTGTCTTGGTTTTTAGCTGCATGTGCAAATCAGCGTCCTGACCTCTTTGGTTGTGTTATTGCTCAAGTGGGAGTAATGGACATGTTGAAGTTCCATAAGTACACCATCGGCCATGCTTGGACCACCGATTATGGGTGCTCAGACAGCAAACAACACTTTGATTGGCTCATCAAGTAAGATCTTAATTCCTATTAGTGTATGTATGTTGTTATTTGATAATATTGAATACATTCAATAGGATAAATGTTTGATTCTTTGTCCCATTCAGTGTCTCCTATTTTTATATAATTTACTGCAAGGGTAAGAAAAGTGATAGAGACACTTCTCTGTCTTCCTTGCTTTAATTTGGTCTTTAAGTGGGGAAAAAAATTTAAGTTAAAACTAAACTACAAAGATAGGATAAAAAAAAGTCTAAAGATATTAGAAATTAAGGTTACTAATGGCCTGACCTTAAAGAGATTATCCAGGATTATCTAAGTCCCATGAGCCCTTAAAGGCAGAGGAGTTGACCCTCCATTGCTGGCTTTGCAGATGGAGGAAGGGACCTCTAGAAGTTGAGTACAATCCTCAGTTGACAATTACCAGAAAAATAGAACCTCAGTCCTACTGCCACATGAAATGGAATTCTGACAGCAACCTAAATAAGTCTGGAAGCAGATGCTTCCCAGTTTCCTGACAGAAAACAACCAATACCATCATTTCTGCCCTTTGATATTCAGAGCAGAAAGCTTAGCCAAGCCAACCCAGACTTCTGAATTACAGAGCCGCTAGATGGTAGGTCTGTGTTGTTTTAAGCTGAAAACTTTGTAGTAGTTTGTTATGAAAGCAGTCAGAAATTATTACCAGATACACTGCAATGGATTGACGCTCACAATCCAAATCATCTTCAGTATGCAGCTTCTGCAAAAAGGCCAGACTATGATTTGAAATCACCCTCTGGAATAGTATCTAATGTTTATAGCTCTTGCCAATCCCCTTGTTTCACTAGAGATTTGTTGTTAAAGCGCCGTGCAGTTGGTTCCAACTCATAGTGACCCTGTATAAGGTGTCCAGGGTTGTAAATCTCTTTGGGAGCAGAAAGCCTCATCTTTCTCCCAAGGAGTGGCTGGTAAGCTCAAACTGTGGACTTTATGGTTAGCAGTCCAGTGCTTACCCTGCAGAGCCACTGTGTTCACTTACTAGAGACTATGAAAGGATAAGCGTTACCTCATTTGTTAAAGAATAAAAAAAAAATTATGGTCCTGTTCTTAAAGTTACAGCCTTGTCTTACTTATTAAATCTTCAAGAAATCAGGAATCCTAATAGTAAGGAGAACTGCTGGTGTGGCAGTGTAAGATCAGCCTGGACTGCAGACCACAAGGTCGGAAGTTCAAAACCACAAGCTACTCTTCAGAAACCCTATACAGGGTCACTATGAGTCAGAATCGACTCTACGACACTTCTTATAACAGCGATCGTGAGAGTGGAGAATATATATATAATACTTCTTTTTCTAAATAAAGAAAAATAAAAACATGCAAGCACAATTAAACTTATCTTACCTTCTGAGTATAAGCATATATACTTGAAATTACAAATTGTGTTACTGAAGTACCGTATAGCATACCTCATTCATATGCTTCAACCACTTTGGTGATAACAGTGAGAAAAGGGCAGACCTTTAGATCCTCTTACCTGCTGTATATGGTACAAGTAGATGGCTCTGAAGTGAGCAAGAAGTATATGGTACAAGTAGATGGCCCTGAAGTGAGATCTAGAAAGGGCCTAGCAGGGAGCTGCTGGTGTCCAGCACCCCCAAATTAGGCCTAAGAAGCACCATCCTGAATCTTAAAATGGGTCCCCCCAAAACAGAGCTGGATTTGCAAGTTGCGAATTGGCTGGGTTAAATAAAACCTAACATTTCTTTTCTACAGACGTCTCAGAATATTTAATGTCTTAATGTAACACATGAATCTCTAAGGAGAAGAGTGTTATTCATAGTCAGAGTTCTCCAAACTTGTTTCACCGAAGAACTAACCCTTTTTTGAGAAATGGGTTGGTCATCAGAAGACAGGTCCAGTGCAAACCCACCCCCAACCCCCATTTGATGTGTTGAGAAACCAAATCTCAGAATGTTTTAACCTTAGCTTGATGAAAGTAAAACCAGAAAATGTACCATCGTTCTTTAAAATAAACTATGCTAATAAAGTAGTTGATCGTGTTCATTGAATACTGAATATTTTGTAAAAGCATGATTCCCTTTGGTTAAATGTAAGAAAAGGTCCGCGGCTATTTTTCTCACTTGTTTCCTTTAGCCTGACTTACCCTGGAAACACCTGCTTTGTACCTCAGATGGTGCCTCTTCAGCTAACTTGTTCTCCTTTGATCAAAGACACTCCCTTCACTGCTGGACAGTGAGATCCCGCAGATAGTTCCACAACCCAACTGAGGCTCCCCGGCTACAGACAAGAAACTTAGGCCCAGCGAGGACATGTGATGAAGGTGAACCTAGGATAGAGGTTTTACAGATGTTAAAAGGCAAAACTAAACTTTGCCTTATAGATTTCAAATTTTTCAACTAAAGAAAGACTTGCACTTTATATATGTATAGCTGAATGTAGAACCTGTTTGCAAAAGATAATTATTAGTCCACGGGGTAGCAGATGAAAAGCCAGTCTAGAGAAATTGAAAATACTCAACTCTAGACAGAAAGTATGTATATCATTGCGTTATTTCAACAGCCAGGTGAGCTTCCTTCTTACACAGTTTTCCAGAGTGGAAGTCAAAGAAACCACACAGCTCCCTCCCAGTTTCCAATAGCGTTTGCCAGCCATAGCCTAAATGACGTAGCAGTAGTTGCTTATGTGCTAGTTAGCAGGAGTCGTCTTTCCTAGTGAAGTTAAACTGATTAACTGCTCAGGTAGTGAACTCCTCCACTTTAGATATCCAGCCTCACAAAAGGATCTTTGCTTTTCAGATATTCTCCACTGCACAACGTCAAGTTGCCAGAGGCAGACGATGTCCAGTATCCGTCCATGCTTCTCCTCACAGCTGATCACGATGACCGTGTGGTCCCACTTCACTCCCTGAAGTTCATCGCCACCCTACAGTATACCGTGGGCCGTAGCCGGAAGCAAAGCAACCCCCTGCTTATCCATGTGGACACCAAGGCAGGTCACGGGGCGGGGAAGCCCACAGCCAAAGTGATAGAAGAAGTCTCAGATATGTTTGCATTCATAGCACGGTGCCTGAGTATTGACTGGATACAGTAAATGGACTTGACTGCTTCCTCCTGACTGCCACAGAAAACCTCAAGGGCTTTTCCACCATTATGACTGAGAAGCCATTTGGCGTATTGTACACCCATATGAGCATTATTCCTGCACTCACAGGCTACAGTTGAACAGAACTTCTGTGGGAATTTTATCTTTTTTAGGCTTCTCCTTTTTAGCAAGCCCTGGGAGTTTCTTTCCACCCTGTCCAAGTACATGTTTTTTCGGAAGGCATGTTTGGATAAGTAGCTAAGTGGCAGCCAACATGTTGTGAGTAGTAGATTACTGAATTCAGAGTCATAGTCGGGATACTTCATATATAACACCTCAGTGGAACTTGCTTCTATAACCCTAACCAATATATCTTTAAATAAAAGTGAAAACTCTACTCATAGAAAAGACTTCTTTGCAACAATAATAAATGTTATTTAAGAATGAGAGGCTTTATTTTGGGTTCCTTTATGTTGAGGGGCAACTCATCCTGGATCTTGTTGCTTTTCTGCAGGAACAAAGCATTCTGAATGTCTCTCTGTCTGCAGCAAGTTCTTTTCCAAGCGGTTGAGCCATAGAATGTAAGCACTGAAAAGAAGATGAGCTCACCCACCAACTGCCACGTATATGGGAGATGAACTGCTAGCAGTGACTGACTGCCCTCTATGTTAACTTCTCAGGGCACTTCCATTTGGATATTCTCCTTTCAGTGGGAACTGCACTGAAAATGTCAGGCTACTCTTCTGTCTTGCCTTTTTGTCTGTCTGTTAATTTGGTTACAGAGTATTCCTAGAAATCAGAGCTCTATGGATATAAGACTTAAAATCAGAGTAGTAAATTATCCAAACATAACTTTACCTAAGTTTACCTTACAGTCAGAGTCCTGGTGTGGCATTGTGGGTTAATGTGCTGGACTGCAAGGTCTGTGGTTCAAGCTCACCAGCCAGTCCTCAAAAACCCTATACAGGGTTGCTATGAATCAGAACAGACTCAATGGCCCTTATCAGCAACAACAAACCTTACAGTCACACATTTCAGCATTTTCCAGCTTATTTTCCCTCATAGACCATTTTCTGGAAATAGAAATTTTGTTGTTAGTGCGGTAGAGTTGGTTCCGGCCCATAGTGACCCTGTGTAGGGTATCCGAGTGAGCTTGAACCCCTGACCTTGTGGTTCAAACAACTTTGTAGTCCAGCACATTATCCACAGCGCCACACCAGGACTGCAGAAATAGAAATAGGCATACTTAAAAAAAAAAAGTTGTACGCGTTCGTGAATTTGGAAATCTAGAGAGTTCAGAGTCCAGGTGTGATGCTGTAGGATAAGCACTGGACTGCAAGGTCGGTTTGAATTGCAAGGTCAGCAGTTTAAATTCATCAGCTGCCTCTTGGAAACCCTATACAGGGTTTTTTCATGCGTCTTTAAAGAAGTATATGTTGTTACTGTAGTTAGATGCTATCAAGTCGGTTCCAACTCAGAGCCACCCTATGTACAACAGACTGAAAATCTGCCAAGTCCCGTGCCAGCCTCACAATCTTTGCCATGTTTGAGTCCATTGTTACAGCCACTGTGTCAATTCAGTAAGGATCTTCCTCTTTTCCACTGACCTTCTACAAAGTATGATGCCCTTTTCTAGGGGCTGGTCCCTCTGATAACATGAGACTAAGTCTTGCCATTCTCACTTCTGGGGAGTTTTTCTGGCTATACTTTTTTCAAAAGAAATTTGTTCATTCTTCTAGTTACAACTATCCACTACCATCAACTTGGTTCCAACTCACAGAAATACTCTAGGACATAGTAGAACTGCTCCCTACGGTTTCCAAGGCTGTAAATCTTTACTGGAGCAGAAAGTCTCATATTTCTCCTGGTTCTTGTAGCAGTACATGTTATATTCCATATTCCTTGCCAACACTGTAATTCAGATGCATTAATTATTTAGTTCTCCCTTATGCATTGTCCAGCTTTTGCATGCATATAAGACAATTGAAAATACTATGGCTGGAGTCAGGTGTACCCTAGTCCCCGTCAAGTCAACATCTTTCATTTTTAGCACTTTTACAGCAGATTTGCTCAGTGTAGTATGCCATTTGATTTCTGCTATTTCCAGGGGCACTGATTGTAGATCCAAGTAATATGAAATCCCTGATAACTTCAGTCTTCTCTCCATTTGTCATGACATTGCTTATTGGCTCTGTTGTGAGGATTTTTGTTTTCTTTACATTGAATTGCAATCCATACTTAAGGCTGTCATTGTAGTCTTTGCTCTTCATCAGTACTTGCTTTAAGCCCTCTTTGCTTTCAGCAAGCAAGGTTCTTGCAGGTTATTAGTTTTCCTCTAATCCTGATACTGCATTATTTATATAATAATTACATAATAACAATTACCATCTATTTTATGTAAAGAATTTTAGCTTCATATAAAATAGCTTAGTAGATGACTTCAGTGTTCCAATAACTTGTACTTTTCCAGAAAGGCCCTTCTATGTATAATAAGCTCTCTCTCTCTTGGTCTCCCAAATTATGGACCAAAATTAGACACAGCTTTTTCTATCAAGCATGTCACTGCAAGCCAAGCACAATAGAAAGGTTTGCTTTTTATCCTCTAGAATCATGCTTTCTACTACTGTTTGTTTAAAAAAGTGCTGTACTTGATGTGCTGTTATTGAACATTGAGTCACTGTATGTCCCCTAGAGAAAGAGGCTGCCGCTAGCTGGCAGTGCATTCAGAGACTGCTGTATCACCGTGGATCCAGAGAGATCCCAACACTAGCTAACTGCTGTACAACCATTGATTAGCTTGGCAGAGGGGAGAGAAAACAACAATAGAATGCATTTGCACAGTTAAGCCAAAGAATGCCTCTTTCCTAGTGCAGCTAGGTCATTGGGTGTGCTGACAGCTGAGTTGTCCCTACTAGCATATTCAAGGTTGTACAGAATTCAACCATGCTTTCCAGCTGAGGTCTCCTTCAGAACAGCAGAACGTAGAAGTCAAGTGTGCAGGGTCTGAGCTTCAGAAAGAGGCCAGTCAGGCGTAGGATCAAATCCCAACTCTGCCACTTATTAGTTGGTGATGATGAGGAATGAACAAGGTAGAAGGTATAACATAGAATTGGCCTCCAATTTTGAGTTCCCTTTCCCAAGCTAGCTTTCATATCTAGATTTTAGTGGGACAGCTGATTCCACCAACTAAAGGTCATCTTCTAAGCCTTAAACACTGGAAGTAAACCTTGAGGCTAGGGTCCTTCTCATCCCAATGATGATACAAGAAAAAGTATCAGGTGGTCTTTATCACAGGGCCTTGTTGAACATGCCGTAGAGCATTTGTTAACTTAGTAGCATAAAGTTAGTCACGTTAATCACATACAATATGCATAAACCTAGAATATTGTAAAACTTTGTAAATAATCATGTTTTATCATTATTCCCACTAAAGAAAGCCTAAGTGGAGTGCTGGTTTCCTAGGGCTTGCGTCTACTACTGCAAGTTAGGTGGCTTAGAAAAACAGAAATTTATTCTCTCAGTTCTGGAGACCAGAAGTCCAAACTAAAGGTGTCATCCAGGCCAGGTTGCTTCTGAAAGCTCTAGGGGAAAATCCTCCCTTACTCTCATTACTCTCACCTAGCTTCAGGTGGATTTGCTGTCATCTTCACATCTCCCTACCTCTGTTTCTCTGTGACCTGTCCCATCCTTTCTTCTCTTCTTCTTTTTTTTTTTAAAGATTTTTATTGTGGATTGAGTGAAAGTTTACAGGCAGATCATCTGTTTTACATTCAACAAATCATACACTTTGTTTCATTACCATGATTATAATTCCCTTCATGTACCATCAGTTAACAGTATTTCTCTCTATTCACTGTAGCTCTTTTAAAAAAAAAAGAACACTAGGGCATTATATAATAATTTACACCACCAAAGGGCACCTTCTGCAAGTCTGCCTCCAGGCCACCAGCTCTCAGTCCCTCTCTTCCCATGAATCTAGAGTCCTCAGCTGCTCCCTCTCTCCATGTCCCCATCTCTGGATAAGGTCTCGCATTCCGCTTTTGCTCTTCTCCCTTGATGATCCTAGGGTCCTTAGTTACTGGACTGTAAGATTAACTACTCCCCAGTTTTTGTTACAAAACTTCTGCCTTTACAATTGTGACGGTCGCAATTAGTCATGGTGACAATTACTCACTACTGAATCATAAGAATCTTGTCCCCATCTCTTTTAACCAGACCCATCTAGACAAGATGAAAACTATTCAGTGGGGACTCTTTCTTTTCCCCACACAGTCTTAAACTAAACTCCACCTTGAGACCTTGTAAGCCAGTCACTTCGTGCCTTTATTGCCCCCTCATTTTAAGTAGCCAATGTCTAAGTTGCCCATCCCGATCTCTCCTGTGTAGAGAGGGGATAACAGTGATAACTTGATGTGAAGACTCCTTCCCTCTCTGTTGGTATTTAGAGTTACTACCTCCATGAGTATAGGTCAAGTTCATCAAATTGTAGCAATTTATCCTCGTTTCCTTTATCAAACATTGTTTTTGTCCTTTTTTTTTTTTTTTATCTCTAGTCGAGTTCAAGCCATCGAGACTAGGTCAAATGGGTACTCTCTGAAACTTTAGGTGTTCTTCTGCGCCTCCTCTCAGTTCATATCAGCTGGATGCTTCACTCTCAGCTCTAGCCCTCTGTGGTTATGTCCTTGTCCATGGGCTCAGGTGTCCCCAGGTCTCACCACACTTTGTGGACCAACCAGCCCTTCCTCTTCTCTCTCTCATCTCCAGGTCAATGGGAGTTCATGGAACATGGTCCAACTCAGCCCATTGTTTCATTGCTGCCTTTCCCCCTCTTCCACTCACCAGTAAACCAGTGTGGTCGGCAGCAAGCTTACATGTCTGTTCATCTCGAGGTCCTGAATTTACTGCATTTGCAAAGGCCCCAAATAAGGCCATATTCTGCAGTTCCCAATGGACATGAATTTTAGGAGGACACAAATTCAACCTACTCTAGCCACTCACCCATAACTGGTGCTGCTAGTTTGAAAACACTAGGTTTCAGCTAAGGAAGACTGTCACTAACCATTTTGTAACCAGTATCTGTGTTCATCAGACAATTTTACCAGTCTCAGGGAACTCCCCAGGGCAAACCACATAACTAGTGTCCAGAAGGGTAACAAAGAATCAAAGAAAATTGGGTCAAAACGAGGCTGGAAAGCTGTGAGGGAGGCAAAGAAGTGATGGTCAGCACAGTGAACGAAGACTGAGACTGATGCATGAGGCACATTTAGCTGTACTTCATACATATCTATTAGTATTACAGGGGTAGGAGCATGCAGAAAGCAGACCAAAGCTTTGCTCTCATGTCATTGATCCTCCAGGGGAGGAGGCAGATGGTAGATTATCTTGATGAACTATGGCCAGCACTATATGAGTATGAATATGTGTGTCCTCACCCAATCTTATGAAGGAGTCCTGGTATACTACAGGATAATGCACTGGAACACAAGAATGGTTTGAACTGCAATGTTGGCCATTCTAACCCACCAGCTGTTCCTCAGAAACCCTAGACAGGGTCGCTAATGAGTCAGAACCAACCCCAAGGCACTTAACAACAACTGCACTCTTACCCACTCCTATAAACTAGATAATAAACAGAAAATGTAATGTCAGGAATTAATAAACACAGTGAAGAGCTAGAAAGCAGAACTAGTGAGTAGTGTATAAGGGGGGCTGTTTTACTTATGGAGATCAGAAAGGGCTTCTTTGAGGAAGCAATTCAACGAAGACCTAACATAAAGATGGGAGCGAGCAATGGACAGCGATTTGTGGAGGACAGCGTTCTAGGCAGGGCCAAGGTGGGAGAAAGAGCAGGACAGCCAGTGTAGATGGAGTAGGAAACACGAGTGATGGGAGTGGGGAAGAATGAGCAGAGAAGCGTACAGGGACCTGGGAACAGGTGGGGAACTGACTGTAGGGAAGTCTGGGGAGAAGCAGGACCACTTAAAAGGTCTTACTTAGAACTTTAAAGATTTTTGGAGTCAGGGCAGCAGGAAACCACAAACACAAAACATGTGCTGCAGCATTGAAGCAACCCCGTAACAGTGTGTTAAATGAAAGATACTAGCCACATGTTATATTACTCCATTTATATGAAATATCTGAAAAAGACAAAGTAGATTAGTAGTTGACTGGGATTTGGAGTGGGAAGGAGGATTAATGTATTTCATCCTAGGGTATGAAAATGTCCAAAAATTTAATTATAGTGGTCATTACACAACTCTGATAGTGTAGTGTTTACAAATCTGGCTGCTAACCTCAAGGTCGGCAGTTCGAAACTACCAGCCGTTCTGTGGGAGGAAAATGAGGCTTTCTGCTCCCATAAAGATCTACAGCCTCGGAAACCCTGTGCAATACAGCAGTTCAAATCCACCAGCTTTTCCTTGGAAACCCTAGGCAGGGTCACTATGAGTCGGAACACACTCAACAGCACTAAACAGCAATAATAAAGTAGCTTAAATAAACTGTGGTGGTGAAACAAAGACATTTTAGCAAATGAGTCTCCAAGAATAGACACCTGGAGAATTGCAATGTCAAGTAGGAAAGGCAGGTGACAGGGAGCAACTGAGATAAAAGCTTGTGTATCAGGCTTGGGTAAGGAGAACAAGGACTATTTTGAGCAGTGGTCCTTATGTCAAGAGCTTACATCACGGGGCAAAGCTATCCCTCTCCCGCTCTACAGATTTTGCTCCTGTAGATGAGATGCCAGCCTGCTGATACCATGTCCTGAAAATAGCACCTTGAACCCAAGTCCACTGGCTTCATTCTGCTCCGAAGCTCAGGTGCTTCTGCAAAAGCAGAGGTCCTGCAGCGCCTGGAATGTAGGGAGACTCAAGTACAAAGAGGTGCATGTACTGCTGGGTAAACAACTGCAAAAGCCATTGTTAGTTTTGCTGGGCAACAGAAAATAATCACGTGTCCTGGTGTGGCACTCTAGGATAAGCACTGGACTGTAAACCTCAGGGTCGGCAGTCCCAACCCACCAGCTCCTCATTGGAAACTACTCGGGGTTGCTATGAGTCTGAACAGAGACGCGACGACGGTACTTAACAACTATAATGTTTAGTGATTTACAATTCATTGGTAATTTAGGTCTAAAATTAGATCTAGCTTATTAACTTTTGATCCCAAAGAATTGAAGGCTTTAGGAAATATCAATAGAAAGAGCTTACAATCATTTTGAACAGGTACTCAAACCAGATTAACCTGAAAACAATCTATTTTCATGGTTCTGGACGTATGCAGTGTGTATCAGCTTAACAGTCCATTTCATTTAACCACATATACCAGAGGGCTTCAAAAAGTTCATGGAAAAATCCATTATCTTTCAATTAATTCAGTTTTTCCATGAAGCCCCCTCATACATCCATGATCCCATCGGTTTTCATTGTGCTTTGTTATAAAAGAAAACAGCTTTCCTTTGGTTTTAGTTCCATAGGATAAGCACTGGACTTGCTAACCACAGGCCTCTCTCAGAAACCCTATTTAGGGTTGCTATGAGTCAGAACCAACTCAAGGGCACTTAATAGCAACAACAATGGTTTTAAGGAGCCCTGGTGTGGCACTGCAGGATAAGCACTGGGCTGCTAACCACAAGGTTAGCAGTTCAAACCCACCAGCCTCTCTTAGAAACCCTGTATATACGGAACCAATTTGAAGGCACACACAATGGTTTTAAAGATCCCAGATCCAGACTCTTGCAGCACTGGACCATGTGTGGAATGTAGGCAGAGGACGTAGCTCTGCGTGCGACCTCTCAGGCTTTGCCTGGCGGGCAGGTGGGCGGTGGCGGGGAGGCCCTGGCTGGTCCTGCTGCTCAGGTGGGCAGAACAGCAGACAGGGCAGGACTGGACACACTCTGCCTCCTTCCTCACTCACCTTCCACTCCCATCACCACCCTCTGCTAGCAGTTCCAGCAGCAGCAACAGTGAGAGCAGCCACACCAGGACAATGGGAAGCTGGCTCCCACAATGCCCAAATCTTAGCACTTCCTGTCTCACAGAATGTGTGGTGCACATTAAGCAACACATACCTGTCTACAAGGATAAGTCCAAAAATGTATGGTGAACATTCATCAATACATATATGTATTTTAAAAGCCATAGAAAACTTTGTTGTTGTTGTTGTTGTTAAGTGCCGTCGAGTCGGTTCTGACCCATAGCGACCCTGTACAGGGTTTCCGAGGCTGTAAATCTTTACGGGAATAGAAAGCCTGATCTTTCTCCCGCGGAGCAGCTGGTAGTTTCGAACCGCTGACCTTAAGGTTCGCAGCCCGATTCGTAACCACTATGCTACCTAAACAAAAATGTCAAAATGTGAAGCTTTTGCTTCTCAGTAGATCCTCCATCTAGATCTATATACGTCTGGAGGCAGTGTTTCCATCTTTCTAACGGTTCTCTTCGATTTACACTGTATAACAATGGCCACTTATCCATAAGGACTCAAATCATGTTCCTTTGAGTCTGGAGAGCAAAAAGTCTGAAAGGGCAAGATCAGGGCTGTTGAGTGGATGGAGTAAACTCTTGTAGGACAGCCCTTTGCTATCCCTGAAAGAATGAGCTGGTACTTTGTCATGATAGAAAAAAATTAATTCCTTAGCCTTTTTCTCACCAAGGCAGTTTTCACTTTTCTGAAAACTTCTGCATTTAAACTCTGTGTCCTTTGAGGAAATCTATCAAGATTACCCCTTTGGGCTTCTATAAAAAAAAGTCACAGTATCTTCTGAGCTGGCATCATGGCATTATATATAACTATACCAGCAGATCCTCTCAGAAGCCACTATTTTGATTGGACCTTATTTTTAAAAGCACTCTAAGGAGACTCTTGTTGTTAAGTGCCTTTGAATTGATTCTAACTCAAAGCGACTCTGTATAGTTTCTCCAAGGAGTGGCTAGTGTGTTTGAACAGCCAACTCTTCTGTTTAAACTGACCTTGCAGTCAAGTGCTTATCCTATAGCACCATATCAGTACTCACTAAGGAGACTTATTGTTGTTGTTGTTCTTAAGTGCCATTGAGTTGGTTCTGACTCATAGAAACCCTGTATAGGGTTTCCAAGGAGCAGATGGTAAATTTGAGCCACTGACTTTGCAGTTCAAACGGACCTTGCAGTCCAGTGCATTATCCTGCAATGCCACACCAGGACTCCTAAGGAGACTTAGACAAGTGTATTACTGCAGCTATCCACTAACCATAGAGACATGTTTCACCCCTTTTTGCTTGGAATAAACCAAACCCATGTGTGTATGTATTGGAACCCTAGTAACAATACATTTTGACTTATCCTGGTATATGAGAGTGTTTAAAAAAGTTCATGGGGAATTTTCATTATCTTTAATTCCACAAACTTTTGAAACTGGATCATATTTAGAGAGTGAGAGGTTCATTTCAAGGAATTGGATAACATGACTTCAGGAACCTGACAAGTCCAAGATCAAGTCCAATGATGAGCTGGAAACTCCAGCAGAATTGAATCTCAAAATCCATAGGTCAGGTGGCAAGAAAAGAGTGTTCTGGCAAAATGTCTCTTTAATGTTTGGACAGAGAACCCACCCTAAGGAAACTCCCATTTTGCTCTCTAAGCCTTTAACTGATTGATTGAAGCTTGCCCACATTATGGAAAGTAATCTGCTTTACAAGGAACACCAGTGGTACTGCAGTTAAGTGCTTGATTGCTTACCAAAAGGTTAGCAGGTCTAACCCATCAGTCACTCCATGGAGAAAGCTGTGGCAATTTGCTTCTGTAAAGATTTACAACCTTGGAAACCCTATAGGGCAGTTCTACTCTATCCTTAAAGGTCACTATAAGTCAGAACTTAACAACAACAAAAATTTACCACCGTGGAAACCCTACACAGGGTCACCGTGAGTCAAATCAACTACTTGGCATACAAGCACCATCACCATTTCTAGGTATGCCTCCTGTTTTTCCACTTCACTCGATCTTCACTATACTTTATAAATTGTCTTCCTGATCCCAAGTCTTGCTCCCCTGAAATTCCATCCCCTCAATGATTTCAGATTGGGCTTTAAAAAGCTAATATGATCCAATCACCTCTCAATTAGAGCCTCCAGTGGCTCCCCAATGCCCTTAGGCAAATATGATATGTGCACAATCATGGTGGGATGAATTGGTGAAAAAGGAGCCCTTGAGTAGCTTAACAAGTCAGTCTCCCACCTGCAAATAGGAATCACCTGAAGAGCTTGTTAAAAACACAAATCCATGAGTCCTACACATAGTGATTAGGATTCAGTAGAAGGGTCCCAGGATCTGCATTTTATCAAGTTCCCCCAGGTAATTCTGGCATTGAGGTTAGATAAGGAATCACTGATTCAGCACACCAAAATTATCTGGTTTTTAGGGGGAACTGAAAACATTTTTCTCTATGTTCCAAATTGCTGTAATGCTGCTATTTTATGTAATTTATAATAAATAAATGTATTCATATAATTTATTTTAAATTACCTAATAGTCCCAGCTTTCACTTTAAAAATCAGTGGCATGCAGATACACAGTACCAAATGTAATTTATATAAGTATATATGTAACTTACTTATTTTAAATTACATTATACTAAAGGTCCTGGTGTATTCACAATTCTGTCGAATTTGCCTATGACAGAGAGCTTCAAAAAGTTTGTGGAAAATGGAATTAAAAGATAATGGAATTTTTCCACAAACTTTCTGAAGTCCCCACATATTATAATTATATTACAATTTTTCTTACTTAAATTGTGATGCCACCACTAGTTTGTCATACATGGTAGGTTGCATATTGCTGTGATTCTGGAAGTTATGCCACTGATATTTTTAATACCAGCAGGATTACCCTTGGTGGACAGATTTCAGATGAGCTTCCAGACTAAGACAGACTAGGAAAAAGGAGAGACAGATTACTTCCAAATACTTAGTCATTTAAAACCCTATGAATATTAATGGAACACTGTAAGATAGCACCAGAATATTGAATACTGAAACATAATGAAGAGCACCAGAATATTTTCAGATACCTTCTTGTTGTTAAGTGCTGTCGAATCAGTTCCAATGCACTGTTGTTGCAGTTAAATGCCGTCAAATCAGTATTGACCCATAGCGACCCTATGTACAACAGTACGAAACACTGCCCAGTCCTGGGCCAACCTCGCAATTGTTGCTACACCTGAGCTCATCGCTGTATAGGAATAAGGTTTCCAAGGTTTTCTGTATAGGGTTTCCAAGGAACAGCTAGTAGGATAGTCCAGAAAATGAACCAATATTTGAGTACATTCAAAAGAGAGATGATCTAATGGAATGCAGATATCATCGGACAATACCATTAACATCTCATGCAAGTAAAATTTTGCCGAAGATAGTTCAAAAACAGCTGTAACAGTACATAGACAGGAACTTTCAGAGGCTCGAGTCGGATTCAGGAGAGGACATGGAATGAGGGATATCATTGTTGACGTCAGATGAATCTTGGCTGAAAGGAGAGAATACCAGAATAATGTTTAATATGCTTTATTGATTACACAAAGACTTTCAGTTATGTGGATCATGACAAGCTAGAGACAACATTGTGAAGAATAAGTATTCAAGAACACTTAATTGTGCTCATGAGGAACCTGAAAATAGACAAAGGAGCAGTTGTTCAAACAGAACAAGGGAACACTGTGGTTAAAATCAGGAAACGTGTGCACTAAAGTTGTATTCTTTCACTATACTTATTCAATATGTATGCTGAACAAATAATTTAAAAAGCTGGATTATATGAAGAAAAATGTGGTATCTGGAATGGATGAAGACTCATTAACAACCTGCAACATGCAGATGGAACAACCTTGCTTGCTTAAAGTGAAGAGGACTTAAATTACTTACTGATGAAGATCAAAGACCACAGCCTTCAGTATGAGTTGCTTTGTAACTCATACTGAATAATGTAAGTAAAACAAAAATTCTCACAACTGGACCAATAAATAAGATCCATATACATGGAGCAAAGATTGAAGTTGTCAAAGATTTCATTTTGCTCAGATCAACTATTAAAACTCATTGAAGCAGCAGTCAAGAAAGCCAAAGACATATTACATTAGGCAAATCTGCTGTACAAGACCTCTTCAAAGTGTTCAAGAGCAAAAATGTCATCTTGAGAACTATGGTGGGTGCGCCTGACCACAGCCAGGGTATTTTCAATAACCTCATATGCATGTGAAAGTTGGGCAGTGAATAAAGAAAGACATGGAAGAATTGATGCATTTGAGTTATAGTGTTGGAGGAGAATATAAAAAGTATCATGGACTTCCAGAAAAACAAACATTTGTGTTGGAAGAAGTACAGCCAGAGTGCCCCTTGGAAGCCAGGATGGTGAGACTTCATCTCTCATACTTCGAACATATTATCAGGAGGGGCCAGTCCCTGGAGAAGGACATCATGCTTGGTAAAGTGGAGGGTCAGTGAAAAAGAGGAAGACTCCCAATGAGATGAACTGGCACAGTGGCAGCAGCATGGACTCAAGTGTAGCAATGATTGTGAGGTTGGCACAGAACTATGCAGTGTTTCATTCTGTTGTGCATATGGTTGCTATGAGTCGGTATGGACACAACACCACCTAACACCGACAACAAAATAGGTGATTATTTTATTTCCTAAGACATGACATTTCATTCAGTGTGGTGTGGCTGTAACTCTTCTGGTATCATAAAGTCCTAATGTCTGATTTTAAAGGTCTTGACTGCTTCCAGGGTCCTGGTATGGTGGTGTAGGATAAACATGAAACTGCTAACCACACAGTCAGCTGCTCCTCAGAAACCCTGTACAGGGTCACTACGAGTTGGAACTGACTCAAAGGCACTTAACAACAACAAACTGCTACCTACACCCAAAAAATAAATCTACTGCTGTCCAGTCAATTCCAACTGTTAGCGATCCTATGGGACAGAGTAGAACTGTCCCTTATGATTTCCAAGGCTATAAATCTGTTCAGAAGCAGCCTGCTGTATCTTTCTCCCTCAGAGCAACCAGTGGATTCAAACTGCCCATTTATCATTAGCAGCTGAGTACTTTAGCCACTGCACCAGCAGGTCTCCTTCAACTATTTCCAGTGTTCAGTTAATACAGATCTGGTCCACAGATTTTAAAACTCTGACCACGCAGTGTAAGCAGCTCTAGAGTACAGGATTTGCCTTTTATCTTAGCACCTTGTGCTAAGTTTGAAAGGCAAATCTAGTCAGTTTATCTGGTGCTAAACATGTCTTCTTAGCCAGTCATTCCCATGTTCTTCTAATTTAAATTTAAATTAAGCAATTAAATATATATATATATATATAAGCAAGCCGTTGTTTCTGTCAAGTTCATTCTACTTTTGTAGGGGTCAGGACTTGACAGAACCCCTTTATCAGAGTTATGTAAGCGTCAGCATAATTCTTAACACTGTAACCCTTGACATCATTTTCAAGAGGTTGCAAAATGCACGTTATGCCAGTGAAATTTAGAGTTCAAGTTAAATATAAACACATTTTTTTCTTCCAAAAAATGTATAAGATGATGGTATTTAATCACACTACTTTAGACATACATATACTTCCACTTCTGGTCTTGCAGATTTGCAATTCAACATATGAAGACAATTCTGACAGAGAGGAGACAGGGAAGCCTAGGGATCAGTTTGCATTGGCTTGTTGTAGCCTGTAGCTAAACCATTCCTTAGTTCCTTTGTTCTGAGTCAAAATCACCTCAGAATATAGCCTCTGCTCAGACCTAGAGGCAATTGCTTCATCTCCTCTTCCTTAGTTATTTCTTGTGAGAAATGTTTTGTTTGTTTTTTTTACTGTCAAAAAATCTGGGGGAGGGGGTGTAATTATGACAAAATTATGATTGAAAAATGCAGTCTTCTGTAGGCAATACTTTTCTGTTTTAGTTACTGAGGAAAATACAGATGTTGGAATCTGTTCTTTATCACATACCCTGATTATATGCAAAAGCAAAGAATTTTCAATGAACCAAGTTATGATTATTATTCTCACAACTGGACTAATAAGTAACATCAGGGTCATTGGAGAAAAGATTGAAGTTTTTAAAAACTTCATTTTGCTTGGATCTACAATCAGCACTCATGGAAGCAGTAATCAAGAAATCAAACAATGTATTGCATTGGGCAAATTTGCTGAAAAAGATTTTCTTAAAGTGTCAAAATGCAAGCATGTCACTTTCAGGACTAAAGTGCACCTGACCCAAGCCAGGGTATTTTCAATTGCGTCATATGCATGTGAAAGTTGGACCATGAGTAAGAAAGACCAGAGAAGATGCATTTGAATTATGCTGTTGGAGAAGAATATTGAAAGTACCATGGACTGCCAGAGAAGAAACAAGTCTGTGTTGGAAGGACAGACAGAATGCTCCTTAGGAGCAAGGATGGGAAGACTTCATCTTTCATACTTTGGAGATGTTGTCAGGAGGGATCAATCCCTGAAGAAAGACACCATGCTTGGTAAAGTGGAGGGTCATCGAAGAAGAAGAAAACCCCCAAGAAATGGATGACAGAGCCAGCGACAATGGGCTCAAAGTTAAGAACTGTGAGGGTGGTGCAGGGTCACGCAGTGTTTTGATTGCATAGTGACACTTTGAGTCCAAACCGACTTGACACACCTAACAACAACAGCAAGTTATAATTAATTCAAACATTTTATATTCTGCTACGTTTAACTATTACATTTGGTTTTAGAGTCTAAAACTTCAATAAACTCCAGATGAATGTGTTATAAAATCAACTGATCAGAGGGAAAAAAAAAATCAACTAATCAAGGGTTGTCCCAATAGCCAAATTTATACTGTGTTGGATTTTTCATTTGGAACTACATAGCATTTTTATTTAAAGATAACTGATGCAGTCATTACCATAGCTCTCAACCATACTGCATTTTATTTGTTTGGACTGTGTATTTTTGAAGAACTCTGGGTATCTTATGGAATTAAACAAGACATCTAAAAATAGAGACTAGAAAAAAAAAAATTAAAAGTTTCAAAAAAGCAGAGAAACTGTTGACAAGCACCTGGGATAAACTGCTTAAATTGAGCACTGAATTTGGTCCTGAGTTCAATAGCCCCTGGATAAACTAGAAAAATGACCTAAACTTCTGGAGCTTCGGCTTCTTCAGCTACAAAATAAAAATAATGCTTCTTCAGCTACAAAATAAAAAAAAGTGCTATTGTCCACTACTTGGATTTAGTGAGCAAAGACTTCCCTGACTAAAGACAGCTCTTCTTGTTTTGCTCGCCTTGCTCTCTCCCCACCCTCCTTCTGGGGTCCTGTCCACTGCTGAGGAGTAAATCCTGATCTGTGCCCTAGGCTGTGATGACTAAGCTCCATAGACCAGCATCTGCCATCCATCAACAGGCTCCATCTTGCCGGAACACTTTCCCTTGCTCCATAGCTTGTTCATCCTAAACTTCTGGCCCCTGATGTCCCTCTGCTCTGCCAGCATCTCAGAATCTCCTCAGTGAGGCACTCTTGGTTTCCTGTGGGATTACCTGAACGGCACAAAGATTAAAAAGTTAGATACACATGGCTGTTGTTGCTGTTAAGTGCCATCGAGTCGATTTCGACACATAGAGACCCTGTATAGGGTTTCTGAGGAGTGACTAGTGAGTTTGAACTGCTGACCTTGAAGTTCAAATGGCTTTGCAATCTGGCACATTAACCCACAGCGCCACACCAGATATACATGGTTAGTATGGGGTAAATAACCATGAATCAAAGTCAACTTAACAGTAGCTACTTTATTGGTTTGGGTCCCCTGCATACTTCAAGCAGATTTGGGGGAACCTGGAAGTGCCTCAGTCCCATCTGTCACGCCTGCTTCTCCTTCAGAGTTGTTCCATGGCATAAGATCCCTGAGATCTAGTGTGGAGGTCAAGCACACACTCCTTCACTTTTTGTCTTCCTTATTACCTATTTTCCATGGCTACACCCATCAGTCCAAAGAGAAGAGGTCAGGACATGAGTCTTGCTGCCAGCTTCCCTCTCTCTATTTGTCCATTCTCTTATGTCCTACCCATTCCATCTACCCTGCGTCCTACACTAACCTTTCTCTGCCCTTGCCCATTGTTGTTACCATTCCACTCCATCAGATTGGGCTCTTATTAGGTGTTAAACTCTCCACAAAGCTTGGCTTCCAAAACAGACCCAGAAGTCCTACTCTAGAGGTCAAAGACTGAATGCAAATCTTTCTCTTTATATTCCTGCTGTGGCAATCTTAATCCTCCCTGAAGGCAATTGCTAGTCAGAAAATGCAAACCTGTAATACATTTCAAAGAGCATACACTTTTTCAGAAAGCCTCACCTTTCCCTGTAATAGCATCTCTCTCCAGCTCACATTTCCTTTCTCCTGATTAAACACAAATTCCCCTAAAGGAATAGCTTAAACTAGAAACTTGGGGGAAATGGAGATTAGCAAACAGGTAGTTGAGGAACAAGACAACTCACTGTGGCTCGTTTTACTTTACTGCATCACCTCACGTATATGAGTATATTCTAACGCAGCCAGATCAAATCATGGAGTCTGCTGCCCTTTAAATATGATTTCCAAAGATAATGAATTCCTCCCCATCAGAACTTCTGAACAGATTTTCAAACACCTTATACTTACACAAAATTCTTTTGCTATGCTAACAGTTCTTCTCCACCTTTAAAAGAGTCTGCGATTCAAGAAAATAAGTTGTTCATTTCCTTACACAAACATTTTACCCAACTCCTTTGGAAGAACAATGCTGTAGGTAATGTGGAGATGAATCAATTGTGGACTGCATCTCAGAAATTTGCAATCTAGTGAGAGATCTAGAGAGCGGTGTGCAGGTACATAATTAGCTATAGATAAATGACTGAGGTGCCAAATGTTATGAAAGCACTAACAGTGGATTTGAAAGGAAATTTTTCTCGTGTACCATAGGAGCTCTGGTAGCATAGTGGTTACGAGTCAGGCTGCCAGTTGCAAAGTCAGCAGTTTGAAACTACCAGAGGTTTCGAGGGAGAAAGATGAGGCATTCTACTCCCATAAAGATTTGTTGCCTCAGAAACCCTGTGCAGGGTCACTAGGAGTTGTACTTAACAACAACCATAGGAGTCCTGGTGTGGTGCTGTAGGTTAATGCTCCAGACTGCAAAGCCCTTTGAACTGCAAGGTTGGTGGTTCAAGCTCACCAGCTGCTCATTGGAAAACCTATACAGGGTCACTGTGGGTC
>NW_006408545.1:24341467-24344801 GCF_000296735.1 Chrysochloris asiatica
CAACAACAACATTCTGATGTGGTGCTGTGGGTTAATGCGCCAGACTGCAAAGCCATTTGTACTGCAAGGTTGGCGGTTCAAGCTCACCAGCTGCTCCTCGGAAACCCTATACAGGGTTGCTATGGGTTGGAGTCGACTCAACGGCACTTAACAACAGTTGCTATATGTGACTAACTTAACACATTTTCATGGATGTGCTTGGTTTTAGAATGAGGGTCAAGGGAAAATCCCCACTGATTAGTTTTGCTATTTTCCAGATGGGTCTGGTGAAAGCGGGTATGGAATTCAACAGGAAATGGTAAAAATTCACTGCCTTCTCCACCCAAGAGACAAGCTAGAATGCTAATCAGGTTACTGAATGGGACAAATTTCCCCATCCAGGGGACAGGCTAGAATGCTAATCAGGTTACTAAGCGGGAACCAATCCCCCTGTTTTCCCTCCTGTCCTCCAACAGGTCTGCGTTCTGGTCCCTCCCCAGGTGTGATCCCGTATAAACCCATGTTACCCTCCATTTGGGGCTCAGAATTTGAAGAAGTCAGTTCCTCTGAGCCAGCCAGCTTAATAAAGTCTGAAACTCCACTTCACCTCTCTGAGTGGCCTTGGTTTCTTCGATGACAGATCAAGAGCTGCTGCAGCATCCTTGGACCCAAAGCAGCTGACCTAGGGATGCTGTGACACTCTCTTGCCAATGAATGGCTGCTGTGACACTCTCTGGCCTAGGAGCTACTGTGACATTCTCGAATCTAAAAACTTCTGTAACAGAATAATGCTGATGAGATTGTATTATTGCAATTATAGAATTAATTGTGATGGTCAGAACTGTAATTGTAGAAGATATGTAACTAAAGGGAGGAAATTTTTCATTTCAGGAACGGAAAATCCTAGGACATCAAGAAGGAAGGGCATGAGTGGAACTTGGGAACCCTGCCTGAAGAAAGACAGATGGTGACAGCAGAGATGGTGGCAGGAGTGGTGACATGGAACAGCTAGGGACTCTAGGCCCACGGACTGAATAAGGCTGTGTACCTATGGGCTGGAGATTGGCTTTTGGACATTAATATGTGCATCAAATATTTATGATTTGTTCAATATAGGCATAATTAGCTGTTCTCTTAGGGACATTAAGAAATGATATACCTTATAAAGAAAAGAGCCAACAGACACTAAATAGATTTGAGAAGTATCCATGAAGATGGACCAACGTGTATAAAAAGAAAAGGGGAGAATTTGTTAGAAATAGCTGTTGGGGTGATCCATCTTCAGAATCAAGGATACCTTGGGGGTAGCAGGTAGGCATAACAAAAGGGAACTATGAGAAAAGGAAGAGACTAGTTTGACCTACTAGACTCTTTAAAATAAGAACACAACCATCAAGGAACTAGGGGAAGTTCATGAGGAGGGGGTAAAACTAACTTTACATGAGAATGCTCCCTGTAGGGACTAGTAGGCTCCATTCAGGAAAGATTGTCAACTCCAAAGTACTCAGTAAAGGGGAAATGGAGGAGGGGCTTTTTCTGAGTTAGGGTAATACAACTCTTTGTCAAATGGCCATGCAGGGCATCAGTCCTTGTCTATGGGCAGGGCGCCTGATTTTGCAAAATCAAATAAAGAAAACCTCACTCTCACTAAAATGAGTGCAGATTGGATTACTTGAGCATTTGTCAGTATAGACAACGTTTTTCACAAAATTGGGGGCCCTGCTTGGAGCAGCAGCCTTGGTGGAAAAGGAGACTTGTCCAGCCTTGGTTTTTGTGGCCTACTCCACAGGGTTGAGTGCCTCCCAGCGAGAGCCAGAAAAAGACCCAAGACTGTTCAAAGGTGATCAGAATTAGCAAGAGAGACGTGGAGGACTGAAAAAGAGTAACCTTGGCGACCAGGCAATCTGTGCACAGGCCAGGGCAGGAAAATTGGGCTGTAAGTACTGCCCTGGTGGTCAGGCATTTTCGGAGGTCACTGTGTGTCTGAGATGCATCTTGGATGCGCAGTGAGTGCAGCATCCCAATCTGATCAGAGAAGGACAAAGTGAAATCTCGAGGTTGTATGCAAGAAATCTCCACGAGTACCCAAACATGGGGACATTTTGGGAGGTTGAGTATGCAAGGGAACTCAGACACCAAGACCAAAAGAAAATGGGGAACGGAATTCTAGGCCTAGGGAAGAAGGGAGCAGGAGAGACTCCCTCAGACATTCCTTCTGTTAGTCCTTTGAGGAGAATGTTGAGGGCTTGAGGGGACAATTCCCCAACCTGAGAAAAAGATAAAAATATTGTTGCTTTATTTGGCCAAAAGAACGAATCCATTCACCATCTGTGTTCTGGCCTCAATTCAGTCCCAATGAGGGCTGGGTCTGCAAGGCCCTAGCTAGTCCTTCATGTAAATGATAGAACTTGGCCTTCTCAGAAAGAGCTAGCCTATGCTCTTTGTTGGTCAGTAGGGGGAGCGGAATCAGTTCCAAAGATGATGGAGACCAAGACAAAAAGATTGAGGTGATGAACTGTTAAGAGAAGCTCAGCGAGTTTTTGTAAGGAGAGAGGAGGAAAAACAGAGGCAGAAAGCCAGAATCATGGTATCTACTATGAATAAAATAGTAAATAAGAGGCTAGAACAAGACCCCCTTCTTGAGGAAAGTGAAACAGTGATTATGAACAGGAAAAGGTGAAAATCATTCACTGCCCTCTCCCACTCAGGAAGTAAGCTAAAATGCTAAGCAGGTGATCAAATGGGACCAATCCCCCTGATTTTCCCTCTACCCTCAAACAGGTGTGCAGCCTGGCTCCTCCCCAGACTCTGACCCCATATAGGCCCGTGTTGACCTCCATCCAAGGCTCAGAATCTGGAGAAATTTGCTCCTCTGAGTCAGCCAGCCTAATAAAATCTGAAACTCTGCTTCACCTCTGCGAGTGGCTTTAGTTTCTTCAACCACGAAACTAAAACTGCTGTAACAATTATAGGGTAAAGGGAGGAGAGGACTGGGCCAGGTCCCCAAGCCCACCAGCAGTTGAATGTTGTGGGAAGACAGATAATTTCAAAAGAGAATGTCCAGAGATAAAGAAGCAACAGAAAAATGATTCCCTTCATGAAACTAGAAATTAACTTTTGAATCTTTTGTAATGGTACCTAATTGTAAGATTGGGTTAGGATTAGAGAGGGTGAGGGGTAGATAAAGGTAAATATGAGACTTCTGACTGAAGAGGAGAAAGAAAAGATGGAGTCGTGGATATGGTTTAAAGAAGGCAACAGGGAGAGCTGGAAATTCCACTCTTGGGAATGGAACTAAAAAGAAAACTGGTGGAGGTGGTCCATAGACGACAATACCCTACCCCCGTAGAAGGGA
>NW_006408545.1:24346416-24363516 GCF_000296735.1 Chrysochloris asiatica
CCCTTTCTTGGTCTGCTTTGCTAACCTTCAAATTAAAAGGACTCTTGGTCCAAACTCATTCCTTTGAATTCACCATTCATCACTTCCAACTGGGAGACTTGGTGCTGATCTAGACCTGAAAAGAGAACAGACTCCAGGTGGAATGGGAGGGCCCTTACCAGGTGTGGTTGACCAATGAGACAGCTAGCTGTTCAGGCAGTGGAAAAGGAGTGGACTCATTGTACTCAAGTAAAGGGACCGGTGAAGGTAAAGAGGGATGCTTCCTTAGGGAAAAGTAGTTAGTGGTGGGAAACAGATCCCATGCCCAGGGAGCTCCTCAAAGTGTCCTTGACAAGAGTCTGAGAGGCTGCCTTGCTGTACTGCTATCAGATTGTCATGGTTTTCCCTGGTCCCTCTCACTCTTGGGGGTCTAAAGAATTAGTCCCACCAAGTCACCGCTTCTCAATAGACCTGGTAGAATTGGGGGCATAGATTACGTCAAAGCAAGAGTACACTTCAAAGAGAGAAGCAGGTCTGTCTCCCAAGTGGAGAAGACCCTTTAGGATTGGGGTGCAATGGAACTTATAAAGGTATGGGGTCTCTTCCTCTTAAGAGTGGGCTAATATGTATTGATTAAGAGGAGTGGTATGTTGAATATTTATCAATTTTTAGTAAAGGGGCACAGGCTTATTGGAAATGGAGTGCTTTCTTCATGGGTTGTGTGCCTGTGGCCAATGGCGTCTATTAGGGTTTCAGGTCTTGATGTCTTTTTGTTTGTCTCCAAGCTGTTCTTTTCAGTGTTAACAATTCTTGTTGGACCAGATTTGTCCTTCCCACTTCCTTAATCCCTGTTTAGTAAGAGGGCACTCAGGGTAAAGAGGTGGATATGAAACCAGAGTAAGAGGGGCCTAGGGCCCAGGGGTCCTAACCTATCCCTGACAAGATGGAAGCTAATATGGCTAAAATGTATCATTACCAATGGGGGGGGGGGGGCGGGGGGCACAAAGGGCTTTTGCCTAGGACCAGCCAATAATGTTGATAGTGGATGTAATTATGGTATCTTTCCCTCAAACCATCAAATTAGGTGTTTGCCAAGTTTTATCCTGTGGGAAATTGGAGGACCCAGTGCTTATCTCAATTATAGGGAGCCAAGGGTAGTAATCTGGGTCTATGGAATGGGTGCCCACATATCTAGATGGGACCCTGTGAGTCGATTTGTATTCCAATTCACTTCCCTGACTTCGGCGCCAAACCCAGGCCTTTTTCCTGTTATTCCCCCCTAAGGAAATCTTTAAGAATGACCCTGAAAGAGTAGACATGATTGAGGTGAAAGACCTAAGACAAACATTAGAAGAAGTAGAAACAGAATATAGGAGTGTGAACACTTGGGTAGAATGGATTAAAAGTCACTGTCATGTTTGTGCAGCTGATAAACCACAGGTACAAGTAATTCCCTTTTCCCTTGGTCAGGCTTCGGACAAGTACTGCAGGTTGACTCTGTACTGAGACAAGGACACTTGGGGAAATGAAACTTGTAAGGGCTTGTCAAAGATAATTCCTGCATTCTCCATAAGGATGATGAAAACCACTCTTCTTGTCTTTAAGCCAGGGAGCAGAGTTAACAGTGCCCATAGGAGAATTGACAACTTACACCTACATCCAAAATGTCACCAGTAAACCTAGAAGTGTCCTATTTGGCCCTCAGAGCATTGTGGAAAAGGGAATATCCAAGATTTGCTGCCGTTCGATTGGACTGGGATGTGTGCATTGGTCCAGCTGGCAATTCACTTCATCCTAGGGTTCCAGAAGAAATCCAGATCTCCCCCTGGATTTCTTGATCCATAGGATCATAAATGGCACCAGAGATGCCTTACCCTACAAGGGGTAGCTAGTCAGTTAAGCCACTAGCCAGGTGGCTTGGGAAAACAGAAGGGCATTAGACATGATGCAAGCAGAAAAGGGAAGTGTATGTGTAATATTGGGAGCTAACTGTTTTACCCCTAACACAGCTCCTGATGTAACTATCACAAAGGCCCTGCCAGAATTAAGCATCATAGCTAATTAATGGGCTGAAAATGCTGGAATTAACTGACTGGTTAGAGGGGTGGTTTAGAAAGTGGAAAAATATAGCCGCCTCAATCTTCACTTTTCTCATATTAGTAGTTGGAATTTCAACAGTTTAGATATTCTGTGATGCCCTAAGTTTGAAGACTAGTGCAAATTCGGAGGAAGTCAGCATTTGGTACTGTGAGCAGGATTCATTGCAATGGCTCCAGACCTTAAAAAAAAAATAAAGGTAAGGTTTTTGTGGAATAAAGGGGAATGGGATAAAATGTTTCAGCTGAAAGAAGAGCAGTTTCTAAGGATAGGACTTACTGGAATCCACCTGGTCAGAGACCCAAGGCCATAATGGGGTTAGTCCAGGGTGGAGGGAACTTAAGTGTTTTAAAAGGTTAATGTGTTTGATTATCTTATGGATATTGGCTTCTTCTGCTTATTATTGTAAAATAAAATATTGTAAAATGTTTAATAGGAATATTGGAAATTATGATTATGGAAAGTTTGTAATCTGGCCTTTGACCTATACTTGATTGGCTTCATTAGAACTTTAAGGTGGTATCTTCAGCCAGAACCTGAGTTGATATATTTGCATTAGAAAAGATATGCATGCCCACCCAGAACTGTTAAGGATTTGTGAGATTAAAAAAAAAAAAAAAAAAAAAAAGACAGTCTGGAATTTTAAGTTTCAGAGGTTTATAGGCAAGGAAAATTGTCCCATCAAAAAAGACCCCTTTTTAGGACCAAAAGTTAAAGGGAACCAGCCAGCAATATGCTTGCTGATGCACCATTGATCTTGAGATGAAATAAGAGGGAAAGCTGATTGTTTTGAAGCTCAGGGAAGTACCTGTGAACTCTCAAGCTTGCAGCTGGTACTCATTTGACCTAGCTTGGATAGCTAGGGTTGTTGAGCTGACTAGAACCTGACCAGATGAATATGAAGATGACTAATACTCTGAGCAAACTTCAGCTGCTACAATTTGATGGACTGGACTTTTGCTTCTAGATGCAGTTCCTAAAAATCTCTTCAAATCAAAGAACATGCATGTTTTTTCAGTGTACTGGATTGGTAGTATGGGCAATTTAGACATTACAACAAGAAACTCTGGTAATGTAGTGGTTTCAAATCGGGCTGCTAACCTCAGGGTCAACAGTTCGAAACTACCAGCTGTTCCACAGGGGAAAAATGAGGCTTTCTGCTCCCATAAAGAGTTACAGCCTCAGAAGCCCTGTGCAGGGTGGCTATGAGTTGGAAGCAACTCCACAGCACATATACCAACAACAACAACATTCTGATGTGGTGCTGTGGGTTAATGCGCCAGACTGCAAAGCCATTTGTACTGCAAGGTTGGCGGTTCAAGCTCACCAGCTGCTCCTCGGAAACCCTATACAGGGTTGCTATGGGTTGGAGTCGACTCAACGGCACTTAACAACAGTTGCTATATGTGACTAACTTAACACATTTTCATGGATGTGCTTGGTTTTAGAATGAGGGTCAAGGGAAAATCCCCACTGATTAGTTTTGCTATTTTCCAGATGGGTCTGGTGAAAGCGGGTATGGAATTCAACAGGAAATGGTAAAAATTCACTGCCTTCTCCACCCAAGAGACAAGCTAGAATGCTAATCAGGTTACTGAATGGGACAAATTTCCCCATCCAGGGGACAGGCTAGAATGCTAATCAGGTTACTAAGCGGGAACCAATCCCCCTGTTTTCCCTCCTGTCCTCCAACAGGTCTGCGTTCTGGTCCCTCCCCAGGTGTGATCCCGTATAAACCCATGTTACCCTCCATTTGGGGCTCAGAATTTGAAGAAGTCAGTTCCTCTGAGCCAGCCAGCTTAATAAAGTCTGAAACTCCACTTCACCTCTCTGAGTGGCCTTGGTTTCTTCGATGACAGATCAAGAGCTGCTGCAGCATCCTTGGACCCAAAGCAGCTGACCTAGGGATGCTGTGACACTCTCTTGCCAATGAATGGCTGCTGTGACACTCTCTGGCCTAGGAGCTACTGTGACATTCTCGAATCTAAAAACTTCTGTAACAGAATAATGCTGATGAGATTGTATTATTGCAATTATAGAATTAATTGTGATGGTCAGAACTGTAATTGTAGAAGATATGTAACTAAAGGGAGGAAATTTTTCATTTCAGGAACGGAAAATCCTAGGACATCAAGAAGGAAGGGCATGAGTGGAACTTGGGAACCCTGCCTGAAGAAAGAGAGATGGTGACAGCAGAGATGGTGGCAGGAGTGGTGACATGGAACAGCTAGGGACTCTAGGCCCACGGACTGAATAAGGCTGTGTACCTATGGGCTGGAGATTGGCTTTTGGACATTAATATGTGCATCAAATATTTATGATTTGTTCAATATAGGCATAATTAGCTGTTCTCTTAGGGACATTAAGAAATGATATACCTTATAAAGAAAAGAGCCAACAGACACTAAATAGATTTGAGAAGTATCCATGAAGATGGACCAACGTGTATAAAAAGAAAAGGGGAGAATTTGTTAGAAATAGCTGTTGGGGTGATCCATCTTCAGAATCAAGGATACCTTGGGGGTAGCAGGTAGGCATAACAAAAGGGAACTATGAGAAAAGGAAGAGACTAGTTTGACCTACTAGACTCTTTAAAATAAGAACACAACCATCAAGGAACTAGGGGAAGTTCATGAGGAGGGGGTAAAACTAACTTTACATGAGAATGCTCCCTGTAGGGACTAGTAGGCTCCATTCAGGAAAGATTGTCAACTCCAAAGTACTCAGTAAAGGGGAAATGGAGGAGGGGCTTTTTCTGAGCTAGGGTAATACAACTCTTTGTCAAATGGCCATGCAGGGCATCTGCCCTTGTCTATGGGGCAGGGCACCTGCTTTTGCAAAATCAAATAAAGAAAACCTCACTCTCACTTATATGAGTACAGATTGGATTACTTGAGCATTGGTCAGTATAGACAACGTTTCTCACAAGATGGGCTGGCACAGTGGCATCATCATGGACTCAAGGGTCACAACAACTGTGAGGATGGTAGAGGACCAGGCAGTGTTTTGTTCTGTTGTGCATAGGGTCACTATGAGTCAGAACCCACTCAATGGCACCTAATAACAACTGTATAGGTGACTGTTAGGGATTGAAGTATGTCCCCCTGAAATATGTGTTGGGATCCTGACCTCTATATCTGCGTATAGAATCCCATTTGGGAATAGCATTTTTCTTTATTATGTTAACATAACAGTGTCGTGTATGTCTTAAACCTACTCACATTTGAGATGTCAAAAGAGAAACAAAGGTACACAGAGGTAGGGGTGAGAATGGGAGGTAGATGCCACATGGAGACCCCCAAAAAATCATTGCTGAGGCAACAATTTTCATCCAGAGTGGCAAGAACCTTCTTCTAGAGCCAACCCCCTGAATTTGAACTCTTCTGAACTGTGAGAAAATAAATTTCCGTTCTTTAAAACCACCTATTTTGGGTATTTCTGTTATAGCAGTTAAGACAGTGCCACTGAGTCCATGTGCTGGAAAATGTCTTGACAGCTGTTTTAGAACCAATGCAAAAGTGGACTCCATGGCCCAAACTCCCCTAATGACTACTAATAAAACCACCTGGAACTAAATCATCATGGTCCAAGTGCATGGCCTTCTGACCAATTAGAGGAGGTTGAAGCGCTTAGCAAGAACCTAAGACTAAATGGTACTTCTCCATGTCAAGAGGTGGTTAGGAACTGGTGACAGCAGAAGTCAGGAATAGAAATACAAAGTTATATTGTTAAGTGCCTTTGCGTCTATCCCAACTCATAAGGATCCTATAAAGCGTTTCCAAGGAGATTGGCAAATGGTGAGTTTGAACCACTGACCTTGTAGTTCAAGCTGACCTTGTGGTCCAGTGCTTTATCCTACAGTACCACAGCAGTGCTCCAGAAATACAATGGCCACCATAAAAGAACTCTGCCATTTGTAATCGTGTTCTGAGTTGCTGAATTTTCAGCAGACATGTACTTTATAAGTGAAATAACATGAGGGGGGAGAGTTAACCCTGTGCCATGAAACTTGAGATCACACCTTTTATCATTAGTATTTTAATCCAGATGTAATACAGAAGTTATAGGTAGCAGTGGACAAAAAAGAAGCACAGTGCAGCAAGAAAAGTTGGCAAAGCTTATTGTAAAACCAAATAGGGAGAATATTAAACACTGGAGACCACTGACGTTGCTAAATCTTTTCTGTCATGAAAGTTACGTATTTGATACACTTGGGCATAAATTCTTAAAATAAATTTTCTCAAACACTGGAAAGGGTACTTTTAGAGAGAAGCTAATAAATATATTAGTAGAAATCAACCAAAATGTGAAATAAACAACCCAAATTTTCCTTGTAAAAATGTTGGTAGGGACTTGGAAATTAAAGTAGATCCACTCAAATAAGGACCTCTTATTTCACATCATGGAGACCTGGTGTGGCTCTGTGAGTTAATGCTCCAGACTGCAAAGCCGTTTGAACTATAAGCTCAGTGGTTCAAGCTCACCAGTTGCTCCTTGGGAACCCTATGCAGGGTCACTATGAGTCAGAACCGTTTCGACGGCACTTAACAACAACATTTCACATCATGTGCTAGATACTGGGAAAGCCCTGTCAAGCTTTGAGATGTGACCCAAATTCCAGGCCTGGCATGTGACCAGAAGACTATGAACTTTACTCCATTGTACTATAATCTGACAGCCAGGAATGATGTGCTTAGAAAACTGTTGTTCAGCACAAAATCTAGAAAAGGTGTGTCAAGGAGCCAGTGTGTGAGGTTTAGCCAGTCCTATTCTGGGAAAGGATTCTGATTTCAGGTGCTTTGTGTTGCAGTAAATTCATTGCTGTTGAATCTATTCTGACTCACTGTGACCCTACAAGACTTAGTAGAACTGCCTCAGAGGACTTCCAGGGTTGTGTTCTTTATAGAAGCAGACCGTCCATCTTTCTCCAGTGAAGTAACTGTTGACTTTCAACTACTGACCTTTCAGTTAGCAGCTTACTGCTTCTGCACGGCACTGCCAGGGCTCCATTATGTCTCAGTACAAATGAACTAATGTCTCAGTACAAATGAACAAATTGATGTTCTGGCTTACCATTCAGATCCAACAACCCAGAGAATCTGAAGCAAGGGTCAGCAAAGGGAAATGCACAACCACAAAAGAAAGTGGGAAAATGGGATTTTATTGAAGACAGGTCCCTGGAACATGGCCAATGAGAATTTTTGGCGCATGCCAGGGTGCTTCAAAAAATTCATGGAAAACTGGAATTTAGAGAGAATAGAATTTTCCTACAAACTTTTTGCAGAACATGAAAAAAATCTCTTATGCAAAAATAAAGTAGAAATGATCAAATATAATTTGGACATTAACAGAAAGAAGATAAAGTGTAAACTAAGCAATTCCCTGGTTTCAGCTTTCTTGTGCAGAAGTTTATACCTAACTCACAGGAACAGGGACTGGAGATCTGATAGATGGAACACTTGTGTAGCTAGCGCTCCTCCCCCCATGATATGAGGACAAAGATTCAGAAAATACTTGATTTTGCCATCAGAGAGAGCCCGCATTATTTATACATGATTGTTTCTCCATTTACTAAATTTATTTAAGGTAGAAGATGTCATACCTGACATCCAGGGTCAAACCCATACTGCCCAAGTGAAGGAGTGATGGAGAACTGCCGTAAGGTGGGGAAAACATGTGACAACCCAGAAAGGCAAGTCCTGGCAAATGCAACGTGAATGGAGCAAAGTGCAAGGTCATAAACACCTGAGGACAAATAGGAAAGCATTATCCCCTAGATAGAAAAGAGATTGAAAAAATGTCAAAGGGTTTGATATAATCCTCTGGCAATTCATGCCAGTTTCCATATTTATAAAATGAGGAGATGTTAGATTAGGCCTTCTCTGAGGTTAGATTCAGCTGGAAAAGTTTATTTCCAAGTGATAAATCAGAATTAGCAGAAAGTATAATTAGGCCAAAGCAAAAATATCCCATGAAATGTCTTATATGTCAGATTACATTAAAGCTAGTAGAAAGTTCCAGAAGAGTTTGAGCAAACAACATGTGCCATCTTTTAATGAACAAAAAACATTTTGGAGTTAATTCTATAAAATCATGAACAGGCACCTACAAGGCAAAAGAAAACATTGTACAAAGTCTTGCTAAATGGAAAGGAGATAAATTTAAGGGAACACAAAATAATTTGAGGACTTACACTGAAGAGAATTTAACATTCAATATCTTTCCCATTTTCATTAGTTTTAGTGATAGAAGAATAAGTATAAACTCAACCCGTTAAAAGTTAAAACAAAATAAAGTTACGAGAGCAACTTTAAAGCATTTCACAAATATATGGTAGTTGTATGCTAGCTGTGATCAGTTAGCCAGGAAGCAGGAGCTATTGTAATTCCCATTGCACTTAACTCTAGGGAAGCTTGTATATATCCTACAAAGCAGCAGTTAGCAAGTCATAGGTGAGCTCTTAAAACAATCACTACGACTGGCAAAAAATAATAGTGTTTAAACAATGATGGTAAATATTTCGGAGGAGCAAGTAACTCCAATTGAAAATGAACAAATTGGAGACGAAAGAAGAGCTTACATTTTAGTCTTTGAGGTCATCTTTGTTATGAATATTAGTACAAGTTTGTGAGTGGTTTTAGAGAAGCTCTTAGAAATCTCTTGGGCTTTCATTAAGACTAGAGAGGAACAAATAATGCATTTCAAAATGAAAATAAATGGTAATAAGGCTATCATCCAGCATTTTCCATGTTTGAAAGTTCTAACACTTGTACTTGAGAAGGACATGCTGATAATCTGGGAATTAGAGCAGTTCTCTTCCTGACGCTTCCATCTCCCTCTTGTCACCTTTGCCAAAGATCCTCAATAAGACTATGATGGAAGGTTTTCTGCACTAAAAAGGGAGTTGATGCTGCTGCACTCTGTTTGCTGTCACCAAGACAGGCATCTGTACCAAGCCAAGAAGCAGCCTAAATGTTTAATGAAGCAGGAAAGTCATTCTTCACTTGTAATGCAGACCCACTGGATGATCTGAAAAGATCACCTGTTTGTTTTAAACTGGGGAATAGATTGCTGAATATTTAATGAGTGCCACAGTATTCAGCTCTGTGAGGGACCAAAGAAGGGTCAGGTTATGGCTGCCTGCTGTTCCCTACAATTTCATAGTTCCTCAGGTTTATTCAAGGTGGGGGATCTCAAGGCGGAACCAACACAGTTTTGCAGCAGCACTCTTTGTATCACTGTACACACAAGCAGCAAGAAAAAGGAGAAGGCATACGTCTATCCTGGGAAGCAATTGTGAAGAATTGGGACCAATCTTGCAGGAAGAATAGATAGGACTAGCATTTATTGCCACTGTTTAAAGATGAGAAAGAAGAATCCTGATAGGAAAGAGAAGCAATAGAATTCTTTGTTGGGATTATGTTGGGAAAGAGAATCCTGTTGATTCAATGATTTATTTGTGGCGTTAAGTGCTCTCTGCTAACTGGAGGATCCTAGATCAAGAACAGAGTACTTGTGTGAGCAAAGTCTTCATAAAACCCACTACCATGGGCTGATTCCCACTCGTAGAAACACTACAGTGCAGAGTGGAACTGTACCTCAGGGTTTCCAAACCTGTAGTCTTTAAAGAGGCAAAATGCCACATCTTTCTTTAGCAGAATGGTTGGTGGATTGAACCTGCCTACCTTTCAGTCATTGTTGTTGTTGTTAAGTGCCGTCGAGTCGGTTCCGACCCATAGCGACCCTGTACAGGGTTTCCGAGGGTGTAAATCTTTACGGGAGTAGAAAGCCTCATCTTTCTCCCGCGGAGCGGCTGGTAGTTTCGAACCACTGACCTTAAGGTTCGCAGCCCGATTCGTAACCACTACGCTACCATTAGTCAAGTACTTAACCACTGCGCCATTTGGGCTCCTGCAAGGTCCTTATAGCCAGATTCAATCTTTAGCTAATTTAGAGTTGGCTGCAACAGTCCAGGTGAGAAGCAATAATGGCTTGGGAAAAGCTGGTAGCAATAGACATAGAACCAAGAGGCATTTGCTGATTGATTGACTAGGGAACACAAATGAAAGAAATGCGTCGAGGATGACTTCAAGGCTTTTGGTCAGAACATTTGGAATAACAGAGATGTCATTTACTGAAATGAGAGTCCTGGTGTGGTGCTGTGCTTACTGCGCTAGACTGTCAAGTCAGTTTGAACCACAACGTCGGTCGGATTCAAGATCACCAGCCACTCCTCAGAAACCCTATACGAGGTCACTATGGGTCAGAATCAACTCAACGGCACTCAACAATAACAATAATCCAAACCTTAAGGAGCCCTGGTGATACTGTAAGATAAGCACTGGATTACTAACCACAATGTTGACAGTGCAAACCCACAAGCCGCTCCACAAGAGAAAGATGAGCCTTTCTGCTCCTGTAAAGATTCAGAGCCTCGAAACATTAGAGGAAGCTGGTGAAGAAGTACAGCTACACTCTTTACTATATTTGCTATTTTCTATAAACATAAAAATATTGCAAATTTGTTAAGTCTGTGTATATTTATTATTAATATAAATTATTTAGTATTATTTATGATCACTGTTCCTCTATGAAGGAGCACTGGTAGCATAGTGGTTACGAGTTGGGCTGCCAACCTCAAGGTCAGCAGTCCAAAACTACCAGCGGTTCCACAGGAGAAAGATGAGGCACTCTGCTCCCATGAAGATTTACAACCTTGGAAACCCTGTGCAGGGTCACTATGAGTCAGAACCGGCTCCATGGTACTTAACAACAACAATAATCCGTCTATCAGTTTGTTGTACTGTGGTGGCTTATGTGTTGCTATGATACTGAAAGCTATGCCACTGGTATGTTAAATACCAGTCGGGTCATCCACTGTGGACAGATTTCAGCATAGCTTCCAGATGAAGATTAGGAAGAATGAGAAAAGGACCATTTCTGAAGAGTTCTCAGGGAAAGCCTTGTGAATAGTAGCAGGATGTTATCTGATATAATGCCAGAAGATTGGAAATGTCTCAGGTTGGAAGGCACTCAAAATGCAACTGAGGAAAAGTTGACCTTTATGACATGGATGAAGTTAAATTTCAGAACCTTTATTTGCTAGTGCGGCACAATTCAAAATGATAAGAAATAGCTGCAAACATCCATTAGTAATTGGAACATGGAATGAATGTACAAAGAATGAATCTAGAAAATTTGAAGGCGTCAGAAATGAAATAGAGTTAATAAAGATTAAGGTATTTAATATTAATAAGCTGAAATGGACTGGTAGTGGCCATTTTGAGTCAGACAATCATAGTGTTTACTATGTTGGAAACAAAAAACTGAAGAGAAATGGCATCACATGCACAGTCAAAAAGAACATTTCATGATCTATCTTGAAGTATCTATCTATGGTAGGATAATATTCATACACCTATAAGGATGACCAGTTAATACCACTATTTTTCAAGTTTTTCTCACCAACCACTAAAGTAAATGATAATGAAATTGAAGAATTTCTACTAAGACAGATACCTGGCCAGCTGATTGGAAGAAATCCATATTTGTGCTCATTTGAAAGCATTGACAAAAGGTCACTGAGAAAACAAGAAAGAATGTCTTTCTTTACATTGAGGTACATCTTTCTTGGATGTCAGAAGAGATTCTAAAACTTGCTCTCCGTTGTACAGATGCTAAAGCAAATGGAAGAAATGAGGAAGTCAACGAGCTGAATAGAAAATTTCAAAGGGCAGATTAAGAAGACAAAATCAACTATTACAATGAAATGAGCAAAGACCTGAAGTCAGAAAATAAAAAGGGAAGAACGTGCTAAGCATGTCTTAAGCTGAAAGAACTGCAGTATTGAAGGATTCTATGGGCAGACTATTGAATGACGCAGAAAGCATCAAAAGAAGTTGGAGTCACGGTACCCAAAAGAAATAGTTGATGTTCTGCACTAAAACGCAGTCCATGTTCATAAAGATCAAGGTATTTAATACTTTGACAGCTGTACTCTATTTGGTGTCACCATGGAAGGCAGCTGCACCAAGCCTGTCATTTCAAGAGGTAGCATATGATCAAGAGCCAAAGATATGGAAGGATGAAGTCCAAGGTGCACTGAAGGCATTGATAAAGAACAAGGCTCACAGAATTGATGGAATATAAATTGAAATCATTCAACTAACTGATGCAGCATTGGAGGCACTCACTCATCCATGCCAAGAAATTTGGAAAACAGCTACCTGGCCAACTGATTGGAAAATATCCATATTTGTGTCCATTCTAAACAGGGTTGACTCAACAGAATGCAGATCTCATAGAACAATATCATTAACATAACATGCAAGTAAAGTTTTGCTAAAGATCATTTTTCAATGGCTGCAAATAGTATATTGACAGGGAGCTTCCAGAGGGTCAAGCCATGTTCAGACGAGGATATGGAATGAGGGATATCATTGTTGATGTCAGATGAATATTGACTGAAAGCAGAAAGATATTTACTTCTGTTTTATTGACTATGAGAAGTAATTCAACTGACAGAGGTTCTAGCCACATTAAGATGAGGACGTGGATTGAGAGATATCATTGCTGATGTCAGATGGATCTTGACTGAAAGCACAGAATACCAGAAAGATATTTACCTGTGCTTTATTTGCTTACACAATGGCTTTTGACTGTGTGGATCATGACATGTTATGGACCACATTGCGGATTGTTCTAGAGCACTTAATTGTGCTCATGAGGAACCTGTACATAGACAAAGAGGCAGTTGTTCAAACAGGACAAGGGGACTCTGAATGGTTTAAAATCAGGAAAGATGTGTGCCAGGGTTGCATTCTCTCACCATACTTATTCAACCTGTACGCTCAGAAAATGATCCAATAAGCTTGATTATATGAAGAAGAACATGGCAATCAGGATTGGAAGAGACTCATTAGCAACATGTAATATGCAGATGATATACCCTTGCTTGCTGAAAGCAAAGAGGACTTAAAATACTTTGAGGAAAATCCAAGACCACAACCTTCGGCATGAGTTGCACCTCAATGTAAAGAAAACAAAAATCTTCACAAATGGACCAATAAACGGGATTATGATGAATGGAGGAAAGATTGAAGTTGTCAAAGACTTCATTTTGCTTGGATCAACTATCAACACTCATGGAAACAGCAGTCAAGAAATCAAATGATGTATTGCATTAGGTAGATCTGCTGTGCAAGACCCCTTTAAAGTGTCCAAGAGCCAAGACGTCAGTTTGAGGTCTAAGGTGGTCCTGACTCACTACAGTATTTTCAGTAGCTTCATATGCATATGAAAGTTGGACAATGAATTATAGTGTTGGAGAAGAATATTAAAATAACCATAGACTCCTAGAAGAATAAACAAATATGTGTTGGACGAAGTTCAGTCAGAGTGCTCCTTAGAAGTCAGGAAAGGGAAACTAGATCGCTCATACTTTGGGCATATTATCAGGAAGAACCAGTCCCTGGAGAAGGACATCATGTCCGGTAAAGTGGAGGGTCAGTGAAAAGGAGGCAGACCCCCAGTGAGATGAATTGGCACAGTGGCACCAGCAATGGACTCATGCTTAGCAACAATTCTGAGGATGGCGCGGGATCCCTCAGTGTTTCCTTCTTTTATACATAAAGTAGCTATTAGTTAGAACTGACTCTTGGCACCTGACAACAGCAACACCAACTTCTTCAGTCTGAAATTGATCAAACATGAAATCAATATGCATTGAAAATTACTGATGATTGGAATGTGAACAATGGAAACAAAGAGGAAAGACCAGTCATAGAAAATATGGTCAAGATGATAGAAATGATGCTGGAGATCGCATGATAGAATTTTGCAAGACTAAATACTTATTTATTGCAAATACCTTTTTTTTAACAACATATAAGGTGATTGGACACATGGACCTTACCAGATGGAATACACAAAAATAAAATTGACTACATTTGTGAGTTACGAATCGGGCTATGAACCGCAAGGTCAGCAGTTCGAAACTACCAGTGGTTCCGCGGGAGAAAGATGAGGCATTCTGCTTCCGTAAAGATTTACAGCCTCAGAAACCCTGTGCAGGGTCGCCATGAGTTGGAACCGACTCCACAGCACTTAACAACAACAACAACAACAACAACGTTTGTGAGAAGAAATGATGGAGAAGCTCAGTATGATCAGTCAAGACAAGGCCAGGGACCAACAGTGGAACAGAGTATCAGTTGCTCATATGCAAGTTCAGGCTGAAGCTGAACAAAATTAAAACAAGTCCTTGAGATCCAAAATATAACCTTGAGTATATCCCACATGAATTTAGGGACTATCTCAAAAACAGATTTAATGCATTAGCCACTAATGACCAAATACCAGAGGACTTCTGGGATGACATCAAGAACATCATACATGAAGAAAACAAAAGGTCTTTTAAAAGCCAGGAAAGAAAGAAAAGACCAAAATGGATGTCAGAAGAGACTCTAAAACTTGCTTTTGAATGTAGAGAAGCTAAAGCAACAGGAAGCAAGAAAGAAGCAAAAGAACTGAACAGAAAGTTTCAAAAGGCAGCTGGAGAAGAAAAAGTCAAGTATTATAATGAAATGCACAAAGATCCTGGAGTTAGAAAACTAAAGGGGAAGAATACACTCAGCATTTCTGAAGTTCAAAGAAATGTTCATACAACAAAATCATTCATATAACAGAATCATTCAATATTGCAACCTGAGGCTTGCACCTGCAATCAGGTTGCAATATTGAATGATTCTGTTGGCAAAATGGAGTACTGGTGTGGCGCTGTAAGATAAACACTGGACTGTTAACTAACTACAGGGTTGGCGGTTGAAACCCATTAGTCGTTCATTGGAAACCATATGCAGGGTTGCTATGAGCTGAAAGTAGCTCAACAGCACTTAAAAACACCACCATTGGCAAAATATTGAATGACACAGGAAGCATCAAATGAAGATGCAAGAAATACACAGAGTCACTGTTTCAGAAAGAATTCAACCATTTCAAGAGGTAGCATATTTAGAATATTCAAGAATGTATGGTATTGAAGGAAGAATTCCAAAGAGCAGTAAAGGCACTGGCGAAAAACAAGACTTCAGGAATTAAATAACTACAAATGGAAATATTTCAACAAATTAATGCGGCATTGGAGGTACTCATCCATTAATGCCAAGAAAAATGGAATTGGCCACATGGCCAACCAATTGGAAAAGTTCCATTCCAAATAAAGGTGACCCAACAGAATGTGGAAATCACCAAACGATATCATTAATATCACATGCAGGTAACATCCTACTGAAAATAATTTAAAAATGGTTGCAGTAGTACACTAACCAGGAACTGCCAGAAATTCATCAGATTCAGAAAAGACCATGGAAAGAGTGATATCATTGATGATGTCAGATGGATATTGACTGAAAGCAGAAAACAGCAGACAGATGTTTTGTTGTTGTTGTTATGTGTCATGGAGTCAATTCCAACTCATAGCAACCCTGTACAGGGTTTCCAAGGCTGTAAATCTTTACGGGAACAGAAAGCCTCATCTTTCTCCAGCAGAACTGCTGGTAGTTTCAAACTGCCAACCGTGAGATTAGCAGCCCAATTCGTAACCACTACGCTACCAGAGCTCCCTTCTGTTCTATTGACAACGAGAAGGTATTCAACTGTGTGGATCATAACAAACCATAGATAACATTGCCATGAATGAGACTTCCAAAACACTTCATTGTGCTCATGAAGCACATACACACAGACTAACAGGCAGTTGTCTGAACAGAACAAGGGGATACTAAATGGTTTAAAGTGGGTTGCATTCTTTCACCATACTTATTTAATCTGTATGCTGAGCAGAAAATCTGAGCAACTGGATTACATGAATAAGAATATGGCAGTGAAGAAATCAAATGCATATTGCACTAAACAAATCTGCTGCAAAAGATCTCTTTAGAAGATTCAAGAGCAAAGACGTCACTTTGCAGACTAAGGAGCAGTTGACCCAACCCAGGGGATTTTCAATCACCTCATATACATGTGAATTTTGGACAATGAATAAGTAAGACCATAGAGGAATTGGTACATTTGAATTACGGTGTTGTCAAAAAATATTAAAAATACATAGACTTCCAGAAGAACAAATTAATCTGTTTTGGAAAAAGTACAACCAGAATACTCCATAGAAGCGAGGATGATGAGACTCCACCTATAGTACTTCGGACACATCATCAGAAGGGACCAGTCCCTGGAGAAGGATATCATGCTTGGCAAAGTTGAGGGTCAGCATAAAAGTGGAAGACCCCAACAAGATGGGCTATCACTATGACAGCAGCAAGGGGCTCAAGCAAAAAAAAAATTGTGAGGATGGTGTTGGACCAGACAGTGTTTTGTTCTGTTGTTCATAGGGTCACTATGAGTCAGAACTGACGTGAGGTCACCTAACAATGACGAAAATTATACATGAGGGTAAGTTAAAAAGTATTGATACAAAGTCACAAAAACAGACCTTTATTAAACAAAAATATCAAAATGTGAAACTATTGTTTCATGATATAGCCTTCATTTAGGTCTATAAATGACTAACGGCCATGTTCCCACTTCTCTTTACCTAACCCAAAGAATTCTGCACACTTTGATTTACTCCACATCAAAATGATAGCTTTGATATCATTGAAGGACTCAAATTGTGTGCTGTTTAAGTATTATTTTAGTTTAAGAAGAAGAACAACAAAAAATCTGAAGGGGCAAGATCAGGGAGTAGGTGTATAGGAAAAGTTCTCATAGGACAGCCCTTGTTGTTGTTGTGAGTGACATAAAGTCAGTTCTGACCCATAGTGACCCTATGCAGGGGTTTCAAGGAGCAGCTGGTGAGTTTGGAACGCTGACCTTGCAGTTCAAACGCCTTTGCTGCCTGCCTGCTTTAGCCCACAGTGCCACACCAGGACTCCAGGACAGCTCTTGGTACCATCCAAAAATGAGCAGGTGGCATGTCATGATGGAAAAAAAAAATCCCCTCACTGTTGTTGTTGTTGTTGTTGT
>NW_006408545.1:24366064-24384014 GCF_000296735.1 Chrysochloris asiatica
CCCTGCATTGTGGTTGTCAGATTCAAAATGGCCAATACCAGTCCATTTCAGCTCACTAATGTCTAAGATATTGATGTTGATGCGTTCCATTTCATTTTTGACAACGTCCAATTTTCCCAGATTCATACGTCATACATTCCATGTTCCAATTTTCAATGGATGTTACAGCTTCTTCTCTTCATTTTGATTTGTGGCCCATCAGCAAATGAAGGGAATGTGAGCTTTTTTCCCATGAGCTTAACTCTATTCACATCATCATGGTCAACTCTACTTTGAGGAGGCATTTTTTCCCCCAGTCACATTCTGAGTGCCTTTCCACCTTCCAGTCCTGTATCTAACAGCGTTTCTCTGCTATTCATAGAGTTTTCAGTGGCTAGCGATTCGGAAGTAGTTTGTCACTCTTTCTTCCTACTCTGTCTTTGTTTGGAAGCTCATCAGAAACCTGTCCACCATGGGTGACCCTGCCGGTTATTTAAAATAACTGTAACTTTGCAGAACTTTTTCTCACCAATTCAGTTTTTAGTTTTTTTAAAAAATACTTCTTCTTAGTAAGCCCTGTGTCCTTTGAGAAATCTATCTAGATTACCGTTTTGAAATCCAAAGCACAGTTGTCGAAACCTTCTGATCTGACCTTTCTGCCTTGAGTTTAACTGGCCTAGACGATCCGCTCAGAAACCACTGTTTGCATTGGACACTTCTTTTGAAGGTATCTTAAGGAGACTGAGACTAGTGTGTTACTTATCTGTAGCCATCCACTGACCACAGACAATTGCTTAAACACATTTTGTTTGGAATAAACATATGCTTATGAGCTGAAACCCTAGTAGCAATATTGTTTTTACTTATTTTCATATATATAAATAATTATTTAAATGTGTGTGTATGTGTGTAAAGTATGCTTCGGGCACTGACCCAACCAAGGAAAAGTGTTCTGTCTTGGTGTTTCCATTTCATTCGTTTTGCCTGGAAGCTGAAGTTTGATTCCTTAAAATCTACTAAAATGAGTGAATCTGACAGAAAGCCTTTTCCTCATGGACTAAAATGCACATTAAATAAACACTTTCAGTCCCATGTGCAGAGCTTCTGATATTCTGGGACAGAATCCGTCAAAGATGAACAAGAGGAGTCAGCATTCAGAAAGTTTCATATTTGCTTTTTGTAATTAACGGTTTGCTTCAGTGCCATTATTCAGTATTAATCACAAAGGAACCAGCAGCCTCCACCTCTAAGAATTGCTCATGAATGTGCTATTTGTAGGTATTAATGCTTCTCACTTGTGATATTTGATCATTAATACTCCAACTCCACCCTCATTTTTCACTTCAGTTTTTTGTTTTTCCTAATACTCTCTTACAACACACAGAGTTTTCGATTCGTTTTACCTGCCAAATCAAAATTTTCAAGATAATGTTGAAAAAACTAATATCCATTTGAACAAAATAAAATTCCCTCTTTCATATGAGAAGTAAAGATGTAGACATTTAATAACAATAATATCTAGTGTTACACTATGCATTTGGAACACACATTTGTATACCACATTCATCCTTACAATAATGTTTTGTACTATCAGTATGAAAAACTAGGCAAACTGACTTACATTATACTTAAAGCTACCAGTAGACAAGTGGGAAAGAAAAAAAAGCTATAAATGAGAGAGACTTGAGCTAGGAAAATTGATTCTTTCATAGGCCAAACCCACTCTAAATGAATACCCTAGGAAGTAGTATAATCTGGATTTGGATCCAGGCACGGTGACTGCATAGTCTACCTGGGTTAAATCACTTCATCCGTTTCTTTATTTGAAAAGTGATAATTGCAACCTGTCTCTAGCCCATCTAAACTGGTGTTCCTGAGATCTCCAGATGAGTAGTGAATTCTGTGCAGTCTCTGAGACAACCTGGGACCGAACAAGAAGTACATTAAGTAAGGTGGTCTCCCTTGGATTGATTAATATTCTACCCAGGATCAGATCCTTGCCTTAGCTAAGGCCAGGATGCTGTCTTTCTAGAGACCCTAGTCATCAGCTGGGGTTCTACAAGCTCCACGTTGCACATGAAGCATATAATGCACACTTTGCAATTATCCAACTTCGGATAGGAAGAATTCCAGTCCAGTCCGACTCTTCTTCGTGATATAAACTGCTGGCTTCTCTCTAGAGAGATTTGCCCTGTGGTAAGAAATGCCCTGGATAGTGTAAATTGTTTGTAACTCAGCTGACATACAGACTGAAAGTTGGTTAAAACCCATCCAGTGACCACGGAAAATTGACCTGATAATCGGCTTCCGTAAAGACTGCAGTCAAGAATGCTGTGCTGGAGCAGTTCTACCCTACAACACGTAGGCTTACTATAAGTTGGAATCAGTTTGACAGCAATAGGCTTTGGTTTTTGTTTTTGTGTATTTCTTTATTTATATACAGTTGTTACAGGTAGATCTTCAAAGATATTATGGTTTAAAAAAAATAGAAGTTTATATCCCACCTATAAGATATGCAAGAAGGATGCTTGTGGCTCATGGGAGTTAAGTGCCTTAGCAACCCAGGCATCTTCCATCTTTTTTTTTTTTTTAATTAAATGTTTTTATTTTGCATTGAGTGAAGGTTTACAGGGCACATCATCAGCTTCACATTCAACCATTCATATAGCTTGTTTCATTACATTGATTATTATCCCCGCTATATATCATCAGTTTACAGTGTTTCTCTCTATCCTCTTTAGCTTTTTTTTTTGGATTGGGGGGGGACTTGGCTTATTGGAATTTACAGTCTCGGCTTTTAGGGGAGGTTTTTACATTTGTCTGTGGATATCCAGGGCTCACGTATGATATTACTAACAAGCATTACTGAATAATCAGATGAGGGACAGTTTGTTATGTCTACTAGGTGGCTAGAGTCTGATCCTCAGAGCCTATGGTTTGGACGGTCAACAACGCTTGGGCCCACAGGGGCTTGGCCTCCTGACCGGGTCTGTGCTGTCTGCATCTGAGTCCTCCTTATTTATTGATTGTTTAAGGGACGCTGCCTGTCTTAGGTGGTCAGTGCGAATTCCTCAGTCTTACCAGTCATTGAGACTCATTGCAGCATGGCAATGTCTCTGTCCCAAGTAGCCGAGGTTCCACGTGATCCTTACCCGTCTCTGGCCACACGTCCAGCATAAACAGCCGCCATCCGAGGAAGGCAGGGAGGGAGGAGATCAGCTGGGGACCCCATGCGCCCGACGTTGCCGGCCCACCACCTGCTCTAAGGTGACCAAGCAGGATCACTATGCTGAGGTTCAATCCAGTTCCTAGGGGATCTTATTCTCTAGCATGGGTAGCAAATGGGTAGCCACGCAGTGTTCACTTTGAGAATTACTTATATCATAAAATTGAGCGTGTAGCTGGGCATCTTCCATCTTGTGGCCCCACTCCTACAGTCTCATGATAGTCTCTACCCAACTGATGGAAGGGAAAGAGCATATCTGCTTGGATGGATGGACATGACTGCTTTTTAAAAGCTCTGGTCTAAAAAGAACACACATCCCTCACATTCTACTGGCTGGTATTTTATCCAGTAGTCACTCCTTACTGCATGGGATGCTGGGAAATGTCTGATGGCTATGTGCTCAGAAAGAAGTAACAAGTCTTAGGAGAGCAAAGTCTAATACACGAGCTGTCTGACCTTGAGAAAGTTATTTAGTATCTTGTGTCTCATTTTTTTCTTAACTATAAATGGGGATACAAGCATTTTCAGCCTCCAAGGGTTCTTATAATGATCAAATGAGGTTTCTTTTACCATGGAAAGCATTTTGAACAGTGTCATGTTATAAGTAAGCAATCCATCAGCGCTATTGTTGTTACTGTCTTCATCATCTTTATTTTCATCATTATCATGAAAATTAGGAGCCTAAGAGTCTAGGATTCAAACGTCCATCTTTTGACTCTCCTAGGCTGCTGCTACAGTCTAGAGCATCTATATAAAATGATTCAGTTCTCAGCTTTCCTCCTGAAATACAAATATTATTTCTCTAAAACTCACAAATGAGAAAATCTGGTCATGATAATTGGAAGAACTGTTGGGCTAATGGAAGGACATGACAGGCTTATTTGATTTCAAAAGTTATATTCAGGGATTTATTTCTGACATTGAAATTTTCATTTCCATGAAAAACAGCATATAAACGTCATCCTGGGGAGGAAATCCAACTTAAGGGCTCATTGTTTCCTAGGCCTGTATTTTAAAGGGATAATATGCATATTTAATTTTTTTTAGTCCGAGAGCAGCTTAGAATCGCTCCTTCACATTCACTTATTAAGACCTATTGATGCAGCTCTGGATGCTTACTTGATTATTCCCTGCCCTTCTAGCCTTTCAGCTAAAGCAGATTATATCATTCCATTTTTAGTTAATTCTATTTCATTTGCCTGAGTATTGAAGAAGAGTATCAGGAAATGAAAATTTCCCTTAGTGAATAAGCTGGACACTTTTCCTTTTCAATCAGGTAAATACAATAGAAGGGCAAATATCACCACTCATGAACAATAAAATTTTCATTCCATATCCTTGAACTATTTGACTATCAAATGTTGCTGTTTATCTGCATATAAACAGGAACTTTTTTGTAGATGGACTGTGATTATGATTCAACACTCAGACTGCTGGTGCATCTTCCTGAATGCCTGGACTTGTTTATTATCTTACCTCACTCCTCGGATAGGAAAACAGGGAGCACAGTTTGCCCAGCAACACTATCCTTGCTGGAATCATGTGATAGTATTGAAGCATCTGTTTATTCTTACCAAAACAGAAAGCATTAGACAAACAGCTTTGAAGAGACATAATGTGGTCATCATGTTCACTACCAAAGTCATGAAGAGAAAGTCTACTCATGCATTCTCTCACAAATAGGTATACACTCAAGAAATTCCAGGAGTGGGATTTTTCCAGTAGGTGTTGAGGGAAAGAATGCTGTGAAGTGCAGATCTGGAAAGACTCTTGGACACTTCTTAAAGTACACCTCACTATGGGTATAGTATGGGGGACCCATCCAAAGGTCTCTGGGAACCATGTGAGGTAACTTTGGACAAAGTAATATGCAAGGACTGCTAGCTCTTTGATGACATCTGCTCTCTGCTCTTCAATAGTAATAGAATTGTAGCAGTGTACAAGGATGTCCAAAACAACCTTTCCTAGAGGTCCTGAAAGTTAGGTGTGGTCATGAAACTAAAATTTCACCTAAGGAACATGAACAGAATGACAGGTGCCACTTTCAAGTCTAGGGTTTAAGATATTAATGATGTCTTTTCTCCAGGCTAGAACTTGAACACGTTAGTGACTTGGCTTTGAAAATGAAGACAATGATCCATGTTCTAGAATCTTGCTACTTCAATGTGTTCAGGAAGCAGCAGTATTGGCATCACCTGGGAGCTGCTGGAAATGAAGAATCTCATGTCTCATCTCAGATCTATTAAAATAGAATGAATGCACATTTGTACAAGATGCCTATGGGGGCTGATGTCACAATAAAATCTGAGGTACATTGGTCTAGGGGATAGCAGAGCATGACTTGGAACAGACTGGGTCGTCAAGTTAGAAGAGCTTAGCTAATGACTTGCAGCATTCATTTTGCAACTATTATGTGTGAGAGAGAGACAGACATTTAAAAAATAAGCCATGGTTTATTTTATGGTCTGTTATTGAAGGGTACCTTCACAGTAATATGAATAGTGTGACACTGTGACATTGTCCCCAAGGTCTCATTTGTCAGACTTTATTTTAAACTTGCCATACAAGTTCTCAGCCCAAAATGGATCTGTCTTAAATATCTGCCATAAGCAAATACTCTAATCAGCTTGGCTATTAACCAAGTGGAATACTAACTAGGACTGCTTGTCCTGAGAGATTCAGCCACTCAGAAATCATCAGCAAAGTAAGGAGCTTGCAAAGAGGAAGAGCGTTCCTAAAAAATAGTCACTAGTGGGATTCAGAAATTCAGAGTGAAATTGCAGTAGAAGAAATTCGAGTTACTGGTATGAAAACCGTGGGACCTTGATTGTTGTCTGCAGCAGCTACTTTCCCCCACACCTGCCTTCCCAGTTCTACTGGCCAGACCAGAACACTGATCTTTACCCTGCCCAAATAGGCTCAACATCTTATCCATGTTTTAAATTCAGCATCTCATCCATGAATAACAAATTGTATTTACAGAATGTCTTTTCTACATGAATTCAGTCATGTTTAATCATCTAAACCACCCAAATGGCTTCACTATATGACCCAATTCGAATTTGACTATTATATGCATCTCCAGACTCAGTTTCTTCTACACGTTTCCTTATCTCAGTAAATCCATGATTTTGTAACTATCAATGACTGATAACATCACCAGAAGAGAGACGAAGAGATAATTATACACCTTCTAGAGGAGCTCTGGTAGCATAGTGGTTACGAATCGGGCTGTGAACCATAAGGTCAGCAGTTCAAAACTACCAGCTGCTCCACGGGAGAAAGATGAGGCTTTCTGCTCCTGTAAAGATTTATAGCCTCAGAAACCCTGTTCAGGGTCACTATGGGTCATAACCGACTCGACGGCACTTAACAACAACAACAACAATAAGTGTAGTCTTGGTGTGGCGCTGTGGTTTAATGTGCCAGACTGTAAAGCCGTTTGAACTGCAACGTTGGCGGTTCAAGCTCACCAGTCGCTCCTCAGAAAACCTATACAGGGTTGCTATGGGTCAGAACTGACTCAACAGCACTTAACAACAACAACAACAACAGTGGAGTCTTGGTTTGGTGCTGTGGGTTAATGCGCCAGACTGCAAGGTCGGCAGTTCAAGCTCACCAGCTGCTCCTTGGAAACCCCATACAGGGTCGCTATGGGTCAGAATCGACTCATCGGCACTTAAGAACAACAACAAATGGAAACTGACAGAGTGTCTGGATGCTTTGATTTCTGTGGGGAGGAGACTCTTCTCATGCAGATATGTATGATAGAGGAATTCCTATTATAATGACCCTTGCTCTCTGAGTAGCATTCCCATCTCTAGTCTGATATCACAGAGCTGACATTTGTTGTTGTTAGGTGCCATCGAGTTAGTACCCACTCATAGAGGTCCTATGTGCAAGAGAACAAAACATTGCCTGGTTCTGGTTCAACCTCACAATTGTTGCCATGCCTGAGTCCATAGCTTCCGCCACTGTGCCAATCCATCTCATAGACGGTCTTCCTCTATTTCTCTGACCCTCCTCTTTACCAAGCAGGATATCCTTCTCAAATGGCTGGTCCCTCCTGACAACATGTCCAAAGTATGAGAGACGAAGTCTGGCCATCCTGGCTTCCAAGAAGCACTCTAGTCCAGCCAAATCAGGTGATTCCTTCTAAAAACATAGTTTGTGCTTTTTCAACACTATACCCTTTACCATATTCCCCCTTCAACCATCTTTGAAAATTTCATACAAACTGCCATTTTGAAATGTGTGAGGATGGATTAGAAAGGAAGAAGACTTGCATTCATCAATGGTATATGTACACGGTCAATTCAAGTCTGTGCAAGAGTTGACCATGTACACGTGGTCACAATGGAAAATAAACTTCCCTCCATCAAGTTTTACTTAATTATGGAGGTGAGTCAAACACTATCTGAACTCAGGTTATATTAAAACGCCCATCCACATTCATGGCTGATGACAACATTGAGCATGCACGTGAAATGATTCTACTAGATGAGTGATGGTAGATTATGTGGCAAGTCATTTGCAAATCAGCCATGGCTCTGCCTATGAACTAATCCATGACAGACTTGGATCTCGAAAAGTTTGTGTGAGATGAGTACTGAAACAACTTGTAGAAGAGCATAAACAGAAGTGTTTGAACATCTCAAACAAAATTTGGACCAAGACTCAAAGGAAGGTAAAAGTTTCATCACAGGTGAAGAGACAGGGATTCATCACTATGAACCTGAGAGTAAACAGCAAAGTATGCCACGGAAACATGTTCAATCATAGACCAAGGAAAAGTTCAAAAGTCAACCATCAGCTGGAATATTGATGCTTACAGTTTTCTGGGATCCTCAGGGGCCAGTATTGCAACACTACCAGGAAATAGGTTCAACAATCAACAGTGCTCCTTCCAATGGGAAGTTCACCGATGCACTGAAGCCTAAACTTATGTTTAAAAGCAGAGGACTGCTATCCAAGGGTGTTGTGATTTTGCATGACAATGCACATCTGCACACCTCGGCCTACATTGTTGACACTCTGCAAAAATTTCATTTTGAGGTGTTAAAGCATCTTCTCTATAGGCCTGATCTTGCTCCATCAGACTTTCACCTGTTTGGTCCCCTGAAAGTAGCCCTTCGAGGATGAGGATTCACCTCTGATGAAGAAGTAAAGACAGCGGTGCATTTCTGGCTCACAGCTCAGCCTAAAACATTTGTTCATAAGAGAATACAAAAGTTTGTTGACAGATGGACAAAGTGTATTGAAAAGCAAAGAGACTATGCCAAAAAAATGATGTAGTTGTCTTTTCTAAAAGTTGATTTAAATAAATTCTACAACCAAAGTGCAGATAATCTTTGACTCATTCACATAGTTATATTGACGATGTACCAGATTTGGGCAGAGCCACACAATAAGCATGTGTAACCTTAGGATATCAATCTTACTTGAGAGACTAAGCAAAAATTTAAAGAGCATTTTAATGTTAAATGTGAAGAAGGCATTATGCAGTATAGTGCATACTTTTACAAATAAAACATGCAGCAGGGAGTTGTAACTTTGGACCTCAAATTTCCTTGAGTTAGACCCTTATTTAAGGAAGATAAAAAATGTAAGTGGGAAGGTTTAGTATGTCTTTAGTTTAGCAAAGACCTAGTGAGTCTAGAACCATCTTCATGTAGCACACAAGTACTCTGCTTTTAATTTATGGAGATTGAAGTATTTGCAAAGGGGGTGGTTATTTTCATAGGGAGATGAGAAGTCTTCTCGGAGGAAAGTGACTAATATCTTAGTTCTAATTTTTCAAGGTTCAAGATTATGGAAACGTGTATAGATGGCATGAGATATTTCTTATAAAGGCTAGGTATAAATTAAGGACTAATAGTCTCCTGGTGTAATTCAGTCCAATGAAGACAGGGTGGGCTGGGATATCTTCTGCGCCAAGAGTCAGAGAACCTTCCTTGGTGCATTGTTTGATCCTCAGACCACAGCTGATGAACAGTCTCAGTGAAAGCAAATGACTTCACTAAAAGAAATCATGGATTCTTCTACCAATGTTAACTCAGGGTATGGTTCTCCCTAAAATTTTGGGGGAGAATTGAAGATTAAATGGAGTCTTTTGCTAATCCAGTATAGCAAGGTCTTTCTTTATTCTTGCTGTAAGAGGAGTTACCTATGCCTATTTAAAGACTAACATATGGTCAAACTAAGTCCTTTACTTGAAATGAATGAAGTAGAGGACTTTGGCAGTGTTATTAGATCTAGTTTGTTGAGGTTTTTTTTGTGATTTTTAAATTAACAGCATTTTCTAATCCATTTACTTCCCCTTAGCCCTAAACACAACCACCACACCCCACACCTAGTTATGTATGTACTAAACTACAGAAGATCAGGTAGGTAGGTAGGTGGATATAGATTTACATATATACAAGAAACTTCAAAAAGTTAGTGGAAAAATGGGATTAAAAGATAAAGGAATTTTTTCATTAACTTTTTGAAGTCCCCTCTTCTGTATGTACACACACACACAGGCTCACACACAAACACATAGACATGTGTTCTTATGTTCCTCATCTAATCCTTACTAGAATTTACATTCCTCAGAAGTAAAAATCTTTTCCAATGTTTCTCCTTCTAATCCAGAATACATGAAACAGGCTTCTCTATACAATAGGTGGAGTCCTGGTGTGGTGCTGTGGGTTAATGCACTGGACTGCAAAGTCGTTTGAACTGCAAGGTCAGGGGTTCAAGCTCATTAGGTGCTTCTTGGAAGCTCTACACAGGGTAGCTATGGGTCAGAACCTACTTGAAGGCACTTAACAATAACAACATACAGTGGGTGAACAGTTAATGAAATGAATGAGCTAGCTGATGAAGTTATCATATGGAATATCTTCATTTGCTTTGCTTTTCCAGGAAACATGGGTTTGGTTTTTATGGATACCAATAAAAAGCTCACCAACCACTCCTTGGAAACCCTATACAGCGTCACTATGGCTCGGAACTGAGTCAACAGCACTTAAGAACAACAGCAGTAAAAAGCTGCCTTCTGGGACTTCATAGCATTGTTTTCTTCACTAACACACTCACATTCCCAGAACATAATTCTTCAGACTTGCTAAGAAGCCAGTGGTAAGAGTTAATGGATTACACTTTATTAGGTGAATCAATTCTCTTCTGAATGAATTCAATTTTGATATGAGAGCTGGAAAACATCTCAATTTATGTCAACACAGATCTGTGTAAGATTTAGTGGGGTTTTTTTTGTATTGACGAGGGCATTATCAGAATTCAAGGCATGTCTTCATTTCTTTTGAGTACAAAGAGTGCAGGACTAGAAACCAGCAGATAGACGTGTCCTGTTGGAGAATAAAGTGTAAACACATACTTGAGCAGATGTGCATTACGGTCTGTCATTACTGAACCACCTCTCTTCAGTCCGGTGGTCACAGAATCACAGGCTTACGCCAAAACATTGCGTCTCGTGAAACACTTTGGACTTTTGCCATAATGAGGATCTGGGAATCTTACAAGGTCAGTGAAGGTTATCAATCAGTAAAGACCCAAAGTCTACGAATCAATCTCAGCCAATAGAATTGTAGTATGGCTATCAGAAGCGCACCATCAGCCTATTCCAACTAACAAAGAAAAACAATGACTTTCTTAATCTTGATGTAAAAGTAACTGCCTAGTTAGCAATCCGCACAGAACCAGCTAGCCTACATTGTGATATCCAAGACTTCTCAGAAATATCATGTTTTATTCTTTATTTTGACTGTGACATTCATAGTATAAATCATTTCATTTGGGTTATCTATTTTCTCTTGTAAGCCGATTTTTAAATGCAATTCCAATGCCTAGCTGTAATAAGAAAAACAGCTTTTGTTCAACAAAAGAATTTGCAATAACAATTAACCAGACACTAAAATGGAAATTAGCGCTCACCAAACTGCCCTGCTTTGTCAATGCACATCAAAATATATACGGATATTAAAATCATGAAACCTGTTTTATCCCTCTATGATTTCTTGGCAGATAAAATCAATCTGACGAGAAAAGTTTGTTCCAAGGCTTTCAAGACCATATCTGTAGGTGTGGATGCTCAGGTCAGGCAGATGCTTATGAAGAATATTACTAAATGAAATGTATAACCAATTATAAAAATATGGCTGATAATAGTATTATTACTGTTATTGGCACATTTTTAAGACATAATGAGATCATTGGTTAAATGATGTTTTTGATGGAAAGTTGTTTTGATGAGAAAAGGAGTTTTAGGGAAGATGGGTATAACATGCTTTTTAAATTAACTTTTGAAAGATATAGCTTACATACAATAAAATGCACCCAGTTTAGGTGTATTATTTGATGAGTTTTGACATGTACACTCTTGTAACCATCACACAATCAAGGTATAAAAGGTTTCCATCACTGCAATAGATTTCCATCTAATCTCTTTTTAAACCAGTTGTTAGATATTACAATGTAGTGAACAAAGACTAATAAGTCACTAATGCAACATAGTGAACTGGATATTTTCTGCTTTATTAGAAGTTAATTGTTGAACTTTGATTCAATGCATCCCAGGGTCATCACTATGAAAATGTCCAGATGGCTGGGCTAAAAATGGTCTTTAGTTAAACTGATACAAGACGTTTCATTTCAAGAGCTTAAAGTATTGGGTAAAGAATGATTCTGGTTTGATTACAAGGGACAATATAAATTATAACACCACAGCTCTGGCAAGTACATTGCTTAAACATTTTTCCTTTTTGGAAAAATCATTCTTTATTTCACCTGCAAGATAAGCTTTCTTTCATTTTTAAGCATTTATCATGCCTTATTGAAATACAGTAGATAAGAATCCCTTTAATATCAACTTCTGGCTCTTTATCTCTGCTCTCTGCAAGGTGGTCTAGTCACACATTCCTTAGACCACTGGAGTTTCAATATCATTATTTTAATGTTAAAACGTTGAATATTTTTATTATTTAAAATATTTTAAAATGTAAAGATATAAAACAAAAGAGGAAGTAAAATATTAAAAAATAGAAGCTAAAAAGACTCCAAATCCCTAACTTTGCTAAGCTCTAAGAGGTTGTTGTTGTTGTTAAGTGCCGTGGAGTTGCTTCTGACCCATAGCGACCCTGTGTAGGGTTTCCAAGGAGTGACTGGTGAGCTTGAACCACCGACCTTGGAGTTCAAATGCTTTGCAGTCTGGCACATTAACCCACAATGCCACACCAGGACTCCAAGCTCTAAGAGGTAGGTACCATTTAAGTTTGTCAAGTAGTTTATTAAGTTTTCTATTGTTGTTGTGAAGTGCCATCCAGTCGGTTCTGACTCATAAGACTCTGTATAGGAGTCTGAGGAGCTACTGGTGGATTTGAACCACCAATCTTACAGTTTAAACTGATCTTGCAGTCCAGGGTTTATCCTACAGCACCAAATCAGGACCCCAAGTTCTCTATAAAAGATGTGAAAATAAAAATGAATTCATACAAATAAGAAACGAATCATAAAAAGCTAAAAAAATAAGACAACAAATGAAAAAGCTAACTCATTATACGAGTGCAATTGTAGGACATCCTATTTCATTTGATATTTTATAGCACGAGCAAGTTTATGATTTTAAACATGATGTTTAAAATAGAATTAGATACAAAAATAATTACCAGCTGAAAAAATCAAGCTAGTCTTCTTGATACTTTTCTCCTGAAAAGAAGATTGAAAAGTAATTTAAGTTACTAAATCACCAGGGCCACATTTTGCAGAAAATAGCACAAAACAGTTTAATGATACACGTTCATTTCTATGAGTTTAATGAAATGCATAAAAGTATATTTAGAATATATACTTAGAACATTCCCTTCAAGATGTTATTGTATTTGTTACAACTTGAATTAGCTAATTTTCATGAGAATCTCCTGAAAAGTTCATTAAACATGTAGAGAAAAGTCTATGTCGCAGGACAACCAGCACTTGAGGAGACATTTCATTAGCTCTTACTTTCCATTGCGGAAATTGGGCTTCGACTTTCCTTGAACCCAATTAAAATCTTTCTTGGTAAAGAACAATTTGCTGAGGTGGAGTCAGGAAGCCGAGGGGTGTCATGAAAAGAGAAAAGGGTCACTTCCGGTTGGAAATGGCAGACAAGATAATTTGAACTAACTCTTCATTGAAGACAACTAAAAAATCTGGAAGACAAATTTAAATCTTCTTAAAAACATTTTAAGACATGAAGGATAATAAAGATTTCCCAGGACATAATTTGGGGGAAGTAAATGGAGCCTCTTCTATTCTGGGCATGTTCACCAGTGTAGAGTAAGCTGCTACAAGACAAATTTACAATCCTATATTGTGTTGTTATGAGTCAGAACTGACTTGATGGCACTTAATAACAACAGCAAATGGGAAGAAGTGGTTAGAAGAGATATCAAAAGCTAGCATCTAACACCTACCAAGAGTTAGAACCTGTTGGAACCTCTACCAACCTAGATCCTGGGATGGGATTCCTAAGGGCCAGATCAGAGAAGCTAGGATACAGTCCAGTAGGTTATCTGGAGGTCCAATAGACCTCACACATTGGTCTTGGAATGCCATTATGCTCAGGTATTGGCAGAAGTCACTCATTTCTAGAAGTAGAAAATATCATCCTAGCTCCGAATTATTTCTGTAAGTATGTTTTCAAATATAAAACCCAGCAAAAATTTAAAAAATAATAATGAGATAAGACAACATGGCCTAGAACCACCAAGTCAGATTGTTGTGAGTATCCATTAATTTCTTCCCTACACTGAAGTAAATCTATCCCAAGCCCATCCTATCTAAAGCAGAGGTTAGAGTCAAATCCAGCTTGCCACTTTACTGGCACAAAACCACACCCATTCGTTAGAGTTGAGTCATGATTACAGAGACTAACGGCCTTCAAAACTTAAAATATTTACTATCTGGTCCTTTACAGAAGAGTTGGCCAACTCCTGGTCTGAAATAATAAAAGAATGGAGAGCTAAGAAAATCTCTTACATGAATAATAAAATAGATAAAGCACAGTGAATCAATATTGTTAATAGGAAGTCTCTTACTGTGTAGAAGGAAGCAAGTATACAAGTGTGCATGCCTTTTGTATTGAGCCCATGTTCCTCTCATCATTAAGCTTATCTTTTGTACTACTAGAACTCAGCTTGCTGCTAATTGAACAAGGCCCAGTTATATTGTTTTTCAAAAAAAAAATAAAATCCTGCAGATTTTTTTTGTCCGTTTCATGCATCCTGAATATAGGCCTCAATTTTAAGAGCTCAAAATCAATGTATCGAAGTCCTGGAGTGTTACAATAGGATAAGCACTGGACTGTTAACTAAAAGGTCAATGGTTCAAACCCACCAGCTCCTCCTCGGAAACCCTCTTCTTTAGGGTCCCTAAGAGTGGGACTTGACTCAAAGGCACTTAACAACAACAGCAACTTAATTTTACTTGAAAGTCACGGTGTCGAGTTCCTGCCTCAATATTATTAGTATGTGACCAAGACAAGTCATTATTTTGCTCTGGATCTCAGGTGACAAGAGAATTATTCTATGACTGGCAGAACTTCATATCATGTATTCTAAGAATCAAAAAGCTTTTCTATCAATGAGATGTTACTTCAACAGCCTATGATAAGAACTACAGCACCTATAGGCTGTCAGTGATTTTCCTAGACACACAATGTGAATTCTCAAATTTGGCTATCAGTCTCCATTTCAAATGGTCTCCTGTCTATGTGTCAAAAGATAGATAACAAAACACCTACCATTTCAAGTATTTTTATGTGCACAATTCAGTGATACTAAGTACACTCCTAACAAACTGCAACATGCAGATGATACAACCTTGCTTGCTGAAAGTGAAGAGGACTTGAAACATTTACTGATGAAGATCAAAGAACACACCCTTCTGTGTGGATTGCATCTCAATGTCAAGAAAACAAAAATCCTCACCACTGGACCAATAAACAACATTCTTATCAATGGAGAAGAGATTAAAGTTGTCAAGGACTTCATTCTTCTTGGATCAACTATCAACATTCATGGAAGCAGCAGTCAAGCGATCACACGACATATTGCATTAGGCAAATCTGCTGCACAGGAACTTTTTAAAGTGTTGAAGAGCAAAGATGTCAGCTTGAGGACTAAGGTGCACCTGACCCAAGCTACAGTATTTTCAATAACCTCATATGGATGCAAAAACTGGACAGTGAATAAGGAAGATTGTAGAAGAATTGATGCCTTTGAATTGTGGTGTTGGAGGAGAATACTAAAAGTGCCATGGACTGCTAAAAGAACCAATAGATCTGTTTTGGAAGAAGTGCAGCCAGAGAGGTCTTTGGAGGCCAGGATGGCTAAATTTCATCTCTCATACTTTGGATATGTTGTCAGGAGGGAACAGTCACTGGAGAAGGATGTCATGCTGGGTAAGATGGAGGGTCACAGAAAGAGAGGGAGACCCCCAACGAGATGGATCAGCCAGGTGGCATCATTGACGGCTTCAAGGGTGGCAGCGGTAATGAGGTTGGCCCAGGATTGGACATTGTTTCGTTCTGCTGTTCATGGGGTCGCTATGAGTCGGTTCTGACTCGATGGCACCTGACAACAACAACAACAATTACAGCCCTTATATTCTTTAACCATTACCAAAGTTTCCAAATGTTCTCACCCTTAATAAAGACTCAGTACTCTGTAAGTAACATCTCCCCATTCCCTCCAACCACTATCTATAAGACAGTCACTAATAGGCTTTGTTTCCTATGCATTTGCCTCTTCTAGATATTTCACGTAAGTCAGAGTATACATATTTGTCCTACTGTGTCTCACTTATTTTCCTCATTATAATGTTATCAAGGTTCATCCATGCCATAGCATATATCAGAACTTCATTTCTGTTTGTTGTCATTGTTGTTAAGTGCAAACAGTCTCATCACTGAGTGACTGCTGGGTTTGAACTGCTGGTATTGCAATTAAAAGTCCAGTGCTTGAAAACCAAGTAAATATCTTTCTGGTATTCTCTGCTTTCAGCCAAAATCCTTCTGATATCAGCAACGATTTCCTTCATTCTACATCCTCTTCTGGACCAGGCTTGAATTTCTGACACGTCACCAATTATGTACTGCTGCAATTATTTTTTAGTTACCTTCAGCAAAAAATTTACTTGCATATGATATTAATGATACTGACAGCTAATTTCCACATTCTGTAGGGTCACCTTTCTTTGGAATGGTCACATATATGGATCCCTTCCAGTCAGTTGGCCAAGCAGATGGCCTCCACATTTCTTAATAGAAACTAGTGAGTGCTTCCAGCACCACATCTGTTTGCTGAAACATTTCAATTTGTACCCAATCACTTCTGGGAGCCTATTTATTGCCAATGCCTTCAGTGCAGCTTGGACTTCTTCCTCGGTACCATCAGTTCTTGTTCATATGGTGTCTCTTAAAATGGTTGAACATAGATCAATTCTTTTTGGTGCAGTGACTCTGTAAATTCTTTCCATCTTCTTCCACTGCTTCCTGTGTCTTTCAACATTTTGCCCATAAAATCCTTCAATATTGAACATCTATTTGAGAATGATTTCTTTGTTGTTGTTGTTGCTGTTGTTTTTTCCATCTTGAAAAGTGCCAAGCATGTTCTTCTCTTTTAGTTATCTAACACCAGTTCTTTGCACATTTCATTATAATAATTTATTTCTCAAGTTGTCCTTTGAAAGCTTCTGTTCTTTTTACTTCATCATTTCATTCATTCACTTGCGCTAATTAGTGCACTTTCAAAAGCATGCTTCAGAGTCTTTTTAGACATCCGCTTTGGTCTTTTCTTTCTTTTTAATGACCTTTTGTTTTTATCATGTATGATGTTCTTGATGTCACCCCACAACTTCTCTAGTCTTTGATTATTAGTGTTCTATGAATAAAGTCTGTTCATAATATGCTCTCTAAACTCAAGAGAGATACACTCAATCAAGGTTATATTTTGTCTCTAATGGTCTTGTTTTAAGTGTCTTTAGCTTTACACTTGAAATGCAGTGTAGTGAATTATTTAATGTCTCCTCTAGCCATAGTCTAGAACACATACCAAATGACTTCTACCTAATGGGTCAGAGTAATAGAAGGTAGAGGAAGATACTGATGTTGTGATGCAGTTGTGAGTGATTGTTAGCAGTGCTAATTGTGACTGGTCAATTTTTGTGCCATGTGGATGGGTAGAAAATGAGCAATTGCAGAAACAGAAGCGGGAGAAACCTCACTACCATCAAGAAGAGCCTGGAGTGGGGTATGCCCTTTGGACCCCAAGATCCTTGTACATGGAACCTCCTTGACCCAGAGACAGAAAGATGTGACATCAGAGGAGTGGTAGAGGAGCAGCAGCAACAGAAACAAAAGCCAGAGTACCAGACAACAGCGGGTTTCCCAGCCCATGGGAAAAGTAAAGCTGAGTGACTAAGCAGGAGGCTTGCTTGCAAAGTAGGGTGCCTCTGAGAACTTAATTAGGGGAGCCAGGTTTGCTGACCCACAGTGTTAGAGCTAAGTGCTGACTGAGCTTGTGGTTGAGTGTTGTGCCTTGTGAGTATTTAACAGCAGCTCTAAAAGAACTTTGTAACATTGTCCAGGCAGAGACAGGCCTGTCTGTGGGCACCATTAATGAGAAACTGTCCTGACTGGAAGAACTGTGCTCTGAGCATTTTTTAATAATGCGTTCTAACCTGTAAACTTCCCTAATAAATCCC
>NW_006408545.1:24384812-24392760 GCF_000296735.1 Chrysochloris asiatica
ACTTCTTCAATCTTAACTTGATCAAACATGCAATCAAGATGTATTGATCATTACTGGTGATTAGAATGCAAAGGTTAGGAACAAAGAGGGAGGATCAGAAGTTGGAAAATATGGTCTTGGTCATAGCAATGATGCTGGAGATCACATGATAGAATTCTACAAAATCAATGATTTATTCATTTCAAATACGTTCTTTAGACAGCATAAGAGACCTCACCATATGGAATACACAGAAATCAAATTGACTACATCTGTGGAAACAGATGATGGACATGCTCCATAATATCACTCAAAACAAGGCCAGGGGCAGATTGTGGAACAGACCCTCAATTGCTCATATGCAAATTCAAACTGAAGCTGAAGAAAATGAAAACAAGTCCAAGAGAGCCAATATACCCCACCTAAATTTAGAGATCATCTGAAGAACAGATTTGATACATTAAACACCAAAGACCGAAGACCAGAAGAGTTGTGGGATGGCATCAAGAATATCATACATGAAGAAAGCACAAAGTCATTAAGAAGACAAGAAAGAAGGAAAATATCAAAATGGATGTCAGAAGAGACTGAAATTTGCTCTCCAGAGTAGAGATGCTAAAGCAAATGGAAGAAATGAGGAGGTAAAAGAGCTGAACAGAAAATTTCAAAGGTTAGCTCAAGAACACAAGTCAAACACTACAACAAAATCTGCAAAGATCTGGAGTCAGAAAACCAAAAGGGAAGAACACGCTCAACATTTCTTAAGCAGGGGAAACTGAAGAAAAAGTTCAAGCCTCGATTTTCATTATTGAAGAATTCTCTGGACAAATTATTGAATGATGTGGAAAACATCAAAAGAAGACAGAAGGAATACGCAGAGTCACTGTACCAAAAGGAAATGGTCGATGTTCAACCATTTCAAGAGGTAGCATATGATCAAGAGCCAATGATACTGAAGGAAGAAGTCCAAGGTGCATTGAAAGAATTGGCAAAGAACAAGGCACCAGGAATTGATGGAATCAAAATTGAAATCTTTCAAGAAAGTGAGGCGGCACTGGAAGCAGTCACCCATCTCTGCCAAGAAAATTGGAAGGCAACTACCTGGCCAACTGATTTGAAGAGATCCATATTTGTGCCCATTTCAAAGAGAAGTGACCCAACGGAATGTGAAAATCATCAGACGATATCTTTGATATCCCATGCGAGTAAAGTTTTGCTAAAGATATTACAGAAACGGCTGCAAGCATACATTGATACAGAACTTCCAGAGGTTTAAACCGGATTCAGAAGAGGATGTGGAATGAGGGATATCATTGCTGATGCCCAAAAGATCTTGGCTGAAAGCAGAGAATACCAGAAAGATGTTTACCTGTGGGTTATTGACTACAAAAGGCTTTCGAATGTGTGGATGATGAAAAGCTATGGACAACATTGTGAAGTATGAACACTTAATTGTGTTTATGAGGAATCTCTACATGGACCAACAGGCAGTTATTCAAACAGAACATGGGAACACTGAATGATTTAAAATTAAGAAAGATGTGCGTAAGGGTTGTATACTTTCATCATACTTATTCAACCTATATGCTCAACAAATAATCCGAGAAGCTGGTTTATATGAAGAAAAACATGGCATCAGGATTGGAGAAGACTAATTAACAACTTGTAATATGCAGATGATACAACTTTGCTTGCTGAGAGTGAAAAGGACTTAAAATACTTACTAATGAAGATCAAAGACCACAGCCTTCAGTATGGGTTGCATCTCAATGTAAAGAAAACAAAAATCCTCACCACTGGACCAATAAACAACAATCTTATCAACAGAGAAAAGATTGGAGTTGTCAAGGACTTCATTCTTCTTGGATCAACCATCAAATCAACACTCATGGAAGCAACAGCCAAGAAATCAAATGACACATTGCATTAGGCAAATCTGCTGCAGAAGACCTTTTTAAAACTTGAAAAGCAAAGATGTCAGCTTGAGGACTAAAGTGTGACTGACCCAAGTCATGGTATTTGCAATAACCTCATAAGCATGTGAAAGCTGGATAGTGAATAAGGAACACCATAGAAGAATTGATCCTTTTGAATTATAGTGTTGGAGGAGAATATTGAAAGTACCATGGGTTGCCAAAAGAACCAACAGATCTATATTGGAAGAAGTGCAGCCAAAGTGCTCCTTGGAGGCCAGGATGTCCAAACTTTGTCTCTCATACTTTGGAGATATTGTCAATAGGGACCAGTTACCGGAGAGGGGTATCATGCTTGGTAAGGTGGAGGGTCAGACATAAAGAGGAAGACCCCCAGTGAGATGAATCGGCCAAGTTGCAGCATCAATGGGCTCAAGCATGGCAACAATTGTGAGGTTGGGCCAGGACCCGGCAGTGTTTCGTTCTGTTGTGCATAGGGTCGCTATGAGTAAGTACTGACTCGATGGCACCTAACAACAACAACAACAAATGTACATATGAGCAATTGATGGTCTATTCCACAGTCAGCCTCTGGCCTTGTTGCCTTGTTTTAGCTGATGATATTGAGCTTCTCCATCTTCACTTCCCACAGATAAGCTCAATTTGGTTTCTTTGTATTACATTTGACAAGGTCCATATGTTGCTGAAAAAAAGCATTTTTAATGAAGAAGTCACAGATCTTGCAAAATCAAATCATGTGATTTTCATAGTCATTTCTATCACCAAGGCCATATTTTCCAAGTACCAATCCCTCCACTTTGTTTCCAACTTTCATGTACCTTGCTTGCATGTTTGAGCAATTTTAGATTTAAAAACGTGGTAGAATTCTTTGATTTCTTCATCAATTTATATGTTGTTGTTGTTAAGTGCCGTCGAGTCGGTTCTGACCCATAGCGACCCTGTACAGGGTTTCCGAGGGTGTAAATCTTTACAGGAGTAGAAAGCCTCAATTTATATAGTTGATACATAAATTGGAATAATAATTATATTATTCTTTGTAGGTGTATAGATATTATCCTATCACAGATAGCATTGTTCTTCAAAATAGATCTTGAAATGCTCTTTTTGATGATGAATGTGACAACATTCCTTAAAATTTGTCATTTCTGGCATAGAAAAACATATGATTGTCTGATTCAAAATGGTCAATACCTGTCCATTTTAGTTCACTAATGCCTTATATATAGATTTTTATGCATTCCATTTCATTTTTTGCAATTTCCAATTTTCCTAGATTCATACTCTGAACATTCCACATTCTGATTATTAATGGATGTTTGCAGCTGTTTGTTCTCATTTTGAGTTGTGCCACATCAGCAAATGAAGATTCCAAATGCTTTGCTCCATCTACAACATTAAGGTCAACTCTACTTTGAGGAGGTGATTCTTCCCCAGTTGTATTTTGAGTCCTTCCAACTTAAGGGGCTCCTCTTCTGGCACTATATCAGACAGTGTTCCACTGATTTTCATAAGATTTTCAGGGGCTAATCCTGGTGTGGCAGTGTAGGATTAGCACTGGACTGTGAACCACAAGGTCAGCAGTTCAAACCCACCAGTTAGGGTTGCTATGAGTTGGAACCGACTCAATGACACTTAACAACAGCAACAATCCCTCAGAAGTGGACCACCTAGTCCTTCTTCATTCCACTGAAACCTGTCTACTATAGGTGACCACTATAAGTGATAACAACAACATAGGTGACCCTCCAACATCATAGCAGCACAAAAGCCACCACGGTGTGACAAACTGACAATTGAGTGAGGTTTTAGAAAGTTGTTATTAAGTGTCATCAAGGCGGTTCTGACTCACAGCAACCCTGTATAGGGTTTCCAAGGAATGGCTGGTGGGTTTAAACTGCCGATCTTGCAGTTAGCAATCCAGTCCTATCCTACAGCATCACACCAGGATTCCATAAAGATTGTTGTTGTTGCGAATGCCATCGAGTTGGTTCTGACTCATAGTGACCCTGTATAAGTTTTCTGAGGAACCGCTGGTGGGTTTGAGCCTCTGGCCTTGTGGTTAGTAGTCCAGTGTTTATCTTACAGTGCCACACCAGGACTCCAGATATTACAGCCTAGAAAACCCCATGGGGCAGTTCTACTCCTCTACACAAGGGGTCGTCATGAATCACAATTAACTTGATGGCAACTGGTTTGGTTGGTGTATTTTTTGTTTTTGACTATAAGGAAAGGCTCTTTTTACTTACTCTGGGGTAAGATCCTTGTTTCTTTCCATTTCTGTAGCCCCAGCAGAAATCTCTATGTGGCATCTACCTTCTCTGTGCTTCCTTCGCTGTGTCCATGTTGATGTTTTTAACTCAGGAGTGATTAAGTTTAATACACACCCAACACAGATATGGGCTCATTAACATAACAAAGAAACTCCTATTTTCAAATAGGATTACACCACAGGTATAGAGTTTAGGATTCCAACACATATTTGGATGGGGGACAGGGAGTGCATAGTCCTAACCATAGCAATCTCTTCTTCCTTCCTGCCTTTATAAATAACAAAGTACTGAGTTTTTGTCTGGTCACTGATTTTGTTTTTGTTGTGTAAGTCTGAGTTTGTGGTCTATATTTCCACAACTATTTCTCCATCTATAAAATTGGAATGATGATAGATGGCAATCCAGAAGATATCTTCAGGCAACAATAAAAAGCTATATTGTATATGGGTTATTCACATCTAAGAGTAGAGGGTGTTCTTACCAACAGTCCCCTCAAATCTCCAGCTAAACCCAGAAATCCACTGCAGTCAAGTGGATTCAAACTCACAGTGACCCTACAGGACGAGCAGAACTGCTCCATAGCGTTTCTGAAGCTGTAATTCTTTCTGGAAGCAGAAAGCTTCATCTTCCATCTTTCTCCTACAGTGTGACTGGTGAATTTGAACCACCAGCCTTTCAGTGAGCAACCCAGTGCTTAACCCACAGCACCAAAAGTGATCAGCAAAGTGGCTGCTCCCTAGTATTCATGTAAAAATCAAAGCCAGCCTGCCTCTGGATCCTCCCTTCAGCAGGTTTCATTAATTTCACTTTTTGAAAAAATCAAAAGCATCCTGCTTTACTGTACTGGCAATTTCTGAATCTTCCAGACAATTTTGGTATTTTATAAGACAGGCTACTCAACTCTCACTGGGTCCTGTCACAGTCCCATCAGCTCATCTATGAGGCACAAAGCAGTTAGTCTTGGATGTCAGAAAAATCGAATGGAAAGATCTATCAAGTTATAACAAAAAAAAGGCACACAAAATGTCACACTAGAACTAAAATTCCTTTAAAAGGGTCCATTGTTTTCCATCTTGATATGGCTTTACATGTGAATTTATCTTCCATAAAAGAAGAGACAAGCGCACAATTAATCAAAGACACAAAGGAACAGTCATGCTGTCTAGCTTTATTATATTAGGAAACTATTTCCAGCAATGTTTATTTTGGTACTGTTAAGACTGAAATGAATTAGAATGATAAAGGTAAGACCTGTAAGGGACACACACCCATTGTTATACTGAGGAATTAAATATAGTAAGCAGATTATTTGTAGTGGTTCCCAGGTATCAGTGTGTGCATAGTGTGCGTGTCTATAATAACAGTTATGATGGAGCAAGAAACCTGAATTAACTTGAGGTAACACGCTGGAAAAATACAAAGACCTGCACACATCTAAGTTCTTGCATTGGAGATATCTACAATACAACTGCCTGAAATGTGTGCTAATGTCAGGAGGAAATAACACTTTAACTCCCTAAAAGTTGTCACTATTTTTGTTTTGTTTTGTTTTTATTCTCCAGCCTGTAAATACTGTTCTGTATTTGGGGAATTCCCAACTTTAGAGTTTTGGCCAGTGGTAAAGGGCAACTTCCACCTTATCTAAGGTCATGCCCCCTTGCAGGGGAGGTCCACATCTAATAACTGATGCCTTGGAGTCTAGATGCCTATCTCCATCACTTTAAACCCAGGATAATTCTGAAGGAGCATCCAAGCTTCAGCGCTCTAAGGGATTCAGCTGAGGTCTTGATTGAGATTACATTGTAGCCAATGGTGAGCTGATAAGATGGTCCTGGAGAAGAGGAAAAGTCCTGCCCTATATATAGTATTTGGCAATGTCCAGGCAAGCAGACTCCAGTACACCACTTATCACAGCCCAATTTCTCACTCAGCTCCTCTCTACTTTCCTCCCTGCTCTTCTATAGCCCGCAATTCCAAAATAAAATTCCCTCTCTTCAGTCTCCATCTCAGAATCTACTCCCAGGGAATCAAACCTGCAACAAATGGTGATTCAAGAAAGGGAAGAATAAGCTCCCATTTTACTGAGAGAAATGAATTCACAGTTCAAATCAAGAAATGCCTTGTTCATCATGTACAGTACTTTGTGCTTCTTTATGTAGGCAATGGGGAGCCACTAACGGGTTTTTACTAGAGCAATAACAACATCAGACTTATATTTTAAGAAGATTGTTCTGAAAGTAGACCACAGAATAAACTGGAGTGGTGAGAGACAGTTGCATTAGTGCACACAAGAATTGGTGTGGTGATGGTGAGGAGAACTCATAATAACTTTGAGGGATTTCAGATTAATTAGATGTGAAGATGTAGAGATGGAGAAGGAAGAGTTAAATATTAAACTAAGATTACTGCTAGGTTGTTTTTTTTTTTAAATAAGTGTTTTATTGTGAATTGTGTGATAGTCTACATGGGAGAACATTAGTTTTACATTCATTCTATCATCTATCGTTTCATTGGCATAGTTACCATCCCGTCCATGCATCCTCACCCAACCAAAGGGTGTACCCTATAAGCCTGCACCACCACCCCCTTCCCACAGTCCTCAGCCCCTTTCCCTCTCTAGATCCCAAGTTCCCAGCCACTCCATCTCTTGACGTCATCTTCTCTGCCTCCATCTCAGGCCTCACTGCTTCTCTGGGTAGGATCCCGTTCTCCGCTTTTCTCCATTGATGGTCCTAGGGTCTTCCGCTCTGACAAGTTAATCACTCCCCTCCTTGCTACAAAATGTCCACCTTTAGATTTCTGACCCTCCTGATAACAATTATTCACTATTGCATCACAAGAGAACCATCTGTATTTCGTTTCATCAGCCCTTCCTGGACAGGCTGGAAACTATTCACTGGAGTCTCTACCTTCCTCCATGCCCTTTGTATCTAGGTTCCCTCTTGAAAGCTTGTAAGCCAGTCACTTCTTACCTTTGTATCCCTCCCTCCATTTTGGGTAGCCAATGTCCAAGTTGCCCATACCTGTCTACCCTTCATGTGGAGGGGGTGGGAATAGCTCTTGCAACAGAGATTTGTTTGCTCTTTTGAGCTACTGCATTTATAGGTGTAGGTCATGTTTATAGAATTGTATCAGATGACACTTTTTTCCTCTTCTTTCTTCTTCGGGTTGGGCTCTGTTTATCCAGTCATTGAAGCCAAGTCAAGTGGGTATCATCAGCAAGTGTGGGTGTTCTTGCGTCTGTCCGCCCTCTTTTTATCGGCTGGCCGCCCCGCTCTCCATTCTAGTCCTCTGTGGCTGTGTCATTGACTCTGAGCCCATGAGTCCCCACGTCTTTCCTCGCTGCTAGCTGACCAGGTCTCCACCCGGGTGCACAGTAGTTTGCTGAACGATATAGGGCTTAGCTCACCACTTCATTGATGTTCTTCGGTCACTTCCCCTTCTGGGTGATGTGTGTGGTTGCCATTCAAAGCGTTTATTTCCCTTGCGTCTTAGTCTTGGAAGAGAATTTGCACTAAGAGGACCCGACCACTTACCTTGATGTCTCCTGGGCAAGCAACCTGCATGTTCTTATGGTAACAGTCGGACTGCCCTTATTGTTTTGTATTTTTCCTGTAGGTCCTTCTTTCAGGAAGTATCCTCTGGTTTTCTAGTTGCTCCCAGCTGGATTGCTTGTCCTTTCAAGTGGAAAATTTCCTGTCTCTGAAGGTCTGGATGTGGTTTGGGCTTCCACCTATACTCCCATGTAATGCAGAGGCTCCTCAG
>NW_006408545.1:24396480-24415740 GCF_000296735.1 Chrysochloris asiatica
TTTTGCATCTATGTTCATGAGGGATTTTGGTCTGTAATTTTCTTTCTTAGTGATGTCCTTCCCTGGTTTTGGTATGAGGGTTATGCTTGCTTCATAGAAAGTATTAGGGAATTTTCCATCCTCTTCTATGTTCTGGAATAATTTGAGTAGAATTGGTGATAGTTCTTCTCTGAATGTTTGGTCGGGAGTTTTTTTGTTATGGGTTTGTTCAAATTTTCTACTTCAGTCCAAGTAAGTTTAGGTAGGTTACTGCTAGTTTTAAAGAAAGATTACTACTAGTTTGGAAGAATGAGTGGATTAGTTCATGGCTGAGAATGTTGGAGAAAAGTACATTTCCACCATGTTGAATTGAGGGTATACCCACAAGAACCATCCAGGTGGCGATATACACCACAGGGTAGAAAGAGGACAAACATGCACACACACACTCACACTCTCTCTCTCTCTCTCTCTCTCACACACACACACACATTATTATTGATTAAATTGTGTCTTCAAAAAAGATATTTTCAAGTCCTAATCCAACAACTCTGTGCTTGTAGCTATGACCTTATTTGGAAATAGGATCTTTTGAAGATGTTTATCAATGAAGGTAACATGAAGTTATCCTAGAAATGTTGTTGTTAAGTGCTATTGAGTCATTTCTGACTCATAGCGACCCTGTATAGTGTTTCCTAGGAGCAGCTGGTGAGTTTGAACTGCCAACCTTGTGGTTTGAACATACTTTGTGGTCCGGTGCTCATCCTACAGGGCCACACCAGGATGTTGATGTTAAGTGCCATCAAGTTGGTTTCTACTCACAGCGATCCTGAATAGGGTTCTGAGGAGCAGCTGGTGAGTGTGAACCACCAATCTTGCAATTCAAACCGAACTTGTGGTAGAGCGCTTATCCTATAATGCCACACCAGGACAAAATAATGTTCTTATAAAGGAGAAGAAGCATGGATATGAAGAAGGAAGTTATGTAAAGATGGAGGCTAATATTTGGAATGATGCATCTGCAAACCAACAAATACCAAGGCATCACAGGAGGCTAGGAAAGAGGCATAGAACAGATTGTAATCACTTAGAGCCCTCAAAAGGAATCAACATGGTCAGCAACCTGATTTCAGACTCCTAGACTCCAGAACTATGAGACAACAAATTTCTGTTCTCATAAGCCATCTGCCTTATGGTACTTTGTTTACAGCAGTCCTAGGAAACTAACACTTATACTATATTACATTATATTATATTAATACACTGACTCATTTACAAACAAGACTGATAGAAATTCATGCATTACAATAGGATAAAAAGTAAATAGAAGAAAACTTGGGGTGGAGGGGATAAGGCAGATGTTAAATGATAGCTTTTTCCACTGAGATTCTGAGTAGAAAAATAGAGCAGAACACAATCAAGCACATAATTCATGGAGACCTAAAGTTAAAAGCTAGCCAGTGGCTTTGGAGTGCAACCAGGTACTGAGATCTAGGAGAAACGTTTTCCAAGGCTAACCAGCAGGTAGATTTAGAGTAAGGGGAGCCTGGGATGAAGATGGAGATTTGGGAGTCGAGTCATGTGGTTGGAAATGATGGCTACAACACAAATGCTGTCATCTAAGGATCTTGTGTAGCATGGAAAGAAAAAGGACCCTCAGAAAGATGGAACCATCAGAAATACTGACATTTAAGAGGAAAGCTGAAGAACCCGAAAAGAGAGTGCTGTGATTGTTGTTGTTAGGTGCCCTCAAGTCGATTCTGACTCATAGCAAACCTATGCGCAATAGAATGAAACATTGCTCTATCCTGGGCCATCCTTACAATTGTTATGGTTGAAACCACTGTTTCTTCCACTGTGTCATTCCATTTTTGGGGGGGTCTTCCTCTTTTTCTCGGACCTTTCACTGTACGAAACATGATGTCCCTCACCAGGGACTGGTCCTTCCTGATAACAGATCCAAAGAACCCGAGACAAAGTCTCACCGTCCTTGATTCTAATGAACATTCTGGCTGAACTTCTAACACAGATTTATCCTATGGCACCACACCAGGATTCCTATACCGGGAGATTGTTGTTGTTGTCAAGTACCGTGGAGTCAGTTCTAACACAGATTTTTTTGGCAGTCCATGGAACTTTGAATATTCTTCACCAACACTATAATTCAAATGTATTGGCTCTTTTTATTTTCCTTATTCATTATACAAGTTTCACATACATATGAAGTTATTGAAAATACCATTGCATTGGCTCAACACATCTTAGTCCTCAAAGTGACATCTTTGCTCCTGCAAAGATGTTTAAAGAGTTTTTTGTTTCTGTTTTTTGCACAAAGCAATACGTCATTTGATTTCTTGACTGCTTCTTCCATGGTTCTTGATTGTGGATCCAAGTAAAATGAAGCATTTGACAACTTCAAACTTTTCTCCGTTTATCATGATGGTCTTTATTGGTCCAGTTGTGAGAATTTTTGTTTTCTTTACATTGAGGTACAATTAATACTGAATGCTGTAGTTTTTACTCTTCATCTGTAAGTATTTCAAGTATTCTTTGCTTTTAGCTAGCAAGGTGGTGCCATCGACATAGCTCAGAATATTAATGAGTTTTCCTCCAATTTCAATGCCAAATTCTTCTGCATATAATCCAGCTTCATGGATCATTTGCTCCACACACTAATTCATAAGTATGGTGGAAAAAAAAATACAAGCTTAACATACACCTCTTTTGATTTTAAACCATTCATTTTCCCTTTGTTCTAATCTAAGGACTGCCTCTGGGTCTATGTGCAGGTTCTGCATGAGCATAATTAAATGTTCTGGAATTCCCATTCTTCACAATGGTTTCCAGTGTGTTATGATCTACACAGTCAAATATCTTTGCAAAGTCAATAAGGCACAAATAAACACCATTCTGGTGTTCTCTGTTTTTAGCCAAGCTCCAGCTGGCATCAACAATGACATCCCTCATTCCAAATCCTCTTCTGAATCCAGCTAGAATTTCTATCTGCTCCCTGATGATATGTTGCTACAACTGTTTATGAATTATCTTCAGGATTTTACTTGCATATGAGATTAATGATAATGTTTTATGATTTTCACATTCAGCTGGGTCACCTTTCTTTGGAATGGGCACAAGTATGGATCTCTTCTAAGTTGGCCAGGTAACTGTCTTCTAAATTTCTTGACATAGACAAGTGAGCTCTTACAGTACTGCATCAGTTTATTGAAACATTTCGGTTGGTACTCCATCAGTTCCCGGAGCCTGATTTTTCACTAATGCCTACAGTGCAGCTTGGGTCTTCTTTCAGTACCATCAGATCTTGATCATATAGTGTCTTTTGAAAGTATCAACCAATTCTTTTTGGTATAGTGACTATGTATTCCTTCCATCTTCTGTAATGGTTTCTGTGTCATTCAATATTTTGCCATAGTATCCTTCAATACTGCAATCCGAAACTTGAGAGTTTTTTCCTTCAGTTCTTTCAGCTTAAGGAATACTGAGAATGTTCTTCCCTTTTGATTTTCTAACTCCAGGTCTTTTCACATTTCAATAAATTTTACTTTGTCTACTCCAGCTGCCCTTTGAAATTTTCTGTTCAGCTCTTTTATGTCATCATTTCTTTCAGTTGCATGTTGAAGAGAAAGGTTCAGAATCTCTTCTAAAATCCATTTTAGTTTTTTCTTTCCTGTCATTTAAACAACATTTTGCTTTCTTCCTGTATGAGATTCTTGATATCATCCCACAACTCTTCTGGTCTTCAGTCATTGGTGTCTAATGGATCAAATCTGTTCTTGAGAAGGTCTCTAAATTTAGGTGGGATATATTCAAGGTCTTATTTTGGCTCTCACAGACTTGTTTAAATTTTCTTCAGCTTTCAACCTTGTATATGAGCTTGGTCTGTTCCACAGTTGGCCCCTGATCTTGTTTGGGATGATGATATTTAGTGTCTCCATCGTCTCTTCCCATGTATGTAATTAACTTGATTCCTATTCATTCTATCTAGTGAGTTCCATGTGTAGAGGCACTGTTTATGTTACTGAAAAAAAGTGTACTTGCAATGAATAAGTCATTGGTCTTGCAAAATTCTATCATGTAATCTCCAGTATTTTTTCTATAATCAAGACCATATTTTCCAACTTTCAATTCCTCCACTTCCTTTCCAATATTCACATTCTAATCATCAATGCATCTTGATTGCATGGTTGATCGATTCCAGACTGAAGAAGTTTTAAAAAATGATGTATTCTTCAATTTCCTCACCATTGACTTTAGTGATTGAATAATAGTGGCATTAACTGATCTTACTATGTTGTTGTTAAGTGCCATTGAGTTGGTTCTGACTCAAAGAGATCCTGTATAGTGTTTCCAAGAAGTGGCTGGTGAGTTTGAACTGTCAACCCTGTGGTTCAAACCAACCTTGCAGTCCAGCGTATTAACCCACAGCACCACACCAGAACTCCTTATAGGCATATGGATATTATCCTATCACAGACAGCATGGTACTTCAAGATAGATCTTGAAATGTTCTTTTTGACAATGCATATGATATCCTTCCTCGTCAATTTGTCACTCTGGTCATAGTAACTCATATGATTGTCTAATTCAAAGTGTCCAATACCAGTCCATTTTAGCTCACTAATGCCTAAGATATCAGTCTTTATGTTTCCATTTCATTTTTGATGACTTCTAATTTTCCTAGACTCATACTCTGTACATTCCATTTTCTGATTATCAATGGATGTTTACAGCTGTTTCTTCTTTTTGAAGAAGTGTGCCTAGTCAGCAAAGGTAGGTCTAGGAACCTGCCCCTTTCACAACATTAAGATCAACTCTACTTTGAAGAGGCTGCTGTCCCCCAGTCATTTTTGAGTGACTTCCAACCTGAGGGACTCATCTTCTGCCTTATATCAGACAATGCTTAGCTGCTATTCATAAGCTTTTCAGAAGTGGTCCACCTCTCTTTGTTCCTAGTCTGCTTTTGTCTGGAAGCTTCACTGAAACCTGTCTACTATGGGTTACCCTGATGGCTTTAAAAATATCGGTTACATCACTTCCAGCATTGCAGCAACACCCAAGCCACTACAGTGCAACACACATGACAAACAAGTAGTGGGGAAAAGAAATAGGAGGGAAAATTAACCTGCCAAGGTTAATTTGAATTGTTTTTTGGGAGTTCTTACAAGTGTATTTTACAATATCAGTGTGTACTTCAATGACAACAGAGACCATACTTCTGAAATATACCAATAATGGCTTTCAGATGTTTGTCTGGAGAAAAACTCAGCCATCATTTATCCATTTCAGAAAAATGCAGATAAAGACCACTGTCAGTAACATATTCCCAAATGCAAAAGATTATTAGATTATATCAATGGTGCCTGTGTTATTATATTATTAAAGTAATGTAGAGGCAGAATGTCTAGTACCAGACTTTAATCATAATTACTATCTTAACTCTAATTTGAAAGTAAAAATTGCAATATATGTTCATGTCAGGAATAACTGAGTCTTCAGAAAAAAATATATAGAATGTTTTTCCCAACATATTTTCTTAAGAGTATAAACATTTTGGTCCGTTTTTTAAATTTGCCTTTCAAATAAATCTCTCTCTATATTCTGCCATAACAAAAGGATCCTAGGTTAACATATGGATTGGCTGATAAATGAAATCAGGTCATCTCTGCCCTGAAGAAATTTGAGAACTTCTCACTCAAAGAATCTGTTCAAGAGGTCACTGTAGATGCTGCCTTCCTTCATGAGAGGGTGTTTCCAGAAGGTAGAGGGGGAGATAAAATACCATAAGATACAAAGAAATAGTTTAAATAGAAATGATAGACTCTTCCTATTTCAAATGACTCTGATAAGTCTTCAACCAAAATAAATGTGATAGAGGAAAAACATACTATTTTGCATCAGATTTTAAAAAGAAATAAAAGTAGGCTGGGCATCTTTATGAGAAAGGAAGTGAACAGATGTAAAACGGCAACCATATGAAAAGCCCATTGAAGAGAACCAGATGATTAATACACTACAAACAGGTTAGGACAGCATGATTTATCTCCATCTCAGAATGGAAACCCACAGTGCAGAAAATGAGGTTAAAATGAAAAATGTAGAAGTTCTGACAAACAACAGTATAATGGATAATCTATGTTTAAATCAAGGGCATAAATTAAAACAAAGAACCAAAATTCTCGTAAAGAATTCAAGAATGTACTGACAGGTAAGCAGAGTTGAAATACTTTAGGAAAGTTAGTATTTTCCACTAGCACAAGACGGGCCATAGATCTAGTCTAGAATCTTAATTAGCTGATGATGTTCTGCTGATAGCAAAGAACATTTTACAGAAAGATCAAGGTGTAGATTGGAAGCCATCTAGATTTTTCTTGCAGAAAAACAGATAGAAATATTTCAGGATTGCTAGGAAAATCGTTACACTCAGTGGAATCATTACAGAAATTCAGTAACAATCAACTAGAGCTAAGCTTGCTATTTCACCAATATACTCCAATAATGATATTTACAATCAAAATAAAAGATCAGTGATCAGAAACAGGGTGGTAAGTGTGTTTTGGCTTTCTACAGGTGAAGAAACATGCTGACAGTAGCAATTTTAAGGGAATAAGATTAACACATGGGTCAAACTTCCAATGTCCTTAGAACACACAGTGCAGTTGACACATAGTTATATTCTATACTACAGTGTAACTTAGGCTGGGGGGAAAATAAGTGCTTCCCCTAGTATGAGAACAAATGCTTTAATTTTCTTATTCTCACCATGAAGGTCCTGAGCTTTCTAGAAGTCATTTGCAGAGTTTCTTTATATTAATATTTCTAGTAAGCACAACGGAGCCCTAGTGGCATTGTAGATTAGGAGTTGGGCTGCTAACTGAAGTGTCAGTGGTTCAAACCCACTAGATGCTCCTTAGGGAAAAGAAGAGGCTGCCTGCTCCTGTAAAGGTCTGTAGTCTCAGAAACCTTACATGGAGTTACTATGAGTCAGAAGTGACTCAGTGACAGTGCACTTGGGGTTGGTTAGCACAAACCGTATATTTTACTTAATTTTTTTGGAAACCAAAAGCAGCATCAGTTATGTATTTCATTTCTTTGCTTAAATATTTTCGTGGTCTTTGTATTTTATTTTGTAAAAACAATTTTTACATTGAAATGTGAAGTGCACAATTCAATGTATTTTCACAAAAGGTACATACCTATCTAACCAGCATCCACCTCAACAAACAAACCCTGATCAGTTCTTCAGGTCCATGGTCCCATCCCCTGTCTTTGGCCTCTCAGGGCTCGTAAACATCCTGACTTCTCATTCAATAAAATAGACTGTTTTGTAAATTCGTATCAATGGGATCACACAAATTTATATTCTATTTTATTGAGCTTCTTCCAATCATCATATTTAAGAGATTCATTCCCACACTCGTATGAATGAATGCAGTTGTATGGGGTTGCAGTTGTATGAATAAATGCGGTTGTATGGAGTTACAGTTGTATGAATGAATGCGGTTGTATGGAGTTGCAGTTGTATGAATGAATGCGGTTGTATGGGGTTGCAGTTTGCTCATTCCCATTGCTGTACTGTATTTCACAATTTGTTTTTCCATCTATCACTGATAGATTTGTTTGTGTGCTTATTTAATTATCTTAGTTTTTTTTTTAACAATTAGGAAAATACTGCTGTGAATACACCCATGTACTCTTTAGTGGCCATATGAGGGCAATTTAGATCCCTTCAGGTTTATTGGTAGCATTTATGAGAACTTTAAATTTCATTATATCGCTCTTTCCTGTCATCCTTTAGTAGGTGTATGTCTAATAATTGTGAATATCCACTCTACACATTTTATGTTAATTTTCTTCTAACTGTATTTCTTGAGATAACCTAAAAAATGGCAAAACCTCAAGCTTTGTAAACATGTTACTTACTGCATGTTACAGATATTCAACTGTAATAAAATATAAGATTACTACTAATCAAAGATAAGATGTAAATACAGACATCTATTGATAAACGTATGGCAGACTAGGGTTCCCAAGCAACGAAAATTGTTGGATATTATTTATCTTTTTTAAATCTTCATAAATACACCAGTTACAATAGAATGTAATGAATAACAATAAAAACATTCTCTTAACCCTTTGTTATCAAATCAAATCCGACTCATAGTGAATCTGTTGTTGTTAGTGCCTTTGAGTCAGTTGTGACCTATAACAACTCTGTATTGGGTTTTCAAGCGGTGGCTAGTGAGTTGAACCACCAACCTTGCAGTTTAAACTGACTTTGCAGTTCAGCGCATTAACCCACAGCGCCACGCCAGGACTCCTATGTTGTTGTTGATAGGTGCCATCAAGTCAGTACCAACTCATAACAACCTTATGCACAGCAGAGCAAAACACTGCCCAATCCTGGGCCAACCTCACTACTGTTGCCACGCTTGAGTCCATCAATGCTGCCACTTGGCTAATTCATCTTGTTGGGGGTCTTCCTCTTTTTCTCTGACCTTCCACCTTACCAAACATGATATCCTTCTTCAGCGACTGATCCCTAGAGAGAAACTGTCCCTTACAGTTTAAAAGACTGTAAATATTTACAGAAACAGACTGCTACATCTTTCTATCATGAAGTAACTTAATTAGCAGTTCAAGTACTTAACCACTGCCCCACTAGGACTGTTTTATAAGGAATACACAGGTCAAAAAACCAGAAAGGAGAGAACATTTATGCTGAACTGGATGAATTAGAGCTTCGATATGTGCAGCCTTCTGGAACTAGGCAGAGAATTAAAATCCAGGGTCTGAGCAAGCAGAGATTCTAATAAGAGTGCTCACCCTACCCCCACCCCCATCGTCAAAAAGTTAGGATCCAAAGTGTACACCTTCAGTGAAAGAATTAAATAGAAATCATCCTTATTTTCCAGATGAGTGTTGTTGCTGATGTTGTTAAGTACCCTCGAGTCATCTCCGGCCCATGGCAACCCTGTATAGGGTTTCCGAGGAGCAGCTGGTGAGCTTGAACCGCCGACCTTGCAGTTCAAACGGCTTTACAGTCTGATGCATTAACCCACAGCGCCACACCAGGACTCCGGATGAGTGGAAGAGGAAAAAACATTGAGAAATTATAATCACACTCTAGCCTTCATATGGGTTTTCAGACTGAATTCAAAACACTTGATCCCAAAATTTGTATTTCATTTCAAAGATTTGGTTTAAAGTAGTTCCCGACTACCAACGATTCCAGGAGAAAGATAAGACTTTCTTCTCCCATAAAGGTTTACAGCCTCGGAAACCCTGTGCGGGGTCTATGTGTGGGAACCAACCCCACGGGACATAAACCACCAGTCCCAGACTATCAGGGTTTCTAGGCATTTGATAGAAACCAACATAAAAGCCATATGATAAAATGCACCTTTCTTTCAAGATTTTAAATATTTCTCACAGATAAACTTTCAAGAAATATAAAATCATGATTTTTTTTTAAATCTCAACATCTTCTAAGAAATACAGTACCAAAAGTATGATTGACTGGAAATGGGGGGCGGGAGCAGACATTTAAGATACTAGAATTATCTGACAAGGAGTATGTAATAAAATAAATATGTTTAAAGTGAAAAAGGGGATTAAAAACACAATTCAACAGCAAGAAACTATAAACATAACCAAGCAGACATGAGAAAAAATGAAATAGAAGTTCTATAAATGATAAATAGTAATTGAAATGCAAAATTCACTTGGATGAAAACAAGTGCACCAGAAGATAAACACCACTGCCGTGGAGTGAGCTGGGACTCTTAGGGACCCTGAATAGGGTTTCTGAAGCCGCGAATCTTTAGGAGAGCACCATTCATGCCTCAACGCCCCCAGAGCTACTTGTACCAGAAGATAGTTTTGGGAAAAAAAAGGCATAATGCGGAACAAAAGACAGTATTGTGACTGAATTACATAGTCAAATCCGCAATATACTGGCCAATTTACCACACATTTCTGCGTATCTAGTAGATTCGATGGGAATGCTGTGGCTATGTGGGATACTCACTGGACTGCTAACTTCAAGGTCAGAGATTGGAGCCCACCAGCAGCTCCTCGGGGGAAAGATGAGGTTCTTAGCTCTGGTAAAGATTTACAGCCTCACAAACTCTATATATGGTCTTTTTAGGTTAGCTATGAAGTCGGAATCCACTTAATGGCACTTCACAACGAGTAGATCAGATAGACAAAATACTGGAAATATGAACAATATAATTAATTTTTGTTTGCTGTTCTTGTTGTTAAGTGCCATCAATTTGGCTCAGACTTATAGTGACACTCTATAGGGTTTCCAAGGAGTGGTTGGTGAGTTTGAACCACATACCTTGCAGTTCAAAATGACCTTGTGGTGGAGTGCTTATTCTACAGAGCCACACCAGGACTCCAACTTAATTTAGTGGATGCATAAAAAAATGCTGTAGTTGACAATTGCAGTTACAAACTGTTCTGTATTGTTTTTTAATTACACATAGAACATTGATTTCAAAAAATAACTACATAAAGCTATCCATAAAGCAAATTTTAACAAGTTTCAAAGGATTGCTATTAAACAGGCCACAGTCTCTGATGGTAATGCAAATAAGTTAAAAACCAACAAGAAAACAGTAACTGTAAATACACTACATGATTGAAAATAAATACAATTCTAAATTACTAATTCTGCAAAAAATGTTTAAAAAATAATGGATGTTGGAAAATATTCAAGTTAATAATGAGAAGTCTACCTACCAAAACATTTACTATGCAGCAAAAGCAATAATTAGAGAGATATTATTAGAGATCATGACCTCATCTATTAGAAAAGCAGTAAGGCTACAAATCAATGAGCAAATAATTTAATTTGAAAAAATATAAAAAGAACAGTGACATAAATCCAATGAAAGTAGGATGAAAGAAATTAAAATTAAAAAGCAAAAAATAAACTTAAAACAACAAAAATAAACAAATCTAAAAGATGGTTCTTTGAGATGGTTAACAAAATTTGCAACCTCTGCTAAGACTGAAAAAGAAAAAAAGAGAAGAGGTACAAATAAACGATATTAGGATTGAAAAATGAAGCATACCTATAGATAATATACATACTATAAAAAAGTAATTGTTGTTAAGTACCACTGAGTTGGTTCCAACTCATACAGACCCTTTACAGGGTTTCAGAGGAACCGCTGGGTGGGTTTGAACTGCCAACCTTATGGTTTACAGTCCAGTGCTGATCCGGTAATGTCACAGCAGAATTCCAAAAAAAGTGATATAAAGATATTATTAATGATTTTATACAGATAAGTATGAAAAGTTAGGCAAAGAGGACAATTTATATAAAGTGATGCTACTAAAACTGACACAAAAAGAAATAAAATACCTGAACACTACTAAATAAATTGAATCAATGTTTAAAAACATTTAAAAATTGCTGAAAAAAACATACATTAGCAATCATATTCCTAGATTTTGCCCTTGATGAAAAGTGCACCTTGCACTTTGAGACACACAAAAGATACATGAAATAAAAATACAAAGAAAAGCATGGAATTATAATTTAATATCAGAATAACAACTTATTTCTAAGGAAATGAGGTGATAAAAGCTCACAGAGATACTTCAAAGCTAATGGATATTCTTTTTCTTTAAAATTTTGTATGAATTGTAGCCAAAAGTTTGGGAGTTCAAACCCACCTAGAAGCATTTCTAAAAAAAGACCTGGAGATCTGCTTCTGAAAGGTCATGACCTTGAAAATTCTATGGAGCTAATTCTACTCTGAAACACATGAAGTCTTCATGAGTCGACATCAACTATATAGTAAAGGCTTTGGGTTTTGGTTTTATACATTGATCAATAGTTCTCAACCCTACACCAACATTCAGATCATTGTTTTTAAGTGCCGTCGAGTAAGTTCCAACTCATAGTGACTCTGTATAGGGCTTCTGGGGAGCAGCTGGTGAGCTTGAAACACCAACCTTGCAGTTCAAAGCAACCTTGCAGTCCAGCGCATTAACCCACAGCGCCATATCAGGAGTCCTTAGGATCGTTAGTTAACTACTTTTTTTAAAGATGCAAATGCTTAGGAATTTAGTTTCAGCTGTTCTGATCTGGGGCATGGGCATCTCTAATATATAGTATTTTACAGAAATGACTAAAACAAACTTCTCCCATCTTGTGTGATCTTCTACAACATGCCCTCACTACTACTGCATCAAAAGATGGATTCTATTTCCTACCCTCTTGAATCTGAGCAGGCCTTATAAATATGCAGAATATGCAGGAAATGAAGCTATGCCAGTTCTGGGCATTGCCTATAGCTTTTCTGGCACCTTCTGCTTCCTGCCTTTCAGAGCATTCTATCTTGGAATGCACCCTCTGGAAACACAGCCTTCAGGCTGTGAGAAGCACAAACCATATGGAGAGGTTACATGTCTGAGCTCCTACTGGGGCCAGCATCACCACTGTCAGTCATAAGAGTAAGCCTACTTAGACACCCAGTCCAGGTCCCTCCCAGTCAACATCTGATCACACACCACCTGAGACATTCCAAGCAAGAGCTACTCAGCTAAACTCAATCATAAAATACTGTCATGAGAGAGAGTAATCAAGGATTGTTTGATGCCCCTAAATTTGGATAATTTGCTAAACAACAATAGATAATCAGAAAACATTCTTTTTAAAGATTGTATTGTTAAAGATCTCCAGATGGAAAGTTAAGCAGAGATTAGATAATTAATGATTAAGAAATTCCTAATTTTAGATATCAACCCTCATGGAAGCAGCAGTCAAGAAATCAAGCGATATTTTGGATTAGGCAAATATGCTGCACAAGACCTCTTTAAAGTGTTGAAGAGTAAAGATGTCAGTTTGAGGACTAAGGTGCACCTGACCCAAGCCGTGGTATTTTCAGTAACCTCATATGCATGTGAAAGCTGAACAGTGAATAAGGAAGATGTAGAAGAATTGATGCTTTTGAGTTATGGTGTTGGAGGAGAATATTGAAAATGCCATGGGCTGCCAAAAGAACAAACAGATCTGTGTTGAAAGAAGTGCAGCCAGAGTGCTCCTTGGAGGCCAAACTTCACCTCTCATACTTGGGAAATATTGTCAGGAGGGACCAGTAGCTGGAGAAGAATGTCATGTTTGGTAAGGTGGAGGGTCAGAGAAAAAGAGGAAGACCCCCAGCAAGATGGATTGGCAAAGTGGCAGCATCAATGGGCTCAAGTGTGGCAACAATTATAAGGTTGGCCCAAGACCGGGCAGTGTTTTGTTTTGTAGTACATAGTGTCTGTATGAGTCAGTACCGACTCGATGGCACCTAACAACAACAACAATTTTAGATAAATTCTGATAGTACATCTTTTAGAGATACATTTTTAAGTATTTATGATGTGAAGTCTGGAATTTGCTTTAAATTAATGAAGTTGGTGGGGGATCACAGGAAACAAGGTTGACTATGTATTAATGATTGTTGAAGCTGGGTGAATTTAGACTCATAGTGACCCTATATAGGGTTTCCAAGGAGTGGCTGGTGGGTTGGAACCACTGACCTTGCAATTAGCAGTCCAGTGCTTATCCAACAGCACCACACCAGGACTACAGGTGACAGGTATAAAGGTTCATTATATGATTCTCTCCATTTTTGTGTATGTTTTAAATTTTCCAAAACAACAACAACAAAAAGGTTTTATGTCCTAGAGCTGGGAACCAAGACTTACATTTCTTTTATAAATATTCTGTTAATGTACTCAATAGGTAAATGTGAATTCAACACTGTGAATATAAACTGGATAAAACTCCTTAGATCATTTGGAGACTTCCAATATATATGGTTGTTTTTTCAGAATTTAAGGAATACTTAGGGGAAAAAATCTATGTATACTGTTTGCTGATACATTACACAGCAAAAAATTTTAATGGTATGAAAAATTCCAGAATCCCCATCTTGTTGCTATAGACATCTCAATCTTTAAAGCTATTTGTCCAATTTTAGCCCCTTGCTAAAATATATACCAGCACTAAAAGTTCTAAATCAGTTTTCCACTCAATAATTCATACATATTCTGTTTCATCTCATTAATTGCAATCCCCACAATGTAACTTCACTTATCCCACTTCCTCCCTGGGTTTCCTGTTTCCATTATTCCTTCCTTGTCATTGCGTGAATGCTGCCTTTTTCATCTCAAATGATTGATTGATTAGTCTACTGTGTGCACACCTTACGAATGTTTTTGTTCTCCTTATAGATTTAGCTATTGTTTGGCTGAAAATTGTGTCATGGGATGAGTTCAATTTAAGACCTGAAGGACGACAGGGTCATAATCTCGGGGGGCTCACCAATATCTATTCAACCAGTAAGCCTGGTATCTTTTATGATTTTGAGTTTTGTTCTACATTTTTCCCACTCTATCTAGGTCCTTCTAATGCGATCGATCCCTTTTAGAGCAGTTGGTAGTGGTAGTCGGGCACCGTCTAGTTATTCTTTCTTTCTTTTTTTTTAAAATGTTTTATTGTGAATTATGTGATAGTTTACATGGGAGAATATTAGTTTACATTCATCCTATCATATATCATTTCATTGCCATGGTTACAATCCCATCCATGCATCATCAACCAACCAAAGGGTATACCTTGCAAGCCTGTCCCTGGTCATCAGCACACAGCCCCTCTCCCTCTCTGGGTCTAAAGTCCCAGCTGCCCCATCTCTCCACATCATCATCTCTGCCTCCATCTCTGGTGTCACTGCCTCTCTGAGTAGGGTCCCGCTCTCCACTCTTCTCCCTTGATGGTCCCAGGGACATCTGCTCCTAGACTGCAAAGTCAATCACTCCCTTCCTTTTGCTACAAAATGTCTACCTTTACATTTCCAACCCTCACAATCAGTCCTGATAACAATTATTCACTACAATTATTCAATACTATCCGCATTTCCTTTCATCAGCTCTGCCTTGAAAGATTGGATAATACTCAGTGGAGATTCTACCTTCATCTGCTCGCTCTGGATCTAGGTTCCCTCTTGAAAGCTTGTAAGCCAGTCACTTCTTGCCTTTGTAGCCCTCCCCCCACCCACCCAGCCATTTTGGGTAGTCAATGTCCAAGGTGCCCATCCCTATCTATTCTGTGTATGGAGGGGGTGGGAATGATCCTTGCTGTAAAGATTTATTCCCCCTTTTGAGCTACTGCATCCATAGGTGTAGGTCAAGTTCATCATATTGTATCAGATTACTCTTTTTTTCCTCTTCTTTCTTCTTCTCGTTGAGCTCTGATCATCCAGTCATTGAAGCCAAGTCAAGTGGGTATTATCTGCAAGTGTGGGTCCTCTCTTCTTATCAGCTGGACACTTCACTCTCCACTCTAGGTAGTCCTCTGTGGCTATGTCACTGACTCTGGGTCCAAAAGTCTCCAGGTCTTGCCACACTGCTGGCCAACCAGGTCTCCACCCAGGTTCATTGAACATTATAGGGCTTAGCTCTATTGAACATTGTAGGGCTTAGCTCGCGGCTTCATTGCTGTTTTACCATCTAGTTCTTTTGATCTCAGATTCATGGAAGTCCATGAGTCCATGACTCATGTGGTCCGTGAATCCACTGGACTGTTTCCATGTGTCTTCGATTTTCATCACTCTCTTTTCCTCCAGTTAGAGAGAGGCCAATTTTGTATGTAATTTCTTATCTCAATTTCCCTACTATGTACTCACTAAACTGCATGCCACTCCCTTCAGAATAGGGACCTCACTATATTTGTTATTGTATTCATGATCCTTGCAAAGTACTTGACATATGATTCATGCCTATTACATAGAGGATTATGTAATGCATTATGCCAGCTCCTGATGTCCTCACTGGCTTATGGTGAGGTTTAAAGACATGGAAATAAAAACCTTGTAAATTGAATGTCTAGCTATTCCTGATCCTCTGCCAAAGTTAGAAAGCACACAGTTCTCATATTTCAAGAGGCTCCCTTTGAGACCCAATCTACTACCACAAGTAAATGGATCGTTTCTCTATTTCTTGACTTGCTGGGCCTATTAGATTAGAGTAGAGAGGCTAGCATCGAAGGGGCATATGAAAGGCCTGGCTTGCTGCTAGTCATGTTATGGGACATGTTGTTCTGACAGCACTTTGGCATACACTCACTCATTTCCGTTATTTCAAGAGAGGCACCGAGTGAACTCCAAGGAGAACGGCACATCATAACTGAAGGGCACAGGATGGACCTCCATTATTCTCAGTCTTCCACAATTTAAAGTTTCTTCTGTAACAGGCCAAACACTAGATGGAAACATTACAAATGTCAACCTCCTTCTTCCCTTTGTTCTTGACAAGTTAAACTGAGTTTGAGAGATCATTTTTTTCTTTTGCCTTTCCATAATCAGGACAAAACACAGTAATAGATTATTATGCTTCACAGGGGCATGGAATAATTTCAGTTAAATTTGAGATTGGTATTTCACATGCCAGTTTGTCATTTTAAATCGATTCCTCTGTGCAGATGAAGAAACAACAAACACAAAGTTTTGGAATGGATCCCGGTGGAACGCAATAAGCAGCCATGTTGGGTGTTTTTTAATAAGTCACGATTGAGAGGGGGTCCACATACTCTGTTTTTCAGTTGTTCTGAAGAATTTTAATGGCTTCTCACTTTTTGTAGATATTTGTGTTTCTACATAATAAAAGATAAATTCAAGAGCTCAGCATCCAGGACCAGCAGAAGTGGAATTTTACATCTGAATGTACTTCTATCCCTATTTCACACCCTCCTATGTGATTCTGATCAAGTTTTCCAGCCCCACTCTTCCCCAGCCCCACCCTGGAAAGCAAGAGGACCAATTTAGTCAATCCTGGTACAGTACTGTGGGATAAGCACTGACTGCTAGATAGGTTTGAACCGCAAGGCCAGCAGTTCAAATTTACCAGCCATTCCTCAGAAACCCTGTACATGGTCACTAAGAGTCAGAACTGACTCAATAGCACTTAACAGCCGCTCCTTAGAACCCTATACAGGGTCACTATGAGTTGTAACCCACTTGACCGCACTGAACAACAACAACTTATCCTATAGTGCCAATCCTGATGTGGCACTATAGAATAAGCACTAGACTTCAAGCCAAAAGGTCAACTGTTCAAACCCACCTGCTGCCCCACGAAAACACTGTACAGGGTCGCTATGGGTCAGAACAGACTTGAGGCCTTTAACAGCAACAACAACAACAAATTCGCATGAGGAGAGTGCAGTAGCTCTGCAGGAGAAGCACTGGACTGTGAATCTCATTAGTTCTAGCCCACCAGCCACTCCTTGAGATAAAAGTGAGACTTTCTGCTCTCAAAAAGATGTACAACCTCAGAAACTCTAAACAGGGTTGTTATAGGTCAGAACTTACTCAACAGCAATTAACAACATCAATCCACATTACTGATCATACACACTTCTCCACCACACACAAAATAATTTCCAGCAAGGATTCACCATGGGTCCCAAAAATCAATTTACCTTTTAAACCAATAATCCCAAATCATAAAGGGAATCAGGTATGGTATATGCTTCATGAAATTTACCTAGCAGATGAGGATATTTTACAGTGAAGGTGTCATAGCACTATATACATGTCGATAAATTCTGGTTTTCTTTGCTCAATACATAATTGGTGCTGCTTGAAATAGCAGGGTTGAGGGCAACTTCTCTTACTCAATCCTTTTCAAAAGCCTCTTCTCTTTAGCCATAGCGACCCTGTACAGGGTTTCCAAGGGTGTAAATCTTTACGGGAGTAGAAAGCCTCATCTTTCTCCCGCGGAGCAGCTGGTAGTTTCGAACCGCTGACCTTAAGGTTCGCAGCTCGATTCGTAGCCACTACGCTACCAGAGCTCCTTTAGGTTTCCTTTGTCAGCTCAGTGTTAGCAGGGAATTCCTTCTGCCTGTCTACATATGTGACAATCAGACTCATCTGTGAGTACCTCTGAGATGGAAGTGAGAGCTACTAAAACTAAGATCAGTCGCTTTGGTTCCCATTTCCATTGTGGGTTGATCCATTTATATATTTTTTCTCTCAATCATATGTGTGTTGCTTAGGTTATCTAGAAAATCATACATGAAAGATAAACCAGCAAGAATCTGGAACCAATGTCCTATAACCAAGTTTCCTGTTGTGTTAAAAGCCTATTACAATCACATACTTGTTGGTGGCAAATTGAATTCAAAAACAAAACATGCATAGCACAGACTAATATAATCCTTTCCCAGAATCTGTGGAACAGCTTGTGGTGGCTTTATTTCACCAAAGGAAGCCTGGCCCAGTTGCAAGAATGGCTTGCTCATTCTGCTGATGAATTAGTTGTATTAACATGCCAGAAACAAAAAAACAATCTGGAGATGGTTTCTATAAAATTTGGTGTTTTGTCCATGTGATTAACACGGTCAAGAATCTTTTCCCTTACTACTGAAAAATAACCTACATCCAGAAGTTGAGTTAATCAGGGCTAATTTTTGTACACATGCGAAGAACTATGTTTTCCTTCTAAGAGAACCATAAATTAGCCTTATGGTATTTCAGTTTTAATATATATTTTATAAGAACAGAATGTAGAATCAACAAAACTAGAATTCATTTGAGGATGAAAAGTATTCAATGCACTAAACATTTAAGCAACTTTTAAAACAAAATGATTATTACACAAATTGTTGTTGTTACTGTGATGTGACTTCGAGTCGGTTCCGGCTCATAGCCACCCTGTATAGGATTTCCGAGGAGTGGCTGGTGAGTTTGAACCACTAAACTTACAATTCAAACTGACCTTTTGGTCTAGTGTTTATCCTACAGCACCACACCAGGACTTTCGAAATGTAGCCTGACAAGTCAGAGCTATAAACAGCTCCGTCTTTCAAATTTTAAGAAGCAATCAAGGAATCTGATTAATTACACATGTGTGGACATCGGAATGATTTAAAGTTTAACACTGGTTCCATCCCTTTAAGCTATACTAGTTGCTCAAAACTAGTTGCTCTAGACGTGTTTGTGTCTTCATTAACTTATCAACAAAACGGAGTATAGATATCTACCAATCTCATTGAGACATTGAATGAGATATTTTAAGCAAAGCTCCTAGGACAAAAAAGTGCTCAACAAGTTGTAGCTACTCCAACCAGTTGCTTAAGTATTAAATGGACGTAATAATTATTCTTTGTTGTTGTTATTGTTTTTAGGTGCCGTCGAGTTGGTTCCTTAGCAACTCTACGCACAACAGAATGAAACACTGCTGGCTCCTGTTTTTTTG
>NW_006408545.1:24422350-24427986 GCF_000296735.1 Chrysochloris asiatica
AACAACAACAACATTCTGTGTTAGTCTGGAAGCTCATCTGAAACCTGACCACCATGGGTGACCCTGCTGGTATTTAAAATACCAGTGGCATAGCTTCCAGCATCACAGAAACACACAAGCCACTATAGTATGACAAACTGATGAGTGAAGGAAATTATACTTCGTTGTTGTTAAGTGCTATTGAGTCAGTTACATCTCATAATGACCCTGTAAAGGGTTTCTGGGTAGTGGCTGGTGAATTTCAATTGTCAACCTTGTGCCAGTCCAGTGTTTATCCTACAGTGCCACACAAATTAAGTTTAATTAATAGTAAGAATTTAAATTAGTATTAAGTCATAGTGCCAATATACTAATTTTTTCCATAGTTCACACTGCTTTATTCATATATACTCAGTAGATCGTTAAAAAAAAAAAGAAAGAAAGAAAACAAAAAAAACTGCATCTGAGACAGCTGATGTACAGGAAGCTTTCTGAATTCATTATGATCTCACTATGGCAAGCTGACTCAGAAGGTGGCAAAACAGTTCAGTGTTTGGGTACAGAACATAATTTCTATTTTAAATATCTTAATCCCTTTAGACTGTAATTTCTTTACCAGCCAGAGTTTGAGGTGGACAAGTAGAGAAGGTAATTAAATGGTACCCCTTTTCTCCAATAAGCAGTGAAGCCAAGGTTACAAAACAAATCATTGAAATGCAAAAATTTGTGCATCTAACTACTAAGCTATAAAGCTTTCTAAATTAATGATAAAGACAGGATTGTGCTAGAAGTTTCCAACCAAAGAAGCAGTGTGTGGCTTCTTGGAAACTGACTGCCTGAGTTTCAACTCAGCTTTCCTACATGTACTATAAAATCTTGAGAGAAGTACTTCCTTTCTCTGTATTTGAGTTCCTTGTATATAAAATGAAGATAAAAACCAGTGTTAGTTGTTGTCGAGTCAGTTCTGGTTCATGGCAATCTTATGTATAGCAGAACAAGACATTGCCTGATTCTGAGCCATCTCCATTAGTGTGTTCTTATTGTATAATGCCTTTTAATGTAGGGGGTCCATTTTCTAATTCTGTATCAGACAGTGTTCTGTTGTGAGCCACAAGATTTCCACTGATTAGTTTCTGGAAATACATTGGCTGGCCTTTTATCTCTTAGTCTGTTTTAGTCTGGAAGCTCCGCTGAAATCTGTCCACCATAGCGACACTTTTGGTATTTACAATATAGGTGTCAGTTTCCAGCATTATAACATGAAAGCCACTAAAGTATGACAAACTGTCAGAGAGGTGGTTGATGAAACAATACACAACTGTAAGTTTCTAGGAGGATTAAATATAACTGCTTAGGACCATGCTTGACCTATTATACATAGTTGTTATCTGTTATTTTTCTTGATGAACATACATATGTAAGAAACAGCCTAAGGTTTTGTTTATGTCTTTATTTGCTTATTATTAGATCTGAAAGAACTTGCCTCACTTACAACAATTTTTTTTTTTTACTTTGTCCTAAAATACTCAGATCTCCTATACATCAATCACTGCTCATATATAAGTTCCACTTTTCCCTCATTTCATAGGGATTCCCAAGGATATTTCTAAATCAACGTATTCCACTGTGATGACTATAAATGATATCTTCAGGAAAATTTTTCCAGTGATCTTAAATAAAATGAGTAGTCAGCAATCCTTCTACTTGGTATATGTTCTCAGGAACTAAGAGTCATGACACGAGTAGGTGTAGGCACACCCATGTCACCGCAGCACTATTCCCAAGAGCAAAAGGATGGAGACAATTGAAATGTTCATCAATGGAAGAATGGATAAACAAATTTCAGTACATACACACAATGAAATATGCACAATACTGAAGATTAATGATGAATCTGTGAAGCACCTCATAACACGGATGAACCTGGAGGATATTAACACTGAGTGAAACTAGTCAATCACAAAAAATCAAATATTGTATCAGACCACTATTGTAAAAACTCAAGAAAAGGTTTTTAGGCTAAAAGAAACATTCTTTGGTCATTACCAGGGGTGAAAGGGAGTTTTCAATGGCTAGAGGATTGTTGTTGTCGTTGGGTGCCATACAGTCGGTTCTGATTCACAGCACAACAGAATGAAACACTGCCTGGTTCTGCATCCTTCAGACAAGTGCTGCCATGCTTGGGGCCATTGTTGCTGCCACTATGCCAATTTATCTCATTGGAGGGCTTGCTTTTTTTTTTTTTTCACGGACCCTCCACTTCACCAAGCAATATCTTCTTCTCTAAGGACTGTTTCCTCCTGATAATATGTCCAAAGGAAGAGAGGCAAGTCTTGCCATCTTGGCTTCTAAGGAGCATTCTGGCTGTACTTCTTCCAACACAGATTTGCTTCTTCTTCTAGAAATCCATTGTACTTTCAATATTCTTCTCCAACACCATAACTCAAATGCATCAGTTCTTCTTCAGCCTTCCTTATTTATAGTCCAACTTCCACAAGCATATGAAGCTATGGAAAATACCATGGCTTTAGCTCTCAACCTGACATCTTTGCTCTTGGACACTAAAGAGGTCTTGTGCAGCAGTTTTGCATACGTCATTTGATTTGTTGACTGCTACTTGCCTGAGGGCTGATTGTGGATCCAAGCAAAATGAAATCATTGTGACCTTAAATACTTTCTCCATTTATCATGATGTTATTTATTGGTCTGGTTGTGAGGATTTTTGTTTTGTTTACATTGAGGTGCAATCCGTACTGAAGGTTTAGTCTGATCTTTATCAGTAAGTATTTTGAGTCCTCTTTACTTTCAGCAAACAGCATTATATCACCTGCATATCGAAGGTTGTTATTATTGATTATGGATTTAAGCAAAATGAAGTCTTTGACAACTTCAATCTTTTCTCCATTTATCATCATGTAATTTATTGGTCCAGTTGTGAGGGTCTTAATTTTTCTTCACATTAAGGTACAATCCATACTGAAGGCTGTAGTCTATGGTCTTCATCAGTATTTCAAAGTCTTTTCACTTCTAGCAAGTAACCTTGTGTCCTCTGCATACTGCAGGTTGTTAATGAGTCATCCTCCAATCCTGATGCCTGAATCCTGAACATGGGTTCTTCTTCATATAATCCAATTTCTTAGATTATTTGTTCAGCATACAGATTGAATAATAATGGTGAAAGAGTACAACCCTAGCACAAATATTATCTGCTTTCTGTCAAGAGCCATCTGAAACCAGCAATGATATTCCTAGTTACACATTCTTTTTAAAATCCTGTTTGTATATCTGGCAGTTGCCTGTACTTTTGCAGCCGTTTTCAATTATGTTCAGCAAGATAGAAGATTATTGCTGTTAATAGCCTCAGAGTCAAGTCCAACTCATAGTAACCCTATATAGAGTTTCCAAGGAGTAGCTGGTGGGTTTGAACTGCCAACCTTGTGGTTCAAAGTCCAGTGTTGATCCTACAGCACTACACCAGGAGTGCAAGATAGTGTGTACACATGTTAATTCAGGTGATGAGGCAATATAAAACAAGAGGGTGGTTGGCAGAACAATGATGAAGACAGGTAATGGTACAGGGAGGTACGCAAGGGCTAAGGAAGCTAAAGGTAAATCTTTTTATATACACAACCCTTCAACAACAGTGTTGTGTGGGTAGATGCATGGACAGATACACAGGCTGAACAGGGATAGGAGGGAGAGGGAGAGTAGATCCATCAATACATAACGTTTGACAGAGGATATTTGTCCAAGCAGTAGATAGGTACAGAAGGGGAACAACATCACTAACCAGGTATGCTCACCATGAAATGGTAAGCCATTCAAGATCAAAAGGACAACATTTACCTAAGGACAAAGTTGAGAAGGGATGGAAGGTGGGTGGAATGGAAACAGGAACCACAAGACGGAAGCGGGATCACATTTGTTTCATGGAGGTGATTGCAATCATTGAGATGAAACAAAGTATAGGATTTGTTGAATGCAAAGCTCATGATCTTTTCTGCAAACCTCCACTCAATTCACAATGAAAAGTTTCCAAAAGGTCAAGAAAAATCACTAAGTGAGAGAGAGAAAAAAAAAAAGATGGGTTATAGGAACTATTTTGAAAATTGCTGAGAAGTATAAAATACAAGGTAAACGCAACTCAGGCAAGTTGGATCTTATGATAGAGCCAGGTTTTAAAGTCAACTTAAATGTCAATTTAAATATTAAGGAAAATCAAAATTATCCTTGTTAATTCCTTAGATGGACTTTACATGTATAATATAGACTTATAAGCTGTAAAAACAAAAGTAAACCCAAAAAACTGCAAAATGGAAAAAAATTAAGATAAATGTCACTTTTAATATTAAGAAAGATTACATATTTATTATTTGCATGCATTTTCTTTACAAAAGAGACACCGAATATTCTATTATATGGCTGATAATAATAACATAATGATGAAGCTCGTGCCAGACAATTTACTACTATGTAAGGACTTACTTTGCATCATCTCATCATAAAAGGAAATGTTTGATGCTTTGTTCAGCTCCAATACGGTATTTGTAGGGTGCTTGCAAGGAATCAAATACTTTCTTTTATCTTTTCTTTAAAACAAAATCTAATAAATAATGTCTAGCAACAAAATCACTTAGATCATTTTAATTACAGCCTCCAAAGTGTGTTGAACATTAAAACCTAAGGAGAATGGACAAAAAATTAACAGGAATGATAAGTCTCTACATACTACAGCGCCTCTGGGTTCTGCTACCAATATAATTCTACAGTGTTCCACTGAATTTACCATCAGTCAATAGTAAATTTATTACTTCAATCTCTGAGCTGCTTGGAGTTTGTGCTTCAGTCACACTTTACTTTAATGACCTTCTGTAAAGACCCACAGTTTTTTGGTTTTGTTTTTTCAGTTCTTTAAATTCTAGTCTTATAAAACTTGTAACACTTAACATTGATGCTGATACATTCTACTAAATTTTGTGACCACCACTTGTCTGTCAGTTTGTTGTAATGTGGTAACTTCTGTGCTGCTATGATTCTGGATATTTTAAAATATGCCACTGATATTTTAAATATTATCAGGGTCACTCATGGTGCCAGGTTTCAACAGAGCTTCCAAACTAAGACAGGCTAAGAATAAAGAATCAATTCTGAATGGTTGTTGTTGTTAGGTGCCGTCAAGTCAGTTTCAACCCATAGAGACCCCGTATAGGGTTTCTGAGGAGCAGCTGATGAACTTGAACTGCTGACTTTGCAGTTCAAAGCAGCTTTGCAGTCCAGCACATTAATGCACAGCGCCACCACTAACAACCTTATGAATATCAGCAGAGCTTTCTCTGATACAGTGCCAGAAATGAGCTCCTCAGCTTGGAAGGCACTCAAAACTGGGGAAGAGCTACCTCCTCAAAGTAAAATGAACATTAATGATGTGAATGCAGTTAAGCTTTCGGGACCTTCATTTGCTGATATAGCACTACTCAAAATGAAAAGAAATGGCTGCAAATGTCCATCAATAATTGGGATGTGGAATGTACAAAGTATGAACCAAGAAAAAGTAGTTGTCAAAAATGAAATGGCATGCATAAAGACCAGCATACGAGGCATTAGTGAGCTGAAATGGACTGGTATTGACTATTTTGAATCAGCCAATCATATGGTTT
>NW_006408545.1:24428086-24429026 GCF_000296735.1 Chrysochloris asiatica
TGAGGATTTTAGTTTTCTTTACAATGAGGTGCAAAGTGAAGGCTGTAGTCTTTGATCTTCATCAGTATTTCAAGTCCTTTTTGCCTCCAGCAAGAAAGGTGGTGTCATCTGCCTACCTCCCGCTGTTAACGAGTCTTCCTCCAATCCTGCTTCTCAAATTATTTGCTCAGCATACAGATTGAATAAATATGGTGAAAGGATACAACCCTGGCACACAACTATCTTGATTTTAAACCATTAAGTATTTCTTTGTTGTGTTCAAACAACTGTGTCTTGTTCTATGAATAGGTTCTTCATGAGCACCATTATGTGCTGGAATTCCCATTCTTCAAAATGTTTATCCATTGTTAGTTATGATCCACACAGTCAAAAGGTTTACATCATTAATAAAGCACAAGTAAGCTTCTTTCTGCTGTTCTCTGATTTCAACCAAGATCCACCTGACGTAGCAATGATGTCCCCAGATCAATATCCTCTTCTGAATACAGCTTGAATATCTGTTAGCTCCCTATTGAAGTACTGCTGCAAGCATTTTTGAAGTATCTTCAGCAAACGTTTACTTGCATGTTACATTAATAATATTGTTCATTGATATCTGCATTCCATTGGGTACCTTTCTTTGGAATGGGTACAAATATGGATTTCTTCAACTGGTTGGTCAGGTCTCCCACATGTCTTGACATAAGGGAGTGAGTGTCTTCGGTGCTATGATTGAAACATTTCAACTGGCATTATATCAGTTCCTGGGGCCTTGTTTTTTGCAAATGCCTTTTGTGCAGTTTGGATTTCTTTCTTCAATACCATCGTTCTTGATCATATGTTATCTCTTGAAATGACTGAACATCCACCAATTCTTTTTGATATAGTGACTCTGTGTGTTCCTTCCATCTTCTTTTGCTGCTTTCTGCATCATTCAAACTTTTGCCCAAAGAATCCTTCA
>NW_006408545.1:24432146-24434156 GCF_000296735.1 Chrysochloris asiatica
TTGAGCAAATAATCCAAGAATCTGGATTATATGAAGAGCAATGTGGTATCAGGATTGGAGGAAGACTCATTAACAACCTGCAGTATGCAGAGGACACATGGTTACTTGCTAGAAGTGAAAAGACTTTGAAATACTGAACGAAGACCATAGACTACAGCCTTCAGTATGGATTACACCTCAATGTAAAGAAAATGAAAATCCTCACAACAGGACCAATAAATTACATGATGATAAATGGAGAAAAGATTAAAGTTGTCAAGACTTCATTTTGCTTAGATCCACAATAACAATTCAAAGAAGTTCTTTGATTGAAAACCATGTAATGAACTTGGAATTTGACCAAGGTAATGTTCAGTTTCTAAGACAGAAAAAGAAAAAAGATAGATGGAGAATGAGAGCAAAGGCAAAAGAGTCAGGAATAAATTTAACCTAAATTTATTTAACCCAAAACTTGCACATTGAAAACTACAAAACACTGCGGAAAGAAATTAAAGACCCAAATCAATGGGAAGACATCCTATGTTTATGCCTTGGAAGATTTACATTATTATCCCAAATGATCTACAGATTCATTTCAATCCCTATCAAAATCCTAAAGACTTTTTTTGCAAAAAAAAAAAAGGGAGAACCAGATTGCAATGTACCCTGGATAGCCAAAACAAATTTTCAAAAAAAACAAAGCAAAGTAGAAGGATTTGCACGTTCTGATTTCAAAACTTATTATGTTGCTGCTGTTGCTAAGTGCCATAGAGTCTGTTCCGACTCACAGTGACTGACCCTATATAGAGTTTTCAAGGAGCAGTTGGTGAGTTTGAACCACTGACCTTGCAGTTAAAACTGACCTTGCAGTCGAGTGCTAATCCTGTGTTGCTACACCAGGACTCCAAAACTGACTATAATGTTGCAGTAATAAAAGCAGTGTGGTTATGTAGTTATTGGTTCTAATGACAGACATATAGATCATTGGAATAGAATTGAGAGCCCACAAACAGACTTACATTTATGGTCAAGTGATTTTTATAAGAGTTCCAAAACCATTTAATAGGAGTAGAATAGTCTCTTGAACAACTCGTGTTGCGACAACTGGATCTCCACTTGAAAAATAATGAAGTTGGATTCCTACCTCACAGCATTTATAAACATTGACTAAAAAGAGATCAAAGACCTAACTGTAAGCGCTAAAACTATAAAAATATTACAAAAGAACATGGAGATTCATCTTCATGATCTCAGATTTGGCAATGGTTTCTTAAATATGACACAGAAAAACACAAACAACAAGAGAAATACACATATAAATTGAACTTTATCATAATTTAAAATGTATGTGCATTAAAGGGCACTATCAAGGAACCAATAATAAAAGCAAAAACAGAATGGTAGAAAATATTTGCAAATCATATATCTGATAAGGATTATCTATACTAAAAATGGAGTCCTGGTATGGTACTGTAGGATAAGTACTGAACTGCTAACTACAAGATTGACAGTTCAAACCCACCAGCTACTCCTGGGAAACCCTATCTAGGGTCGTTGCTATGAGTCAGAACTAACACGATAGCATTTAACAACAAAAACATCTTCAAAATACATAAAGAATTTCTACAACTCAATACCAAAAAGACAAACAATGCAATGTAAAAATGGACACAGGATTTAAATGAACATTTTTCCAAAGAAGTCATGCAAATGACCAAGAAGCACACGAAACATCATTAGTCATTACCCAATGCCACCAAGTAGATTGTGACTCATAGTGCCCTATAGGACAGAACTGCTCACTAGGGTTTCTGAGACTGTAAATCTTCATGGAAGCAGATAGTCTCAGCTTCATCTTCCTCCTATTGAGTTGCTGGTGGGTTTGAACCACTGACGTTGCAGTTAGCAGTCCAACACATAACCTATTATCAAATTAGGGCCCTCTCATAAATCATTAGTAAAATGTAAAGCAAAACTACAATGAGATGTCACTTTATACCCATGAGGAAAGCTATAATAAAAATAAATAGA
>NW_006408545.1:24435861-24437014 GCF_000296735.1 Chrysochloris asiatica
TCCTTTTTATAATCCAGCTTCTTAGATTATTTGCTCAGCATACAGATTGAATAAGTATGGTGAAAGAATACAACCCTAGTACACACTTTTCCTAATTTTAAACCATTCAGTGTTCCCTTGTTCTATTAAAACAACTGCCTCTTGGTCTATGCACAGGTTCCTCATGAGCACAATTAAGTGTTCCAGAATACTCATTCTTCGCAATGTTGCCCGTACCTAGTCATGATCCACATAATCGAAAGCCTTTGCATAGTCAATAAAGCAGTGGTAAACATCTTTCTGGTATTCACTGCTTTCAGCCAAGATTCATCTGACGTCAGCAATGATATCCCTCATTCCATGTCCTCTTCTGAATTTGGCTTAAACCTCTGGAAGTTCTCTGTCAATCTATGGTTACAGCCGTTTTTGTATTATCTTCAGTAAAATTTAACTCACATGGGATATCAATGATATTGTCTGATGATTTCTGCTTTCTATTGGGTCACCTGTCTTTGAAATTGGCACAAATACAGATCTCTTCCAATCAGTTGTCCAGATAGTTGTCTTCCAAACTTCTTGGAATAGATGAGTGAGTGCCTCCAGTTTCACATCAGTTTGTTGAAAGATTTCAATTTGTATTCCAGCTATTCCTGGTACCTTGTTCTTTGCCAATGACTTCAATGCACTTTGGACTTCTTCCTTCAAGATCATTGACTCTTGATCATATGCTACCTCGTGAAATGGTTGAACTTTTTGGTACATTGACTATGTGTATTCCTTCCATCTTCTTTTGTTGCTTTCTGCATCATTCAATATTTTGCCCATAGAATCCTTCAGTACTCCAAGTGGAGGCTTGAATTTTTCTCTTCAGTTCCTCAGCTAGAACAATTCTGAGTGTGTTCTTCCCCTCTGGTTTTTTAACTCCAGGTCTTTGCACATTTCATTTTAATATTTGACTTTGTCTTCTCAAGATGAGCTTTGAAATTTTCTGTTTAGCTTTTTTTTATTATACCTCCTCACTTCTTCCATTTGCGTTAGCATCTCTATGCTGAGAGCAAGTTTCAGGGTCTCTTCTGACATCCATTTTGGTTGTTTCCTTCTTTTTTGTCTTCTTAATGACCCTTTAAAGGAGCTCTGGTAGCATAGTGGTTACGTATCGGGCTGCTAATCTCAC
>NW_006408545.1:24437624-24473837 GCF_000296735.1 Chrysochloris asiatica
AATTGCCATTAATTATCAGTACACCTTGATTGCATGTTTGATCAATTTCACACTGAAGAAGTTGGTAGAAGTATTCATTTTTATCATCACTGACTTTAGTGGTTGGTGCGTAAGTTTGAATAATAGTGGTATTAACCGTTTTTCCTTGTAGGCGTATGGATATTCTATTACAGACATGATGGTACTTCAAGACAGATCTTGATATGTTCTTTTTGATGATGAATGCGATGCCATTCCTCTTCAATTTGTCATTCCCGGTATAGTGAACCATGTGATTGCCAGATTAAAAATGGCCAATACCTGTCCATTTCTACTCATATATTGTACAATCTATGTTCTGATTATGAATACATGTTTAAAGCTGTTTCTCTTCATTTTGAGCAGTGCCCCATCAGCCAGTGAAGATCCCGAGGGCTTTACCCCATTCACATCATTATAGTCAACTGTACTTTGAGGAGGCAGCTCTTCCCCAGGTACATATTAAGTGCCTTCCAACCTGAGGGGCTCATTTTCCATCACTATACCTGACAATACTGTGGTGTTCTTCATTATTCAATATTCAATAGTGTTGCACTGCTATTCATAAGGTTTTCAGTGACTAAATATTCAGAAATAGTCCATCTCTCCTTCTTCTTAGTCTGTCTTTATCTGGAAGCTCAGCTGAAACCTGGCCGCTGTGGATGATCCTGCTGGTATTTAAAATAACCATAGCATAGCTTTCCAAATTATAGCAACACACAAACCACCACAGTAAGGACAAACTGACAGAAAAGTGGGAAATATATTTAGAATAGGTAAATATCAGAAACTGGAAGAAAGGTAAGAATGGGTATGAATGTTTAATGGGTAAGTTTTCCTTCTGATGAAATGGTTTGGAATTAGATAGAGGTTGCACAACATCGTGAATACTAAATGTCACCGAACTGTACACTTGAAAATGGTTAATTTTACGTTATATGAAATTTACCTCAATTTACAAAAAAAAAAGAAAGAAAGATTCTGGGTCAGTGACATGAAATACACAGTAGCCACTGACAGTGGTTTTAAAAATATGCATGGTCTGATAATTGATTGTTTCATGATTTTAAAATCGAGTCATAAATTTGAGGATGGAGATACAAAACAACAATATGGGGAGAATAGAATAAGAGAAAGAAAAGGAAAAAAGAGGGAGACAAGAAAAGAGAGTAGAAAAGAAAGATGAGAGAGAATGTTAGAGGGAAAGAACATGACAGAAGAGAAAGGAAGAAAACAGAATTCATGCACAACAGAGTGAAACAGTGTCACTCTGCCAATCCAACTCATTGTGGTCTTCCTCTTTTTTTCGACCCTCAACTTTACCAAGCATGATGTCCTTCTCCAGTGGCTGGTCCCTCCTGATGACATGTCTGAAATAAAAGAGACGAAGTCTCACCATCCTGGTCTCTAAGGAGCATTTATGTGCTGTGGAGTCAGTTCTGACTGATAGCGACCCTCTATAGGTTTTCCAAGGCCATAAATCTGTACAGGAACAGAAAGTCTCATCTTTATCCCATGGAACAACTGGTAGTTTTGAACTGCTGACCTTGAGGTTAGCAGTCCAACTCGTAACCACTACACTACCAGAATTCCCTAAGGAGCATAGCTAATGCAATTTAAACAGCCATACTCAGAACCGCAGTTCTGTGTGAATGCTCTAAGGACATTACCACATATATATTCCCAAGAAGTTATGCACACAGCATCTGTCCATAATATCAAAATTATGGAAACAACCTAAATTCCTAGCATTAAGAGGACAGCTACACTGTAATAAACTGATATTATTCATAATATTATGCAGTAGTTTAAAAGAATTTTGTATACATAGAGAGAGATCTATAAATATGAAAAGAGTTTCCAACTATTTTGTTGCATGAAAAAGATAGCTGTAGAATGACTCGCAAAGGTTAATGCCAACCACTGTACATTGGTATACAAGATTATATTTGTATTATAAAAATCAATAATAATAAAAAGAATATGAAAGTTATAGAAAGAGTATGAGTGAGAATTATATTTTAACTCCTAGAAGCTATCCAGAGATTCTTGCCACATGGATTTTTCCATTAAAGCCATTTGATTCATTAAGCCAGCAGGAAGACTTGTGATAACAGGTTTGCTAGCAACTATTACAACACAAGCAACATAGTCACAAGGGTGGCACCCCCTTTCTTTGGCCATATTCTATTGGTTAGAAGCTGGTCACAGGCCACGCAGCCTATCTTTGTTGCCTCTGAGTTTTTAAATGAAAAATTATTTGAACGTAATCTGTAAAACATTTTAATGTCGAACAAAATAAGAAGTAAAATCTAAACCCAGAGTACATCTGATGTCAAAGTTCATGACTCCTCATTTCCCTGACCGTATTTTAAACACACAGGCTGAAGAGTTCAAACTGGATTTCCAACACTTAAATTCCTAGTAAATCTGAGTAAAACCCTATAGTGAAGAGTAAAAACAAAGGCCTGGCTCTAATTATTTATAGGGTGCAACTAAGCCCTGGACTGCTAACTGCTCGGTCTGAGGTCCAAACCCACTACCATTGCTATGAGTCAGAACCAACTGGATGACACTCAACAACCACAGCCTGGGTTTCCAGCATGGGTTTGTTGTTGTTGTTGTTATGAAGTGCCATGGAGTCGGTTCTAACTTACAGGGACCCTGCATAGGCGTTCCAAGGAGCAGCTGGTAAGTTTGAACTGCCGAACTTGTGGTTCCCGGTCAGGGCTGATCCTACAGCGCCACACCAAGAGTCCCCAGCATGGATTATAAGAAGTCTTGGTGTGGTAATAATTAAGCACGTGGCTGCTACCCCGAAGTTTGATGCTGCAATCACACCAAGCCGCTCTTGGTGGTGGTGGTAGGGAGACTCCTCAAAAGATTACAGTCTAGAAAACCCTAGGGGGGCAGTTCCACTATGTCACTTGGTGTCACTAAAGGTCAAAAATCGATTTGACATCACCTGACACCTACAATTTTCCCATTTACAGTCACTGTTTTTGCAAAACAGATCTTGGTGAATCTATAAATATACTGGAATCACGGTGGCTTGGGATGCTGAGAAAAGGGAAACGAGGGAAAGATCCATGATCAAGGTGGTGAGTTCATCCCAAGTAGCACATGGTGTGGTCAAGAAAACCAAACAAGACAAAGCTTTGCTAATTTCAAAGGGAGGAAAATGCACGTGTTAGTGTTTTAAATTACAAGAATTTGCTTATTACTGATATTTTAAAAAATTGGGGGCGGGGAGGCATTGCGGTTTTTCCCCTTTATGCCCTTTACCTATTTGCCTTGATTTGAATAATGATATTAACTTTTTTCTGTCCCACAGACTCAAATATTCCCATTCCCTGGAGTCTTTTATCTCATTTGATATTCATGATTTAGAATGTGAGTGTGTGGGGGCGGGGAGAACGTCAATAAATAGAAAGCCTGTTCATGTCCTGAAAGTCTTGTATTCTGATTAAATACAAATGGTGATTGGAAAAAAGAATATTCTTCCTAGTGTAATAGTGAGCCGTGAACCTCGGGAAAACAGGTCTTTGCAAACTTTGATTCTCAGCCTTCGCTGTGTGTAGCAGCAAGCCCGCAATCCGGAGGCGGTGGCCCCGGTTCCCAGGGGGTTGGGGTTTCCCCAGCTGAGTCTCACAGGCCGCTTGCGCCCGCCCCGTTGCGCCCCGGGGCGCGCGCCCGTGCCCGGTCCCCGCCCGCGCCGCCGCGCCGCTTGAGAGCCGGCTGCGGTTACCCTGCGCCCCGGCGCAAGGCTGGGACCGCGAGGCGGGCGTCGGGGCTTCTGCGCTGGTCAGTCCGCCCCAGAGTGCTCGGCTGCGAAACTTCTGCGGGCTCCAGGCCGGAACTCTGCGCAGCGCCAAGGAAGGTAAGATAAGGAGAACCCCGGGGCGCCGCACACGCCGCGTTCCGGGAGCTGTCTGCACCTTCGGACTTAAAGGCTGCTTTGGGCAACTTTCCTCCAGCACCTTTGATCCAGACCCCACCCCGGGTTGGGGCTGCCAGGATACCGACCTCAGGAGCGCTCATGCTCCGCCGTCCTGTGTGTCCCTGCTCAGCTCTCGCCTGAGGTCCTCGCAGCGCCACCCGCAGCTCACCAGGCTGGGGGTCGGCGGTTGTGGGCTTAGGCCGCGCTGACCCCTGGGGATGCGAGTCCTCTGCCTTAGAGGTCTCGGGGCTAATCTTCCTCCTTAACCTTCTCCTTCAGGTCCTAGAGCCTAGTGTGGTCAGCTCCAAGCCCTCTTGCCACTCTTGGCCCAAGCACCTTGGAGCCCAATGAAAAGAGCCAGATTTACCAAAGAGAAAAGCCGGTCCAAAGGGCCCTGACTTCACCCTGAGGAAGTCGTGCCATGACTGGTAGTTTCCTTTCTCTGGTTAGTAAACAAATTGACTGACGTGGGCCAGGGTTTGCACACCGGATTTAGGCACCTGGAAGTTGCCTGCGATCTCCACCTAAATCACCCGGGATTGTGAACTGTTGTACTGATTGTAAAAATCGCTTACTACTTCATCCCCACGATCCGTTACAGTGGTATGGTTTTGATGGAAAAGGTTAAAGACATTAATGAAAATAGAGTAAGAGGGCTTATGCAAAGATGGCTTTAGGAGATGTCTGCAGAATGTGAGAAATGCTACATGTAATTAATGAAAAAAGAGAAGGAAAAGCCCATGTTTGAACATGATTCCATTTACTAAACTAACTTCCTGACTTTTCAATCTAACTCTTGCGTTTAAGTATTTTGAATTTGCAAACCTATAAATTGCAAAGGAGGTAGAAGGCAACCATAGAAAATTACTGCTGCCTTCTCTTACTAAGGTTTGGTGGCTTTTTTGTTTTGTTTGTTAAACCCCTTGTTTTTAATTCCAGGGACTATTGCAAGAAATCCGTGGTGTAAGAGTATAGTAACATGGCATTGTTCTTTGTGACAAGAGGAAAACAAACAGACACTATGTTGTGGTTGGTGTTAAGTGCAGTCCAGTTGGTTCTGACTCATAGTGACCCTATATAGGGTTTTCAAGAAACAGCTGGTGGGTTTGAACTGCCAGCCTTGTGGTTCACAGTCCAATACTGATCCTATAGTGCCACGCCAGACGTCCAAAACAGACACTATACTGAACAAAAAATATAAACCAGAATTGGATCTCACATTTCACACCTGCAAAATAAAGAAGTCTGGCTAACCTAAGGCTCTTTCCTGCCCTGCAGTTGTCTCTTCAAGAATTTGGGATACAAATACTAATTGAGATCTAGAGTAAGATGTCACTTGTTCTAAAATTTTTATACTTTTAAACTCTGAGACATTTGACAGTTGAATTTCTTTAATCATATCAATTTCTCAAAATAACTGAATCATTGTGCACTCCATGCTTCTAAATGGTGACACTCTTTGCTATTAAATAAAAATGTGCCATGGGAAACCAAACTCTTAGACGTCTTGCCACAAAACTAATAGGATTAACATGGGTGTATTCACATCTGCTTTTGAAACAGTCTCCAGAAAAGATTAAAACCATTATGATGCATTTGCTATAGGACATGAGGATAACAAGGAGCTTGGTGGCTACATACAATAAGCACTGGACTGTGAACCACTTGGTCTGAGGTTCGAGTCCACCAGCTGCTCTGCAAGAGAAAGATGAGGCTTTCTGCTCCCTCAAAGACGTAAAGCCTTGGAAACCCTATACAGGGTCACTATGAGTCAGAACCAACTCAATGGCCTATAACAACAGCAACAACGAATGAAAATAACAACACTTGTTTAATAGTTGCAGCATTATATCCACAGTGAACTTCAAGAAATTCAAATTGTATTCAAAAGAGGACATAGAATGAAGAATATCATTGCTGATGTCAGATGGACCTAGTCCTAAAAAGACGTTTACCTGTTTTATTCAACATACAAAGGCATTTGACTGTCAAAAAATCAAATGATGTATTGCATTGGGCAAATCTGCTGCAAAAGACCTCTGTAAAGCATTAAAAAGCAAAGACATTACTTTAGGACTAAGGTGTGCCTGACTTAAGTCATGGTATTTTCAATCACTTCATGTGCAGATGAAACATTGTGTATAACAGTGCAAAGAACAGAATCCCAAAACACTTCATTGTGCTCATTTGTAACCTGTACATAGATCAAGACGTAGTTGTTTGAACAGAACAAAAGGATACTGTGTAATTTTAAATCAGGAAAGCTGTGCAGGTTGGGTTTTATCTTTCCACCATACTTATGCATTCTGTATGCTGAGCAATTAATCTGAGAAGCTTGCTTATATAAAGAAAATATGGCATCAGGATTAGAGAAAGACTCATTAACAGCCTACAATATATGTTGTTGTTGTTAGGTGCCATCAAGTCGGTACCTACTCATAGTGAGCCTATTATGCACAACAGAACAAAACACTGCCTGGTCCTGGGCCAAGCTCACAATTGTTGCTACGCTTGAGCCTATTCATTGATGCTGTCACTTTCCCAATCCATCTCGCTGGGAGTCTTCCTCTTTTTCTCTGACCCTCCACCTTACCAAACATGATATCCTTCTCCAGCGACTGGTCCCTCCTAAAAATATGTCTGAAGTATGAGATGAAGTTTGGCCATCCTGGCCTTTAAGAAGCACTCTGGCTACACTTCTTTCAACACAGATCTGTTGGTTCTTTTGTCAGCCCATGGCACTTTCAATGTTTTCCTTTATTCTTCTTCTTCAACACCATAACTCAAAAGCATCAATTCTTCTACGCTTCTGTATTCACTGTCATATGAAGTTATTGAAAATACCTTGGCTTGGATTGCATGCATATGAGGTTATTGAAAATACCATGGTTTGGGTCAGGCACACCTTAGACCTCAAACTGACAATATATTTGTTGTTGTTGTTATGTGCCGTGGAGTCGGTTCCGACTCATAGTGACCCTGTATAGTGTTTCCGAGGCTATAAATCTTTATGGGAGCAGAAATCCTCAAGCTGACAATGTATAGATGGCACAATATTGCTTGCTGAAAGCAGAGGACTTGAAACACTTACTGATGAACATTAAAGCTCATCAGTATTGATTACATCTGAGAATAAAGAAAACAGAAATCCTCACAACTAGACCAATAAGCAACATCCATGATAATCTGGGAAAATATTAAAGTTAGTAAGGATTTAGCAACTTGGATCCTCAATCAATTTGCATGAAAGCTGCAGTCAGGAAATCAAGTGATATGTTGCATTGAGCAAAACTGCTTCAAAAGACCTTTGGAAACTGTTTAAAAGTAAAGATGTTACTTTGAGGATTAAGATGTTCCTAACCTAAGTCATGTATTTTCAGTCATCTCAAATGCATATGAAATCTGAACAGTGAATCAGAAAAACTGAAGGAAGAAGTGATGCCTTTGAACCATGGTATTGGCCAAGAACATTAAATATACTATGGATTGCCAGAAAAATTAATAAATCTCAGTGGCTCTCAAACATTCTGAAATTTTTCATAAGGGTGAGGAAAGTGTGTTCCTGTGAAGGACAAGCAACGGGTAGGTCCTATGGAAGGATCTAATATTCCCTGAGCCTCATTTTATGCCCTGAACAATGCTGATCATATTACTTAGGCTGCAGAATTGTGATTCCTAAATGGGTCAATGTTTGTAAGACCTAGTGCCTGGCACAAATAAGAGCCCAGCTAATTTTAGCTCTCTTAGTTTTCCATAGAAAGTATTTATTTATTGACTGAAGAAACTAGGCTGAATAATAGGTTACAGTTTTTGGTTTTAATGTCAAAAGCACTATGTGGTTAAAACTGATAGTTACTGAATATAGATAGTAAGTATACAGGGATTTATTATATACTGTTTTATGTATTTTCATGTATATTTAAAGTTATTCATCAGAAAAAATCTAAAGTGTAAATCTGAAAAAAACATAAGAGATTTATAATCCATCATTTCATTTTAAATGAACTTTTTTTAAAAGTTCATAAATTCTTAAATATGGGCTAGAAGGATATATATTAACTATAGACAGAAGTGGGTAGCCTGGGAATGATACAAACAATCCATATCTTTAATATTTTGCACTTGTAATGTTTTGTTTTAAGAAAAATCTAGAAAAAATATGACAGTGTTGACATGTCAATTCTGGTTGTTGGGGTCAAAGGTTTTATTCTACTCTTTGAAATGTGTGTATTTTCATTTTTCTCATTAAAATAAGGTTCATCTTATTGTTTTATAATATTATAAATCATTCAAACAATACAGATACATATAAAGAAGAAAGTAAAAATAGTTAGGATTGTATCACTGAAAATAGCCTGTTTCACATTGTCAGATCACTCCACATGTGTCCCTGTCAGCCTATCAAAAGGATATAAATGCTATTAACATTTGCACTCTAGTTCATAAATCTTCTTTTGGATATTATTTATTCTTAATTTTATAACTAAAGGGAATTGCTGCTGTTCACTGGGCCTCTTACACATAGTCTCTCATATATTGATGTTTGAATTTTGCTTCATCCTTTGATTGGGTAGATTTTATTGCCATATCCTGGTTTGCCACTGTGATTAATCTTGTGCTGGACCACAGATCGGTTTGAACTGCAAGGTCAGCTGTTCAAGCTTGCCAGCCACTCCTCAGAAACTCTAAACAGGGTCTCTGTGAGTTGGAACAGACTCGACAGCACTCATGAATAACAACAACATTATTTTTTTCAAGAAGGGCTCCTTTCCTGCATCATTTTATATTTGAGAATGCCCATTTCTTATTCCTGTACTTGAATTACTGTTTAACTGGTTGAAGCATTTGTAATATCATTTATTTTCCTTAGAATACATAGCCCTTGCTCTGTAGTTGTTGTTAAGTGGCATCAGGTCAGTTCCAGCTCATAGCAACCCTGTATAGGGTTTCCAAGGAGTAACTGGTGGGTATGAACAACCAGATTTTCAGTTAGTAGTTCAGTGCTTAGCCCACAGCACCATACCACATCTCCCTTATTCCATTAGTCTTTGGCATTTAATTTGGCTGTGAAGTCTAATGTCAGCCTAAAATCATTCCTGCATGCAATTGATTTGCTTATCAGTTGCTATTAATTTTTGGATATTTTCCCATTATTAGTAGTCTTTCTTTTCTGTTTTGTGATTCTCTCTTGCAAGAGCACCAGTGTTTCTTACATTGACTTGTCTTTGTCCTCCATATCTATTTGCTACTTATCGTCATTTCTCTCTGTATTCTGCACTCGTGATGATTGCTTAAATTATTAAAACAATCACTAATTCATAAGTGAAAATGTAGTTTGGTATAGCTAGCAAAAAGTCAGGAATGAAGAGATTTGGTTTCTAACTTGAGAGGTTTCCTTGCTTGTAAACTAAAAGTAACTACCTCTCTCCCCATTAAGCCCCAATATTTCATCATTATTTAATAACATATATAGAGTACATCACATAGGTATGATAGAGTAGCTGTTCCAGAGATGTGGGTGTTACTACTTATTCTGTTTTTTCTATATTCAGATTGGCAGGGGGTGGTATTAAGTTCCAAATACATGTTACATTATCATTGTTCTGGAAGCCACAGTACATTAATGATGGATTGTGCCTTTCCCTCTCTGCTATATAGGGAAATTTAATCTTCAGAGAAAATGAATATAAACAAAAACCCTTATGACAACTCTGTGTGGCGGTTCTGTTTATTATAGAGTCTGAGCTTTGTTTTCTTTGTATCCAGTTTTAAAGTTAAATGAAATCTTTTTACCTTACGGAAACCCTCCAGTTAAAGTGGATCGTCCTGGCATAATTCTTGGTCAGACAGGAAAGAAATTCAAGATGGAGATTCTAACTGCACAGCAAAGAAAACCAACCAACCCAACAGTTGCACTCGGATTGATTCCTTTTCATGGAGACCCCATGTATGTCAGAATAGAACTGTACTCCATAAGGTTGTTGGGGTTTATTTGGAAGTAGATAAACAGTTCATTTTTCTGAAACACCTCCCTGTACATTCAAACCTCCAACCTCTCTGTTGCAACTGAGCATGTTGACCATTTGCACCATCGACGAATTTCATGGGGGAACATAATTCCTAATGAAGAGATTTAATTTTGGAAAGAAAATGATAAGCACACATGAAAAAAGATGTGTGATCATTTTCTTCTAGATTAATTTGACTTGATAGGGGGTAACAGCTCTGAGACTGGCAGCCTGCAGCCATACCTGGTCTCTGGAATTTGATTTGCTCAGCATTGACTTTTTCAGTTATCCAGACCCAAACCAAAACATAATTGCAACTCATGGTGAGCCCGTGTGTTACAGAGGAGAACTGCGCCATAGATTTTTCTTAGTTGTAACCTTTCCAGAAGCAGGTCCCTACGCCTTTCTTCTGCAGTACCACCAGTTCCAAGCCTCTGATCTAGAGGTTCCCAGACAAGTGTGCAACCTCAGGGCCTCTTGCATGCACAATATTTGCAAAACAAATTTTTATGGGAATCCTCCTGATTTACAATGCTTACAAATTAACTACATTTGTTACAAATACTTACATACACTTTACAAATGCTACTTATAAAACTTGCATATACTCTACAAACATTACCTACAAATACTGTAAAATTCATAAACATTGTAAAATGAACATCAGTATTTGCTATTAAGTGGCAAGCATTTTAAAATCAGGAAGGTTCCCTTAGAATCTAGATTTCTAGCTTCATTTGAAAAATCAGATCATCTGGCAATATTGGGCTCACAACAATCAGTTAGAGCTAAAGAGGGTTGGCCCTTTTGACTGGGGTATGTGTTCTCCAGGTTCTAGTCCTTATACCAGGCTTCACTAGTTGATATAAGCTGTCTGCTTGCCACGGAATCCAATAATGCAGACCCTGATCATGAGATCCAACCTCTTTATTTCAGAGTAGACTAAGGTCCAGAAAGGTTCAATGCTGGAGTCGTGCACAGTTGAAAACACTGTTTTTGTAATTTTCACATAAATGAGTACTGTTGGCCAATACCAGGTAGTCTGTGTAACTAAAGAAACCTAATGACAAAATAAATCTTTGACTATTAAATGTTTGTTGTTGTTGTTAAGTGCCATTGAGTCAGTTCCAACTCATAGCAACCCTGTGTAGGGTTTCCAAAGAGGGGCTGGTGAGTTTAAATCGCTGACCATGGAGTTCAAACCAAGCTTGTGGTGCAGTGTTAATATTCATAAAATCTTTATGGAACTACCAATTTAAAGCAGTTTTTAAACTGCGGAGAATTGGCAGATATTTAAAAGGTCACCATTAGTGTGTGCAATGATGTCAACATGGGAAGAAATAAAAAAGGCCAATGTACTAATAAAATCTTTTTATAGCATAATTTCAGTTAAAGTTTGAATCTTACTGGTTATTGTTAAACAACTTTGATTGCTTAATAAAACATAGCAAGTCTTTAAAGTTTTGTGTAACTTATGTCTTTATATTTAAATCCATAAGAATATGGTGTGGTGCTGTGGGTAATGCGCTCACTAGCTGCTCCTCGGAAACCCTATACAGGTTCGCTATAGGTCGGAACCGACTCGATGGCACTTAAAAACAAGAATACGTTAGAATATTCCTAGTTGCAACTGTTCTTTGTTTTCCAGAAACAAACTCATAAATTACTTCTGTAGCACATTTTTTTGTATGAGGGAAGTATCTTTGATGTTGTTGTTATGTGCTGTGGAGTCAGTTCCGACTCATAGCGACCCTGTATAGGGTTTACGAGGCTGTACATCTTTACAGGAGCAGAAAGCCTCCTCTTTCTCCTGCAGAACAGCTGGTAACCTTAAGGTTAGCAGCCTGATTCATAACCACTATACTACCAGAGCTCCATGATGGAGGGGCTCAAAACCAAGTGTGTTTGCATTCTGATTGTTTTATTTAAGCCTTTTATTGTGAATAGGGTGAAGGTTTACAGAGAATATCGTTAGTTTTATATTAAACAAATCACGTTGGTATGCGACTCCAGCTCTTAGTGACAAACCATCGCCTGGTCCTATGCCATTGTTGCAGCCACTGTATCAATCTATGACGTTGGGAGTCTTCCTCTCTTCCGCTGATCTTCAACTTTACCAAGCATGATGTCCTTTTCCAGAGACTGGTTCCTCCTAAAACATGTCCAGTGTATGTGAGATGAAGAGTCCCCATCCTCACTTGTAAGGAACATTCTAGCCATACCTTTTTCCAATATAGATTTGTTCATTCTTCTGGCAATGCGTAGTACTTTTAATATTCTTCACCAACCCATAATTCAAATGCATCATTTCTTCTCTGGTAGTCCTTATTCACTATCCAGTTTTCACATGCATATGAGATGATTGAAAATGCTATGACTTTGATTAGGTGCGCCTTAGTTCTGAAAATGATAGCTTTACTCTTCAATACTTTAAACAGATCTTTTGCAGCAGATTTGCCCAATGCAATACATTTGATTTGTCAACTGCTGCTTCCATGAGTGTTGATTGTAGATTCAAGGAAAATGAAATCCTTGACAACTTCAATCTTCCTTTATCGTGACATTGTTAATTTGTGAGGATTTTTGTTTTCTTCACATTTGATTGGAATCCGTTTTTGATCATTATAAGCATTTCATGTCCTCTTTGCTTTTAGCAAGCAAGATTTTATCATCTGCATATCACAAGTTATTAATGAGCCTTCCTCCAATTCTGATGCTACGTTTTTCTTCATAGTCCATTTTCTCAGAGTATATGCTCAGCATACAGATTGAATATGTAAGGTGAAAGGATACAACCCTGGCACAAATGTCCTGATTTTAAACTATGCAGTATTCACTTGTTTTGTTTTAACTACTGCCTCTTGTTTGATGTACAAGTTTCTGATGTGCACAATTAAGTGTTCTGGAATTCCGGTTCTTTGCAATGTTATCCATAGTTTGTTACAGTCCACACAGTTAAATGCATTTGCATAGTCAATAAAGCACAAGTATATCTCTGATATTCTCTGCTTTCACCCGAGCGCCATCTGACAGTAGCAATAATATCCCTTGTTCCATACTCTACTTAATCCGGCTTAGATTTCTGGTACCTCTCTGTACTGCTGCAAGTTTTTAAATTATGTTCCACAATATTTGACTTGCATGTGATGTTAATGTGATAATATATGCAAAAATTCTATAATTTCCACATTTTGTAGTAGTGTCACCTTGCTTTGGAATGGATCTCTTCCTGTCACTGGCCAGATAGCTTATTTTCCAAATTTCTTGATATAGACTAGTAAGTGCGTCCAATGCTGCATCAGTTTGCTGAAACATTTCAATTGGTATTCTAACAATTCCTAGAGGCTTTTCATTAATGCTTTCAGTGTATCTTGAACTTCTTCCTCCAACATATTGTTTCTTCTTGATAATATGCTACCTCTTGAAATGACTGTTGTTGTTGTTAAGTGCCGTCGAGTCGGTTCCGACCCATAGCGACCCTGTACAGGGTTTCCGAGGGTGTAAATCCTTACGGGAGTAGAAAGCCTCATCTTTCTCCCGTGGAGCAGCTGGTAGTTTCGAACCGCTGACCTTACGGTTCGCAGCCCGATTCGTAACCACTACGCTACCAGAGCTCCTTGAAATGACTGAGCATCAACCAATTCTTTCTGGTGTAGTGACTCTGTATTCCTTCTATCTTCTTTTAATATGTCTGCATCATTAGTTATTTTGCCCATAGAAACTTTCAATGTTGCAAGTTGAGGCTTGAATTTTTTCCTCAGTTCTTTCAGTTTCAGAAGTATATTCTTCCCTTTTGATTTCCTAACTCCAGGTCTTTTCACATTTCATTATAATACTTGACTTTGTCTTCTCAAGTTCCCAATTGAAAATTTCTGTTCAGGTCTTTATTGCATCTTTTCTTCTATTTGCTCTAGCTGCTCTGTGTTCAAGATTAAGTTGCACGGTCTCTTCTGACAATTTGATCTTTTCTTTCATTGTCTTATAAATGAGCTTTTGCTTTCTTCATTTGTAATGTTCTTGCTTTCATCCCACAATGCTTCTGCTCTACTGTCATAAGTGTTCAGTGAGCCAAATCTGTTCTTGAAATGCTTTCTGGATCCCAGTGGGATATACGCAAGGTCATATTCTGGCTCTTGTTATTGTTGTTGTTGTTGTTAAGTGTCATCGAGTTAATTCCGACCCATAGCGCCTGGTAGATTTATTTTAATTTTCTTTAGCTTCTACCTGAACTTGCATGTGAGCAATTGATGGTCTGTTCCACAGTTGGCTCCTACGCTTGTTTTGGCTGATGATATTGAGTGACTCCATCGTCTCTTCCCACAAATATAATCAATTTGATTTCTATGTATTCCATTTGATGAGGTCTGTGTCTTTAGTCACAGTTTATATTGTTGAGAAAAGATACGTGGAATGAAGAAGTCGTTGGTCTTACAAAATTATATCATGAGAACTCCAGCATCATTTTTATCACCAAGGTCATATTTCCCAACTACTAATCCCTCCTTTGTGTTTCCAACTTTCACATTCCAATTGGACTGCTGGTGTGGCACTGTGGATTAATGCGCTGGACTGCAAAGTTGACTTGAACTGCAAGGTTGGTGATTCAAGCTCACCAGCCGCTCCTCAGAAACCCTATACAGGGTCATTACGGGTTGGAACTGACTCAACCTCACGTAACAACAACAACAAAACAAAAGAAGAAATTGATCTATTCTCAGTCCAGAAGCTCCACTGAAACCTGTCCACCATGGGTGACCTAGCTGGTGTTTGAAACACCAATGGCATAGCTTCCAGCAATATGCAAACTACCACAGTACTGCACAGCAATGTGCAAGCTACCACAGTACGACAAGCTCACAGATAAACACTTCATTTCATCTCACTGATTGAGTCTCCTCATAGTAACGTCATTATCTACTTCCTTCCTGTGTTTCTTGCTTCCATTCTTTGGTTTGATTCTGATTTTTAAGCTTTCAAATTCTATTAAAATGTTGTTGTTGTTAAGTGCTGTTAATTCCAACCCATAGCGACCCTATATAGGGTTTCCAAGGAGAAGCTGGTGAGTTTGAACCGCCAACCTTGCAGTTCAAATGACTTTGCAGTCTGACGCATTAGCATTCATTAAAAATCAATATGCAACAATGGACAGTAAATTAGTTTCCAATAAGTTACGTATGTCTGCATAATATATCTTCTTAGTCATTTAAGACAGAACTCATATAGAATTTTCCTAGCTTAAATAACTTTCCTAGCCAAACAAAGGGAAATAAATGTATTTGATTAAACACTAGATCAAAATAAAGTCCAAAATTGAATTTCACTAAAATGTATGCTACATGAGGGTAAGGATTTATTGAAATATTCAATATATTAATTACAATTTAGTGGCCAAATAAGCATTATTACAAAATTATTAATATCTAACGAAACAATTTGAGCATAGCATAAATTTCACATTTGCTCTTGCATGATTTTCTCTATAAGAAATACTGGGGGAACACTAGGGGATGCACTAAACTCCCACTAGCTGAACTGAGCTATGTTGTTGTTGCCTGCCATCAAGTCAGTTCTGACTCATAGTGCTGTATGCACAAGAGAATGAAATATTAATCTGGTTCTGTGCCATCCTCAAAATTGTTATGTTTGAGCCCATTGTGCTACCACTGTGTCAGTGCATCTAATTGGGAGTCTTCCTCTTTTTTTCTGATCCTCCATTTTACCAAGCCTGATGTCCTTTTCCAGTGATGGGTCCCTTCAGAGATATCCAAAGTACCAGAGATGAAGTCTCACCAACCTCGTACATTCTCGCTGTACTTCTTCTAGGACAAATTTGTTTATTCTTCTGACAGTCCATAGAACTTTCAATATTCTTTGCCAACACCCTAATTCAGATGCATAGGTTTTCCTATGCTCTTCGATGTTCGTTGTCCAATTTTCCTATGCCTATGACATGATTGAAAATACCATGATATCTTCGTCTGGATTCTTTTTTTTTTTAATGTTTTATTGTAAATCATGTGATCGTTTACATGGGAAGACATTAACTTCACATTGATCCCGTCTTATATCGTTTCCTTGCTGTGGTTACAATCCCCTCCATGCGTCATCCACCAGCTGAAGGGTAGACCCCGCAAGCCTGCCTCCTGATCGTCTGTACACAGCCCCTCTTCCTCTCCGGGTTCAAAGTCCCCAGCTGCTCCATCTCCCCACGTCATCGTCTCTGCCTCCATTCCTGGCATCACTCCGTCTCTGGGTAGGGTTCCGTTCTCTGCTCTTCTCCCTTGATGGTCCAAGGGACCTCTGCTCCTAAGTCTGAGTTCTTTAGAGAAGCAAAATGAGTGAAATTCATCAAAATTCATTGAATCTTAAGCAGAAAAGAAAAACAAGAATGCTGTTAATCTCCTCCAATAAATTCAGGTATTTAGATTAAAATTGTATGTGAAGCAGTATATATCATGGGGATTAAGGGAGCAGCCACTGGTTTATGCCTACCTGAGATTAAGTGTGGGCTCTATCATGTGAGTTTCTGTTGGCAACCAATGTAACTCCTTGTATCTCAGTTTTCTGATCTGTAAAGAAGGGATATAAATGACTTACTTCAAAAAGTTGTATGTGGAATTAGAGAAGGCTGGTAAATGCATTAAATACCAGTAACTTATGGAAGCAGCAGTCCAGAAATCAAATGACATATTGCATTAGGTAAATCTGCTGCACAAGACCTTTTTTTGCACAAGACCTTTTTAAAGTGTTGAAGAGCAAAGATGTCAGCTTGAGGACTAAGGTGCGCCTGACCCAAGCCATGTGAAATAACCTCATAGGCATGTGAAAGTTGGACAGTGAATAAGGAAGACCATAGAAGAATTGATGCATCTGAATTATGGTGTTGAAGAAGAATATTAAAGGGACCATGGACTACCTGAAAACAAACAAATCTGTGTTGAAAGAAGTACAACCAGAATGCTCCTTAGAAGCCCAAATGGCCAGACTTCATCTCTCATACTTCACACACATTATCAGGAGGGACCAGTCCCTGAAGAAGGACATTATGCTTGGTGAAGTGGAGGGACAGTGATAAAAAGGGAGACTCCCAATGAGATGGATTGACACAGTGGCAGCAACAATCGGCTCAAGCGTAGCAGCAATTGTGAGGATGGCACAGGACCAGGCAGTGGTTCATTCTGTTGTACGTAAGGTCACTATGGGTTGGAAACGACTCGATGGTATCGAAAAGCAACAACAAAAACAACAATGTGGATTTCACCTCAATTAAAAACAACTTTTAGAGATTACATGGCATACTATTTAAAGTTCTTAGGAAAGTTGCCCGGCACGTAGTAAGTGCTCCGTAATCACTAGTTGCTGGTAGTAACATAAGAATTGAGACGATGGCAACAGAATAGCTCATTCATTTCCCATTGTGCAACTCGTACCCGATGACACACAGCAGCTACTGAAGAAGTGCTGAAGAAAAGTTAAGAGAACCAGCCTGTGTAAATAAGAACTTAACACATGGAACACATACTAAAGTTGAGTTCTCATTCCAGTAAATGAGATGGAATTCATTCCATTAATTGATGGAATTTTGATCTTATGGGTTGCATAACAATCCAAAGTAAATACCACAATACACCAAAGATGTTACTGTTGTTAAATCAGTAATTAAACTGTTAATCCTGGTATGGCACTGTAGGATAAGCACTCGACTGCAATGTCGGTTGAATCATGTGGTAGGCAGTTCAGATACATCAGCTGCTCCTCAGAAACCCTACACAGGGTTGCTCGGTGACTCTTAACAACAAGTCACATACAGCTATTGAACACTTGGAATAACTGGTGCAATTATGGAGCTGAACCTTGGGAATCCTGGTGTGGAGCTGCAGGATAATGTGCTAGACAACAAGGTAGGTTTGAACTGCAAGGTAGTTCCTCTAAAACCCTACACAGGGTTGCTATGAGCCAGAACCAACTTAATGTCACTTTACAGTAACCACAAAGAGCCCAAGGCTGTAAGAGGACAAAAGGATTCCACTATAAATTTGGTTTTAGGAGAGTTTTTTTTCAGCAGTTGGAAAATAACTCTGGAGACCACATTATGAAATTTTGCAAGATCAATGACTTATTCATTTGCAAATACCTTTTTTCAGCAATATAAAACATGGACCTTGCAGATACACTACACAGGAATCTAATCGACTACGTCTGTGAAAAGAGATAATGGAGAATTTCAATATTATCAGTATGAACAAGGTGAGGGACTAACTGGGGAACAAACCATCAGTTACTCATGTGTAAATTCAAGTTGAAGCTGAAAAAAAATTACAAGTCCACAAAAACCAACATACCACCTTGAGTATAAGCCACCATTGCAAGAATAGATGTGACTCATTGAACATTAATGAGTTGTGGAATGGCATCCAATGAGTACGTAAAAAAGCCAAAAGGTCATTTACAGAACAAAACAAAATGGATGTCAGAAGAAACTCTGAAATGTGCTCTTGGTCATAGAATAGCGAAAGCAAAAGGAAAACCTGATGAACTAAAAGAGCTGAACAGAAGATTTCAAAGGGAAGTTCTGGAAGACATAGTAAAATATAATGAAAGGTGCAAAGACCTGTAATTAAAAAACCAAAAGAGAAGAACACACTTGGCATTTCTCACCCTGAAAGAGTAGAAGAAAAGAAAAGTAAGCCTCAAGTTGCAATATTCAAGGATTCTATGGGCAAAATATTGAATGACACAAGAAGCATCAGAAAAAAAGATGGAAGCAGTACACAGAGTCACCATATTAGAGAGATCTGATTGACGTTCATTCATCTGAGAAGGTAACATATGATCAAGAACCTATGGTATTTAAGGGAGAAGGCTAAGCTGCATTGAAGGCATTGGTGAGAAACCAGGCTACAGGAATTGACCCAATGCTAATTGAAAGGTTTCAACACACAGAAAACACGGGAGATGCAAAGAAATTTGGAAGACAAATACCTAGCCAACCAACTGGAAGAGAATCATATCTTGCCCATTCGGAAGAAAGGTGACCCAACAGAGTGTGGAAACTATCAAACAATATCATTAATTTCACAAGCAAGTAAAATTTTGCTGAAGATAATTCAAAAATAGTTCCTACTACAGTACATTGGCAGGAGTCCAGCAGAAATTCAAGCCAAATTCAGAAGAGGATATAGAACGAGGAGTATCATTGCTGCTTTTAGGTGAGTCTTGGCTGAAAGCACAGAATACTAAAAGGATGTGTATTGACTATCAAAGGCATCCAACTACATTAATCATAATAAACTGTGGAAAAATTACAAATAATGGGAATCCCAAAACACCTAATTGTGCTCATGCAGAACCTGTATATAGAACAAGACACAGTTGTTCCAAACAGAACAAGGGTATGCTGAATGATTTAAAATCAGGAAAGGTGTGAGTCAGGTTTTTATCCTTTCGCCATACTTGTTCATTCTGTATGCTGTGCAGATAACCCAAAAAGCTGGACTAAGTGAAGAAAATGTAGCATCAGGACTAGAGGCAGTCTTACTAACAACCTGTGATATATAGATGATACAACCTTGCTTGCTGAAAATGAGAATTTGCTGATCAAAAAGTATTGTCTTCAATATGAATTAAACTTCAACATGAAGAAACAAAATTTGTCACACCCGGTGTCAATAAACAACATCATGATAAAACAAAGAAAATATTGAAGCTATCAAAATTTCATTTTACTTACATCCACAATCAACACCCATGGAGTCAGGAGAAATGGCATATTGCATTGGGAAAATATGCAAAAGATGTCTTTAAAATGTTAAAACGTAAGATGTTACTTTGAAGACTAAGGTGCACTTGACCCAAGTCATTGCACTTTCAAACACCTCATATGCATGCAAAAGCTAAACAATGAGTAAAGAAGAATTGATGCCATTGTGGGGCTGGTGAAGTATATTAATGGACTGTCAGAAGAATGTGTTGTGAGGAGTACATCCAGAAAGCTCCTTAGAAGTAAGGATGGTGACGCTTCCTCTCATGTACTTTGGCATGTCATCAGGAGATACCAGCCTTTGGAGAAGGACATCAGACTTGGTAGAGGGTCAGGGAAGAAGAGGATACTCTCAGCAAGGGAGATTGACATAGTAGCTGCAATAATGAAGCAAACAGCAAGAATTGTGAGGATGGTGCAGGAAGGGACTCCATTTCATTCTGTTGTACATAGGGTCACTATGAGTCAGAACTGACTCAATGGCACTTGGCAACAACATAACTTGTCATCAATTTGGTGGTGTGTTAGAAACCTTAAAGAAATGATGGCCAAACTTCTCAGTGTGTTGTGCTGAACTTTCTTGGATGTTGAATCTTCCCCATTTCCACGTCCTGGTGGCGGTGTTGGTTAGGTATTGGACTATTATGCACACGTTCCAAGGTTCAAACTCTCCAGCTACTCCATGGAAGAAAGATGAGCCTGTCTACTCCCATAAAGATTTACAATCTCAGAAATCCTATGTAGGATTGCTATGGGTCATAATCAGCCCGATGGCAGTGGGGTGGGTTTTTCAGGTTTAGGTTTCAGAAGATGGCTAAGGCATCCATTGAATTGGGTAGAAAGTGGCAATGGAAAAGGCAGAATGCTTTTCCCTTATTCAGTCAACATTCATTGATTGCTAGTATTCAGAACTACAAAACCATTTGTCTTGGTTCCTGCTGCCCTTAAAAATGCCAGCATCTGGGAAAGAAAGAGAGTCACCATTAAATAACTGTCCAGCATGTTATTTCACAGTAGTTTTGTATGTCCCAGGCACTCTTCTAAGCATTGTGAATTAAACAGTTAGAGTGGGTGGACATAGCAAATCTTAAACATCCACTCTTAGGAGTTTTATTGTTTTGGCAAACCAGTCCTGGCAGAATAAGCTACTTTGGTCTTCCAACACATTCATATCTGATTCACAGCCTTGCAAGGCTTTATTGGTTGTTGGAGGGGAAATGAATCTGGACACAGGAGGAGTTGAGTTCGCACATCAGTGATATGACTTACTGCCTTTTTAATCTGAAGCAAAGGTGCTTCCCCAATCTGTACCTTTCTTTTCTCGCTGGACTTGTGGTGTGGCCCTGCCCATTAGTGCAGTAAACTGCAACATCGGTGTGGGCCGTTAACGCCGCCGGCAGTTCCAACTCACCAGCTGCTCCTTGGAAACCCTGTACAGGGTCGTTATGAGTCGGATCCCGACTCGATGGCACTTAGCAGCAACAACATGCTAGGAATGATGATTTAGATTTTGCCTCCTTCATGCAACGAGACAATAAATGTGAAAGTTCAGAACAGATCATTGTAATTTCTGAGTTTTAGCTTTTTCAGTTAGCTACCAGGATGATTTCACATTTAACTAAACATCCTTATATCTTCTTTTGCTTTTCCTTATTCCTTTATAACTTGGATTCTTACAGTGTGAAGGTAGAAAAGGGGGGGGGGGCTTGGAACTCTTATATTTATTTGCAGTTACTTTTGACTCCGTAGTTTGTCCCTGTGCTAACTCCTTTTGCAAGGAAGTCTGCTTTATTGTTTAAGGAAGCAATTCATTGCATCGTTTTGGCATTTATTTACCTACAAACATGACTTGGGTCCTACAGGCATTTAAGGCTGGCAGTTGGTTGATGAATCATGCTCCACATTCATATAGTGCTGCTGGCACGTATCAGAAGAACACTCATGCTCATCACCTGCCCCTGTCAGTCCTTTCTCTTCTAATAAAGTACATCTGTTTTGGTGACTGAATAAAAACACCAAATGGAGAGAGGCGTGGCGTGGAGTAATTTAATCGGGGACAGTCAATGTGCTATGGTAAGTAAGAACAGTATCAGGGATCAGAAGATGGTGTGGTAGGAGATTATTTAAACAGCAGCCAACTGGAATGGGCCGGAAACACAGTTGTTATCATCCGAATGGGTCATACTCCGGGAATGTAGGGACCTCAGAATATTTTCTCAATCAAGGTTTTAAGGAACTACTCCTGCAAAGATTTACAGCCTTGGATACCCTGTACAGGGTCACCAGGAGTTGAAACCAACTCGACGGCACTTAACAACAATATGACTCCCAGAAGATGTCATCTGAATTACCACAAACATTTCACATGGCCTTTCTGTTTTAATGTCATTTTTAACATTTTTTGAGAATTATGAATTTTTAAGGCAGTTCAAACCAAAGTTCAGAGCTCTCCTAGAAATGCTTTTTCATATTGGCCATAGTGGCTCTGCTTGGTACTCTGAGGAACTGATTAATTTTGAATACTCCAGTTTGAAAAGTAAAACAGCAGGGACACTGACCTCTGCAGACTGGTATTTCGCCATTCTCACTTTTCACTGTATTTATTTTTAATAGTCTCTGGTGTGAATATCCAGTTGGATAAAATTTGTTGCGGGGGGGACGATTGAACACATTCAATTGAATATAATAATCTCCCAGAATGCTTCTGGGGAAGAGGAATTAAGGATATGCAGAATGTTTGCAATGTATTTGAAAACAAGTTAAAATAACCATGTGACTATAAATTGTAGGTCAAAGCATTTTGTTTGTGTGTGTGTTTTTCTCCTTTTTAATGAATTCACTAGCAATGCTCTTATAATCCTTATTCGCTGGAAAGGAAATCACTTCCCAAATGGAAAACTCAGGCATTTCAACAACAACAGCTCCTTAATTTCATTTCTACTTCTTCTGGTGATTACACCATTGCCTTTTTAACTTCAGCAAAACCACTTTCGCCTCTGTTGCCCCTATGGGACAAGATCTGTTATTTTATTAACTGGTGCCCTGGAAATACTCTTCTTTCAAAAATAAAATCACCAAATATAGCATAAAAGTCCAAGGTTTTTGGGTGTAATTTTGGTTAAAAAATTATGAATAGTTCATATTGAAACTACTTCTTTTTCAAAAGCCTGGTAGTGACTGATACATATTCTACAGTTCTGTCATCACGGTTCATTCCCTCTTGAATCAGATAACATATCAGCGTTTTACCATATGGCTGAAAGGGTAGGGAATATATGTGCAGAAGAACAGAGTTGGTAACATTTTGACCATCTGGTAAATTAAAATGTAAGTAGTAGAGACATTGTTGTTGTTGTTAAGTGCTGTTGAGTCAGTTCCAACTCATAGTTACCCTGTCTAGTGTTTCCCAGGAGCAAGTGGTGGGTTTGAACCGCCGCCCCTCCAGTTCAAACCAATCTTACGGTCTAGTACCTTATCCTGGAGCGTCACACCAGGACTCCAGTAAGGCTATTACTATTATTTAGTTAGTTATATGCATGCAACCCTTAACCAGGGATAATCTTTAATGAAGTGGTACTGAATTTACAGTTTTCAAAACATTGCAATCTAATTCATTAAACATTTTCCCTGCCTACTGTGTGTTCTTAAAATCTAACTCTTACCCATGTGTTTCTATGCTTACTGATTTGTTGTTGTTATTGTTAAGTACCATGGAGTCGGTTCTGACTAATAGAGACCCTGTCCAGGGTTTCTGAGGCTTTCAAGTCTTTGAGGGAGCAGAAAGTCTCATCTTTCTCCTGCGGAGTGGCTGGCAAACTTGAACTGTTTAGGGTTCTTTAAAGTGCCTAAAAGGATATCATATTTAATAATGTAGAGGGTCAGTGAACACAATGGAAACCCTCAGTGAGATGGATGGACACCTAGCCACAAAAACGTACTCATATCAACGACCATGAAAATGATACACAATTGGGCATAAGATAGCCCTGAGTCAGAGCCCACTCCATGGAAACTAGCAACAACAAACGTGCCTCATTTTAAAAAAGTTTCTGTGAGATGCAATATGATTGGCTCTAACACACAGGCACAAGTGCAGAAATTCTGCTCTGCTACCACTGTGCATCCTAGGATAAATTACTTAGCCTCTCTGAGCCTCAAATTCTTCATATGTAAAGAGTGAATTGCATATTGTCAGACAATATCCATTAAAGATTGGGCCATGGTTGATGTATTAAGATCATGTGGGAAACTTGTACGTCCCACCCCTATAGATTTGGATTAATTAGATCTGAAAAGAGTCTCTAAAAATCTGCATTTTTAGTCACTCTTTCAAGTGATTCTTAGGTGCACTGAATCATTGTCATGGATACTATCTGATTATAGCATTTAGCTTCCTCGGAAAATATATAGCTAGCTGATTGTACTAAATGCTAACATTCGTGTTAATAATTTATTGTAACTAAAATCAAATATAACTCTAAAATATACCCTTATATCGTATAGATTGAATGAACTCTTTACAGCATTTGTGTTTAAATGTTCCGACTTCATTAAAAAGATGATGTCAACTTGAATAAATAGCATTGTTGATTCATTAACTATCTCTGTCTCTTCTCTTTCTTGCTTAAATAGGTGATTGTTTTTTTCTCTCTCTCATTCACAGGAAACAGCAAAATATTTACTGAATGGCTCTAAATCCAGAGTCTAAATGAACTTAAAGAACTTTGTATGGAATTCTTAGCTTTCCATACACACCAAACAACCACCACTACGCTAATGCTCAGGCGTTCTCTGGCTTTGGATCGACTGAGCACTAAACGCTGATGATGAAGACGCAAAGAACTTAATTATTTGCTTAAATATCACCTAAAGTCAACTGAAAAGTGAGCCAGCCATGGAAAGAAACTCAAGTTTATGGAAGAACCTAGTAGATGAACACCCAGTCTGCACAGCCTGGAAGCAAGAAGCCGAAGTGGCCATTTATCATCTTGCCAGTATTTTATTTGTAATGGGTTTCATGGGTGGAAGTGGATTCTTTGGGCTCCTTTATGTCTTCAGTTTGCTGGGGTTGGGTTTTCTCTGCTCTGCTGTCTGGGCTTGGGTAGAAGTCTGCGCAGCTGACATATTTTCCTGGAATTTTGTACTGTTTATTATCTGCTTCATGCAATTTGTTCATATTGCCTATCAAGTCCGCACCATAACCTTTGCCCGAGAATTCCAGGTGTTGTACAGCTCCCTGTTCCAGCCTCTGGGGATCACTTTGCCTGCCTTCAGAACCATTGCTTTGAGCTCTGAAGTGGTCACATTGGAAAAGGAACACTGTTACGCCATGCAGGGAAAAACATCCATTGATAAACTCTCCCTGCTGGTTTCAGGAAGGTTTGTATTTTACTGCTTGCGCTTCTGTCCTTTACAGTAGTCTGTTTTTCTTTTCTCTCTGGTTTTCCATCTCATTGTAGGATAGTCATGTGCAGTGTTTAGCACTCTGAGGCATGAGAAAGTAATTTCTAGTACACAAGATTGTTTACTCAAAACAGGAAACAATCTAGAGCCTGTTTCTTCTTAGAAATCAAATGACATGGATCTTAAAATTAAAACATGAATTTGTTTACTATGTGGATACTCTACTTATTTTTAATCACTGGAAGTCAAGAAGAGGACAATGTCAGCTTGAATTAATAGACTACATAAGTTGGCATGTTTGACAGGGTATTATTTTAAATAATAAAGATAAGTAAATTTTTATAGTTTTTGCAGTTTATTCTGCCAGTTGTCCACTGCTAGAAATAGAAGTGTGTGGCTTCTATCAGATAAGCACTGGACTGCTGACCAGAAGGTCAATGATTGAAACCCACCAGCCGCTCCTTGGAAACTCTATACTGACTCGCTATGTGTCGGAACCAACTTAACGGCACTGACAATAAAAGCAACAGACATGGGAAGATACTTCAATAATATGTATAAAAATCTGAACTTTGAAAACAAGAAGTTTGGGGAGAGGAAAAAATAATGTGATTCCTTATCTTAAACTTAAAGCTTAAATATTTCGTTTACAGAGGTATTTACAGTGGAAGTCCTTTATGTTCTTAAATGATCTACTTATTTTGTAACCTAATAAAGTGCTTCAAAACTTTTTTGGAAGTACAATGTATGTATGTATATATATATATATATATATATACCCATAGCGTAAATATATAGATTGAGAAAGTTCACACAATATTCCACACAGAATCGTAACTGTGTGAGAAACATTGGTATGAATCTTAGAGAATATTATGTCATTTGTTGTATGAATTTAATTTTTTGTTTGCATCAAAAGTCTAAAAGGCAAGAAAAAAATCCAAAAGGCAAAAAAGGTTATCAGAGGTCTGAAATACTACCCTCCCCTGCCTCCCCGACCCACTCCAATTATGTACTGTCTTTCTCCTTCTCTCATAGATGATGTTCTTTATGTTTTGCTAGGATCAGAGTGACAGTTGATGGGGAATTTCTGCATTACATTTTCCCCTTTCAGTTCCTGGATTCTCCTGAGTGGGATTCACTGAGACCCACAGAGGAAGGTATTTTTCAGGTAAGGAGGAACTAGAATACATAGTTAACGCTCCTTCTTCCTAACAGATAAACAGCTGTCGTTTAAAACAAACAAACAAAACAGCAGAAGATACTAACTAATTTATATTTAATTTTGGACTGTAATTTGCAGTATACCTTCCCAATTCTCTCTGACTCCTGTTGATTAATGTCACTTTATAGGTCCAGCAATGAGAGGAGTAACGGCGTTATAGAAGACAGGAAGGAGGCTATGACAAATATTCTTAAAATCACTTTTGTATAATTACAAATTTGATAGTGAAAATATAGTTGCGAGTTAACTGTACGCTAAACACTGCCAATGTGACAGTTTAGAAATACAACTAGAGCAAAACATTTGCGTTTACTGCAAAACTAGTAAATTTTAAATGCTGTAAAGTTTTTAAATGCTGATGGATTTCAGTGGTATTCTTGCAACAAAATACTAAACTTACTCTCACTATTATGGGAGCAGTGGTTCTGTAGGATAAGCACTGGACTATGAACCACAAGGTCCGAGTCCACCAACTGCTCCACAGGAGAAAGCTGACATTTTAGAGCCTTCAAAACCCTATGTAGGCTCACTGTAAGTCAGAACAGACTCAACATCACTTAACAGCAACAACTCTTGCTACATGCTGTTCAAAATATGGTAGTGTTGAAAGATAATCATTTCATTAGGTCCCATTTACTATGGTATACTATTTTCCTCTTAATATGTATAATGTGTGTTTATACAATTTATATACCTATGTTGCATATGTATATCTTATGCAAGATAGGTATATAAACTCTACTTTGTACTACAGAAATTGTGTTAAGTTAGGTGGCCACAGTCTCTAGGTCTGACTTGGAAATTCTTCTATAAGGTGGTTGTTGTCGTTAAATGCCATCAAGTCAGTTTCAAATCATAGCGTCCCTCTATAGGGTTTCTGAGGAGTAGCAGTGGGTTTGAACTGTGGGCCTTGTAGTTTGAAGTTGATAGGTGCCATCAAGTTGGCTCCAACCTCATACACAACCTTATACACAACAGAATGAACATTAGCCAATTTTATATGATTTTTAATGTCAAGTATCTCCCTTTTTAGCAACATACAAAACTGGTACCCAGACTTAGAAAACAGAAAAATTGGAGAGGAGGACAACATTGTGATTACTCATACTATGATGTGTATCTAGCAATAGATTTTAGAATTTCCTTTTATATCGCTACAAGATTCTGTAGGTCAGTAGATTTTGTAGCATAAAGAAAAAGGTGGGGGGAGGGAATTCAGTGAAATTCATTTAAAACTTTGAGCAAAATAAAAAATTGTGGAAGAATTTTTCTTGCTTCCTAATCTTTGTTTGTATATGGTCTTGTATTTTTTTTAGGTAACCCTAACAGCAGAAACTGATTGTCGATATGTGTCTTGGAGGAGAAAGAAATTATATTTGCTCTTTGCTCAGCATCGTTACATCTCTCGTCTGTTTTCAGTTTTAATTGGCAGTGACATTGCAGATAAACTCTATGCCTTGAATGACAGGGTATATACAGGAAAAAGATACCACTATGATATTCGGTTACCCAACTTCTATCAAATGTCAAGTCCAGAAATGCCCAGGTCACCCATGACAGAACATTTTTGGAAATCCAGACAATATTGTGATAAATGACATCGAAGCCTGACGTTTTGTAATTATAAAAGACTCTTTACCAGTCCCCAAATGACATAGCAAAATCTAGAACATTTAGCTCATTCATATTTTTATAACTCAAACTCAGAGGCAAGACACTATTGCCAGCTGTTTTAGTCATCTCAACCTCTGCATTGTGAATAAATTTTACAAATTTTTCTTGTACTTCTTATGGTTATAACTGGGGATGGGGAGGATGAATAATTATGGGCAGTTAGTCTTTTTCTGTTTTAGAAGCAGAGAATGAAATTTTGTATTCTCAAGTCTTTTATCAGACTGATTCAATTCCATTGCCTTGCCCTTTATTGAATTAGTCTTTGTATCTCAAGAAGCAGCCAGCAAGTGCTCACAGCATGAGTGAGTTGCTACCGTCCACATTGATATTTTCAGAATTCACTTTTTTCTCATAACCTCTGACCAAAGCAGGATATATTGTTGTGATGGGCAGCAATTATTTTCTTTGTTTGAAGTTATTTAATATCACTGAACAATAGAATAAATTCCCGAGATGATGCCATGTCAATCTTGAAGACTATTTTATTGCTACAAAAAATGCATCAGCTGAATCTTTACAGGGACATATTTTAAAAGAAGCACTTCATAGAAAACAAAGCTGCATAACAATTACTGAGTTAGAAAGAGTGAAACAAAACAAAGCCATTTGCCATCATGCCAGTTCCAACTCAGGGAGATCCTATGGGTTTCCAAATAGAAGCGCGCTCCATTGGTTTTCAATGACTGACATCTCTTACAAGTAGGTTGTTAGACCTTCTGTCAAGATGCCTCCAGTGGACTCCAATTCTCAACCGGCTCTCATTAAACCTTTTCCCTTAGCACTATCTTTTCTAACTGCTCTTGTTTTTGTTAGGTGCTGTCAAGTCATTTCCAACTCAAAGCCACCTTGTATAGGGTTTCTGAGGAGCAACTGATGGGTCTGAACCACTGCCATTGTGGTTAGCAGTCCGGTGTTTATCCTATAGCACCATGCCAGGATGCTAACTGTAGATTTTGTTAATAGCCAAGTGCATAACTATTTATACCACACAGGGACACCAGTTAAAACAATCAACAACAACCAAAAACATGAACAAGTACTAAAAATGTTGCACAGAATTTCAATTGCACATATTTAGGTAAAAATGCAAGAGTCAGTGGTTTGGCCAGTGAGGGATAAGAGAACTAATGGCATGTCTGTATGCTTATGGAGTGATGGCCTTGAGCTGGTGGTGAGTGATGAGGATCCAGTGGCCTTAAACAGGAGCAGGGACAATTCATTGTACATAAGGTGAGAGGTGTGGTATATGGGGATACAGTTGCTGGGACCTGGGAGCAGTGTGATAGGACTCTATGAAAGTTCTCTCATGATGACTTCTGTTTTCTGATTGTCCTAAGTAAACTTATCATGTAGGATGGAGGAAAAAGTTTTAGGGCTATATAAAGTACAGTACTTTTTCTATATGCCAACATCTATAATTAAGTGGGAGAATGTGGCAAGATCTGAATCATTGGCCTATATGAGCTGCTCAAGTTTAGCATGAGCTAACAGAATAGCCTAGTCAGGTGGCTTATTCTATCTTCTGACCACAGTTCGGCATCAGAGGCAGCTCTGATGAGCAGACACAATAGCATGCATCTACCTGGTGCAATTGGAGAGTCTTGGGAAGCTCACCAGTTGCTCCTCAGAAACCCTATACAGGGTCACTATGGGTTGGAACCAACTCAATGGCACTTAACAACAATAATAACACCATAGTATGCACACACATAGGTGTTCCCACTTCAATAAAACGCAATATCCTACCATGACCTCTGAGTATCAACAATTTCTGATTGATCCAAACAGCCTGGAAAAGTGTCCCTGGAGTGCATGCAGTACCATGGTGCATTCAAAATCAAATTTCTATTTAAAATTGGAATCATTGTAGTCTCTGCCGATTGTTTCCAGCCACTCATTTCTTTAGTCCTCTTATCATTATTACCCATGCAATAAGATTATCTTCTTGTGTTAATAATGCTATAGGGCTTTCTACATAAGATCAGTATATGCATAAATATGTAGTTGCTACCCAGGAGTCTGAGCTCATATTTTGAACCATAGATCAAGATCCAGAGGCATACCTGAAGTATAGAAGTGTGGCAAGTTCCCTAGGTGCCACTTTAAGGTGGGCACCTCCCAGCAGTTTCTACTAACCAGTTCCCATTGCCAGCTGGGACAATTGCCTGTGAAAGATCATTCAGCAAGTTACAACTGCTTTTAGGTATATAAATCCTTTCCCGACTTAAGGGTTTTCGTCTCCGCTGCTTCCCTCTTCTGTCCACTCTCCTTTCCCGTTTGGTCCTGCCCCTGCTGCCCAATGTGTTGCCCTACGCAGTTTTCATGGGCTTTTGTGGTTCTCATTGCCAAGTCCAGGCCTCCCAAGCACCCATGTGCCCATCAAATGTCCTCTGTTCCCCTGAAATGTTTCTAGACATTAAGGATTATTTTCTCCTAATGAAACTTTCCACCAAAATGTGGCAGAAATCAACCCAAGGCCAGAGAAGGGCCAAGGCATTTGGGGGTGGGGTGGGGTGGAGGGTGAGAGAGCATGAGAGCTGGTTTGGGGTATTTTTGTACGTTTTTATTGTGAACTGAGTGATAGTTTACATGGGAGAACATGGGCTTTACACCATCCTTTCACTGCAATGATTACAGTCTCCTCCGAGCATTATCATTTCAACCGTATTTGCTTCCATTCTCTGTTTTGTTTTGCATTTTTGGGGAGGGAGGGGGGATGTACACAGAAACACTCAGGAATATATAATAATTTAAACAACCAAAAGGCACATTCTGCAAGCCTGCTTCCTGGCCGCCAGCACCCAGTCCCTCTCTTTCCATGAGCCCCGAGTCCTCAGCTGCTCTCTCTCCCCATGTCCTCATCTCTGTCTCCATCTCTGGTGCTGCTAGAGCTGTTTGGGTTTTTTGTTTTTTTTTTTTTTAATGTGCTCTCTCTCTTGAAAAGGAATCCTTGGGCCCCATGGCAAAGTTTTAATTGTTAGGTTAATTGTCAGAGGTTTATACAATGATGCTAAATATTTAAGATGGGAGTCAGATGTTTGTCCCCGGGCACAATTTCAGTGCTTGCCGTAACCACTATTTTATATAGGTACACCTCTGGCATGACTGCTACATAATGCACCGTCTAACGCAAAAAGGAAATGTAGACACCTGTTAAAGAAATGTTTAGGAAGTTTAAGACCAAGAATTGAACTTTCCACTGTAGAGTATTCAACAAGCATGGAATCATCTTATGAACAGGGCTCTGTGTGACTGCAAAGTTAGCACATCCTTGAAGCTGCCCCATCAAAGGTATTCTCTAAGACTTGAAGTATTTAGGGTGAAGTATTTAGGGTGATATTTTACAGTCCTAAATTTCCTGGTTACACTGAGGAGGGAGTGGCTTTGTTGACATAAAATAAGCCCATAAATACCCCAACCACAGGCACCAAGTAGGTCCCACAAAGTTCAGGCCCCTCTTCACAGCCTTTAAGTTCAGGCAGAGTCTGAGGCCTCCTGAATGCTATTCCTGGTGACCCCATGTACAGTGAACAAGATACTGGAGGCGCCATCCCTGTGACCACTTGGGAATGATATTGGAACATTGTAATTTCTAGGCTTTTCAGTGACTGAATTTTCGGAAGTAGATCACCAACTCTGTTTAGTCTGGAAGCTTCTGCTGAAGCATAAATACACGTGAAGAACTCTGGCTAGGAATTCAACCCAGGTAGAGGATAAGTACTGAACGGTGACCCTTAAGGTCGGTGGTTGGAGCCCACCAGCTGCTCCATGGATAAATATGAAGCTTTCTGCTCTGACAAAGATTTACAGCCTTGGAAACCCTACACTGGGTCACTATGGGTATGAACCAACTTGACAACACTTAACAATAGCAACTCCCATCTCAAAAGTGAGACTTCTACCATGGAACTACCACTGTTTCTGTGCTAATTTCTAGGAAATCACAAAGCCATGACCGTGAAGTATAGTATGATGCTCTCTGAGCATTCACAGGTTGAAGAATTTTCTCTCCTCTTCAAAAGAGCAGAGTGAAATTCATTTGTTCTCTACTCTGCTGGATAAGTTCCAGATATCATGTTGTGACATTGCACAGAACCAGAAGGACAAAATTAGTTTGACATAACGGTTACAAAGCGAAATCCCCTGACTGAGCTGAACTGGCAATAGCCATAAGGAAAACATACTGGGAAAACAGGCGATATTATTTTTATTATAACAGCAATATAACATACAACAGTATGGACATGAAACACCTGTCTTATAAATTATACATGTGATATGAGGTGGTACTTTCAATTGGCTCCCATGTTCCACTGCATTGCCCATGGTTGAAGAAATTGACCTTCAAAAATGATGTTCAAAAATAATACATTATTTTAGTGTTGTTGTTAGGTGCCATCGAGTCGGTACCGACCCATAGTGACCTTATGCGCAGCAGAAGGAAACACTGCCTGATCCTGGGCCAACCTCACTGCTGTTGCCACACTTGAGCTCATTGATACTGCCACTTGGCCAATCCATCTCGTTGGGAGTCTTCCTCTTTTTCTGTGACCCTCCACCTTACCAAACATGACATCCTTCTCCAGTGACTGGTCCCTCCTGACAATATGTCCGAAGTATGAGAGACGATTATTTTAGTAGAAGACAGTTTTTATGCAACTTAGAAAAAGCACTTGGTTCAATTCATGCTTATTTTACTTCATCTTACTAAAATTTATCAACTTAAAAACAATAAAATTACAAACAAATATCAGTATTACTTGGGTCTATAATCACTAAGCAGAGTCAATTTGATGTTTTTACAGCAATAGAAAGATGCGCTTAGGTTTTAGTCACTGTCTTTGTATTAGCTCTTAGTCATCTCACTGTGAGTATTACCACCATTTTAATGCTGGATTGTACATTTGCATATAACAGCATGGTTTGAACATAATTTGAAGTTTCATTATTATGCTAAATTGACTACTTCTACAGCATGCTAGCTATTAAAGATTGACAGGGAACTTTAAAACTGTTTCCCCCTTAAGTACTAATAATTTGTGTCTTGAGCTATAATTTCCCTTAACTCTTGTAGTCCAATTCAAGCCTCAGTGAACTTACTAAATGTACTTTTATTTTATTTCTAGGACTGCAAAGTATTTTTTCCCATAATTTTACAGCAGAAATGTAGCTCCACTTGATATAACAACAGGCGTCTTGGGGTCATCAAACTTCAGAGTTCAACTCTTATTAAATGTACTCTTTCAAACTCTAATTTCAAAGTAATGTCTTACACTTATTTAATGCTAAATAGTTTACAAAGCAAATGTTTATGTATGAGTTCAGTTACTTATTTTTTGGAAGAGCCTAATTTTTTAAGATAAAGTTTGGAGATTGAATCACTAGTCAATGGTGACACTCAACTTAAACCCAGTTCTTCCAAATCCATTTCAGTGTTCTTTTCACAATACACCAGTCTTCTATGTTGTTGTTGTTGTTGTTGTGTGCCGTGGAGTCAGTTCCGACTCATAGCAACCGTGTACAGGGTTTCCAAGGCTGTAAATCTTTACAGGAACAAAAAGACTCATCTTTCTCCCGCGGAACAGCTGGTAGATTCAAACTGCTGACCCTGAGGTTCACAACCCAACTCATAACCACTACGCTACCAGAGCTCCTTCTATAGTAGTTTCCTAAAGTGACTTGAATGTTCCAAAGTCCCTAGGTTGCACAGTTTGGGCTCAATTGCTAAAGGTGGATAATACAAACCCACCCAGGGGTTCTGCTGAAGAAAAGGCCTGACAATATTCTTAATTAAAAATAAAACTCTATGGATTAGATCTACTCTGTAACAGATGGGGTTGCCCTGATTCAGAATCGAATCAAGAGCAAATAACAACAAAAGGTCTCTGTCTGAACTGAAGGAAAATTTAAAGACAAAAAGCTAGTCACACATTTGCTAAGCTTTGTTAGTGATAACATGAGGCACATTACTCAAACATGAACTTTTCATCTGATTCTTCAGATACTAGCTTGACACAAAAGTAGTTTACAAGCAAAGTGTCTAATTGAATGCAACTCTATTAAAATGGCTATGTTGTTGTTAGATGCCATCCAGTCAGTTTGGACTCAGAAACCTTATGCACAACAAAACAAAACAAAACACTGCCTGGTCCTGAGCCATCTTCACAATCGTCGTGAAGCTTGAGCCCATTGCTGCTGCCACTGTGCCAATCCATCTTGTTGGGGGTCTGCCTCTTGTTCAGTAACCCTCCACTTTACCAAGCATGATATTCTTCTCCAGAGACTGGCCCCTCCTGATAATGTGTCCTAGGCATGAGAGATAATATCTCACCATCATGGCTTCCAAGGAGCATTCTGGCCGTACTTCTTCCAACAAAAATTTGTTTGTTCTTCTAGAAGTCCACTGTACTTTTAATATTCCTCACCAACACCTTAATTCAAATGCATCAATTCTTCTAAGGTCTTTCATATTCATTGTCCAACTTTCACATGCATATGAAGCTTCTGAAAATACCAAGGCTTGGGTCAGGTGCACCTTAGTCCTCAAACTGACTTCTTTGCTCTTGAACACTTTAAAGAGGTCTTGTGCAGTAGATCTACCTAATGCAATACATCCTTTGATTTCTTGACAGCTACTTCCATGAGTGGCTCTAAGAAAAATGAAATATTTGACAACTTCAATCTTTTCTCCATTTATCATGATGTTATTTATTACTCCAGTGGTGAGGATTTTTGTTATCTTTACTTTGAGGCGCAACCCATACTAAAAGACTGTGGTCTTAGATCCTCATCGGTAAGTATTTTATGTCCTCTTCGCTTTCAGCAAGTAAGATCGTGTCATCTGCATATCATAGGTTGTTAAGGAGTCTTCCTCCAATCCTGATGCCACGTTCTTCTTTCATATAATTCAACTTCTCAGATAATTTGCTCAGCATACAGATTGAATAAATGTGGTGAAAGAATACAAACCTGCAGCACACCTTTCCTGATTTTAAAACATTCAGTGTTCTCTTGTTCTATTCGAACACCTGCATGGTCTATGTACGGTTCCTCATGAGTACAATTAAGTGTTCTGGAATACCCATTATTCACAAAGTTGTCTATAGCTTACCATGACCCTTACTGGCAAAAGCCTTTGCATAGTCAATAAAACACAGGCAAACATCCTTCTGGTATTCTCTGTTTTTAGCCAAGATCCATCTGACCTCTTTTCACATCTTCTGAATCTAGCTTGAACTTCTGGCAGCTCCCTGTCAATGTATGGTTGCAGCTATTTTTTAAACTATACTTGTATATGATACCAATGATATTGTTAGATGATTTCCACATTCTGTTGGGTCACCTCTCTGAAATGGGCACAGATATGGATCTCTTCCAATCAGTTGGCCAAGTGGCTGTCTTTTAAATTTCTTGGCATACAGTGAGTGCTTCCAGTGCTGCATCAGTTTGTTTAAAGATATCAATCTGTATTCTATCAACTCCCAGAGCCTTGTTCTTTGCCAGTACCCTCAGTGCACTTTGGGCTTCTTTTAGTACCATTGCTTGATCATATGCTATCTCTTGAAATGGTTGAACATTAACCATTTCTTTTTGGTACTGTCACTCTATCTTTCCACATTCTTTTAAAAAAATTTTTTTATTTTAAGTTTTTATTGTGAGGTTTACATGGGAGAACATCCGTTTTACATTCATCCTGTTGTATTTCATTTCATTGCAATGATTACAATCCCCTCCATGCATCATCAAATAACCAATGGGTACACCCCAGAGGCCCGCCCCCTGGCCATCAGCACACAGCCCCCCTACCTCCCTGAGTCCAGTGTCCCCACCTGCTCCATCTTCCCATGTCATCGTTTCTGTCTCCATCCCTGGTGTCACTGCCTCTCTGGGTAGGGTCCCGCTCTCCACTCTTCTCACTTGATGGCCCTAGTGACCTCCACTCCTAGGCTGCAAAATCAATCACTCCCTCCTTTTGTCAAAAAACATCTACCTCTATATTTCCTACCCTTACAGTCAGTCCTGATGGCAATTATTCACTACTGTACCACAAGAGTCTTATCCCCATTTCCTTTTGCCAGCCCAGTCCCAACAGATTGGAAACCATTCAGTGGAGATTCTACCTTCCCCTGCCCCATCTGGAACTAGGCTCCCTCTTGAAAGCTTGTAAGCCAGTCACTTCTTGCCT
>NW_006408545.1:24474292-24475489 GCF_000296735.1 Chrysochloris asiatica
GAAAGATGAGGCATTCTGCTCCCGTAAAGATTTACAGCCTCGGAAACCCTGTACAGGGTCACTATGAGTTGGAACCGACTCCACGACACATAGCAACAAACAACATCTTCTTCTAATCCAGTTCTGATCATCCAGCCAGGTCAAGTGGGTACTATCTGCAAGTATGGGTGTTCCTGTGCATCAACCCTCACTTCACATCAGCTGGATGCTTTACTCTTTGCTCTATTCCTTTGTGGTCATGTCACTGCCTTTGGGCCCAGGAGTCCCTGGGTCTTGCTGTACTGCTAGCCATCCAGGTCTCCAACCAGGTTCACAGAGGTCTATTGAATGTGGCTGGGCTTAGCTCGCAACTTCATTGCTGTTTTTCACCCTCTTCCCCTTATCAGTGACCAACGTGTTCACCAGCCAGACCACATGCCTGCTCATGTATTCCCCTTGAGTCTTAGCCTTGGAAGGGAGTTTGCTCTGAGGGGTCCCGACCACTTGCCTTGATGGTTCCCCGGCAAACAGCTTACTTGTTCTTGTAGTAATCAATCAGACTGCCATTACTGTTTCGGATTTTTCCTGCCGGTCTTTCTTTCACAAAGTAGCTTCTAGTCTTCTAGCGGCTCCACGCTGGTCTACTTGTCCTTTCCAGTGGAAATTTCCTACCTCAGATGATTCTGGATGGGGTTCTGGATTCCACCTATGGTCTTATGCAATGTAAAGCCTCCATAGGAAGCCTCTTTCACAAGGCAACTTCTAGCCCCTTTTAAGGTATTTCAATCAGTTGTAGGCTGAAGACGGACTTACAAGCATTCTGTAGTGATGTTTCTGGCTATTCCTTCCTCCTCACCCTGAAATGTCTATTTTACTATTCCCCTCTTTTACTCCTTCACACCATGCCTCAATCCCTGTATCCTGGAGCCCTGTTGTTCCAAGGTAGCCCATGCGAACCTGCCTAACTGTTCTCCCATCAGCCTTGTTCTTCCATTCCTCTCCCCTTTCTTGAGTTTTGTCCCTCCAGCACCCAAGCTATCCTGTGTCTATTCCCTACCCTGTGCTCTGTCTTTCCTCCCTCCCTCCCGTCTTCTGATTCTATACATCCTGGTGATCAGCAAATAAAAATTTTTCCGCCTTTTAGAGTGGGTTCTTTTTCTTAGTCTTTTACAATAGTGTTCCTATGCAGAATTTCTCCTTTTGTGACTGACTAATTTC
>NW_006408545.1:24476536-24490131 GCF_000296735.1 Chrysochloris asiatica
TTCTGTTATTATCCTTTTGATTGTCTTTGGCTCTGTTGTTACAGTGTCCATGTGGTTTCTAATGCGAGTTATTTGTGTCTTCTCCCTCTTTTCTTTTGTTAGGTTTGCCAATGGTTTGTCAATTTTATGAATCCTTTCAAAGAACCAGCTTCTTGTCCTTTGATTCTTTCTATAGTTTTTCTGTTTTCCATCTCATTTATTTCTACTCTTATCTTTATTATTTCTTTTCTTTTGGTGACTGTAGGTTCCCTTTGTTGTAGTAGGTCTGCTTTTAATTGTTGAAGATGCTGTGTTAATGTGTTAATTTTGGTTCTTTCTTCTTTTGCATGTGCACATTTATCTCAATAAAATGTCTTCTCAGCAATTTATTTCGCCGTGTCCCAAAGATTTTGGCATGTCGTGTTTTCCTTCTCATTTGTTTCTAGGAACTTTATGAATTCCTGTTTAATTTCTTATTTTATCCAGTTGCTTTTCAGCAGGGTGTTATTCAGTTTCCACGTATTTGACTTTATTTCCTTGGTCTTCTTATTGTTGATTTCTAGTTTTATAACATTGTGGTCTGAAATGCTTTGTAGTATTTTGATATTTGTAAATTTATGAAGGCTTGCTTTGTGACCTAACACATGGTCAATTCTGGAGACTATTCCATGTGCACTGGAGAAGAAAGTATATTGTGCTGTTGTTGGGTTGACTTTGTCTTCTCTAGATGCCTTTTTGAAATTTTCTGCTCAGTTCTTTTACACTTTCATTTCTTCCATTGCTTTAGCATACTAACACTGAAGAGCAAGTTTCAGAGTCTCTTCTGATTCCATATTAGTCTTTTCCTTCTTTCTCACCTTCTTAATGACCTTTTTGCCTTTTTCCTGTATGATGTTCTGGATGTCATCCCACAACTCTTTCTCTTTTCAGTCACTAGTGTCTAATGCATCAAATATGTTCTTGAGATGATCTCTAAATTCAGGTGCAATGTGTTCAAGGTCATATTTTGTCACTAGTGGACTTGTTTTAATTTTATTCTGCTTCAATCTGAACTTGCATATGAGCAATTGATCATCCGTTCTAAAGTCTGTCCCTGGTCTGGTAAACAGATGTCATGGAGCTTTACCACCATCTCTTCCCACAGATGTAGTCAGTTTAATTTGTATGCATGCCATATGGTGAGGTGCATATGTAAATTCAACTTTTATGTTGTTTAAAAAGGTATTTGGAATGAATAATTGGTCTTACAAAATTCTATTATGTGATCTCCAGAATAATTTCTATCAGCAAGACTATATTTTCCATTTAATGATCCTTCCTCTTTTTCCAATCTCCAGTAATTATCTATACATATTCGATCAATTTCAGACTGAAGAAGTTGGTAGAATTCTTCAGTTTCATCACCACTAGCTTAGTGGTTGGTGCACAAATTTGAATAATAGTGGTATTAACTGGTCTACCTTGTTTTTGTTAGATGCTGTCTAGTCAATACCAACTCATAGCGACCCTATGAACAATAGAATGAAATACTGTCCAGTCCTGCACTAATCTCACCATCGTTGCTACACTTGAGTTCACTGCCACTGCCAGTGCACCAATCCATCTTGTTGGGGGTCTTCCTCTTTTTTGCTAGGCCTTACCTTTACCAAGCATGATGTCCTTCTCCAGGGACTGGTATCTCCTGGTAATATGTCAAAAGCATGAGAGACGAAGTCTGGCCATCCTGGCTTCTAAGTAGCATTCTGGCTGTACTTCTTCCAACACAGATTTGTTTGCTCTTATGGTAGTCCATGGTCTGCCTTGTAGGTTATGGATCTTGAAATGTTCTTTTTGATGATGAATGTGACACCATTCCTCTTCAATTTGTCTTCCTGGCATAGTAAACCATGTGATTGTCAGATTCAAAATGGCCAAAACCAGTCCATTTCAGCTCATTAATGCCTAGGATATCCATCTTTATGTGTCCATTTCATTTTTGATGATTTCTAATTTTCCTACATTCATACTTCATATATTCCATGTCATAATTATTAACAGATGTTTACAACTCATTTTGAGTTGTACCCCATTAGCAAATGAGGGTCCTGGAAGCTCCATCACAGTCAACTCTACTTTGAGGAGTCGGCTCTTCCCCAGTCATATTTTGAGTGCCTTCCAAACTGAGAGGTTCATTTCCTGACACTATCTATAGCTAACAATATTCTGGTGCTCTTCATCATGTTTCAATATTCAATATTCTGGTGCTATCTGACAGTGCTCCACTGCTATTCATAAGGTTTTCAGTGACTAAACATTCAGAAGGAGTCAGCCTCTCTGCCTTAGTCTTTCTTAGTCTAGAAGCTCAGCTGAAACCTGTTCACCATAATGTATCCTGTTGCTATTTATATACTGGTAGTATAGCTTCCAACATCACAACAGCATGCAATCCACCACAGTAGAACAAACTGACAGACAAGTGGCTACAAGTGGATATAATGAGAGCAAGATCAAGCTTCTCTTACTCAGTTTTGGTTCTGTAGCGTTTCAGATATAGTCATTCCTGGGTATATTTGGTGAACAGTTTCCAGGAACACCACAGATACCCAAATTTTCAAATGCTCAAGGACTTTATACAAACTGGCATCATGTTTTCATATAACACTATGTACATCCTCCTATATACTTTAAATAATCTCTTATTTCTGTTAAGTGCCTTCCAAATCATAGGGCCCCCTGTATAGAGTTTCCAATGGGTTTGAACTGCCAGTCTTGCAGTTCAAACCAACCTTGTGTTGAGTGGTTATCCTACAGAGTCATACCAGGACTCCTTAAAACATCTCTAGGTTACTTATAATAGCAAATACAATGTAAATATTATGTAAATATCACTCTACACTCCCTCTTAGCCTTTGATGAATTGTTTTAACCAGTTAATTGCTTTTTATTTTATTTTATTATTTTTTTAATGCTTTATTGTGAATTATGTGATAGTTTACATGGGAGGACATCAGCTTCACATTGATCCCGTCATATATCATTTCCTTGCCATGATTACAATCCCTCCCATGCATCATCCATCAACCTTAATTGCTTTTTAGGAGTCTTTTTTTCTCTCACAGAAACAGAAGGTACATACAACACAAGAAACAAGGTGAACAGTGCTCAAACAATGAGTGTTGGGGAGAGACTGGGGACCTGTGAAATGGTAGAAATCTATTGGATTCACCATAGTGGTCAGTATGGGGCAAGTTCAAATTTTGCTTTTGAGAGCTTTTTGGCATTTAAAATTACATTTTTTTCAATCTGTGGTTGGTCAGATCTACAGATATGGAACCCGTGGATACAGAGTGCCAATTGTATTCTCATGATTCATTTGAGATCTTTCTAGGAATTTTACCAAGAAGCCTTCATCATCTCAATCCACCAAACATTATGTGCCACCCACTCCGCCACTCAAAGGAAAATGAACTCAGTACTCCTCATAGTGCTCTTCCCCACTCTCTTTTGTCTCTCTCTCTCTGGAAGATGGAATAAAACTTTTTGTATAATGAAACTTTGTGATACGAAGCTTTTTCAAATGGTCACTAGTAAAAGCTCCAAGAATTCATTCAGAAGACATTCTGGTGTACTGTAAGCAGAGTAGCTGAAGATAAGGGTATTACTGTGGGATATAAACAGATTCATCTGAGATGAAAGTTTAGCAAACACAGGCATAGTATCCATTATTCTAAGAAAAGAAATTCTCTTCTGAACTCTTCCACCAGACTAGATCTTGTTCACCTTTTGTGAACAGTGCCTGGCTCATGGTGACTGTTCAGTCAATATTTTGTTGAGTAGAAGGAAGCTAATTGCATCTGTTCTTGAACTGATGTCTGCGTTTTAACACTAAATCCCCTCTCCCAAATGGATTTTGATTATGGAATGTCATTGGCAGTTTTATCATGAAACAAAACTTAAGAGCTGTAATAATGTCATTTTTTTCTGCATGCTGCAGAGTTGGTTAAATATTTGTCAAAGGAAGGATTTTCTTGCTGATTTTGAAATAAAATTATACAGTACTAGTTAAAAATGCAAAGTTAATAGTTTTCAGTTTCAAGATCATTTATTGGATCAAAAATCTTCAAGTTGATTTTTCTTGGAAATTCTTTGGGTTGGAATAGGTAATGAATTCTTGAGTTCCTTATAAATAATACCATCTTGAATGATGAATTAAGTAGCATTTCTGGTCTTTGCACTTCATTTTTCTCAAGCACATATAGTTGGGGATGTCTCTGACTTCATATAAAGCCAGTCTCCATTGTTGTTGCTGTTGTTGGTTGCCATCAATTTGCCTCTGACTGATGACAACGTCATATAATAGAATCAAATGTTGCCTAGGCCTCTACCACCATCAGGATCACTGATACGTTTGAGTCCACAAGCATCTATACTCTTATTATGATTATTCACCACTTGTCTGTCAGTTTGTCATACTGTGATGGCTTGTGTGTTGCTTTGATACTGAAAACTATGCCACTGGTATTTTAAATATCAGCAGGATCACCATAGTGAACAGGTTACAGCAGAGTTTCCAGACTAAGACAAAGAAGAAGGAGAGGTAGAACACTGAACGGTTAGCCACTGAAAACCTTATGAATAGCAGAGAAAGAGCTGACTCCTCAAAGTAGAGTTGACCTTAGTGAGGATGATGGAATAAAGCTGTGGGGATCTTCATTTGTTGATGGGGCACATATCAAAATGAGAAGACACAGCTACAAACTTCCATTAATAATTAAAACATGGCATGTGCAAAGTATGAATTTAGAAAAATCGGAAGTCAAAAATGAAATGGAACACATAAATATATATATATCCTAGGTGTGGCACTATAGGATAAGCACTTGACCATGAAGTCAGTTTGAACTGCAAGGCTAATGGTTCAAATTCATCAGCCGCTCTTCGGAAACCCTATACAAGGTCACTATGAGTCGTAACCAACTTTACGGTACTTAACAACAACAACAGGCATTAGTGAACTGAAATGGACTGGTATTAGACATTTTGAATCAGGCAATTTTATAGTTTACTATGCCGGGAATGACAAAATGAAGAGGAAAGGCATAAAATTCATCATGACTCTTTAGGTTGGCAATATGTAATGAAATATTGTGTTCCTTATAACCAATACCACTTAAAATTATAAATCAAATACTATGTCTGCCTTTGTATTTCATTTTTCTTAAATATATATAGTTTAGGATGTCTCTGATAATAATTTTATATAAGCCATTCCAGGTTGTTGTTTTTATTGTTGTTGTTGTTGTTAGTTGCCACCAATTTGGATCTGACTTGTGGCAGCCTCCTATCATAGAATGAAATATTGAAAATGGAACAGGACCAGCCAACAATTCATTCTGTGATATGAGGCTGCCAAGAGTCAAAGCCAAATTGATGACAGCCAGCAAACAACAGCATTGGGGAATGTGCAAAGTATGACTTTAGAAAAATCGGAAGTCAAAAATGAAATGGGAAGTCAGAGACATCCCAAACTGTACATATCTGAGGAAACAAAGACCAGACATATTACTTAATTTATAATTTTTCTCACTTAATCTATATATATTTTCAAGACCTGTCTTGAAATACAATGCTGTCTATGATCGGATAATATCCGTATGCCTACAAGTGAGACCAGTTAAAACCACTTTTATTCAGATTTATACAGCAACCACTAAAGCCAGTGTTGATGAAATTAAAGAAGTCTATCAACTTCTTGGTGTGGTACTGTAGGTTCAGCACTGGACTGAGAACCACAGTGAGAAGTTCAAACTCACCAGCTCCTTTTCCTTGGAAACCCTATATAGGGCCGCTCTGGGTTAGAACCAACTCAATGACACTTAACAACAATATCAACTTCTTCAGTCTGAAATTGATCAAGCATACAATCAAGATGTATTAATAATCACTGGAGTGCAAAGATTGGAAACAAAGAGGAAGGATAAGTAGTTGGAAAATATGGCGTTGGTGATAACAACAATGCTGGAGATTGCATGACAGAATTTTGCAAGACCAATGACTTCTTCATTGAAAACACTTTTAAACAACAGCAAAGGCAATTATACACATGGACCTCACCAAATGAAATACACAGACTCAAACTGACTACATCTGTGGGAAGAAATGATGGAGAAGTTCAATATCATCAATCAAACAAGGCCAAGGGCAAACTGTGGAATAGACCATCAATTGCTCATATACAAATTCAGGCTGAAGTTGTAGACAATTAAGACAAGTCCACAAGAACTAAAATATGACCTTGACTGTATCTCACCTGAATTTAGTGACCATCTCAAGCCCAGATTTGATGTATTAGACACTAATGACCAAAGACCAGAAGAGTTGTGGGGTGACATTATATAGAAAGAAAAGAAAAGGTCATTAAAAAGAGAAAAGAAAAGACCAAAAGGGATGTCAAATAGATTCTGAAACTAGCTATTGAATGTAAAGAAGCAAAAGTGACTAGAAGAAATGATGAAGTAAAAAAGTAGAATAGAAAATTTCAAAGGTCATCTAGAGAAAGACAAAGTTAAGTATGTAAAGAAATGTGCAAAGACCTGGTATTTTCAATCACCTCATAAGCATATGAAAGTTAGACAATGAATAAGGAAGACTGTAGAAGAATTGATACATTTGAATTTTGGTGTTGAGGAAGAATATTGAAACTATCATGGACTGCCAGAAGAACAAATTTGTCTTGGAAGAAGTATGGCCAGAATGTTCCTTAGAAGCAAGAATGGCTAGACTTTGCCTCTTATACTTTGGACATGTTGTCTAGGGTCGAGTCCCTGGAAAAGCAAATCATGCTTGGTCAAGTGGAGGGTCAAGTAACAATGAGCTCAAATGTAACAACTGTGAGAATGGCTCATGACCAGACAGAGTTTCGCGTTCTGTTGTACATAGGGTCACTAGGAGTTGGAACTGACTCTATAGCATCTAACAACAACATTAGACTTATATTTTTCTCTGCAAAATTCACCCTGGTCTAGTGAATTAATTAATTAATTAAAAATTAATTACTCTAAAATTTTCAAACAAATGTGCACCAGGTATAAATTGAGGTGGCACTGATCAGACATGCATACAATCACACCTTTCTTTTAACCTGTCATTGATCTCACTTTGCTTTCACACCTTATCAGTTGTTGTTGTTGTTAAGTGCCATCGAGTTGATTCCAACCCATAGGAACCCTGTATGGGGTTTCCAAGGAGAAGCTGGTGAGCTTGAACCACCGACCTTGCAGTTCAAATGACTTTGCAGTCTGCCGCATTAGCCCACAGCGCCACACCAGCACTCCTTACCAGAGATGGCAGAAAATACTTGCTTCTTAAAATAATTTCTTCCCATTTTAAACAATGATTGTAAAAGAATCCTTCATTTGTTCAGTGTTTCTCTTCTTGCTCTATGAGGGTATGTTATTGTTATGTGCCATCGAGTCGGTTCCGACCCATAGCGACCCTGTATAGGGTTTCCGAGGGTGTAAATCTTTACGGGAGTAGAAGGCCTCATCTTTCTCCCGCGGAGCAGCTGGTAGTTTCGAACCGCTGACCTTAAGGTTCGCAGCCCGATTCGTAACCACTACGCTACCAGAGCTCCTGTAGGCCCCTAGCATATGCTGGTGTGGCTGTTACTTCTGGAATCAGATGTCTCTGCATTCTTTACTCCCTTCCCACCCCTGAATCACGACCCTACGCATATCCTACAAATCAGACAATTCTTTATCTGTCTGAGTGAATGAATGAAATAGGAGTGAATCTCAGGAAAGTGAATCTTCTTTCCACTCCATCATCTCTTCCCATTCCCTCCAGATCTATCTTTTCCAGCATGGCCCTACATATATATGTATGAGTGTGATTTCCATGGATGCATTCAGTGAAGTAATTGGAAAGGACTGGATTACTAGCTGAAAGATGGGAGGTTTGAACTTACCCAGATAGACCTCAGAAGACAAGCCTGACCACAAGATAACTTGTGGAGCAGTTCTACTCTGCACACGAGAGTCCCATGAGTCAGCACTGACTTCCCATCAACCACACAGCAAGTGATTAAGGCCATGCTGGAGCTAGAAACGAACCGCTCCTAGGAGTCACAAATTTATTGTTGTTGTTAAGTGCCATCGAGTCGGTTCTGACTCATAGTGACCCTGTATAGGGTTTCTGAGACTGTAAATCTTTCAGTAGCAGAAAGCTTCATCTTTCTCCTGAAGAGTGGCTGGTGGATTTGAACCGCTGACTTTATGGTTCACTATCCAGTGTTTATTGTATGGAGTCACTGAGCTTCTCACATGTCTGTTGTTGTTGTTAAATGCCGTCAACTTGTCAACTCGGTTCCAACTCATAACAACCTGTACAGGGTTTCTAAGGAGTGCTGGTGAGCTTGAAACACCAACCTTGTGGTTCAAACAACTTTGCAATCCAGTGCATTAACTCACAGTTCCACACCAAGACTACAGTAGCGCTTTAAAGCAAGTGGAAACCACATGTCAACATGCCAATCCATTAAAAATGTAAGTGCTGAATGCAAGGCATTTTTAATGTTTTTATTCTACAACCTCTTAGAATGTTCTTCTACTAGTAATATTTTCTACTAGGTTGATCCTAGTTTTCTAGGTATTAGACTTTTCATTTATTCATTAAGCAAAGTTATATGAAACCTTCAAAACATCTGCAAGATTTCCTGACTCTAGTTGCAATGTTCTATTGCTTTCAAATGCCATTTTCGAAGCTTATAATGTATTAATTACACTTCTGTTCACATAGCTTTAAATGGGATGGTTGATGTGAAAAATCTTAAGCAGTCTGTAAGTTGTGTTGCAGAATCAAAGCTGCATAGAAGTTTGGTAGGTAGCCGAGAAACTAAAATCTTCTGACAGAAAATGCTCTACCCTAAGTGTTTCTATTCTCCCCATACTCTAAAAAATGACTCCAAAATAGGTAAAAATTTAAAACAAAATAGGTAAAAAATTTTTCCTCCTATGAAAGTATATGAGAGACTCTTGGTCTCCAAACCAACTATCACTGTAATCATTTTCTGTGGTTCTAAATTGTACTGACTATATTTCATCTCGGACTAAAGAAATATTTAATCTTGTTTATCATTCTTCTGCCAAATGATAAAACTACTGGCATGTGACTAATCAATAATTTATTAGGTCTTAATATTAAGCGAAAGTATCTTATTTTCATGAACTTTAGTTCAACAATTTTAGTAGTAGTAATAAAAACCTGCATTTAAGTAAATCTTTTCTCCCAGGAACACTGAGTGCATTTTCCTATCAATTAATGTGGGATGGCATCATTAGTCCCAGTTTTATCTTTCCATACTTACAATGTGTTATTTATGTTTTTGTTTCTCCCCTGTGTCAATTAGTTGGCTGACTATGATCAGATATCACATTCATTTCCCAAACTAGCTCTTTTGGAAGATTAATTACATAATAGAATGAATGATATTGCAGAACAGAATCTCTAATTCAAAGTTCTGCTTTCACCAGGTATATAGTAAACGTCATTCCATGGTTTTACATTCAATTAAAATCTTTTCTACATCAGAAAATCACATATTAGGAACACCCAAAAGTTATTAGCAAGCCAAATTTTTCTACACTTTATAGCTCCTTTTAGCCAATAAAATATCTCTCATAAGTAAGTTGCTTACACGCCATCCTCAGGGACTAAATGGTATGCACATTTCCCTGCTCTAAATGTAGAGATGGTGGTGGGAAAAGGTAAAAAAAAATGAGTTGGCAAAAAAAGAAAAGATCAAAATGGATGTCAGAAGAGACTGAAACTTACTCTTGAACATGTTCTTTTGTTTTTGTTGTTGTTAGGTTCCATCAAGTCGGTTCTAACTCTGTAGTAAAGCAGAACAAACACACTGCCTGATCCTGCACCATCCTCACAGCTAGTCACAGCCACTGTGTCAATCCATCTGTTAGGATGTCTTTCTGTTTTTCATTGACCCTCAAATTTACCAGGACTTATACACAGGAACTTTTTTAAGTGTTGAAGAACAGAGATGTCAGCTTGAGGACTAAGGTGCGCCTGACCCAAGCCATGGTATTTTCAATAACCTCATATGGATGCGAAAGCTGGACAGTGAATAAGGAAGATCGTAGAAGAATTGATGCCTTTGAGTTGTGGTGTTGGAGGAGAATACCAAAAGTGCCATGGACTGCCAAAAGAACCAATAGATCTGTTTTGGAAGAAGTGCAGCCAGGATGCTCCTTGGAGGCCAGGATGGCTAAGCTTCGTCTCTCATACTTTGGGCATATTGTCAGGAAGGAACAGTCGCTGGAGAAGGATGTCATGATGGGTAAGATGGAGGGTCAGATAAAAAGAGGAAGACCCCCAACGAGATGGATCAGCCAGGTGGCATCATTGATGGCGTCAAGTGTGGCAGCGGTAGTGAGGTTGGCCCAGGATCGGATATTGTTTCGTTCTGCTGTGCATGGGGTCGCTATGAGTTGGTTCCGACTCAATGGAACCTGACAACAACAACAACAATGCCTCCTGACAACATGGCCAAAGAACGAGAGACGAAATCTCAAAACCCTCGCTTCTAAGAAGCATTTTGTTCTTCTGGAAGTCCGTGGCATTTTCAATATTCTCACAAACATCGTAACTCAAATGCATCAATTCTTCTACACCTTTACTCATACACTGTCCAACTTTCACATGTGTGTGAGGTGATTAAAAATAGCATGGTGAGGGTCAGGCGCCAGGAGCACAGTAACTCCATACAATAAACACTGGACTGTGAATAAGGTCACGTGAGAAAGATGAGGCTTTATGCTCTCTCAAAAGATTTAAAGCCTCGGAAACCTTATACAGAGTTCACTATGAATCAAAACTGACTCCTCGGTACTTAACAAGGGTCATGTTCACCTTAGTCCTCAAACCGACATCTTTGCTCTTGAACACTTTCAAGAGATATTGTGCAGCAGATCTGCCTCATGCAATAGAACGTCTGGTTTCTTGACTGCTGCTTCATTAGTGCTTATTGTGGATCCAAGCAAAATGAAGTCTTTAACAACTTCAATCTTTTCCCCATTTATTATGATGTTATTTGTTGGTCCAGTTATAAGGATTTTTATTTTCTTTACATTGAGGTGTAATCCACTCTGAAGGCTGTAATCTTTGATCTTCATCAGTAAGTATATTAAGTCCTCTTCGCTTCCAGGAGGCAAGGTTGTATCATCTGTACATCACAGGTTATTAATGAGTCTTCTTCTAATCCTGGTGTCATATGCTTCTTCAGATAATCCATTTTCTCAGATTATTTGCTCAGCACATAGATTGAATTAGTATGGTGAAAGGATACAACGCTGGCACACACCTTTTCTGATTTTAAGCCATTCAATATTCCCTTGATTGGTTCAAAGAACTGCCTCTTGGTCTATGTACAGGTTCTTCACGAGCACAATTAAGTGTTCTGGAATATTCATTCTTAGCAATATTATGCATAGTTTGTTATGACACCCACAGTCAAAGATTTTTGCACAGTCAATAAAGCACAAGCAAACTTCTTTCTGGTATTCCCAACTTTCAGCCAAGATCCATCTGGTGTCAGCAGTGATATCCCTAGTTCTAGTCCTGTTCTGAATCCAGCTTGAATTTCTATCAGCTCCCTGTTTATTCACTTCTGCAATCATTTAAAAATTACCATCTGCAAAATTTTAACTTAAAGTGATATTAATGATATTGATCAATGATTTCCACATTCTTTTGGGTCACCTTTATTTGAAATGTGAACAGACAAGGATCTCTTACTATTGGTTGACCAGGTAGCTTGTTGTTGTTAAGTACCATGGAGCTGGTTCTGACTCATAGTGACCCTGCACAGGGTTCCCAAGTCTGCAAATCTTTACAGGAGCAGAAAGCCTCATCTTTCTCCCGCGGAACAGCTGGTAGTTTTGAACTACCAACCTTGAGGTTAGCAGCCCGATTCGTAACCACTACGCTACCAGAGTTCCTTTTGTCTTCAAATTTCTTGTTATAGACAAATGAGCACTTCTAGCATTACATGTTTGTGGAAACACTTCAAGTAGTATTCTATCAATTCCTGGAGACTTGTTCTTTACCAATGTCTTCAGAGCAGCTTGGACTTCTTCCTTCAGTACTGTTGGTTCTTGATCATATGCTACTTCTTGAAATGGGTAGACATTGATCATTTCTTTTAGGTGTACTGACAAGGTATTCCTTCCATGTTCTTTGGATGCTTCCTGCATCATCCAAGATTTTGTCCTAAGAATCCTTCCCTATTACAACCTGAGGCTTGAATTTTTTTTTTTTTTCTTCAGTTCTTTCAGCTTGAGAAATACTGAGTGTATTCTTCCCTTTTGGTTTTCATTATGTATTTCATTTTAATATTTGACTTTGTCTTCTTGAGCTGCCCTTTGAAAATTTTCTGTTCTGTTCTTTTACTTGCTCATTTCTTCCATTTATTTTAGCATCTCTATGCTGCAGAGGAAGTTTCAGAGTTTCTTCTGACATCCATTTTGTTTTTTTTCTTCTTTCTTGTCTTCTTAAAAACCTTTGGATTTCTTCCAATATGGTGTTCTATGTCATCCCATAATTCTTCTGGTCTTCTGTCATTAGTGCCTAATGCATTAAATTTGTTCTTGAGATGATCTCTAAATTCAAGTGGGATAATTCAAGGTCATTATTTTGGTTCTTACAGACTTGTTCCAATTTTCTTTAGTTTCAGCCTGAACTTGCATATTTGTAGCTGATAGTCTCTTCCACAGTTGATCCCTGGTCTTATTTTGGTTGATGATATTAAGCTTCGACATTGTCTCTTTTCATAGATATAGTCAATTTGATTCCTGTGTATTTCACCTGGTGAGGTTCATGTTTATAGCTGCCTTCAATGTTGCTGAAAAAGGTATTTGCAATGAATAATTCATTTGGTTTTACAAAATAGTATCATGCAATCTCCAGCATCATTTCCATCACCAAGTCATATTTTCCAACTACTGATCACCTTTCCTCTTTGTTTCCAACTTTTGCTTTACAATCACCAGTAATTATCAATACATCTTGATTGCATGTTTGATCACTTTCAGACTGAAGAAGTTGATAGAATTCTTCTATTTCATCATCACCAGCTTTAGTGGTTGGTGCTTAAATTTGAATTATTGTATTAACTGGTCTTCCTTGTGTTGTTTTGTTGTTAAGTGCCTTCAAATCAGTGCCAACTCGTAGCAACTTGTATAGGGTTTCCAAGGAGTGGCTGGTAAGCTTGAACCACTGACTTTGAGGTTCAAACCAACCTTGCAAATGGACATTATTCTATCACAGACAATATTGTACTTCAAGATATATCCTGAAGTACTCTTTTTGAGAATGAATACAACACCATTCCTCTTGAATTTGTCTTTCTCAACATTATTAAACCATATAATTGTCCAATTCAAAATGGTCCATACCAGTTCATTTCAGCTCACTAATATTTAGAATACCAATCTTTATGTGTTCCATTTCATTTTTGATGACAATCAATTTTTCTAGATTCACACTTTATATAGTTCATGCTCCAATTATTAATGAATATATGCTCTTGAACATACAGAAGCTAAAGCAATTGGAATAAATGATGA
>NW_006408545.1:24490491-24491890 GCF_000296735.1 Chrysochloris asiatica
AAAACAAGGCTCCAGGAATATCAACTGAAATGTTTCAACAAACTGATAAAGCTATGGTAGTTCTTACTCTCCTATACCAAAAAATTGCAGGACCAGGCAGTGTTTCTTTCGGTTGTGTATGTTGTTGTTGCTGTTAAGGGCCGTGGAGCTGGTTCTGATTCATAGTGACCTTATATAGGATTTCTGAGGAGTAGCTGATGGGTTTGAACTGCCAACCTTGTAGTTAGCAGTCCAATGCTCCACACCAGGACTGTTGTACAGAGGGTCATGTAAGAACCATGTCAGAACCAACTCAATGGTATCTAACAACAACAAAAGTAGAGGTCCCAGATGGACTTCAGGGATCTGTGAAGTCCTAGAAATTCTCAGAATTAAAAAAGCAAAGATAAGAAAGATTGTCATTGTGGTTGGTGCCAAAACTTTTATCCTGGAGTTTTCAATTGGACCCTCAACTAGTTTTCCTTTGAGGATCCAACTTGGCTGTCCTAGTTTTTTGAGACTTCGTTGCAGATTAAGCATAAATTCAGTCACTTTAAAAAAATTTTTCCTTCACAATTTTCTTTACAAAAAATAAAACAAAACATAATTCTGCTGTACTTGATTAAACAAAACAAACATTGCTGTGAAGTAGATTCCGACTCATCACAACTATAGACAGAGTAGAATTGCACCATTGAATTACCGAGGCTATAATATTTACATAAGCAGACTGTCACATTTTACATATAGCTGGTGAGTTCAAACCTCCCATCTGTGCTACCAGGGCCCATTTCTTGTAATACATTCTATCTCTTTCAAATAATTTCCTAAAGGATTACCAAATTTTATTCAACACTTCATTTGTGGTATTTGCTTGTTATTATTTAAAACCGCTCACAAAAGCAACTTCTATTTTAGAAAGAAAGCTATGTAAGAAAGAATAGACAGAAGGGATAGCAGGCTTTCGGTTTTAACATTAAATCCACTGTATGCACATTTCTGCCAACCCCAAGATGGTGAATTACTGTAACTTAGCTCTGCCAACTGCCCATTTTCTAGAATCTATACTGTTGCATATTTTATCAGTTTCCTTTGGAAGCCAACATCTCATTTTCTAGCTACTCCAGGGTGATCCTAAGCTGCTAGAAATTCTAGCATGCACAAACGTCTTTCAATTTTTAAGCCAATATAGTTTGAAATATCAGTCCTGTATGTGTCCTCTTTATTTAAGAAGGGCAAATACATAAGAAAATGAAACATCTTAGTTATTTTGTGTGCTTATCAGATATTTCAGGAGCATGGTAGCTCTATAGGATAAGCACTGTACAGCGAACCACAAAGTCATTGGTTTGAGACCATTTCCTCTCTATGGGAGAAAGATTAAGCTTTCTGCTCCTGCAAAGATTTACAGCATCAGAAA
>NW_006408545.1:24492255-24493323 GCF_000296735.1 Chrysochloris asiatica
TGTAAAGATTTACAGCCTCGGAAACCCTGTACAGGGTTGCTATGAGTCGGAATCGACTCCACGGTACATAACAACAACAACAACAACAACCTTGATGAGATTTAAATGCCTAATAGGCATCCTATCCCTCTAATAAGAAGCAAGTGTTCATACAACAGGTTCTATGAACACTTTTGGATGATCAAGTTTGGAACGCGAGCTTCTAATCTATGAAAGCTATAATCTGGGCTCTACTTTTTCAATAAAAAACTTATCAAAGTTATATGTAATCACAGTAGAAAATTAGAACGGTGAGGAGAGGAGAAGGGGTAGAGGAAAAGAAAAGGGAAAGGAAGGAAGGGAAAAAAGAAGAAGGAAAGAAAAATAATTTATAACTCACCACTCTGAGGTGATGAAGGTGTACATTTCATGGATAATTTGTGATAGTCAAACATTGTTTTGTAATTTGCTTTTTTTCTATTTAACATTTTTCCATAGGCAGTAGTGAAGCAATGGGTTGTTGTTGTTAAGTGCCATCGAGTCGACTCCGACCCATAGCGACCCTGTATAGGGTTTCCAAGGAGCAGCTGGTGAGCTTGAACTGCCAACCTTGCTGTTTAAGCCAACCTTGCAGTCCAGTGCATTAACCACAGTGCCACAATTTTTATTAGTTGTGTACTATATAAAGAGCACTATAAGTGGCATACAAACCAAACCAACGCCACAGCCATTAAGTCAATTCCAACTCATGGAACAGAGTAGACCTGCTCCATAGGCTTTCTAAGCCTATAAATCTTTACTGAGCAGACAGCCTTATTTTTTTTTTTCCCCACAGGGAGCAGCTGGTGGGCTAGAACTGCTGACTTATGGTTAGCAGACCCACTACAGCAACTGAGCTCCTTTTAGGAGGTATACAAGAGGTGTACAATTATAACTACCAAGAGCTGGACACCAGGCATTTAAAAAACATTGTCTCTAACGATCAATAAGTCCTAGACTTCTAACCACAAGGTCAGAGGTTCAAACCCACCAGCCACTCCTCAGAAACTCTATGGGTCAGAACTGAGTCAATGGGATTAACAACAACAA
>NW_006408545.1:24494488-24506025 GCF_000296735.1 Chrysochloris asiatica
TCACCACCGCTGCCACCCCCGAGTCCATCAATGATGCCACCTGGCCGATCCATCTCGTTGGAGGTCTTCCTCTTTTTCTCTGACCCTCCACCCCACCCAGCATGACATCCGGGAAATGCTATGTGTAGCTAGTGAATAAGAATGTAGGCTTTAAAACGAGAATGCCTGGGTACATTCAGGCACCGCTTCTTATTAGCTGTGTGACCCTGAGCAGATCACTCAACCTCTCTGTAACTCAAATTCCTCATCCATAAAATGGGATGAAAACAGTACTACCTATATAGCTTCCCAGGGTTTGCGTGAGAATTAAGCAGCTCGCTGTATCTAAAACCTTTTTAACAGTGCCTGGCATAAATTACAGTCTATATCAGGGGTTAGCAAACTTTTTTTTCCTGTATTGGGCCAGATAGTAAATATTTTAGGTTTTTGAACATTATGATTCCTGTTACAATTACTCAAGTCTGTCTTTGCACTGTTAAACCACTTTGCACGGATGTAACTGCTGTGGAAACAGGTGCAACCTCTGTGGAGAATAGATAGTATGGAGTCTTCAAAAGGTTGAAAATATAAATATAAAACCCAGTGATTCCTCTGTTGTTGTTGTTGTTAAGTGCCGTCGAGTCGGTTCCGACCCATAGCGACCCTGTACAGGGTTTCCGAGGGTGTAAATCCTTATGGGAGTAGAAAGCCTCATCTTTCTCCCGCGGAACGGCTGGTAGTTTCGAACCGCTGACCTTAAGGTTCACAGCCCGATTCGTAACCACTACGCTACCAGTGATTCCTCTACTTGGTATATATTCTAGAGAAATAAGAACTGCAACATGAATAGATATGTACACGCCCATGTTCATCACAGCACTATTCCCAAAAGCAAAGTGATGGAAACAACGTAAATGTCCATCAGTAGAAGAATGGATAAATAAATGTTGATACATACAATGGAATACTATGCATCATTGAAGAGCAATGATAAATCTGGGAAACACTCATACAATGGATGACCTGGAGGATACTATGCTGAGCAACATTGTTGTTGTTGTTGTTATGTGCCATGGAGTCAGTTCTGACTCATAGCAACCCTGTACAGGGTTTCCGAGGCTGTAAATCTTTATGGGAGCAGAAAGCCTCATCTTTCTCCCGCAGAACAGCTGGTAGTTTCCAACTGCTGACCCTGCAGTTCGCAGCCCAGTTCGTAACCACTACAAAACAATAAAATATTGCATGATACCACTCTTGTAAAAAGCCAAGAAAAATTATTTGATGGTTAGCAGGAATGGGAAGGAAGGATGAGTAATTTACTGGCTAGACAATATACATGTGTTAACTTGAGGGAAGGGGGAGGCAATATACAGTAAGAAGGACTTTGGCAGAAAAATGACGTGGCATGAGAAGATACAGGAAAGAATGCAGAGTTAAAGACAACAGCGATAAATACTGTTACATACACAACCCTGCAATGACCGTGATCTGCAGGTTTAAGTATGGATAGACACAGAGAGGGAATGGGCGTGGGAGGAAGAGTGGACGCATACCCACAAATGTATAAAGGTTTGACAGAGGAGATCATAACATGGATATTTACAAACATATCCATGCATATGGTGAAGCATACAGGGAACAAAGTTATGAAAACTTGTAATTTTAATTATTATTGTTATCATCATCATCTTGCCACATTACCAAAGAGGAAACTGAGGCACCAAAGCTACATGATTTCTTTAGGGTTATACAGCTAACTGCTAAATTGTTGTTGTTGTTAGGTGCCATCGAGTAGGCACCGACTCATAGCAACCTTATGCACAGGAGAACGAAACACTGCCCGATCCTGGGCCAACCTCAGTAGTTGTTGTTGTTGTTGTTAAGTGCCCATAGCGACCCTGCACAGGCAGGGGCAATATTAAAGTCAATTTGTTTGCGCCAGGGCTTTGTAAACACCATGAGTATGTGTTTGTAAGTACTCACTTTGTAATGCACCTTTACACAGTTGTTGGTACTCTTTTTATATTTAGATTACATTTTCAAGCAAGGACCTCGTCTTTTGATAATCTGTACAAATCCTATCCCACTTCTGGGGGAGACTGAATATCCATCTCATCTTCCTCTTTTATACTCCAACCCCCCAAAATGGCAACTCTTCATTCATTTTCTTTGTATTCCTTACTTAAAATAGTTGTTCTCTATAAGCGGTAAGATTGATTGGAGCATGCTTTCATACCTTAATATTTTCCAATTCATGCCCCCAAATCTATCAAATTTGTGTGACAAATTCCGGAGGCGCTACCCTTACAATGAGTCCTGGTGTGGCGCTGTGGGTTAATGCGCCAGACTACAAAGCCGTTTGAACTGCAAGGTCAGTAGTTCAAGCTCACCAGCTGCTCCTCGGAAACCCTATACGGGGTCGCTATAGGTCCGAACAGAATTCGACCGGCACTTAACAACAACAACAATTACCCTCACAATGGAGGGGTACCCTCATGGATATGCACTTTCTAAATATATTCTCCTATGTAAACAGCAATGGCATTTGTTAAACGTTCTCGCACGGTCTGCTCAGCAGCAATCGCAGAAGCAGAGCATGCTGGCTCCAGTCGCTGGAGGGGACCCCAGGGCGGTGTCTTGCACGCGAAATGGACAAAACATCCAGCCTCTGCCGCCAGGCTCTCTCGCCCAGGGGAGCGTTCCTGAGGTCAGTCCCCGCTTGTGCTGAGAGGCGGGAGAATGTCCCAGGAAGGAGTTACAAGAGTGGGCCGCATGGCTTTGAGAGGAAATCAAGATTTCAGGTCTCATTTCCTATCTTGATTTCTCTCCTGGCTTGGAATCCACTTCTTTTCCCCACGCAGCTAGCTGTCCATTGGCCTCCACCCCACCCCAACCTCCTGTCCAAAAAAAGATCAGAGTCAAGAAGTAGAGAGAAAAAAAATATTCAGTGTTTGATACTGAGTACTTGTTTATACAGCCCAGCCGAGGAGTTGGAGAAGCCGGAGGGGAAATTCGGCGGTCAGCCCCCGGGCTCAGCGAGGCAGCTCTGCTCGCGCCCCGCCCGCCGGGTGGGGGTGGGGGTGGGACGCCTGAGCCGCGGGCGCGTGCGCTGTGAGGACCCAGCCCCGGCCGCCACCTCCCGCCGCCGTCGCGATGCCTATTTTAGTCAAAGCCGCTGCGGACGCAGAGACCCGGCCCGGGCGGAAGAGCATCCGGACGCGTAGACCAGCCGACGCTCCCGCGCTCGGGCACCCGTCGAGCAGCCGCGTGCGTGCCCCCCCACCCGAGCCCCGTCGCTACTGCCGCAAACTTTGGCCCGCGCAGCCCGGGTGTCCGGCTAGGGAAAAGCAAGGTAAGAAGCGCGAGGCGCACTTGCCGCCGGTTCCCCCACGGCACGCCGGGCTATTTGCAGCGTCGCCTTCCGTGGCTAAATCGGGAAGCGAAAGTTGGAACCCGGCTCGGCTGGGAGCAACTTTGCTGGCCCCGGCGTTGCTGCTGGTGGTACCTCTCCTTACCGGACGCGCCCTCGCACTGCTCGCTGCCCTTGGAGACCGCCCTTCTCCAAGGTCTGTGCGCTGCGGTCACTGACCCTCAGGTGTCCGCCGCCGCAACTCGGGATTGGCAGCGCCATTCACCCTGGGCGCTCCGGCTCCACCAGATACCCACTCCCGCGTTTAGCCTGGGGCACGTCCTTTGTGAACGCGGTTCCTTTCTCCTCACTGCGCCGGGTTCTCCAGGCTCGGGTCATGGCTCCTAGATCCCGGTGCGCCCTGGAACGCACAGTGAGAGGTGGGGCGCAGCGTCCACTCCTCAGTTCCCACGGCCCAAGAGCTCTTGGGGAAGGAGAGCAGTTGACGCTGACCCTCCTTTTGTAAGAAACCAGGTGCACGGTGCCTTTGGGGAGCATAGGTAGCTAGGGACCGGTGGTCCTCACTGTCCCCCGGCGTTCTTGTTTCCAAGGCTTTGGGAAACGGCATGTTGGACAGACAAGCCCCGGAAACTGCCTGCTTTGAAACATGAATAAGTGTTTATAGACTTAGCAACATAATGCTGTTTGCCAATCAGAACATGTGCAAAGATTCCGTTAGAATTACAGAATGAATTAAGTCTACCAGCATGCCGTTTGTTCTTCTTTTTCATTTCTGTTATTTACTGAAGTTTAACATGTTAATTTCACCATTTAACCCTTTAGCCCCACAAACACCCATTTGAAAATCAGTAGACTAATCAGGATTTTACCAGAACAGGTAATTTAAGGAGTTAGACTTTGAGGAACTAATGGCAGAAAGATAATCTCTTGATTTAGTACAAATTAATGTGACTATTTTCCAATTTACTCATCTAGCCTTCCTCTTTGGACCATTATCTGTGTAGTGTAAGGACAGTGCAGTGTAAGTAACTTACACCCATTATAACAATTAAAGTGAGCTGAATTTACTGATAAAATCCAACCAATACTTATTGAAAAGAGACAACTGGCATTTCACATTAGGCAGGGTAGCGGTAGTGGTTACGAATCGGGCTGCGAACCGCAACGTCAGCAGTTGGGAACTACCAGCTGTTTTGCGGGAGAAAGATGAGGCTTTCTACTCCTCTAAAGATTTACAGCCGCGGAAACCCTGTACAGGGTCGCTATGAGTCGGAACTGACTCCAAGGCACACAGCAACGTATTCAAGAGGGCTTCAATGAGTTCATGGAAAAATGGAATGAAAAGGTAATGGATTTTTTTTCCCCACAAGCTTTTCGAAACCTTCTTGTATACTTCATAAAGTGTAATGCATCTTAAAATATGTTTCAGAATGATCCCACTGTTTTAAAATTAATACCGTATTTGTGACGAGTAGATCATAGTTTTCCTATGTATTTTCTTGGGCAGGATTTCATGTTTTCTCTTTAAGAAGTTTTAAAAGCCTAAAATTAAGCTACAGTGGGTTGTCAATACAGATGTAATAAGGTGGAGAAGAGGAAGAATATGTATCGATTAAATTAATGTACATTAGAGTCACAGACTATTAAAACTTTAAGGAATTTCAGAGACCCTCACTATTCCAAGGCAAAAATAAACCAAACTAGTGCCAGTGACTTTCCCTGGCTACTGTAGCTCTCTGGTGCCTGTTGGTTGAGAAAGAACTTGAGTTTTCAATCTCAGCAAAACTAGACACTTTCTTCTAGTCTTTAATCCTGAGGTTTTCTTGTAGTTGTTAAGTGCTGTTGAGTTGATTCCGACTCATAGAGACCCTGTGTAGGATTTCCAAGGAGTGGCTGGTGAGTTTGAACTGCCAACCCTGCATTTCAGTCTGGCCTTGCGGTTGAGTGCTTATGCTACAGTGCTACACCAGGACTCCAATCCCGAGGTCTGGGGAGACTGAAAAGTGATATAACACACCTGTCATATTTGTGCCTTTTCGGTTTGGCTTCTATCTCTGCCTTAGTAGGATTCTCTGGCACACAGTTGTTGTTGAGTGCCGTCAAGTCAGTTCTGACTAGTGGGTTTGAACCATCGGTCTTGAGGTTAGCAGTCCAGTGCTTATTGTACAGTTCCACAAGGACTCAGTGGGACCTGCACTGTAGTTATGCAATATAGTTCATTTATCCAAAATTGCCAATCACTTGTTATATAAAATTTAAATTATTGGTAGTACCTTACATTTTAAGGTAGCAACTGCTTCTGATTAACTAGAAAGAGAAGGCTGTTTACAAAACATGGGATGTGTATTCTAAAGAATGTGGCAAAGTTCCTAATTTCTTTGATCCTTACTTGTCTTTAAAATGGAGATAATACCTATTTTTATGTTTCTTCATTGTAATGTAAGACATTATCCTTGCCTCATGATGTTGTTAAGTGCTGTTGATTCTGTTCCGACTCATAGCAACCCTGAATAGGGTTTCTGAGAAACAGCAGTCCAGTGCTTATCCTACAGCGCCACACCAGGACTCCCCCTGCCTCACAGGAGACATTAGAGTTAGAGAAACATCATAAAGGGAGGGAAAGCACATTCTAAAGTGCCATAGAAGTAGTTGTTGTTAAGTACTACCAAGTCAGTTCCGACCCATAGCAACCCTGTATAGAGTTTCCAATGAGCGGCTGGTTCGTTTGAACCACAGACCTTGCAGTCTACAGTCCAGTGCTTATTCTACACCACAACCACAGGATTCCTAGAAGTGGTAGTTAGTAATTTTGTTATGCAATGCTAGGTGGTTGATGTTAGCTTATGAGTAATTGTTGTTGTTATATACCATTGATTCTTATTCATAGCGATTCTGTAGGACTGTGAATTTTTAAGTGCCCTCAAGTCTGTTCCAACTCATAATGACCTTGTATAGAGTTTCAGAAGCTGTAAATCATGGGTGGGGAACCTTTTTTTCTGCCAAAATGTATAACATCGTTTGCGGGCCATGCAAGATATCAACCTAAAAATTAGCCTATATTTGATCAAACATTTAATTTACTCATCCCAAATGTAATGACTGAAACTGAGGTTGCCTTAACAGGGCCGGATGTCCTCCATCCCTGCTGCAAATCTTTATGGGAGCAGAGAGCCTCACCTTTTTCCCTCAATAGGACAGAGTTGTTGTTAAATGTTGTCCAGTTGGTTCTGATTCATAGCAACCCTGTTTAGGGTTTCCAAGGAACAGTTGGTGGGTTTGAACTGCTGACCTTGTGGTTCTCAGTCCAATGATGATCTTTCAGTGTCCCACCCTGTCCTATATGATTTTCAAGGCTGTAAATCTTCATGCCACCATTTGTCTATCAGTTTGTGGTACTGTGGTGGCTTGTGTGTTGGCTGTGATTCTGGAAGCTATGCCACTGGTATTATAATTACCAACAGGGTCACCAATGGTGGACAGATTTGAGGTGAGCTTCCAGATGAAGACAGACTAGGAAGATGACACTGGCTACTTCTGAATATTTAGTCATTGAAAACCTTATGAATAGCAGTGGAACACTGTCAGCACCAGAATATTGAGTGTTGAAACATGCTGAGCACCAGAATATTGTCAGATGATATCCTTCTCCAGTGACTGGTCCCTCAATTGTATCTATAGATCATGATAATCTATGGACAACATTATGGAGAATGAGTATTCTGGAACATTTAATTATGCTCATGAGCAACCTGTACATAGACCAAGAGGCAGCTGTTTGAACAGAGCAAGACAACTCTGGATGGTTTAAAGTTACGAATGGTGTGTGCCAGGATTGTGTTCTCTCATCATACTTATTCAATCTGTATGCTGAACAAATAATCCGAGAAGATGGATTATATGAAGAAAAATATGGTATCAGGATTGGAGGAAGACTCATTAACAATCTATGATATGCAGATTATACAACCTTGCTTGCTGAAAGCAAAGAAGACTTAAAATACTTACTGATGAAGATCAAAGGTCACAGCCTTTGGTATGGGTTGTACCTCAATGTAAAGAAAACAAAAATCCTCACCACTGGACCAATAAACAACATCCATGTAAATGGAGAAAAGATTGAAATTGTACAAGACTTTGTTTTGCTCAGATCAACTATCAACACTCATGAAAGCAGCACTAAAGAAATCAAATGACATATTTCATTAGGCAAAGCTGCTGTAGTAGATCTCTTTAAAGAACCAAGGTGTCCGTTTGAGGACTAAGGTGCACCTGACCCAAGCCAGAGTATTTTCAGTAGCCTCACATGCATGCAAAAGTTGAGCAGTGAATAAGGAAGACCATAGGAGAATTGATGTATTTGAGTTGTGGTATTGGAGGAGTATATTGGAACTACCATGGAGTGTCAAAAAGAACAAACCAATCAATGTACTGGAGGTAGTACAGCCAGAATGCTCCTTGGAAGCCAGGATGGGGAGATTTCGTCTCTCATCCACTACTGTATAAGAGCTTCTTATATAAGTAATTGTTGTTGTTGTTAAGTGCCGTCTATTCGGTTCTGACCCATAGCGGCTCTGCATAGGGTTCCCAAGGAGCCACTGGTGAGTTTGAACCACCAACCTTGTGGTTCAAACTGACCTTGAGGTCGAGTGCTTATCCTATAGTGCCACACCAGTGATAGAAGGCAGTTAATCTCATTCTCCCTCCTGCAGAAGTTATGAGGTTTATTCTGATTTGGCCATTAAAAACAAATTTTGTATGAAAGGAGTCATTAATAATGTCCTCATTCTATCAGAATTATATTTCTATTAATGCAGACATTTGTAACATAAACTTTTATGATTTCTTTCCTTTTAGAAGTAAATCAATACCTAAATCAGCTGTTGTTATTTTATTTATTAAATAATTCAGATGTTGTAAAGAAATCTTTAATCTACTTGATGATTGTATTCACTTTGTAAGTGTATGTGTTTGTATCATTTTAAGAGAAGTAGAAATCTTCCATATGTATTTATTAACATTCTTTCAACATGTCTAACCAATATTAATTATTCCACGATCTAAGACCTTTACTTTAGTGTTGCAAAGGGTTAAAGCACTCAGCTACTAACCAAAAGGTTGGAGATTATAGTGCTCCCACAAACACCTCAGAAGGAAAGCCTGGCTATCTACTTCCAAAAAATTTGTTAGGTGCCATCGAGTCAGTACCGACTCATAGAGAACCTATGTACAACAGAATGAAACACTGCCCAGTCCTGGGCCAACCTCACTACTGTTGCCATGCTTGAGTCCATAAATGCTGCCACTTGGCCGATCCAACTCATTGAGGGTCTTCCTCTTTTTCTCTGACGCTCCATCTTACTAAACATGATATCCTTCCCCAGCGACTGTTCCCTCCTGACAATATGACAGTATGAGAGACAAAGATTGGCCATCCTGGCCTCCAAGAAGCACTCTGGCTGCACTTCTTCCAACATAGATCTAAAGCCCATGGCACTTTCAGTATTCTCCTCCAACACCATAACTCAAAAGCATAAATTATTCTATAGTCTTTCTTATTCACTGTCCAGCTTTCGTATGCATATGAGGTTACTGAAAATACCATGGCTTGGGTCAGGTGTTCCTTAGTCCTCAAGCTGACATCTTTGCTCTTCAACACTTTAAAGAGGTCTTGTGCAGCAAATTTGCCTAATGCAATATGTCATCTGATTTCTTGACTGCTGCTTCCATGAGTTTTGATAGTTGATCCAAGAAGAATGAAGTCCTTGACAACTTCAATCTTTTCCAAAAGGACTAATTTCCAAAAAATAAGTCCTTGCAAATTCTATGGAGAACAGTTCTCTGTCACAGGTGGGGTCACCAGGAGTCAAAATCGACTCTACAGTAACTGGTTAAAAATAGCAAATAGAAAAGTAAGGTTAATTGTGTAAATTTATTTGAAATTTAAAGGTGTTTGGGATCCTAAATTGGGAATCATTTCTGCAATAGAATAATTGTTTAGTTGTTAAGTGCTGACGAGTCAGTTGTGACTCATAGTGACACAGTATAAGGTTTCCAAAGAGCTGCTGGTAAGTTTGAACTTGTGGTTCAAACCGAACTTGTGGTCCATTACTGTACCCTAAGTACCACACCAGGACTCCCAGAATAATATACATATCCTATAATTTCCATAGATTTGGGATAAAGTTGTAGAATATTAGAAGGAATCATTGCTAGGTGGGGCAAACTGTTAAGCACTATTGCCTGAAAGGATGGTGGTTTCAACGCAGCCAGAGGCACCTCAGAAAGCAGTCCTGGTGATCTGCTTTTGGAAGATCATAGCCTTGAAAACTCTTTGGAGCGTCTGTATTCTGCACCCGTCTCACTAACACTCAAAATCAACTCAGTGGCAACTAGCAACAACAATAGGGGCGATTCTCTTAAAGGACCAGAGACTGAGAATAGGTACTGTAGTTAGGAAATAGTCCTGGTTTGTGTTCAGTTTTAAGCACACATCAATTGTAAATTCTTTTAAATGCACTTGCCGCTCATTTTAAAATTGAAGTACATACTTGGCCATGTATCCATGAGCCCTGCTATATACAAGTTAACAGTTTCTTTTGAATTTGTGAGGTAGTACAATAGAATTGCTGTCAGAACAAAAGTAGATATTTAAATTAGAAAATAAAAGAAAGTTCAAATGTTAGATTTCTCTGTGTAGGCTACTGCTGTCGAGTTGGTTCTGTCTCATAGTGACCCTGTATAGCATTTTCGAGGGAGCAGAAAGCCTCATCTGCCTCCCCAGAAGTGGCTGAAAGCAGCCCAGTGCAGAACCTAATAGACTACCATTTTTTTTCACCTCTGTGAACATATAAATTATTTTAGTAACATACACAATTATATATTATGTGCATATAGGATTACATTCTATGTGCATGTCTAGGCATATATATGTGTGTGTAGAACCGACTCCACAGCACGTAACAGCAACAACAACATACATATATATGGAGTCCTGGTGTGGCACTGACCTTGCACTGCAGTACTTTATCCATATGGAATCCTGGTGTGGTGCTGGAGGATAAAGCATTGGACCACAAGGTTGATTTGAATCATAAGGTTGGCAGTTAAAACTCAGCAGCCACTCCTCAGAAACCCTCTGCAGGGGAAGGGACCCTTTTTTTCCACCAAAAATTGTAACATCATTTTTAGGCCATACAATATTATCAACTTAAAAATTAGCTGGCTGTATTTGGTTAAACATTTGGTTAACTCACCCCTAATGTGATGGCCCTTAGCAGGGCCACACCAAGTGATTTTTGGAAGAAGTGCAGCCAGAGTGCTCCTTGGAGGCCAGGATGGCCAAACTTCGTCTCTCATACTTTAGACATATTGTCAGGAGGGACCAGTTGCTGGAGAAGGATATCATGTTTGATAAGGTTGAGGGTCAGAGAAAAAGAGGAAGACCCCCAGAGAGATGGATTGGCAGAATGGCAGCATCAATGAGCTCAAGCATGGCAACAATTGTGAGGTTGGCCCAGGACTGGGCAGTGTTTCGTTCTGTTGTGCATAGGGTCGCTATGAGTCGGTACCGATTCAGTGTCACCTAACAACAACAACAATAACATGACTTGTGAGCCAGACGGAACCAACTCGATGGCACTTAACAATAGCAACAAATTACATATGTATTGTTTTTGTTAAGTGCCGTCGAGTCGATTCCAACCCATAGCGACCCTATATATGTTTTCCAAGGTAGCTGTGAGCTTGAACCACTGAACTTGCAGTTCAAACAATTTTGCAGTCTGACGCATTAGCCCACAGTGCCACACAGATATATATATATATATATAAAATCAGAGAGTATTGTTTGGCTGCTAACCACAAGGTCAGCAGATTGAATCCAGCAGCCTATCTGTAGGAAAAAGATGTGACTTTCTGCTCCCATAAAGATTTACAGCCCCAGAAATTCTCTACAGTATTGCTGTAAGTTGGAATTGAGTCCACGGCATTCAACAACAACAACAACAACACACACACACATATATATATATGGACTGCAAACCACAAGATCAGCAGTTTAACCCACTGACTGCAGCTAGGACACCGTAGACAGGGTCGCTATGAGTTGGAACTGACTTGATGGCACTTAACAAAAACAATATATATGTGTGTGTGTATGTATATATGTATATAGTATATATATATATGT
>NW_006408545.1:24510058-24518647 GCF_000296735.1 Chrysochloris asiatica
GTATAATTTCTTTTCTTAGTGACTTTTTGCTTTCTTCATGATGTTCTTGATTTCATCCCACAACTCTTCTGGTCTTTGGTCTTCAGTATTTAATGTATCATATCTGGTCTTCAGATGATCTCTAAATTCAGGTGGGATATAGTCAAGGTCATATTTTGGTTCACGTGGACTTACTTTCATTTTCTTCAGCTTCAGTTTGAATTTGCATATGAGTAATTGATCGTCTGTTCCACAGTCTTCCCCTGGCCTTGTTTTCACTGATGATATGGAGCTTTTCCATCATCTCTTTCTGCAAATGTAGACAATTTGCTTTCTATATATTCCATCTGGTGAGGTCCATGTGCATAATCGTCTCTTATGCTGTCTAAAAAAGGTATTGGAAATGTACAAATCATTGATTTTGCAGAATTCTATCATGTGATCTCCAGCATCATTTCTATCACCAAGGCCATATTTTCCCACTACTGATCCGTCCTCTTTGCTCCCAACCTTTGCATTCCAATCACCAGTAATGATCAATACATCTTGATTGCATGTTTGATTAATTTCAGATCGAAGAAGTTGGTAGAATTCTTCTATTTCTTCTTTATTGGCTTTAGTGGTTGGTGCGTAAATTTGAATAATAGTGGTATTAACTGGGCTTTCCTGTAGGCACATGGATATTATCCTATCACATACAGCGTTTTGCCTCATAACTGATCTGAATATGTTCTTTTTGACAATGAATGCAACACCATTCCTCTTCAATTTTTCATTTCCAGCATAGTATACCATGTGGTCATAGATTAAAAATGGCCAATACCAGTCCATTACGGCTCATTAATGCCTAAGATATTGATGCTTATAAGTTCCATTTTATTGTTGACAACTTCCAATTTTCCCATGTTCATATTTCGTACATTCCATGTTCCTATTTTCCATAGTTGTTTACAGCGGTTTCTCTTCATTTTGAGTTGTGCCTCATAAGCAAATGAAGGTCACGCAGGCTTTTCTCCCACGGGCTTTACTCCATTCGTCTCATCACGGTCAACTCTACTCTGAGGAGGCAGCTCTTCCTCAGTGACATTTTGAGTGCCTTCCAACCTGAGGGGCTCATTTTCTGGCAGTATATCTGACAGTGTTTCTCTGCTAGTCGTAAGGTTTTCAGTGACTAAATATTCAGAATTGGTTCATCACTCCTTCTTCCTAGTCTGTTTTCGTCTGTGTATCTTTACGGGAGCTAAAGTCTCATCTTTCTCCTGTGGAGTGACTAGTAGATATGAACTAGTGATCTTGCAGTTAGCAGCCCAGTTTGTAATTCACTATGCTACCAGGGCTCTTTGTTCACCTTTTAGGCATGTCTATTGTGTGAATTAAAGTTGAACCGGGAATGAGTTCATTTTGAAGCTTGAAGAGTGGTTAAGCGTCATAGTCTCAGGGCTTCCGCCGGTCTCCTCACTCTTCTCTCTCCTCCCTCTTTCCCTATTTTGCTCACTCATCACCACACATATATTTATATGTCACGGTTATGTCATTAGTGCCATTGAGTTGTTCTGACTCATAGCCATCCTGTATCAGGTTTCTGAGGAGTGGCTGGTGAGTTTGAATTGCTACCTTGTGGTACAAACAACTTTGCAGTCTAGTGCTTATCCTACAGCGCCCACTAGGACTCATATTTTATATGGATATCATTTATGATTCTGCAGGATGAGCACTGGACTTTGGACCACAAGGTCAGCAGTTACAGCCCAACAGCCACTCCACCATAGAAAGATGAGGTTTTTTGCTCCCATACAGATTTACAGCATTGGAAACTCTGTTCACGGTTGCTATGAGTTGGAACTGACTTGATGTCCCTTAACAACAACAACTGTATCAGAGACTATTGTGATTCATATTATGCTAAATATTTTATTTATTTAATCTTATTTTTTATCATGAGACAAATGAGGCGTGGATACCATCATTTTCCCAATAAGGAAATGGATACATTTGGTGCTGCAGGTTAATGCGCTGGACTGCAAAGTTGGTTTGAACCATAAAGTCGGCTGTTCAGGCTCACCAGCCACTCCTCAAAACCCTATACAGGGTTGCTATGGGTCAGAACTGACTTGATAACAAGTAGCAACAACAACTGTCTATGATAGAATTGGAAATTAAACCTATAAATCTCAAAAGAGTTTACTTACCTACAGTAACTCACAGAAATATTTTGGTATAACACCGATAGAGGTGATATAAGGCAAAGCCGCCATTTTTATGACTGTTCTTATGTTTACTCATTTTTACAGGAAATTTCAAGATGAATTATACTGAGTCCAGTCTGTTGGCAGATTCAACTGCAGTAGCTTTTACACCTGAGTTACAAAGTATCATACCTGTGCCTTCCAATGAAACCACATGTGAAAACTGGAGAGAGATACATCATCTTGTTTTTCATATAGCAAATATTTGTTTTGCAGTTGGGTTGGCTATTCCAACTGCTCTTCACCTTCATATGATACTTCTTAGGGGAATGTTAACTCTAGGTAAGTTAACTTAACTCAGATTTTACCTCACTTGTTGATAACTGGCATTTTGGTGGGCTTTGCATTCAGGGTTTTACAGTATTCTTTGTCAGCCCTATAACATACAAAAGCCATGATGTCTCAGGATCAAATTAGCAGTATATTAAGTAATATAGAATATAAGCCTTCACATGCCTATCTCTCTCTTTGTATATATTTATATTTATCTCCTTTACTTAGTTATTCAGTGTTGTTATATCAGAAGTACCATAAGTAGATGGCTTTAACAAAATGAAACTTACTCTATCCTGATAAGCACTGGGCTGCCAACCATAAGGTTGGTAGTTTGAAATAATGGCTCTGTGGGAGAAGATAAGGCTTTCTGCTCCTGCAAAGATTTACAGCCTCGGAAATTCTACACAGGGTAACTATGAGTCAGAACCGACTCGATGACTCTTAGCAAGAAGTTCTGATTCAGAGGTTCTCATCTCCTTTCAGCCTCTGTAGGCATGTGTCCCTTGGAGATCTCTGTGCATCTTGGTGTCAATCTTCCCCTGGATCTAGGAGCTTCACAACTATACAGTGCACACACCCTGGGTCCAAATGACATGCTCTGCTTCCAGCTCTACTTTTTGGTGATGCTGATGTCCCTCTCTCTGCTTGCTTCTCTCTCTTTCTGCCTTTTTGTAAGATAAAAGGGGATACAGGCCATACCCAAGGGAAACTGCCCTTCCATCAGATCTGGACTGTGACCTGTTGCGTCCTGTCCTAATTCCCCTGACCACTTATTGGTTAATCACATTATGGGCATGATTGCATCATTCCATAACTGCTGAACCTCTGAGAATCATGACCTATCCAGGTTAACACATATTTTGGGAGTATACAATTTAATCCTAACATTCATTGTCCACCCTAAAACTCATGTCTGCTCGGTGCAAAACACTTTCATCCCATCACATCGTCCCAAAAGTCATAAATCAACTCCAAATCCAAATTCCATCCTGGTGGTAAAAATTCCTCTTCACTGTGAATCTAGAATGTAAATGATCCGCTTCCAAAGTACAGTGGTGGGATAAGAACAAGGTGTAGACATTTAGAAATTGGAGGGAAAGAAGGAATAATGGACACCAAGCAAGTCAAGAGCCCAGCTCTCAAGGCTGGACAATAATCCTTTGTTTTCTGAGACCATTGGGCAGTGACCCTACCCTCCCAACTCTGGATGGTGGCCATGTTCTGTATGGAAGCTCTTTAATAGTGGTCTTCTGTTCCACCTTCCAGACCCACAGGGAAAGCAACTCTGCTCCCTCAGCTTTTGGCAGCCCATTCTCCCTAGTCCAGTTAAGTGCAGACCCTACTCCCTTGGCCCTTGCAGGCCCTATTCTTCTACCCCTTGTGCATGGTAGCCCCACTGCCTCAGCTTCGGGCTGCAGATCCAGCCCCATCTCCCTGGGACTCATGAATGGTAGCACAGCATTCTGAAATCAAGTTGGCAAAGATCTGACTCTTTAAAACCTAGGAGGCTGTGTCCCCACCCTTAGAAGCCCCAGAAGCCATAGTCCCACACTTTGAGACCCTAGAGGCCATGGTGCTAACCTTTGAGAAACCAGAGGTTGTGGCTCCTTCCTTTGATACTGAGGCATCTCTGCTCCCCGTTCTCCTTATCTCTTCAAATTCTATTTCCTGATTGCTTGGTCTCTCGAAGAGACCTGCTTGTGCTATAAGCCTTGACCTGAGGGCACTCATCTCTCACTCTGTGGTCTGACAAGCCTAACTCCCCCAACAAATGCCCAGAGGCATCTCACTCCTCCAGGAAGCCTCCTGCCTGAAAGCACTCAGCTCTCTCCCTCTGTGGGTTGGCTTCTACATCGTCTCACACAAGTCTTCTGGTTCACCTTCTGCTCTGTCTCCATTATTACAGTTCTTCACTTCCTCCTGAGCCCTCATGGAGTTGCCCTTCATGTCCTTCATTTCATCATCCATCTCTTCAAGGGAATTTTGGCTTTTAATATTAGGCACTGTCTTGGTGTGGCACGGAGGGTTAATGTGCTGCACTGCAAGGTCGGTTTGAACTACAAGATGGAAAGTTCAAGCTCATCAGCTGCTCCTCAGAACCCCTAGACAGGGTCACTATGGGTCGGAACCTACTCGACGACACTTAACAACAACAGCACTCATAACCCAGTTCTAAAACCACTTCCACATTTTAGGTATTTGTCAGAATAGCAGCCTGCTCTTCCAGCACCAAATTCTGCCTTAGTTATTGTAGTGTTGATATAACAGAGCAGCTCAGCTTAATGGCTTAAACCAGTTTATTTTTTCACCGTATAGGAAGGAGTCTGGAGGTCTGACTTCAGAGTGCCAGATCTAAGGGAATGCGCTCTCTCTCTTTGTTGACTCTTTTCATCTATTTTCCTCCAAGTCTAGGAGTTTCTCAGCAGAGGAACTTCAGGGCCAAAGGAAGGACTCCACTCCTGGGTCTGCTTTCTTAGCGGTAGGAGGCCCCTCTCTGATCTACACTTACTTGTTTAATCTCTTTTAAATCTCAAAAGAGATACACTCAAGATACTACCTAATCCTGTAGATTGCACCCTGCCTCATTAACATAACTTCCTTTATTCCTGTTTGATCTACATCATGGAGGTTAGGATTTACAACACATGGAATAATTATATCAGATTACAAAATAGAGGATAACTGCATAATCCTGGAATCCTGACCTAGCCATGATATTTTGGAGGGACACAATTCCGCCCATTGATGTATGTTTTCATCTTTTGATTGTATTTACCAAATATTAGAAAATCTATTCATTTGTAATAGTATTTTTAGCTAAATTATGTGATTTGAATCAGGTTCTACTACTTGGTAATTGTGTGACTTGGACAAGTGATGTAACCTTTTTACACCTCAATAAAAATAATATTGCCAAGGTTGCTGTAAAAATTGTGTGTGTTTGAGAGAGAGGGGGGCGGGGAAGGGGCACTAAAAAAAGTTCATGGGAAAATTCCACTGTCTTTTATTTTCATTTGTCAGTGAACTTTTGAAGCCCCATTCTGTATGTTGTTGTTATGTACCATCCAGTCGGTTCTGACTCATAGTGACCTTGTACAGGGTTTCCGAGGAGCAGCTGGTAGATTTGAATTGCCAACCTTATGGCTCCCAGTCCAGTGCTGGTCCTATAGCGCCACATAGATATGCGTGTATATATGACTTAGAATAGTGTTTGGCATTTACTGAATGTTATAAGTTGTTGTTGTTAATTACTGTCAAATCGCTTCTGACTCATAGCAACCATGTATAGGGTTTCCAAGGAGCAGCTGGTGGGTTTGAACCACCAGCCTTTCAGTTAGCAGTCCACTGTTTTTCCTAAAGTGCCATACATATAGTCTTTATTATTATTTGAAAGGATTCCTAGTGGTGCTATAGATACAAGCACTGAGCTCTTAACGACAAGGTCTGCAGTTCAAATCCAGCAGGTACTCCAAGGGAGAAAGGTGAGATTTTCTGCTCCTGCAAACATTTACAGCCTCAGAAACCCTATTCAAGGTCACGATGAGTCAGAATTGACTTGATAACAGTGGTTTGGGATTATGATTTGAAAAGGCACTTACTTTTTTGTGGCCAGTAAAACAAAATTGGAGTCCTAGTATGGTGCTGTGAGATAAAGCACTAGACTACAAGGTCGGTTTGAACCACAAGGTTGGTAGTTCAAACTCACCAGCTGCTGCTTGGAAACCCTATACAGGGTTGCTGTGAGTTGGAACTGACTCAATGGCACTTAACAACAGCCTTGTTTAATTGGACCCAAAAACTATTACCTAGATATAATAATCCAAGCCAAAATAATTTTTGTCCTGAGTAAACTTATTAAACTAATTAATGCTATTATTCTAGCCAGTGGTTCTTGGCAAATTACTCTCTGTGATTATTTCCCTGATTATCCATTTATTCAGGTACATTTTTGAGCACCTTTAATGTGTCAGACAAAGATTTAAGAAGGTGGTATCTGCTCTTGAGAGTGACTTTCTTAGAGGCCAGGGGAGAAGCAGGTGGCAGTCATAGAATGACAAGTTGGATGCTGTGAAGCAGGTGTGCACCCAGTGAGGGGGAAACAGGTGTGAGGCTCAGTAGGCAGGTAGAACAAGGTCCGGTTGAGGAGAGGATATTGTGGCTGGCTTTTAGCAGATGGGTGGGATTGTTTCAATTGTGAATGTGTGCAGTACTCTGGGCACAGGGCACAGAAGAGAAGAAAAATTCAACATGTTAGGGGAATGAAGAATAGCTCATTATGCTTGAAATGTATGAGAAGTGGGAAGAAATATTCATGGAAGAGGAGGCTGGAAGGGAGCTAGAAAGCAGCTTGTGGGATTTGTGTGGTATGCTGAGGAATGTAGACTTTTCCTCTGGAATTTTTAAGTAAAGAAATGACATGATCTGATTAATGCTCTAGACAGCTACAATGTTGGGAGAGTTTGGAGAAGGATTGGATTGGAGAGATGAGATCTGCAGTGGTTGTGATGTGAGGTTAGAGAGAGGATAGCCAGTTTAAGAGACAACTTCATTGGTCCAAGCCAGAAATGCCAAGGAAGATAACTTTTGCAGTAAGGGAATGAAGGATGGATTTAAGAGTTGTTCAGACTTAGAACAGTAGGATTCAAAGGCTGTTTGGCTGTAGGGTGTTGGCGAGGGGGGTATAGGAGTGGGTGCTGACTGGAGGACAGAATATAACGACGTTACCTCTAAGAAAGGCAGGGATTGCAGAGGGGGAAGCAGAGTGGTGAATGAAAACAACGCACTGTCTCAAAATGCAAAACCAAATGATGTATTTTAAAACAGGAGTTTGAAATTTGAATGAACCAAGGAGATCATTTAGTCCATTCTACAAATGAGGAAACTGAGACCCAGAAAAGTAAAACCTGGGGGGCGGGGGGGAAATGACAGAACTAAAACTAGAATTCAGGTCCTAGTTGCCCAGTCGGTCCTTAAGTTATATTGCCCTGTCTGTTTTAAGTAATAATATTTAAACTTCATAAATATTTGCTATGAAGTATTGTTTTAAAGAACATTTCAATTTTTACATTTTAGGCTATTATTCAGATACCCCAAATCATTCTGAGGAAATAAAAACTTGCAAATGAAAAAGTGTTTAACATTCACTTAGTGTATGTGCACATTTGTATATCATTGCTATATTTGTATCATATGGACAGTTTTATTGTAAATTAGAAATGTATATTAACTCTTCCACCATAAACTTCATCAAAAGAAACTTGAGATATTTGTCTAAAATAATCAATAAGAAAAAGCAAAATGATTCCCATTGATAATCACTAAGTGAAAAATAAAGATGGCTAAAACATTTTTGTAAAATATTCCGCTTCACCAATAATCATGGAAATGCAAAATATGTAACTTCTAACTATGAAATATGAGTTTTCAGATTTTATAATCGTTGTTGTAGTTATGTGCCATGGAGTCGGTTCCAACTCACAGTGACCCTGTATGGGGTTTCTGAGGCTGTAAATCTTTACAGGAGCAGAAAGCCTCATCTTTCTCCTGTGGAACATCTGGTAGTTTCGAACTGCTGACGTGAGATTAGCATCCCAATTCATAACCACTATGCTAGCAGAGCTCCTTAGATTTTATAATAGTGACAATGCTGGCATTCTCTTAGTAGGATTTCAAATTTGAACAAACTTAATAAAAGCTTAACATTTATTCACTTTGATTTCAGGGAATCAGTCCTCAGTAAGCAATTAGAAATACCCATAAATTTTTAGGTTTAAGGATGTTGTTGCTACATGTATTACTAAAAATGATATCCCCAAACTCTCATCCAACAATAGGAGGATGGTTAAATAAAATTGAGTTTATTCAACTGCAGTCATTAAAAACTATTTACAAAGAATCTTGATGGAATAAGAAAATCACTGTAATAAGTTAAAAAAGATTTTAACATTGTTTGTGCAGTAAGTTTACTATCAGGTAAAAATGCATAAATACTCTAAGAAAAGTACTAAATGGAAATGGTGCTTGTCTGTGCAGTAGAATCACGGATTTCTCACATTTTTGTTAATATTTTTATGCATTTAATGTAGAA
>NW_006408545.1:24518747-24520067 GCF_000296735.1 Chrysochloris asiatica
CGCACACCTTTCCTAATTTTAAACCATTCAGTGTTCCCATGTTCTGTTTGAACAACTGCCTCTTGGTCCAGGTACAGATTCCTCATGAGCACAATTAAAAGTGTTCTGGAATACTCATATTCATAGTTCGCAGTGTTGTCCATAGCTTGTCATGATCCACACAATCGAAAGCCTTTGCTTAGTCAGTAAAGCACAGGAAAACATTTTTCTGATATTCTCTGCTTTCAGCCAAGATCCATCAGACATCAACAATGGTATCCCTCGTTCCAAGGCCTTTTCTGAATCCGGCTTGAACCTCTGAAAGTTCTATGTCAATGTATGCTTGTAGGCATTTCTCTATTACCTTTAGTAAAACTTTACTCGCATGAGATATCAAAGAGATTGTCCGATGACTTCCACATTCTGTTGGGTTACCTCTCTTTAGAATGGGTACAAATACGGATCTCTTCCAATCAGTTGGCCAGATAATTGTCTTCCAAATTTCTTGGCAGAGATAAATGAGTGCCTCCTGTTGCCGCCTCACTTTCTTGAAAGATTTAAGTTTTTATCCCATCAATTCTTGGTGCCATGTTCTTTGCCAATTCCCTCAAGTCACCTTGGACTGTCTCCTTCAGTATCATTGGCTTTTGATCATATGCTACCTCTTGAAATGGCTGAACACTAACCATTTCCCTTTGGTATAGTGACTCTGTATATTCCTTCCATCTTCTCTTGATGCTTTCTGCATCATTCAGTAATTTGCCCAGAGAATCTTTCAATAACAAAAGTTGAGGCTCGAATTTTTTCCTTTAGTTCCCCCAGCTTGAGAAATGCTGAGCATGTTCTTCCTTTTTGGTTTTCTGATTCCAGATCTTTGCACATTTTGTTGTAGTATTTGACTTTATCTTCTCGAGCTGATCTTTGAAATTTTCTGTTCAGCTGTTGTACCTCCTCATTTCTTCCATTTGCTTTAGCATCTCTACGCTGGAGAGCAAGTTTCAGTATCTCTTCTGACATCCATTTTGACCTTTTCCTTTCTTGTTTTCTTAGTGACTTTTTTTTTTTTTTTAATTAAATGTTTTTATTTTGGATTGAGTGAAAGTTTACGGGGCACATCATCAGCTTCACATTCAACCTTTCATATAGCTTGTTTCATTACATTGATTATTATCCCCTCCATATATCTTCAGTGAACAGTGTTTCTCTCTATCCTTTTTAGCTTTTTTTTTTTGGATGGGGGGGACTTGCCTTTTTGGAATTTACAGTCTCGGCTTTTAGGGAAGGTTTTTACATTTGTCTGTGGATATCCAGGGCTCATGTATGAGATTACTAACAAGCATT
>NW_006408545.1:24520554-24526222 GCF_000296735.1 Chrysochloris asiatica
AATATTTTGTAAGCAAAACAAGTTGTTGGGTTTTGTTTTCTTTTAAAGTTTTTATTGTGAATTGAGTGAAAGTTTACTGGGCAGATCATCAGTTTTACTTTCAACAAATCATATACTTTGTTTCATTACAATGATTATAATACCCTCCATGTACCATCAGTTAAAAGTATTTCTCGCTATTCAATTTAGCTCTTTTTTTTTTTTAATACACTCAGGTATATTTAATAATTTAAACAACCAAAGGGCTCCTGGCTGCTAGCTCTCAGTCCCTCTCTTTCCGTGACTCTAGAGTCCTCAGCCGTTCCTCCTCTCCATGTCCCCATCTCTGCCTTCATCTCTGGTGTCTCTGCTTCTCTGGATAAGGTCCCGCATTCCACTTGGGCTCTTTTCCCTTGATGATCCTAGGGTCCTCTGTTTCTGGACTGTAAGATTAACTTCTCCCCCATTTTTGTTACAAAACTTCTATCTTTACAATTGTTACAGTCGCAATTAGTCATGATAACGATTACTCACTATTGAATCATAAGAATCTTATCCCCATCTTTTTATACCAGACCCATCTAGACAAGATAAAAACTGTTCAGTGGCAACTCTATCTTCTCCCACACACTCTTAAACTAAACTACTTCTTGAAACCTTGTAAACCAGTCACTTCGTGCCGTTATCGCCCCCTCATTTTAGGTAACAAATGCCTAGGTTGCCCATCACTATCTACCCTGTGTACAGAGGGGATAGCGTTGATACTTGATGTAAAGACTCCTTCCCTCTCTTGATATTTTGAGCTATTACCTCAATGAGTATACGTCAGTTTCATCAAACTGTAGCAATTTACCCTTTTATCCTCATTTCCTTTATCAAAAATTATTGTTGCTGTTTTTTAATCTTCCTCTAGTTGAGTTCTGATCATCAAGCCATCGAGGCTAGGTCAAATGGGTACTATCTGCAACTTTGGGTGTTCTTGTGTGCCTCCCCTCACTTTATTGGACACTTCATTCTCAACTCTAGCCCTCTGTGGCTGTGTCCTTGTCCATGGACTCAGGTGTCCCCAGGTCTTACCACGCTTTGGACCAACCAGCCCTTCCTCTTCTCTCTCTCATCTCCAGGTCAACGGGAATCAATGGACTGTGGTTGAACTCAGCCCATTTCTTTACTGTTGTCTTTCTGCCTCTTCACTCAACAGTAGACCAATGTGGTCACCAGCAAGTTTACATGCCTGTTCATGTCTTCCCTTTGAGTTTCAGTCTTAGAGGGGAAGCAAAACAAGTTTTAACCTGGCTTTATTCTGTTTTATTTTGTTAGCTATGTAAAGTGCCATCCACAACCAACACATTTTATTTACTTGCCTTCCCTTCACCCAATCTGGGTGTACTCTCTAGTTAGTAACTTAACTCTCCATTGCCCTCCCACCTCTGGTAACCATTAAAGAATGTTTCTTTTAGTGTGGAAACCTTTTCTTGACTTGATATAGTGGTGGTCTCATACAATATGTGACCTTTTGTGATTGACTTATTTCATTCAGCATGATCATGATATGGGGTGTTTTCCCGAATCACTGTTATTTTTTAACTTTGCATAGTATTCCATTGTGTGTGTACCATACTTTGTTTATTCACTGATAAGCATTGAGATTGTTTCCATCTTTTTGCTAATGTGAATAGTGCTGTGATGACACTCTTTATATCTATTTGTTACGTCTATTTGTGTCACTGCTCTGATTTCTCTATGATATATATGAAGTATAGGGATTCCTGGGTCATATAGTATTTCTATTTCCAACTTTTTAAGGAAGCACAATGCCATTTTCCACAGTGATCACACAATTTGGCAGTGTCAGCAGCGTAGAATGGTTCCAGTCTCTCCACACTCCCTGCAGCATTTGTTGTGTTCTGTTTTTTTGAACTTTGTTATTGATGCTAGCATCAGATTCTAGCTCACTTTGTTTTGATTTGCATCTCTGATGATCAGGAGCATGCCTTCTTCATATGCTTGTTGACTGAGTGAGTGTCTTGTTTAGTGAAGTGCCGGTTCATGGTCTCTACCCATTTTTTATTTGTATTATTTGTTTTTTACTTGTTGAGGTGTTGAAGATTTCTGTAAATTTTAGTGATTAGTCCCTTCTTTGGCATGCCTTTGTCGATTTTTTTTTCTTCCTATTTTATAGCTTTGCTTTTGGCATTGGTGAAATCTTTTGATGCACATCATGTCTACTTTTTAGGAGGTCCTAGTCATCTAGTTTGTCTTTTGCTGTTTGTGTGTTTTCAGTTATCTTTGATAGTGTATTTATGCCATGTTGTTGTTGTTAAGTGCCGTCAAATTGATTCCAACCCATAGCAACCCTGTATAGGGTTTCCAAGGAGCAGATGGTGAGCTACAACCACCAATCTTGCAGTTCAGACAACTTTGCAGTTTGACGCATTAGCCCACAGCACCACACCAGGACTTCATTTATGCCATAGATTAACCAAACCAAATTAACTGCCATCTAGTCAGTTCTGAGGCATTGTGGTCCTGTATAAGGTTATTGAGAGTAACTCTTTACAAGAGCAAATAGCTTCATCTTTGTCCAGAGTACGAGCTGGGTTTGGACTGTTGACCTTGCAGTTAGCACCCCAGTGTCTGACCTTCATTGTTAAATGTGGTCGAGTCATTGCCAACTCAAACAATTATGTTTAGCATTTCTGAGGAGCGGCTGGTAGGTTTGAACAGATGATTTTGTGGCTAGCAGACCAGTGCTTATCCTACAGTGTTACACCTCTGCTTTACCTTGTTGTTAAGTAATGTTGGGTGGGTTCCAACTCATAGCAACTCTACATAGGGTTTCTGAGTGGTAGCTGGTGGATTTGAACTGCCGACCTTGAGGTTTAACAGCCCTGTGTTGATCCTACAGTGCCACACCTTAAGACCCCAGATATGTCTCTATTTTTACATTGATGGTCTTTATAGTTTTAGGTTTTACATTGTTTTTCCTTTTGAATAACATTTTTTGAACTTTACAGATTTTATTTCTAAAAGCATATGTTTTCTTTTGTAATCTGACAAAATGGACTTTCAGTTTGCTGTGCTATTTGGTTTTCATAATGCTTAAGTATTTTAAAAATTGGTTTGATTCAATTTATTATGTACAGAGGATAACACATTCAGTGACGTATTGATGGTGTACTGTAGCCATCTAACATGATGACTTTGTTATTCAACAGGATGTATGCTTTATATCATCTGGGCCACTCTCTACCGATGTGCCTTGGATATAATGATATGGAACTCTGTGTTCTTGACTATCAACATTTTGCATCTGTCATACCTTTTGTACAAGAAAAGACCGGTAATTATTTAAAGTAATTATATAATAAGATAGTGCTCTTAAAGCTAAAATCCTGTAAAAGTACTTTGTTCAGACTTTGAAGTGAACACCTAACATCTTTGTTGTTGTTCTTGTATGATGCCAAGTGCAATTCATAGTGATTCTCTATAGGATTTCCTAGTGCATGTCTTACAGAGCCACACAGGCCCATTTTAGTTCCTTTGTTGTTATGTGTCGTGGAGTCCATTCCGACTCATAGCGACCATGTACAGGGTTTCCGAGGCTGTAAATCTTTACGGGAGCAGTAAGCCTCATCTTTCTCCCGCAGAACAACTGGTAGTTTCAAACTGCTGACCCTGAGGATAGCAGCCTAATTCATAACCACTATGCTATCAGAGCTCTTTTTAGTTCCTTTCTAGGGACTAAATTTAGTCCCTTTAAACCACATTTAGTCCCTTTAATTTTATTTCTCTGAAGACGAGACTTTCTGTTTACATATACCCAAAAGTGAAACATTTGAGCATCTCAAAAATTGTTCTAAAACATTTTAAAATATTTTTAATCATTAGAGCAATGTAGACATGAAAACATGAACAATATCTTCTCTTTTTAGTCATATGTACATTTTTGTCTATTTATATTTAAATGTCACTTGAGAATATTTTTTCCTAGTTATAGAATTAATTCAGAGTCCCGGTGTGGCGCACTGTGGGTTAGTGGGCTGGATTGCAAAGTTGGTTTAAACCACAAGGTTGCTTTGGGTCAGAACTGACTGAACAGCACTTAACAACAACAAATAGAATCAATTACTAATTAACAACTTTCAGAAGCATACTAATAATTTACCAATAATTCCTGCTCTTTTTTTCATGTTGTTAAAGTGCTGTCGAGTTGGTTTCAACCCACAGTGACCCTGTTAAAGAGTTTCCAAGGAGTGGCTGGTGAGCTTGAACCACCAACATAGTGGTTCAAACCGACTTTGCAGTCCAGTACATTAACCCACAGCACCACACCAGGACACCTTTTCTTCATGTAATGACTATATTTTTTTCTGATAACCAAAATCTTCATTTAAAGAAATCATCATTTTTGGTAGATTGTTGTAAAATTTCAGCTTTAGCTTGTTCTTTTTAACTCTGATTTATTTTGTTGTGTTTCTTTGATGATACATAAAAAATAAAAGATGTAAAGGAGTATGAAAGACAGCAGGATTCCTAGAAATCATGCCATACACATTTCTTGGTAGTTCCCAGAATAGACTTTCATTCAGTAAAGTAAAAGATACCGTACTTGCCTTGTGTACTCGTGTATTCAAGACCAGACGTGCCTGAGTAGGAAACTCTTAGAAACAAGACGCTACATAGAAAACAACAAAAACAACAATATTCATGGTATAGATGATACAAGGAGGCTTCAAAAGGCTCACGGAAAAATGGAAAATAATTCTTCCACAAGCTTTTGAAGCCCCCTCAGATATGCAATAGATATTCTACTAGATGCAGCCTCCTCAAACCTGGGAATCATGTCTGTGTTGCTTACTGGTTTAGTGACTTTTCCCTAGATTATGCTGTGTAATAAACAAACTGAAAAGCTCTAGTGACTCAAAGCAGAAACAGTCTTTTCTCACCTTTCATGTCAACGCTGGCTGCTTTGTCAGTGGCGATTCCGTTCCACACATCTTTATTTCAGGGTCTAGGCTGAATAGCAGACTCTGATTGGATTTGCATCCTCATGAGAGAGAAAAGCACAAGACAACAAAAGAGAAACACCCAGTATCTCTTTCAGTTCTACGCAGAGTGGCATATATTGCGTCTGTCCACATTTCATTGGCCGAAGAAAGTGGAATTTGTTTCCTAGGGCTCCCAGAGCATATTGCCATAAACCTGATGGCTTAAAACAACAGAGATTTATTCTTTCACCATTCTGGAAGCCAGAAGTCTGAAATCAGGGTGTCAGCAGGCCCACACTCCCTCCAAAGGCTCTGTGGGAGAACTCTGCCTTGCGTATTCCAGCTTCTGGTGGCGCAAAGTGTTCTTTGGTTTCAGGCAGCGTAACTGCAATCTGTGCCTCGTTTCATCTGACCTTCCTCTTCAGTGCCTCTCATCGCCCTCTCCTTTCACTCACGTAGGTTAAGACCTCAATATATCCTTTTGGGAGGACACTCTTCAGTCTATTCTAGAAAGTGACATGGCCAGGAGGGGGCAGTGAGAGAATGTTTAATCCTCTTATAGGGCATGTTAAATACTGTCAAGTTGGCTCCTACCCTGTAGGATCAGCACTGGACTGCTAACCACAAGGTCCGTGGTTCAAACCCACCAGCTGCTCCTTGAAAACCCTATACAGGGTCGATATGAGTATGAACCGACT
>NW_006408545.1:24527257-24552519 GCF_000296735.1 Chrysochloris asiatica
AGCTGGTGAGCTTGAACTGCTGACCTAGCAGTTCAAATGGCTTTGCAGTCTGGCGCCTTAACCCACATACATCAGTCACTTAGAATCTTGTTTACTTGTTTTTGGAAAGATGTAATCACTGTCTCTTCATTAAAATACAACAGCCAGACAAGTAAGAGCAATGCAGATGCCAGAGAGACATCAGAGTAGCTCTTGTGACCTTGGTGTATAATTTCATCAAGTACCTGCTGTAGGTATCACTGAGATGTTGGTTCTTTGTTCTGGATGCCAGAAATCATTCACAGTGGCTTCCAGAGACTGAAACGGCCCAACGAGGGAATGTGACTTGGGTCTTGGGGAGTCTCACCACAGAGGTAATGAAGCAGTTTGCTTTTCTCTTCCTCATTCACCTGCAGGTTCTTCAGCCTACAGAGTTCATTTAGGTGTAGGATGAAACTGCTCCTCGGAAAGCCTGTGACGTCTTTCTTGTTCCCTTCTCTTTGCTTGAAAATCGATAAATGAGAAGCAGTGATTACAGATGTGAATGTTTTTGGTGTTTCTTTATTGGTGTATTAAATAATTATTACTTGGAGATAAATGCTTAATGTACACATTATTTTCATAAGTTTGTTATCACATTGAATGCTGTTTTATGTGCTTACCATCTTGTTATAATATTTTAAACTTAGTGTAATTTTTTTCTTCTTGTGATACAGAAGTGTTTTAAAGATGAAAAGGTTTTGTGTTATTTGTAGAAGGTATAAAAAGATTGGGAAGGTGAATGTCGTGGCAGTGTTCTAAAGCTCAACAGTTGGTTTATAACCATATGAGGAAGTGTGACTAATGGTACAAATCTACCCAATATACTCGTAGAGTTCAGTTCAACTGCCTGCCCTTTTAGAATCTAGAGTAGATATGTGCATCATCACTTACTCTCCGTGTAAGACTTAATGGGCCTAACAGACGGGTGATGATATGCTTCAAGAATGTGTTTATCCTCAAGTCCATGTTGAGGCTACAAAAGTCAATGTTTCAGTGTTGCTGCTTTAGCGCAGCTCTCCTCATTACTGTATTTCAGGTCAAGATTGACAAGGAACTCAGTGGTATCTACCGGCGATTGTTTGAGCCGCTCCGTGTGTCTCCAGATTTGTTTAGAAGATTAACTGGACAGTTTTGCATAATTCAAACTTTGAAAAAGGGTCAGTCTTATGCTGTAGAAGACAACACCTCCGTTGATGACCGTCTGAGTATCCTTCTGAAAGGAAAGTAAGTGCTCTATGAAAATTGACATTTGCAGTTTGCCTATAATCTCATCATAGCTTCTGGGTAAGAAATAAATGGATGGAATACTGTCAACCAATGAAGGAGGTGGTTATAGACTTCGTTGTTGATAGAATGTTCATTTTACTTTTGGGAGTTATGCTGTGGAGCAACTGGTTAGACTTTACTTCTCTGAATCTCATTGACATCAGGATTTTCCATTGTGACTAGACTATTTTAACCTATTTTTTGTTACCTTCTTAAAGTTCATGGAAAGGTGATACAACAGAATACGGAAAGCATTGAGCACTATCATTTATATCACATGCAAGCAAAATTTTGCTGAAGGTAATTTAAAAACTATTGTAGCAGTACATCAACAGGGTGCTGCCAGATATTCAAGCTGGATTCAGAAAAGGAATGTGGTGACAGCATTCAGAACCTCAACAGTTGCTTTGTAACCATATGAAGAAGTGTGAATAATAGTGCACATCTACCCGATAGGCTCTTAGAGTTCAGTTCAGCTGCCCAAATGCCCTTTTAGAATCTAGTGTGTAAATTTCTGTCATCATGAGGGATATCATTGTTGACGTCAGATGGATCTTGGCTGAAAGCAGAGAGATGTTTACCTGTGCTTTATTGTCTGTGCAGAGACTTTCGACTTTGTGGCTCACACAAGCTATGGATAACATTGCAAAGAAAGAGTATTCCAGAACACGTGATTGTGCTCATGAGGAACCCATGCATAGACCAAGAGACAGTCCTTAGAACAGAACAAAGGGATACTGAACAGTTTAAATTCATGAAAGGTGTATGGCAAGGTTGTATCATTTAACCATACTTATTCATTCTGTATGTTGAGAAAATTATCCAAGTAGCTGGATTATATAAAGAATAACTGGGCATCAGGATTAGAGGAAGACTCATTAACAGCCTGTGATATGCAGATAACACAACCTTGCTTGCTGAAAGTGACGAGAACTTGAAATGCTTACTGATACAAACTATATTGAAAGCTGTAGTATTTGATTTTCACCTCAATGTAAAGAAAGCAAAAATCCTCAAAACTGGACCAATAAATAACGTGATAAGTGGAGAAAGGATTGAAATGGTTAAAGATTTTCATTTTGCTTTGATTCATAATCGTTGCCTTTGAAAGCAGCAGTCAAGAAATAAAATGATGAATTTCGTTAGACAAATCTGCTTCTAAAGATCTTTTAAAGTGTTAAAAAGTAAAAATGTCACTTTCTGTACTAAGATGCGCCTGACCTAAGCCATGATATTTTCAGTCGCCTGATGTGATATGAAAGTTGCACATTGAACAAGAAAAATTGGAGAAGAGTGGATGCATTTCAATTATGGTGCTGGCAAAGAATTTTGAAAGTATCATGGACTGCCAGAAGAACAAACAAATCTTTCTTGGAAGAAGTACAGCCAGAATACTCCTTAAAAGTGAGCAAGTCTCTTGTACTTTGGATGTATTGTCAGGAGGGACCAGTCCCTGGAGAAGGACATCATGCTTGAAAAAATGGAGGGTCAGCAAAAAAGAGGAAGACCTTCAACAAGATGGGTTGACACAGTGGCAATAACAATGGGCTCAAACGTGGTAACAATTGTGAGGTTGGTGCAGGAGCAAGCAGAGTTTTGTTCTGTTGAGAACAGGGTCAGCATGAGTGTGAACCAATTGGATGACACCTAACAACAACAACAAAGTTAATGAGACAAAATTAAAGTCGACTTAAAGTAAACATTAAGGAGCTCTGGTAGCATAGTGGTTACGAGTTGGGCTGCTAACCTCAAGGTCAGCAGTTCGAAACTACCAGCTGATCCGCAGGAGAAAGATGAGACATTCTGCTCGCATAAAGATTTACAGCCTTGGAAACCCTGTGCAGGGTCACATGAGTCAGAACTGACTCCACAGTACTTAACAACAACAACAACAACAACAAAGTCAACAGTAAGCACTTCACAACAACAGCAAAGTAGACATTAAAATTCAAGAAGTTTCAGAACATTTCTCAGGTGATCTTTTTGTGTGTGTGTGTGTGGGTGGGAAGGGTTGTTGTTAAGTGTCAAGTCAGTTCCAACTCATGATGACTCTGTGTAGGGTTTCTAAGAAGTGGCTGGTGAGTTTGAACTGCCGACCTTGCAGTTTAAAAACCAACCTTGCAGTCCAGTGCTTATGCTACAGTGCCACTTCGGGGTGGGGTAGGAATATCAATTTTCTGAGGAGAATTTCAGTGTATATTTGTTATTCTGCATAACTGTTTATTTATATCATTGCTTTCTCTCTGTCATTTATGCCAGTTTAAATAATAAATCACATCCCTGCAGCTATAAGAGAATGGATAACCATTGGAAGACACATGTTTGGTTCACTACTGGATGCTTTTATTTTCTTTTCCTTTTTTACATTGTTTTTTGAAAGAAATATATCTGCCTTGCAAAATTCTTTTAATCATGTCAGTAATATTTGAAATCTTTAAAACTTCAGCATGAAATCAGACCAATAAGATGGCAGGTATTAAGGATCATCATGTTATTTGGGAAATCCTTTGTGTTTATTTTTAACATTCATTTCTGTTGTCAGAATGAAGGTCTCCTATCGAGGACATTTTCTGCATAACATTTACCCCTGTGCCTTTATAGATTCTCCTGAATTTAGATCAACTGAGATGCACAAAGACGAAAAATTCCAGGTATGCTTTAGTATAATATTCAAGATTCAAATGAATTCATGTGTCATTCAAAATAGAAAGGATACTAATAAAAAGTAGTTATGGTTTATTGAAAAAATAACTGAGTAATGTGAAGTCTGTGGTTCCATTTAAAATTTTTTTAAACAAAATAGTGCATATGGGTGCATAAGGAAGACTTAGAAAAAGATAATGTAATTTGGCCATAGTAATGATACTATTATTTCTGTATTGTGAGTTTGATTGTAGGTAATCATTGTTCCTAAAACACTTAACAAAACCCCCAGAAAATTGGTTTTGCCCTAGACGACATATTTTGGTAATCTTTATAACAAAGCTAATCCCTTTACTTTTTTATGCTTGTATTTGGCGAATAGGTTTATGGGCTAAGAGTGACGTTTGAACATGGACTACTCAGTGTGCTCTTTATATGTCTTAAAAGAAAATTGCTTCATTACATAGCACTTTGTTCCAGTTTTTTCCATAGTGCTCAACCCTCCTATTGTATTCAGTTAATTATTGGTAGGAAAGTAGCCAAGAAAATGGATGAGAGTTTCCTTTGTGGATAAGGAAATATCCTAAGATCAGGCTTGCTTATGAGCAAGAAAAAGTTAAGTAGGAAATGGAATGGAGGGGATATTATCATTAGAGAGAGAAAAATGTTAATATTTCTCGTTGGCAAAAATCTTATTTAAGAGCCAAATTGGTATGGCACAAAAGTGGAGATAAAAGTGGAAATTCACAGAAATACAGTTTTGTTTACTACATTTACAATAGTTGCAGCCCTGCCTGCTTCCACTCTGCCTGAGTAATGTGTGATAACTGCACCACTTGTTAAAGGTACATCCCATAGAAATTCACTGACAAGCAAGCTTGCTTGCTAAGTGGATTGGGTTTAAGATTCAGAAGCAGAGAACTGATGCTGTATCCTGGCTCCTCCCTCCTCTGATTTACTCTCTTACCTGTGTATTGTGAGCGTGAGGTATACACAGAATTATGTTTCTATTGTCTTTGGTCACTACCACCTACAAACTGATTCAGAGAACCACTTCTTTTCTCTGACCTCCCCACAATTTCTTTCTTGAAAGTCCAACATTTATCTGTTGGATCCGTTTCTCTTGTGTATAGATGTTGCCGTGTGCTGTGAAGTGTGTTCTGACTCTTAATGATGCTGTATAGGGTTTCTGAGATGGTAAATCTTTACAGGAGCAGAAAGACTCATCTTTGTCCATGGAGCAACTGATGGACTTGAACTGCTTACCGACATTGTGGATAGTAACAGATGCTTTTATATAATACCTTAAGTCCCATAGAAAGATCACAGATACTAACATGTACTATATTTTCCCTCGAGTATTACTCTATTTTCACAATTATGTTAACCAAAAAAAAAAAGAATTCCTATCACTAGCTACAGTTATTTTTTCTTAGCTACTGGGGATTGAGATTTGGTGGTTAAGAAAGGTTCCTGATAATTTCTTCGAAGATTCTAACAACATGAATAAAAATCGAGATGCCGTAACTGGGGAAAGGGCATATCATCAGCCTTCCCAGAGATCAGTCAGCTTTTCTCGGGGGTGGCATTTCTTGATTGGTCAGTGGATAAAAGCTACTTTAATGATATTGCATCTGCATCCTGTACAGTTGGAGCAAACTCCATCAGAGGAAGCCCTGGGGAGAGATTATGTTTTGATTGCTTACAAAATGTTCCTGTTGGCAAATACTCAAGAACACAAATAGTAGTAGCACATCTGTGTAGGAGTAGATTGCCTTACTAAAGTGAATTCCCAAATAAAAACTGTCTCATGCTCCTGGGACTAACTTCTTATTACCTGCCTATGAGAGGGGGATATCTTAAGTCCTCAGTGTTCAGACTTCTCCACTCACAGGCTTTCGCCCTACTAACCTCATTTTGCTCTGTGAACATCATCTAGGTGTTCTGATAAGGACCTGTTTCCTTTGACATTTTATGGCTTTATCATCATTCTTTGTAAGGAAGCTAATAAATTATCCAATAAGGTAATAAAAGAAAGAGAAAAGGCAATCCAGCTCAAGGACTGTTCTTCAGATTACACCTCAGCTAACTGTTGAAACATTACAAGTGATCACAGGCATAGAGAAAAACAGCTGAGAAAAAGGATTCTGAACTTAAGAGTTTATCACCCCTATGTGTTTGCAAGTCCTTTTGGTATTCACAGATCAAAGTGGCTGCTTAACTGTTGTTGTTATGTGCGATGGAGTCGGTTCCAACTCCCCTGTAAATCTTTATGGGAGCTGAAAGTTTGATCTTTCTTCTGCGGAACTACTGGTAGTTTTGAACTGCTGACCTTGAGATTAGCAGGCTAACTAGTAACCACTATGTTACCAGAGCTCCTTTATTATATTATAAAAGGTAGAAATACTAAGTGTTTTGTGTTTGGTTTCTTTTTCTTTGTGTAGTTGTTTTATATTCAATGAGCTGTACCGTTAATCTTTTCTCCCCCTTTTGTTCTTTGCCACCCATTGTATGTCTTATGCTGTGAAGCCTGAAAATCAAAGCTTTAGGGGGGCACTAAATTTTAACTAGTATTTAAATAAAACATTTTGTTAATGTTAAATATTTTGGTTAAGTGTGAAGCTATTTGATTAGTCAGTTTTGACTGATAACGTTTTAGCGCTTATGGAAACTCAGTTATTGGTTAGGTAGACCACTTCATGTTCCTGGTATGTGAAATGTTGTACAATGCATTAAAAAATAATAATAAATTCTCCCCTGCAGACAGTCAACCCATCATACTGTCAGACTTCTGATTCTAGCACATTCAGCAATTCCCTCAGGCCTCTTGAGTAATGGAGTCTTTGCCTTCTCACTATGTGAGGGTGTAGAATGGGTTTGGAATTTAAGGTGAGGGACTGATTCAATGCCTTGAGGTTATTACAGTGAACCGGGTTACAAATTTATAGTCTAAGCCTAAAAGAATTACCTGAAAGAAATCCTTTGTATTTCCCACTACTAGGTCATTATTAAGTGCCATCGAGTTGCTTCCAACTAATAGCAACCCTATGTAGGGTTTCTGAGGAGCAGCTGGTGAATTTGAACCACCTACAACAGCACTTAACAACAACAACAACCTTATGGTTAGGAGTCCTGGTGTGGCACTGCAGGTTAATGCACCAGACTGCAAAGTCACTTGAACTGCAAGGTCAGCGGTTCAAGTTCACCAGTTGCTCCTCGGAAACCCTATGCAGGGTCGCTATGGGTCGACTCAACAGCACTTACAACAACAACCTTATGGTTAATAATCCAATGCTTATCATACAGCCTCACACCATGAGTCCCACTGCCTAATTTCCTTAGTAAAATTCTTCACAATAACTCAAACATGGCGCTGCTGAGTTAACCTTAATAGCTTAAGAAGCAAATTTCATTTACTCAGATTTTAACTGTTACTATATCATGTGGTACTGTAGGATAAGTACTAGATTGCTAACCACAAGGGTGGCGGTTCAAACCCACCAGCTGTCCCATATATTTTTACACAACTATTGTGACAGAAAATCATTGAATGACAGTAGAAGAAATGAAGTATCATTCAAATAAAATTACCTCAGTCAACATGCTCACTACCAGCTTCCAGGTAAACGCCTGCTCCATGGCCCTGGGCAGTATTTGTATGTCCGGTGTTGTTGTTAGGAGCTGTCCAGTCACTTCTGACTCATAGCAACCCTGTGTACAACAGAAGAAAACACCGATCCGCCCTGAGTCATCATCACAATCGTTCCTATCTTTAAACCCATTGTTAAAGCCACTACGTCAAACCATGTTGTTGAGAGTCTTCTTCCTTATAGCTCACGCTTTGCCAAGCTTTGTTTCATCCAAGTATTAAGGGCAACTCTATTTTAGGAGGCAGCTCTTTCCCAGTCGTAGTTTGGGTACCTTCCAATTTGAGGGGGGCTCATCTTCTGTCACTGCATCAGACAATGTTCTGTTGCTATTTATAAGTTTTTCAGTGGCCAGTTTTTTCAGAAGAGGATGACCAGTTCTTCCTGCCTTGCCTGACTTAGTATTGAAGCTCTGCTGAAACTTTTACATCATGGGTAACCCTGCTGGTATTTAAAATACTGGTGGCATAGCTTCTAGCGTCACAGCAACATACAAGCTACCACAGTATGACAAACAGATGAATGGTGTACTCTAGGCATAATTAATTATTTGAAAACTATATGACGCTGTAGGATAAACGCTGGACTACTAACTGCAAGGTAGGCAGTTAAAATCTGCTAAATCAGAACTGACAACACATACTTCTCGCTTATCAACTATTGTATTATCTAACATTTTGCATTTATGACAATAGTAAAAACTCTACTGATTATTTTGACATAAAGGATATACATCTAGGAGTAAGGAACACCCAGGTCCTTGTTGGGGTCCCTGACTGGCAGACCCTTTGTACACAGAGAAATAAAGCTCAGAAAGGAAGTTTGTATTGGGTATTTCATGATGTGGGACAAGAATAGAGCAAAGTGTCTGAAGTGGGGTCTGCCAGGTTCTGGGTGACCACAGGGGTATGAAGGTAGGACAGTGACAGCCTGTGTCCTGAAAGCGGGCCACCCTCAGAATCAGGGAGGAAGTGGGACCCCAGGGTCTGGCCCCATTTCCCTGCCCCAGGGGCATGCAGGACAGGCTGGGCTGTGATCTGATGGATCCTTGAGATTGGATTCTAAGGTGCCTGGGGCGCCCGTGGGTCTCCACATCAGCTGATCAGCACAAAAGGAAAAAACAACCCTGATCTTTGGCTTTTATTTGGTCTGTAGATGGTTTGATTTTTAAACATAATTTTTGAAAACAACATAAATGTTTATATAATTACAGGACCTTGTGCATATGGGACCTAATTTTAGATTAATTAATTTGACAAATCATCACCATGTTTTTGTTGTTGTTAAGTACCGTTGCGTCAGTTCCAACTCAAAACGACTCAGTATAAGGTTTCCAAGGAGTGGCTACTGGGTTTTAACTGCCACCTTGCAGTTCAAATCGACCTGGCAGTCCAGTGCTGCTTCTTCAACGTAACAATAAGATCCACTAAATGTGTCTACTCATCTCTTTTCCCAGATTGTTGTTGTGGTTAAGTGACATCAAGTCGATTCCAACCCATAGTGACCCTGTATAGGGTTTCCAAGTAGCAGCTGGTGAACTTGAACCACTAACCTTGCAGTTCAAACGACTTTGCAGTCTTGACGCATTAGCTCACCACGCCACACCAGATTACTGTATCATAATTCATATAAATAATGTTTTTTCTTTGCATGTTTGTTTTTTGACAGGTCACCATTATTGCAGATGATAACTGCAGATTTTTATGCTGGTCCAGAGAAAGATTAACTTACTTTCTGGAATCAGAACCTTTCCTGTATGAAATATTCAGATATCTTATAGGAAAAGACATTACAAACAAGCTGTACTCATTGAATGATCCTACAATAAATGACAAAGTAAGTGTTTTTCTGAGTGTTTACTGGTAAATATTGGTAGGTATAACTCAATAGATGAGATATTATCCTGAATTTCCATCAGTTGGTCATATTTTAAGTGCAGTGGGGATGCTTGTAATTTAGAACCTTCAGGGAATCAGTTCTGAAGAGTAAGGAAATATTTTGTACTTCTTGTACTTGACATTACTTAGTAAGGCATCTGTAAATGTCAGAACCTCCATTTGTGGTGAGGATATGCTATCTTTTTCAGAAAGAATCATTGAAGCAATCTAATGAAGATGGTAAATGTGTTGGAGGAGGTGGGGTTGGAGTTGGTGGAGGAAGGCAGGTCAGTGGAGAGATTGCAGACAGTGAAACTCTGACCTACTCCAGTGAACAGGAAGTAGCCATTGTCACCCTGGAACCTTCCAGTGTATACATCTTCTGGTGCAGCTCAGAGGTAGCTGGAGAGGTGTGGGGTGGACATCTGTGATTCTTCATCTAGAGATTGTAGAGCTGTATTGATCTTGAGAAATTTACAATCTGATAATAATTTCTCCATATTTGGTTACAAAAAAATTAAAACAATTGCAGAAGAGAAGTTGGAGAACATTGTTCCTATGACTAGTAGTATTTGCTTACTAAGGATCTCCAGGAACAATAAGTATGGATTTGTGCTTTCTTAAAGTCATCGTATCTGGGTTGGTTCTTCGAATTCAGTTGGTGCTCAATATTTTCAGAATAATAAACAGGCTATATTTTTTGTAATAAAGTAATAACAATCTTCTATAAGATAGCTTATGTAATAACTAATAGTAAAAATCATAGTTAATGTTGAATATTTACTGTGTACCAGGTAGTCTTTTATATGCACTAACTTGCAGGAAGGAATTGTAAATACTGTTTAATATCTGATTTATGCACTGCTGAGATTATGTCTTTTAAATCTCAGACGTCTTAAAACTTTGCTTTGTAGAAAGTCAAGCTCAGCCTTTGCACCCAGATCTCCATGCTGGAAATGAGGAACAGTATAGCCAGTTCTAGTGACAGTGATGATGGGCTACACCAGTTTCTTCGGGGGACCTCCAGTGTCTCCTCTCTTCGTAAGTTACCCCAAATCGATGAAGCTCTCTCTAGGGTTCTGATGAATGTTGTTGGCAATATACAAGTTAAAACTTTGATCAGAAAAATAACTTTGGAAGTCATCATTTGGCAATCTAAAGACAAATTTTGTCTAGGATTTTTTTTTTCCCCATTTTGTACATAATCTAAAATCCAACTCTAGAACTCTTCTATTTTAGAAATTGTTGACTTATTTATTATTTTTTTGTGTGTTGACTTACTTTTGTCATATGCTTTACATAAATACTGGATTACTGAAATAGTATAAAATAGCTTACATGGTTTGGTAAATATTTGGTTTAGTTGTTTTTCATGATTTTTGTTAGAGTGAACTAGATCCAGCAAGCATTGTGTAAACTGTGATAGGGAAAACAGTTGATGGTGCTTTATTGGTTGGAAATGGAATATTCCTGAAGATGATGGAAACCACATAACGGTCCTGTGAGTTACCACATTCACACACCCACCAGGATGCAAGTTTCCAAGGAAAACTCTTCTATAGTTTGTTGTTGTTGTTATTGTTAGATGCTGTCAAATAGGTTCCAACTCATAGCGACCCCATGGACACAAAACAAAATCCTGCCCAGTTCGGCACCATCCTCACAATTGTTGTTACACTTGAGCCCTTTGCTGCTGCTACTCGTTGGGTGTGTGTGTGTGTGTGTGTGTGTGTGGAGGGGATCCTTCTTCTTTTGCACTGACATTCCACTTGATCAAGCAGGACATCCTTCTTCAGTTAAGATTGTTTTAAAACATTTTAATAACACTGACAACACAGACATTGAGAATTATTAAATGAGAGAAACCAAATTATTTTAGGACAGTGCTTAAAACTACTTTAAGAATTATTGTAAGAACTTTGAACAAATTTATGTGAAATAGCAAAAAGGCAGACAAATTTTTCCACTGATATAAGAATCTCATAATTCTTACAGAAGAATTACTCACAGTCTCAATTATGTTTCAAACTATGCTAACTTAAAAAGTAAATAAGCACATTTAAAAAATCCTAAATATTTATAATAAGGAAGATCGTAGAAGAATTGATGCTTTTGAGTTAAGGAGTTGGAGGAGAATATTGAAAGTGCCATGGGCTGCCAAAAGAACCAACAGATTTGTGTTGGAACAAGTGCAGCCAGAGTATTCTTTGGAGGTCAGGATGGCCAAACTTCGTCTCTCATACTTGGGACATATTGTCAGGAGGGACCAGTTGCTGGAGAAGGACATCATGTTTGGTAAGGTGGAGGGTCAGAGAAAAAGAGGACGACCCCCAGTGAGATGGATTGGCAAAGTGGCAGCATCAGTGGGCTCAAGCATGGCAACAATTGTGAGGTTGGCCCAGGACTGGGCAGTGTTTCCTTCTGTTGTGCGTAGAGTTGCTATGAGTCGGTACCGACTCAATCCACCTAACAACAACAACAACAAATATTTCTGTAACTAACCTTGCAACTTTTGAAAGCTTTGGTTAAATTGAACTATATTCCTAGATTGCATAGTCAGGAGAGACTAGATTTACAAAGCCTCATTTTTTGGGTTACTTTGCAAAGAGAAGTCTAGGCATGGAAATGTACTGCACATTTAAAGGTAGGGTCTCAGGAATTGCACACATAAGAAACTAGAAATTTTGTTGTTGTTGTCAGGTGCCATTGAGTCGGCACCGACTCATAGCGACCCCATGCACAGCAGAACGAAACAGTTCCGATCCTGGGCCAACCTCACTACCACTGCCACACTTGAGTCCATCAATGATGCCACCTGGTCAATCCATCTCGTTAGACGTCTTCCTTTTTTTCTCTGACCCTCCACCTTACCCAGCATGACATCCTTCTCCAATGATTGTCTCCTCCGGACAATATGTCCAAAGTATGAGAGACGAAGCTTAGCCATCCTGGCCTCCAAGGCAACTGGAAATAGTTCTATTCTATTGCAAACTAAGTTTTTGAAGGTCTTAGCTGACATTGATCATATTCTATAATCTACTGTTATTGTTGCTAGGTGTGACACTAGTCACAGCCCAATCCTGTGCCATCCTCACAATTGTTGTTTGAGCCTATTATTATTGCCACTGTGTCATTCCATCTCCTTGAAGGTCTTCCTCTTTTTCACTGACCCTCCACATTACCTAGTGTGACGTCCTTTTTCAGAAACTGGTCCTTTTTGACTTGTCTACAGTATGAGAGATAGTCTCACCATCCATATGTCTAAGGAGCAATCTGGCCACACTTCTTTCAGAATAAATGTGTTTGGTCTTCTGTTTGTCAGTGGTCCTTTAAGTATTCTTCTCCAACACCATAATTCAAATGTATCAGTTTTCCTGTAGACTACCTTATTCATTGTTCAACTTTCACATGCATATGTTGCTGTTGTTGTTGTTAAGTTCTGTTGAGTCGTTTCAGACTCAGCTACCCGGTATAGGATTTCTGAGGAGTGACTGGCAACTTTGAACCACCAACCTTGTGGTTCAAACAACATTGAGGTCAAGTGCTTGTCCTATGGCTCCACACCAGCACTTCTTCACATAGTTTGTTATGATCTCATATGCATATGAGAAACTGAAAATACCATGGCTTGGGTCAGGCATACCTTAGTCCTCAAAGTGATGACTTTGCATTTTAACACTTAAAAGACGTCTTGTGTAACACATTTGCCCAAATCAATATGTCATTTGATTTCTTTATTGATGCTTCTGTGAGCATTGATTGTGGATCCAAGTAAAATGAAATATTTGACAACTTCAATCTTTTCTCAGTTTATCATGCGGTTACTTATTGGTCCAGTTGTAAAGATTTCACTTTTCTTTACATTGAGGTATAAATCTGTACTGAAAGCTGTAGTTTTTATCTTCTTCAATAAGTACTTCAAGTCCTTTTTACTTCCACCAAGTAAGGTAGTATTATTTGCCTATCACAGGTTTTTAATGAGTTTTCCTCCAATCTTGATGCCATGTTCTTCTTCACATACTCCAGCTTCTTGGATTAGTTGCTCAGCATGCAGATTAAATAATCATGGTGAAAGGACACAACCCTAATGCATACCTTTGTACCATTCAGTATCCCTTTGTTCTGTTCCAATAACTACCTCTTGGACTATGTATAATTGAGTCCTCTGGAATTCTCATTCTTCTCAATGCTATCCATAGTTTGTATGATTCACAAAGTTGAATGTCTTTGCATAGTCAATAAAGCACAATTAAACAAGCAGCAGCAATGGGCTCAAACATAGCACAATTGTGAGGGTGGCATAGGATCAGGCAATGTTCATTCTTTTGTGCATAGGGTAGCTATGAGTCAAAACCAACTCGAGGCACCTACCAACAAAAACAAAAATCATTCTAGAGTTCTCTGATTTCAGCCAAGATCCATCCAATGTCAATAGTGGTATCTCTAATTCCACATCCTATTCTGATTCCAGCTTGAATTTCTGGAACCTTCCTGTCAATGTACTGCTGCAACCATTTTTAAATTATCCTCAGCAAAAATTTACTTACTTGTGATATTAATGATATTGTTGATGATTTCCACATTCCATTGGGTCACATCAAAATCCAAGTTAACACAGCTAATACCAGTCAGACACAAGGTTTGAATTCAGGCCTGCATGGAAAGTGTGTGTGCCATCACCTTGTAATGTACATTTCTAACTGGTAAGTATACCACTCACCTGTCAGTTTGTCATACTTGTGTTGACATGTGCTATGGAAGACATACTATTGGTCATTTAAATCCCAGCAGGAAACCCCACCATAGACAGGCCTCACTGGAGCTTCTAGACTACAGAGAGACAAGGAAGTAACAGGGAAAGATCTTTTCTGAAAACCTTATGAAAAGCAGCAGAAATTTGTCAATATAGTGTCAGAAGATTCGTTCCACAGGTTAAATATGGATTTCTTCCCACTGGTTGTGCAGGTGGCTGTCTTCCAAATTCTTTGGCATAGATGAGTTAACGCCTCCAGTGCTGCATCAGTTTATTGAAACGTTTCAATCTGTATTTTGTCAACTCCTGGATTCTTGTTTTTTGTCAATGCTTTCAGTGCAGCTTGGACTTCTTCCTTCAATACCATTGGCTCCTGATCATATAGTACCTCTTTAAATGGTTGAATATCGACCAATTGTTTTGGGTACCATGATTCTGTGTATTCCTTCCATCTTATTTTCATGCTTCCTGCATTATTCAATATTTCGCCCATTTGTTGTTAGGTGCCATTGAGTTGGTACTAACTCATAGTGATCCTGTGCACAACAGATCAAAACACTGCTCAGTCTTGGGCAACCTCACAATTGTTGCCACGATTGAGCCCATTCTTGCTGCCTCTTTGCCAGTCATTCTTGCTGGAGGTCTTCCTTTTTTTCTCTGACCCTCCACCTTACCAAACATGATATCCTTCTCCAGTGATTGGTCCCTCCTGACAATATGTCCGAATTATGAGAGTCAAAGTCTGGCCATTTGACCTCCAAGGAGCACTCTAGGCTAGATGGCCAGATGGCACTTCTTCCAACGCAGATCTGTTGCTTCTTTTGGCAGCCCATGGTACCTTCAATATTCTCCTTCAACACCATAACTCAAATGCATCAATTCTTCTACGATCTTCCTTATTCACTGTCCAGCTTTCGCATCCATATGAGGTTATTGAAAATACCATGGCTTTGAGTCAGGCTCACCTTAGTCCTCAAGCTGACATCTTTGCTCTTCAATACTTTAAAAAGGTCTTGTGCAGCAGATTTGCCTATGCAGTTTTGCCCATTAAATCCTTCGGTATTGCCCTGGTTGGCAAGCAGTGCGAGGAGACCCGAGGACGCCTGGGCCCAGAGTCAATGACGTGGCCACGGAGGACTCAAGTGGAGAATGGAGCTGCCAGCTGATGGGAAGAGAGAGCATGTGCACAAGAACACCCACACTTGCAGATGACATCCATGTGACCGGGACTGGATGACTAGATGATCAGAGCTCAACCAGGAGAAGAAAGAAGAGGGGGGTGGGGGAAAGAAGATTGAGCTGATTCAAGCTGATGAACTTGACCTATGCATACGAATGCAGTGACACAAAAGAAGCGATAAATCCTTACAGCAAGAAACATTCCCACCCCCTCCACACACAGAGTAGACAGAGAGGGGCAACTTGGACATTGGATACCCAAATGGGGAGGAAGGGACTACAAAGGCAAGAAGTAACTGGCTTACAAGCTTTCAAGAGTGAACCTAGAGCTAGGGGGCATGGAGGAAGGCAGAATCACCAGTGAGTACTATCCAATTTGTCTACGTGGAGCTGATGAAATGAAATACAGATGGGTAACGTGCGATACTGTAGTGAATAATGGTTATCAAGATGCATTGTGAGCGTTGGAAATGCAAGGGTAGATATTTTGTAGCGAGGAAGAGAGTGATTATTTCTCCAGTCTAGGAGCGGAGGTCTCTGGGACCACCAACGGATAAGAGCTGAGAACGGGACCCCACCCAGAGAACTGGGGATGCCTGAGATGGAGACAGAGATGATGACATGGAGGGGTGAAGCGGCTGGGGACTTTGGATCCAGAGAGGGAAAGGAACTGTGGGCCGAAGACTGAGGGGGGAGGGGGGAGGATAGAGCATGGGCTTCTAGGATATGCCCTTTGGTCGGAAAACGATGCATGGAGGGGATTGGAACCATGGCAATGTAATGATGTACAGTGGAATGAATATGGAACTGAGGTTCTCTCATGTAAACTATCATATAATTCACAATAAAACATTTTTTAAAAATCCTTCAATATTGCAACACAAGGCTTAAACTTTTTCTTCAGTTCTTTCAGATTGAGAAATACTGAGCGCGTGCTTCCCTCTGGTTTTCTGACTCCATGTTGTTGCATTACAGTACTTTGTCGTCTTGAGCAGCCATTGACTTCATTATTTCTTCCTGTCACTTTAGGGTCCTCCATGTTCAAGGGTAAGTTTAAAGAGTCTCTTCTGACATTCACTTTTTTCTTTCTTTCCCATCTTTTTAATGACCTTTTGCTTTCTTTTTATATGAGATTCTTGATGTTATACCACATATCCTCTGTTCTTTGATCATTAGTGTATAATTCATCAAATCTGTTCTTGAGATGATCTCTGATTTTATGTGGAATATTCTCAAGGTCATATTTCTTCAGTTTCAGCCTGAACTTGCTTATGAGCAGCTGATGGTCTATTCCACAGTCTTCCCCTGGCCTTGTTTTGGCTGATGATAGAGAACTTTGCCATCGTTTTTTCACCACAGATGCATTCAATTTGATGTACCATTTACATTGCTTTAAAAAATGGTACTTTTAATGAAGAAGTCACTGGTCTTGCAAAATTCTGTCATTCATACCCCACCATCATTTCTGTCATGACGGCCATATTTTCCAGCTACCAACCCTTCCTCTTTGTTTCCTACATTTGTATTCTAATCACCAATAAATATCAATGTATCTTGACTGCTTGTTTGAACAATTCCAGACTGACAGAGTGGTTGTCATGGTGGTTATGTGCCAGGGGATTGGTTCCAACTCATAGCAACCCGGTATAGGGTTTCCAAGGCTGCAAATCTTTACCAAAGCAGAAAGCCTCATCTTTATCCTGCACAGAGACTGATAGATTCGAACTGCTGATCTTGCAGGCAGCTCATAATCCACTATGCTACTTGAAGAAGTTGGTAGAATTCTCCAGTTTCTTCATCATTGACTTTAGTGGTCTGTGCGTAAATATGAATAACAGCGGTATAAGTTGTCATGGTGGTATTTATGTGCCGTGGAATAAGTTCCGACTCAGAGCGACCCTGTATAGGTTTTCTGAGGCTGTAAATCTTTACAAGAGCAGAAAACCTCATCTTTCTCCTGTGGAGCCGCTAGTAATTTCAAACTGCTGACCATCAGATTAGCACCCTGACTTGTAACCACTATGCTAACTTAGTGGTATGAGTAAATGTATAGAAATTATCCTATCATAGACAGCTTTGTACTTCAAGATTGATCTTGAAATACTCTTTTTGATGATGAATAGTCCATTCCTCTTCATTTTGACTTCCCAGCATAGTAAACAATATGAATGAATGATTCAAAATGGCCGATACCAATCCATTTCAGTTCATTAACACCTAGAATATCTATCTTTCTGAGTTCCATTTTGGTTTTGCTGACTTCCAATTTTCCTAGATTCATGCTTAATACATTCCACTTTCTGATTATTTATTGATGATTGCAGATGTTTCTTCTCATTTTGAGTTGTGTCCCATCAGCAAATGAAGGGCCCAAAATCTTTGATCCACCCACATAATATTAAGATTAACTTTACTTTGAGGAGACAGCTCTCCCTCAGTTACGTTTTGAGTGCCTTCCAACCTGTGGGATGAATCTTCCGGATTATCAGACAAATTTCTGCTGCTTTTCATAAGGTTTTCAGTGGCTAACCATTCAGAAAAGGTCTTTCCCTTCTTCTTCCTGATCTGTTTGTAATCTGTAAGCACCAATGACGCCTGTCTATGGTGAGTTATCCTGCTGGTATTTAAATGACCAATAGCCTGTCTTCCAGCAGCATAGGTATGACAAACTGACAGATGAGTGGTGTACTTACCAGTTAGAAATGTACATTACAAGGTGATTGCACACACTTTCCATACAGGCCTGAATTCAAATCTTGTGTCTGACTGGTATTAGCTTTGTTACTTGGATTTTGATTCCTGTTCTATCCTAACAGAAGCCTGGTCTTTTCCTTTCCCCCTTTCTTTTAATCAATCTCGAATTGAGTCCAAAACAGCGATTACCAGTGTGGTTAATTGAAAACTTAAGTGTTTGTAAAGAAGCTTGCTGCCCTAGAGTACAAATTGTACTTTTTCTTTTCAGTGCCTCCTTGTCTAGTTATTCTTTGCTGTACCTAAATATGCTGAACCTGTTTAGGTTTCCAGTGCACTATCTTACATATTAATAGAAATACATATAGGTACATATGTATGCATATGTATGTGTGTGGATTTTACAACATATCTACATTAATACATACTTCCCTTTGACCAGCCCTCATTCTTACTTTTTGGCCCCACTTCTGCAGTTAGATGTAAGATGTCAGTACTTAAACACAGCATAATAACATAATAACCGTTGTTAAGTGCAATTAAGTTGGTTCCGACTCATCACAGCCCTGTATAGGTTGTCCAAGGAGCAGCTTTTGGATTTGAGCTAGCAGCCCTGTGTTTAGCAGTGTATTTGAACCACCAATCTTGTGTTTAGCAGTCCAGCACTTATCCTACAGTGCCAACTAGTAATTATTTAATTCACTTTAGCATGTGATTTATTAAATAACTGGTTATTTCTTGTCTTTCAGACTTAGGTTTTAGTTCAGAACTACTGCAAGCTGCTCTGGTTTCTATTTACAGACCCATCAAAATGCCTTCAATTTTCCCGTATTATAACCTTTTCCCTGGAAAAACAAAGAATAGAAACACAATCTTTAGAACTGGTAAGCTGAAATAGCAAAATTTATTACCTTTGAACATATGGTTTGTTGTTTTTGTTAAGTGCCATCGAGTTGGTTCCAACTCATAGCAACCCTGTATAGGGTTTCCGAGAAACAGCTGGTGGGTTTGAACTGCTGACCTTGTGGTTCACAGTCCAGTGGTAATCCACAGCGCCACACCAGAAGTCCACATGTGGTAGTCTCAATAAATGTTTGAGTCTCTAAAACAAATGATGTAAGCTCTTGGCTATTTAGGTGTCCAATGTGTCCAGCTGCTCCCAGCAATAACATCAGCTTCATTAGTGCTGACAGGGACAGGGGAGCTGTATTGGCAATAATATCTGTTACTTTTCAGACACTCTGTATACAACAACACATTTCATCTTCACCGTAAACCTGTGGTATGTAGATGGCACAACCTTGCTTGTGGAAACCAAAGAAGACCTGAAGCAGTTTATTCACAAAAAAACAAAGACTGCAGCCTTCAATATGAATTTTATCTCAGCATAAACCACAGATCTTCACAACTGGACCAATAAAAAACACCGTAATAAATGGAGAAAAGATTGATGTTATCAAGGATTTTATTTTACTTGGATCCACAATCAGCGCTCATGGAAGTAGCAATTGAGAAGTCATAAGGCATTTTTAATTGAGCAAATGCACTGCAAAAGATCTCTATAAGTTGTTAAAGTAAAGATACCACTTTGAGGACTAGGGTACACCTGACCCAACCCATGATCTTTTCAGTCATCTCGTATGGCTGTGATGGGTCTGGAAATAGAAAACCCAAAGCGGTTTGCAGTATTACAGTAGTTCTGAACTAAAACCTAAGTCAGAAAGACAAGAACTAACAGTTATTAATAAATTACATGCTAAAGTGAATTAAATAATTACTAGTTGGCGCTGTAGGATAAGCAAAAGTTAAGGAAGATTGGAGATCGATGCATTTGAATTACAGTGTTGGCAGATAATGTTTAATATGCCACGGACTGCCAGAGAGATGCAGAAGTACGTCTTGGAAGAAGTTCAGTCAGAATGCTCCGTAAAAGCCGGGATAGTGAGACTTCATCTCATGTACTTTGGACAGGTTATCAGGAGGGATCAATTGGAGAAGGACATCATGTTTGGTAAAGTGGAGGAGGGCCAACAGAGAAGAGGAAGATCTCAACTAGATGAATTGGCGTAGTGGCTGCAACAATGGACTCCAACACACCAGCAGTTGGGAAGATGATATAGGCAGGCGATGTGTAGTTCTGTTGTGTCTGGTGTTGCTGAGTCAGAACCAACATGATAGCACCTAACAACAAATAACAACATAATCCTGAAAGGCAAAATGAAACAGGCAGCTTTTGCTAGATAATATGGCACTAACAGTCCACCAAATCTCAGAGGTTGTAACAAAAAGGGAGTCCCTAAGTAGTGCAAATGGTTAACACACCTGACTGTTAACCAAAAGGTACCTCAGAAGAAAGGCCTGGTGATCTACTTACAAAAAAATTCATTTACGGAGCCCAGTTCAAGATGGAGTCAACTCGGCAGCAGCTGTACTCTGTAAGAGAGGCATCTTTCTCTCACTTGTGCATTGGGCGCTGCTCTTTGCCATTTCTTCTTCAGTAGCTGCTGCTTGTGTCGTTGCCATTTCCTGTAGTAGAAGGACAACACTGGTGGCAAAAATCGCACAGAGGCTCTTAAAGTACACGACACTTCACTCACTCTCCTTGGGCTAGAGAAGTCGTTTGGTCAGACCTAACATTAGCAGGACGAATCTACTAATCCTCCTGCAGGACGTGCACAGACTTGGGCACCAGAAACACAGTCCACCCCACTGGATACTGTTTCCAGTTTCAGAGGAGAGCATTGAGAATGCTGGTGTTAAGTGCCGTCAAGTTGGTTCCAACTCATAGCAAACTTGTATAGAGTGTCCAGTGAGTGACTGGTGGGTTTAAACCATTTACCTTGTGGTTAGCAGTCCAGTGTTTAGCCTACAGCTCCACACCAAGTTCCACAGAGGGGGGTGCTGGCATTCAACCTAGGTATCCTGTCTAATGCCAAAGCCTGTGCTTTTCCACCATATTGGCACTATGGTTCAAGCAGAAAAAAACAAAACAAAACAAATAGCCGATGTGACTGGTCAGTGAACTATACTTTGAGTACTGTAGTATTAGGATGTTTCTACTTCCTGGAATGTTGCTGAGTGCATCTCCACAGTACTGATGAATGTGCTTCTTGTATTTCCTGTCTTCTTGTTGTTAAGTGCCATGGAGTCAGTTCTGACTCATGGTGATTGTTAAGTGCCATGGAGGCAGTTCTGACTCATGGTGACCCTGTATAGGGTTTCCAAGGAACGGTTGATGAGTTTGAACCGCTGACCTTGCAGTTCAGACTGACTTTGCAGTCCAGTACATTATGTGTTGTTGTTAAGTGTCATTGAGTCGGTTCTGACCCATAGCAACCCTGTATAGAGTTTCCGAGAAACGGTTCGTGAGCTTGAACCGCCGACTTTATGGTTCAAACCGACTTCGCAGTCCAGCATATTAACCCACAGCACCACACCAGGACATTATCTAGAGGCTTGTAAAGATTCTGGTGAAGGTACTACTTTCAAAGAGATGATATAATGACACAAAAAAAAGTTCACAAAATTACATAGTAAATGAAGCTCAATTAAGCAGAAAGGAAGTTGAAGAAAAGGTGAAGAGAAACTTTGAGTGACCCATTGCTGTGAAATTGCTGCTGCTCCTATTTCTTCTGTTGTGCTGTATTTTTGTACTTGTCACGTGAAGGTACCTGTTGAGCAAAATCTCTACTCCTTGCATACATATCTTGTATTCTAGTCCATATTGTCATGTCAAGGAAAGAAAGTAACAAAAATGGCTTGAGGAAAAACCATTCCTGTCTGGTCTAAAATCTCATGGCGCTGTCAGATAAGCACTGGATTGCTAATCACATAGTTGGCAGTTCAAAGCTACTGGCTGATTCTCAGGAGAAAAATGAGCTTTCTGCTCCCATAAAGATTTACAGTCTCAGAAACTCTGAACAGGGTCTCTGTGAATCAGAATTGACTTGAGGGCAGTGGGCTTGGTTGGTTTGAAATCCAGTTGAGAAAGATCCCTGCTAGCACTGTGGATTCCACATTGAGCTGCTAACTGAAAGGTCAGCATTCAAACCCTCGAACCACTCAGGAGAAAGATGAGGCTGTGTGCTTCTATCAAGATTTACAGTCTTGTTAATCATGTTGAAAAAGAGGAAGACCCTCAGTGAGATGGACTGACACACTGAATGCAAGAATGGATTCAAGCATAAAATTTGTAAAGATGTCAGAAGACAGCTTTATTCTGTTGTGCATAGGATCACTATGAGACTTTCAGAACTGACTCAATAGCCCCTAGCAACAAGTCCAGTTAATTTACTCTTCACTGTCTTGTTGCTTCCTTTACTTGGGCTCCACGTTCAGATATGTGACTACGAGGGAGGAAGAGACCAGTGTGGGAAGGATTTGATGCCACCACATGTGTATAAGCTGCTCTCTACTCCTGGACCCATATGTTGAGCAGGACACCTTATCATTCTATTGTCGTCTCATCATCCACAGACTGTTAGTTCTCAACACGTGATGAATGCATAAAAGACACACACGGAGATTCATTTGATTGTGCTTGACAGTTCCATCACTGTCCAGCAGTGCAGAGCATAGCGTTGTCATAGCAACAGGAAAACATGTTATGTTTCCTTCAAAGTTGTATGACTGATTTTATTTTAGGCAATTGGGGTTATGTATGGTTTGGGTATGTTTTAAATCTTGAGATAGTATAGGCAATTTGGGAACTCATATTTTAAGCTCCAGACCCTATTTTTTTTTTTTCCAATAATTGTAATGAATGAACGTCCTTTGTTGTTGTTGTTGTTGTTGTTAAGTGCTGTTGAGTCAGTTCCAACCCATAGTGACTCTGTACAGGGTTTCCAAGGAGTGACTGGTGAACTTGAACCGCCAACCTTGTGGTTCAAACTGACTTTTTAGTCCAGCACATTTACCCACAGCGCCACACCAGGACTCTTACATCCTTTTGTTGTTTGTTGTGAAGTGCTGTCAAGTCAGTTCTGACCCATAGCAATCCTGTATAGGGTTTCCAAGGAGCAGCTGGTGAGCTTGAACCACTGACCTTGCAGTTCAGACGGCTTTGCAGTCTGGCGCATTAACCCACAGCGCCACACCAGGACTCCCTGTACAGGACTAAGTATCCTTTGTTGTTAAGTGCCATTGAGTGGACTCCTACCCATAACAACCCTGTATAGAGTTTCCGAGGAGCAGTTGGTGAGCTTGAACCACCAACTTTGCAGTTCAAATGGCTTTGCAGTCTGGCGCATTAACCCACAGCGCCACACCAGGACTCCAAGTATCCTTTAGAATCCTATAAAATATTTGGAGAATTATCTCTTCAAAAGAACAAAAATCCTTTAAATACTTTTTGTTATTAATGTCAAGATAATGCCCTGGATAAACTGCTAGTTTCACATAACCTTGCTACAGAAATGTGCTTTAAGTCAAGAGCTTGCATCTAGTTAATATTCTTGTCAGCAATGACTAAGAACAGATCTGTCTTAATGAATTTCTCTTCGTCTCTTATGTATTTATTTACCTGGAAAGACACAAAGCTAATATAGTAGTCTTAGTTTAAAGCCTCATTTCTTGAAATAATCTCTTGCACTGGATTTGAATTTCTGTCCCCCTGTGAACAGTCACTGGCTTACACACAGACTTTCCATGAATTATACGGAGAGGAAGAAGGAGCTGTGGCCAGGCAGTAGGGAGATGAGGAAGCACACATGAACAGTTCTCAAGCCCACTAAGATGGTTAGAGAAAAGCAACAGTATCATTTTAATGATGAGCAAAGTATAGCTTTGGAACACTCACTAACCAAGTTAAGGTCACTTGGCTAGCCCTGGCACAAAATTGTGTTGAATTCGTTAGAAATTCTTGTTTTGTTCTTTACCTTAAAATGATTCATATGTGCGAAAGTTGTTTGGGAGTATTCAAAGTGATACCTCCAGTGCAAATCACAGCAGTATCAGCTGACCTGTCCTGACCACTTTCTTATTATGTGTTCTCATTTAATCCTCACAACCACCCTATGGCATTCTTGTTGTTGTTGTTGGGTGCCATTAAGATGTATTGGACCCATAATGACCCATGTGACAGAGTAGAACCAGCCCCATAAGGTTTATTAGGCTGTAATTTTTGCAACAGCAGATCACCAGGTCTTTTCTCCTATGGATGATGGGTTCTGGGTAGTCTTGAATCATCAACATTTCAGCTAGCTGAGTGCTTAACCATTTGTGCCACCAGGGTGCCTTCTCTATGAGATGTACTTGTTATTATTGTTAAGTGCCATTTAGTTAGTTCCGACTCTTATTGAAGAGTAGTAGCTAGTGGGTTTGAACCACTGACATGTGACTAGCAGTCCAGTGTTTATCCTACAGTGCCAGTGCCACACCAAGACTTTTTCCTATAAGACCGGCATTGCATTTTCCCCTTTTAGGGATTAAGGAGGATGGCATTTGCCCTCTCAGTGTCCTTAGACACAGGTCACAGCCAGTATGGGTATTGTCTGTGTGCAGAGTCCCTGCCCTCACCAGCGCATTGTCCAAATATGGCCTCTTACCTCACCAAGCCCTGCTATCCACAACTCACTACCTCTGTGACCTAGGGAGAATTTCTGAAAGATTTCTCATCTTTAAAGCAACATTGAGGGGACTTTATACATTTTTAATCTTTGAATCAAAATTCTAAAAAAATATCAAGTTAATACATATAGATGGAGTCCTGGTGTGGCACTGTGTGTTAATGCGCCAGACTGCAAAGTCATTTGAACCGCAAGGTCGGCTTACCAGCTAATCCTTGAAAACCCTATACAGAGTTGCTATGGTTTCGGAACCGACTCGACAACACTTAACACCACCAACAAAATATATAGATAGTTATCAAATAGTAAAAACAGCTTATAATGAAACAAACTGACCTAGTTTGGGTCTTACTCTATAAAATCAATCACGTTGGTGACAGTGGTAAATAATGTTGTTGTTAGGTACCATTGAGTTGAGACCGATTCATAGCGACCATATGCACAACAGAACGAAACACTGCCAAGTCCTGGGCCAATCTCAGAGCCCGTTGATGCTGCCACTTTGCCTATCCATCTCGCTGAAGGTCTTCCTCTTTTTCTCTGACCCTCCACCTTACCAAACATGATATCCTCCTCCAGTGACTGGTCACTCCTGACAATATGTCCGAAGTATGAGAGA
>NW_006408545.1:24553844-24555108 GCF_000296735.1 Chrysochloris asiatica
AGTTTTACATTCATCCTATTGTATTTTGTTTCATTGCCATGGTTACAATCCCTTCCATGCATCATCAACCAACCACAGGGTACTACACGCTGCAAGCCTGCCCCCTGGTCATCAGCACACAGCCCCTCTCCCTCTCTGGTCTAGAGTCCCCAGCTGCTCCATCTATCCACATCATCGTCTCTGCCTCCATCTCTGGCATCACTGTTTCCCTGGGTAGGATCCCGCTCTCTGCTTTTCTCCCTTGATGTTTCCAGGAACTTCCACTCCTAGACTGCAAAGTTAATCGCTCCCATCATTGCAACAACCCTCACAATCAGTCCTGATAACAATTATTCACTATTGTATCACAAGAGACTTAGCCGCATTGAAGCGCTCTTATTTTAAATAAATACTGGTAACGTGCATTCTTTCCCATAAACCACATTTAGGTGTTCTTTATTTGAGTTTGCGTTGTTTCTCAAAATTTAAACACAAAAAAATTGGCATTCTTTTGTTTTTATGCTGAATCAAATAGTGAAGTTTTACTATATTCCTTTCTGTTCAGTTTCAATATTTTGACTCCTGTTCAGAGGACACTGTTCCTAAGAGCAAGCTCAAATGTATTCTCCTTACTAACACAAAATAAAAATCATGCCATAGTTTGCTTTGACCCCCGTATTTCCATGGAGTTTAAAATTTTTATTTTGTTGGGGGAGGAAATATCTTATTTACTATATCCCCAGTCTCTTCCAATTTCTTACTCAGTTTGTGTTTTTATGAAATCCATTTCATCTTCAAGTTTTATGAGTAGTTGTTTAATATTTGAACCAGGTGTTTTCATACTACTTTTTGTTTTTACACGCATTTCTAATTGCTTCTCCTTTTTCCATATTGATACATTTTTCAGTCTTTATATCTTTATTTTCTTAATTCATCAATCTTACATCTTCTTTTTCCCAGAGGTCTTCCTCACAGAGCCTCTCATTCTCCTACCTAATTCTGGATTGGCTATTCTCTAGGTCTGTTGCACCGCCCCTTTCTGAAACTTACCTTCACCATTTCCGCTCCTCTACTCTACAGCTTTCTTTTGTAGGCAGGAAGGGACTAGAAGGTTTTGACTACTCCTTGGCCATCCACACCTGCTACTATTTAGTTCAGAATCCTGACCACCCATCTGAGTGTCATCAGTTGATCTGAGGAAAACCCTCTTGGACCAGTGAGAGACTTCTCATGGAAGTCTCTGACCTCTCCTAGTTTGTGCACTTCTTTATTGGGGGCTGGTACT
>NW_006408545.1:24556043-24557158 GCF_000296735.1 Chrysochloris asiatica
GGTCAGGTGTATCTTAGTCCTCAAACTTAGTCCTCAAAGACATCTTTGCTCTTGAACACATTTTAAAGAGGTATTATGTAACAGATTTGCCTCATGCAGTATGTTGTTTGATTTCTTGACTGCTGCTTCCAAGAGTGTTGATGGTTGCTCTGAACAAAATGAAGTCTATGGTATATGTTTTATCCCAGGGTAATTACTCTTCAATCTTTTCTCCCATTATATGGATGTTGTTTATTGGTCCAGTGGTGAGGATTTTTGTTTTGTTCACATTGAGGTGCAACCTATACCGAAGGCTGTGGTCTTTGATCTTCATCAGTAAGTATTTTAAGTCCTCTTCACTTTCAGCAAGCAAAGTTGTATCACCTGAATATTGCAGGTTGTTAATGAATCTTCTTCTAATCCTGATGCCATGTTTTCCTTCGTGTAATCCAGTTTCTCGAATTATTTGCTCAGCATACAGGTTGAATAAGTATGGTGAAAGAATACAACCCTGGCACACATCTTTCCTGATTTTAAACCATTTAGTATCCCCTTATACTGTTGAACAACTGCCTCTTGGCCTACGTACAGGTTCCTCATGAGCACAATTAAGTTTTCTGGAATACTCATTCTCTGCCGTGTTCTCCATAGCTTGTCATGATCCACACAATCGAAAGCCTTTGCATTTTCAATAAAACACAGATAAATATCTTTCTGGTATTCTCTACTTTCAGCTAAGATCCATCTGACGTCAGCAATGATATCCCTTATTCCACATGTGCTCTTCTGAATCCGACTTGAACCTCTGGAAGTTCTCTGTCAATGTATAGTTGCGGCAGTTTTTGTATTATCTTTAGCAGAGTTTTACTTGCATTACATATTAATGATATTGTCCGATTTCACATTCCATTGGCTTGCTTCTCTGGAATGGGCACAGATACGGATCTCTTCCAGTCAGTTGGCCAGATAGTTGTTTTCCAACTTTCCTGGCACAGATGAATGAGTGCTTCCAATGCTTCATTAGTTTGTTGAAATATTTCAACAAACCATTAATTCCTGGTGCCTTGTTCTTTGCCAGTGCTTTTAATGCACTTTTGACTTCTTTCTTCAGTATCATTGGCTCTTGATCATATGCT
>NW_006408545.1:24559996-24561215 GCF_000296735.1 Chrysochloris asiatica
TACCTCATGACTGATCTGGATATGTTCTTTTTGACAATGAATGCAACATCTTTCCTCTTCTGGATATAGGAACAACAAATATATCCATCTATTTTATTTGCTAGGAAAGCCCCTTGGACACTTGTGTAACTAGAAGCACCACAGAATAGAAATAAACTTTATTAGAATAGGATTCCAACAAAGGAAATTTTTCTTACCCAGTTGTTTCCTAATCTAAACACCAGAATTTTGAATGACTGTCTTGTAAGATCTTCCTGGTCCACTCTTATGAAATCTCTGCCTTAATGTGCTCGACTCTTATGAAATCTCTGGCTTAATGTGCTCGACTGTTAACTGAAAGGTTAACGACTTGAGTCCAAGAGTCACTCACAAAGAAAGGTCTGAAAAACCAGCCATTGAATACCGTATGGAGCACAGTCCTGTTCTGACACATAATGAGGTGGAGTCAGAAAATTTGTGGAAAAATTGAATGAAAAAATAGTGGAATTTTCTTCATGAATTTTATGAAGCCACCTACCTCAGGACTTTAAAGAGACAGAAAAAGAGCATGGGCCCATCCTCCATGCAGCCTCATGTCACGGTTTGCATTGAAGGCTTGCATTGTAAGTGGCCCAGCATGGCCTGTTGTCTGAACAGGGCTACTGAGGAGAGATTTAATTAGCCAGACCCAAACCCCCTTTAGGCACCCACAGTGCTGTCACCCCTAAGATCTGGCATTGTGTGTTGGAAGGCTCTCACTGTTAACTCGTAGCTTTTGCTTACCCATTAATTCTAGTGAATTCTATTTCTATTGCTCGAGGTATGAGGTTTTTCATTTTGAAATTTTCTATTTTACCCTCAGGATTGCTGCCTGGTGCTGCAATTATTTTTTCACCTATACATTCCCTGAAAGTGGTGTATAGCTCAGAGCAAACCTCTGCTCTGCTCGTTGTCCCTCGGTATATTGGTAACTGTGGAAGAGATGTCTAAATTCTCTTTGGCAAAAGATTATTTTTGTCACTTGGTATGTAATATCATGAAACAGCCCCCAAACAACTATAACTTGTGACATACCTGTCTTAGTTACACAGGTAGAAAGCTTGGATTGAATTTCAGTTTAATACTCTTTATTTTGCATACTCTTATAGTAAACTTTGGAAGGAGCTCTGGTAGCGTAGTGGTTACGAATCGGGCTGCGAACCTTAAGGTCAGCGGTTCGAAACTACCAGCCGCTCCGCGG
>NW_006408545.1:24561940-24575039 GCF_000296735.1 Chrysochloris asiatica
GGGTCAGGCACACCTTAGTCCTCAAGCTGACATCTTTGCTCTTCAACACTTTAAAAAGTTCCTGTGCAGCAGATTTGCCTAATGCAATATGTTGTGTGATCGCTTGACTGCTGCTTCCGCGAATGTTGATAGTTGATCCAAGAAGAATAAAGTCCTTGACAACTTCAGTTTTTTCTCCGTTGATAAGAATGTTGTTTATTGGTCCAGTGGTGAGGATTTTTGTTTTCTTGACATTGAGATGCAATCCATACCAAAGGTTGTGTTCCTTGATCTTCATCAGTAAATGTATCAAGTCCTCTTCACTTTCAGCAAGCACGGGAACCCTATACAGGGTCATTATGGGTCGGAACCAACTGGATGGCACTTAAAAACAACAAATAGTAAACTTTCCAATGTATGTAAGCATACGTAGACAGAGAACTTCCAGAGGTTCAAGCCGCATTCAGAAGAGGACGTGGAACGAGGGATATCATTGCTGATGTCGGACGGATCTTGGCTGAAAGCAGAGAATATTAAAAAGATGTTTACCTGTGCTTTATTCACTTTCAGCAAGCAAGATTGTATCATCTGCATATCGTAGGTTGTTAATGAGTCTTCCTGCAATCCTGATGCCACATTTTTCTTCATACAACCCAGCTTCTCGGATTATTTGTTTAGCATACAGGTTGAATAAGTATGGTGAAAGAATACAACCCTGTTGCACACCTTTCTTGATTTTAAACCATTCAGTATTCCCACGTTCTGTTCGAACAACTGCCTCTTTTCCATGTACATATTCCTCATAAGCACAATTAAGTGTTCCGGAATACTCATACTTTACAATGTTGTCCATAGCGTGTCATTATCCACACGATCCAAAGCCTTTGCGTAGTTAATAAAGCACAGGTAAACATCTTTTTTATATTCTCTGCTTTCAGCCATGAAAGCAGACATCCATCAGACAGTAGCAGTGATATCCCTCATCCACAGCCTTTTCTGAATTTGTCTTGAACCTCTGGAAGGTCTCTGTCAATGTATGTTTGCAGCCATTTCTGTATTACCTTTAGTAAAACTTTACTCGCAAGGGATATCAAAGAGATGGCTTCTCAATGTAAAGAAAACAAAAATCCTCACCACTGGACCAATAAACAACATTTTTATCAATAGAGAAAAGATTGAAGTTGTCAACGACTTCATTCTTCTTGGATCAACCATCAACTCTCATGGACACAGCAGCCAAGAATTCAAATGATATATTGCATTAGGCAAATCTGCTTCATAAGACCTTTTTAAAGTGTTGAAGAGCAAAGATGTCAACTTGAGGACTAAGGTGCACCTGACCCAAGGCATGGTATTTTCAATAACCTCATTGCATGCAAAAGCTGGACAGTGAATAAGGATGACCGTAGAAGAATTGATGCATTTGAGTTAACGGTGTTGGAGGAGAATATTGAAAGTGCCATGGGCTGCCAAAAGAACCAACAGATCTGTGTTGGAAGAAGTGCAGCCAGAGTACTCCTTGGAGGCCAGGATGGCCAAACTTTATATCTCATACTTTGGACATATTGTCAGGAGGGACCAGTCGCTAGAGAAGGTTATCATATTTGGTTAGGTGGCAGGTCAGAGAAAAAGAGGACAACCCCCACGAGATGGATTGGCAAAATGGCAGCATCAGTGGGCTTAAATGTGGCAACAGTTGTGAGGTTGGCCCAGGATCGGACATTGTTTCATTCTGTTGTGCTTAGGGTCGCTATGAGTTGGTAGCGACTATGGCACCTAACACAACAACATAGTAAACTTTATTGTTAGCCAGAGTCCAGCAAATTGCATGATGATGGTTGTTGTTAAGTGCTGTTGAGTTGGTTCCAACTCATAGTGACACTGTTTAGGGTTTCCAAGAGCAGTTGGTTAGTTTGAACCACCCAGCTCATGGTGCAAACCAACTTTGAGATAGAGTGCCTACAGTACCACACCAGGACTCCAAAGTAATTGTGTGTGTGTGTGTGTGTGTGTGTATATATATACACACATACATACATATATACATACATATATATATGATTATGTGGTGATGCAGGTTATGTGTCATGGAGTCGATTCTTACTCATCGCGATGCTGTACAGGGTTTCCGAGGCTGTAAATCTTTATGGGAGCAGAGAGCCTCATCTTTCTCCCGTGGAATAGCTGGTAGTTTCGAACTGCTGACCTTGCGGTTTGTAGCTCAGTTCGTAACCACTATGCTAGCTTATGGTAAATATTAAGTATCTTTTCTAAATAAATACCTAAGGACATAGTTAATCACTTTTGTCCTCCAAATGCAAAAGAGTTTTATTAGAGGTAAGATTAGAATCAGATTTCTGGTAATTTTATGTTTAAGGACTTATTTCTCCCTTTACACTCTGGAATAAATGAAAAATAGCGCATTTCACAGAAATCTTGACTCTCTTAGTAACATCCTTAAAGGACAAAAAGTAATTTGAAAAAGCATGTACGTTAAGATAACCACTATTTCGTGCTCTCTTCCTTCCCTATGGCCTCACCTCTCTAGGAAAGGTAGGTAGGCCTTCTGGGCAGATTTCTGATGATGCATCAGTGGATAAAACCAATGAAAAACCAGACAAACTGGCACAAAAATGTATTAATGTTCAACTTGTGAAATATAAGATAACTCCTTTAAAGTATAATAATATCCCCTCAGTGTTTTGTTCTTTGTTCACATTGCAAATTGGTCTTGGATTTATTAATGGACAAAGGAGGACTTTCTAGTTATGTGGCAATGGACTCTGAATCTTTTCATTGAGCGGCAGGTCTCCTCATGGGATCTGAGAGCACCATGCCAAGGTGACAGTGAGCTCCTTGCTCCTCAAGGCCTGCCTTTCTCCTGGCCTTGACAGTCACAGATACCAAAGAAGGCCAGGTGAGCCTTTTGTTTTCATGGCTTGGCCTTTGATGGTACAGGAGGATCAGGCTCCTGGGGCAAAGAGTGGGCATTCCTATAACTCGGATTCCTCCTGAAGGCTGGCACCACCTGACAGTTACACAGTGGCGCCATTTGCTTGTTGTCTACTTGAGCATGGCGGTTCCATATAATAAACACTAAACTGCTGAGCAACAGGGTCTGTGGTTTGAACCCGCCAGCCACTCTAAGGGAGAAAGATGAGATTTTCTGCTCCTGTGAAGATTTAACGCCTCAGAAACCCTGTACAAGGTCGCTATGAACTGACTAGACAGCACTTAACAACAACAACTTGAACATCTCATGGTGGATAAAGAGGAATTTTTGACCTGTGGATGGAGGAAGCAATGTCGTGTGGGGCCTGGGAAGTCTGTAGACCCAAGATTAGCACAAAGCCTGAAATGTAAGCGAGTCAAATATTTTCTGCACGAAAAGAACATCAGCAGGAAAGTTCATTCGTGCCAGAATGTGTTTCTATCTCCATGCTTCTTTCCCTGGTAAGAAATGAGTGTATCCACGCAGCCACTCTACCTGGTGCCCTTTCACAGGTTTTCTGCTTTGTCTTGGTTTTAGCTTCTAAGTATAAACTAAAGCTAATGTCTGGATGTAATGAGGGTGCATTCATTGCTCTGAAAAGTATTTTGAGTTCATGAGAGTACAGAGTCAGGGACTATGTCTGATTCATTTTTTATCTCCAACATTTAAGCCTATGAATGGTACCTTATAACCACTCAGTGATCTTTTCTGCTGGTTGGAGGGAAGTTTTGTGGCAGGTAATGGTGTGTCAAATCGTGTTGATGTTTACTCATGCCCAGGCTACATTAGTCAATAATAGGAAAGTGATTTCCGTCAGGGAGCATGACGCAGCACCCTGGTGACAGACAGTTGCATAGTGAGGTCTTACTGTAACCCAGGAACTGTCTGCACATGAGAATTGCTGGGTGCCCACAGTAGCGTAGGATTTCGCTCATCAGAGATAAAAATGTGATGACCATGTATTTTCTCCCCATCCTCTAAGTCATTTTTTTGTAGGTCCCATGTGGTATGAGGATTTTTTCCCCCACTACCCATTGTATTGATTTTCTGTGGTGATCGTAACAGATCACCACAGTCCTGGTAGTGTAAAACAATAGAACTTTATTCTCACTATTCTGGAGGCCAAAGGTCCAAAATAAGTACCCTTAGCCCAAATCAAGATGTTGGCCGGGCTGCATTCTCTCTGGAAACTCTAGGAAAGAATCGATTCTTTGCCTCTTCTAGCTTCTGGTGGGTGCTAGCATCCCTTGACCTATGGCCACATCACTCCAGTTTTCAAAAGCAGCATCTTCAAATCTGTCTCTTCACATCACCTTCTCCTGTGTGTTGTCAAATATTCCGTTGCCTTCCTCTTACAAGATACATGGGATTTTTATTTAGGGCCCACCTGGATAATACAGGATAATGTCTCCATCTCAAGATCTTTAACTTAATCACATCTACAAAGACACCACCCCCCTTTGCCATGTAAAGTACTATTCACAACTTCTAGGATATCTTTTGGGGGCCATTATTCAGACTGCCACACTCATACACCAAGTTATTGTCAAGGGCTGGACTATGCCATTTCTGAGAAGGTGCAAGAGTCAAGAAGTTGTGGTTCCAGCCCTGCAGATAATTGTTTCTCAGTAAGAGACTGCTGCAAGTATTTGTGACCCTATGCAACATAGAATGTGTAAGGTTACTGGTTAGATGGGGAGAATTCAGTCTTCCAGCAGAGGGAATTAAGGAAGGCTACAATGAAGGAGTCCTGGTGTGGCGCTGTGGGTTAATGCACCAGATTGCAAAGCCATTTGAACTGCAAAGTCAGTGGTTCCAGCTCACCAGCTGCTCCTCAGAAACCCTATACAGGGTCGCTATGGGTCGGAACCAACTCGACAGCACTTCACAACAACAATATAGTGGAGCAGAATAAATCTTTTCACAAGAAGCTGTGACCATTGCCAGTTGTATTGGATCTTTTCGTTATTTTCTGTCAGTGAGAAACACGTGAAGTAGTTGACAGGGTCAAGTAATTTTAGCCCTAATACAGGTACCAGCCTCAGAATACTATAGAATGCCACCATTGTTTTGATAAACAAGCTTGAAAACTAGGGATGCATTAGGCCCACATCCCCAGTCAAAACAAACTGGACGAGTTGGTGTTATGTGTGCTATACAATTATGTCTAAATGTTATAATATTATTGATTTCATTTAATGATCTTAGACATGTCATCTGGTTCTAAAAGTTTCATCTGACTGCCAACACTCAGCGTAAATTAATATTTGATGAGGCTCTTAATTGAGGCTAGAAATATTTGGTGGAAGTCATGACTAATGCTGTTTAAAAAAAAAGAAGAAAAGAAACAAGTTTGCTGCTGCCTTCAGGACAATTTAGACTGAGAAGCACAGAAACCTATTTAAGCATGAGTTCCTTTTTCTTTATTGGCCATTCCTATGGGTGCTGATGAATTTTAACAAGTGGTTTTTTTGTTTTTGTTTTTTTCATTATTTAGACCTTTGCCTTCCAGGGACCCTATTAAGTAACTATATTTACTTACAAATGTGCCAGGCATTGATCTAAGATCTTTACAAATGTTGTCATCTAATCTTTAGTAACAACCACATGAGATAGGTATTGTTGATATTCCTGTTTATCAATGAAGAAACTGAGGCTTACAGAGGTGAAATAACTTGCCCGGGTTATATGAGATGGTACTCATTGTCATTTGAGTAGACATGTGAATTAGTGGTTGTGTGTGGAATGCTTGATTTTACTTATGTGATCGTGGTGGTGTTTGTGTGCCTTCAACTTGGTTCTGACTCATAGTGATCCTTTATAGAGTTTCCGAGGATGTATATCTTTAAGGGAGCAGAAAGCCCTATATTTTTCTTATGGAACAACTGGTAGATTTGAACTGCTGACCTTGCAGTTACCAGCCCAAACATATAACCCACTACACTACCAGGGATCCTTTTCACCTTGTAGAAAAGGCTCAGGAGAATTTGCCTGAGAGACTTGCTGCTGTGTGAAACAGTAGTGAGCATTCTTGGACCATTTAATAGAGATTTATTTTCTCCAGTTTATGCCAGTGGTTATTTATTCAAGAAATTGTATGTTTATTGACTTTAAAATCAAGTGAACAGTTTCTATGTATATACAGTAAACACACATTAACTATACCAAAGTCGTGCCCTCCATAATTATGATCTTCTTATGTTGGAAGGTACAGCTCTTAGTGGTGGCATTCCCCCAGATGTGCAGTTAATTGTTGTTGTTGTTGTTGTTAGGTGCCATTGAGTTGGGACCGACTCATAGTGACCATATGCACAATAGAACGAAACACTGTCCGGTCCTGGGTCAACCTCACAATTGTTGCAACGCTTCAGTCCATTGATGCTGCCACTTGGCCGATCCATCTCGTTGGGGGTCTTCCTCTTTTTCTCTGACCGTCCACCTTACCAAACATGATATCCTTCTCCAGCGACTTCTCCCTCCTGACAATATGTCCGAAGTATGAGAGACGAAGTCTGGCCATCCTGGCCTCCAAGGAGCACTCTGGCTGCGCTTCTTCCAACACAGATCTGTTTGCTCTTTTGGCAGCACATGGTACTTTCAATATTCTCCTCCAACACCATAATTCAAATGCATCAGTTCTTCTACAATATTCCTTATTCACAAAATTTGATATTCCACATTCGCATGCATATGAGGTTATTGAAAATACCATGGCTTGGGTCAGGCACTCCTTAGTCCTCAAGCTGACATCTTTGCTCTTCAACACTTTAAAAAGGTCTGTGCAGCAGATTTGCCTAATGCAATATGTCGTTTGGTTTCTTGGCTGCTGCTTCGATGCGTGTTGATAGTTGATCGGAGAAAAACAAAGTCTGACAACTTCAATCTTTTCTGTGTTGATAAGAATGTTGTTTATTGGTCCAGTGGTGAAGATTTTTGTTTTCTTTACATTGAGATGCAATCCATACCGAAGGTTGTGCTCTTTGATCTTCATTAGTAAGTATTTTAATAATTAATAACTGTTAATAATAAATGCAAAAACCATGTAGGAGCCGTGTCTGACTTCCCGTGCCTTCACAAGGGAAAGAGAATCAAGGTGAGAATCAGCCTCAGGCCGATTCCTGTGACATGGAGGTCAACCATACCTCTACCCCATGCACATACCAGTCATCCCTCCCACAGCACTCAGCTTCACATCTGGGTTCAAAAATCCATTGCAGTGGCCACACAGAAGTCGTAACACTCTTCATGATTATGGGGTTTATTAGTAAAGTGAACAGGGTACAATTCAGGATTAGAAAAAGTTCAGAATGAAGCAGTTCTTCAGTTAGGAAGGCCTCTTGTCTGTCATATTGCAGGGACACCTCATTCTTGTCTTCGGCCTCTTAGCCATGTGGTCCCTTGGCATCTGCTCTCCTCCAGCAAGTATTAGAAAGCTCTTTTAGCCAGTCTATGAATGCCCAAAGAGCACATTCTGTAAGGCAGGCTCCAGCCCATAGGCACTCAGTTTTACTCAGTCCGTGAGCCTAGAGCCTGTAGCTTTTCTGTCTCTCCATGCCACCAACCTTGTCGTCACTTCTGTGGTCACATCTGTTGTTGCTGCTTTTCTAAGCAGGAATCTCATGCTGTACTCATGCTCTTCCTTCTTGATTGTCCTGGGATCAAGGATGACTCCTATTAAACCTAGTAGGATGGCAAGACTAGCCAGTCCCAGCTTTAGAGTTTTGTGAACCTTGGTGGTAATTAAAAAGACTGGCTAGAAAAGCCATATCAAGTAAATTCCAGGTACCACAGTAAACAACAGTTAGAGACTCTGACTGTGTGTCTGGCACACTGCCAAGCACATTACATGCATTATCATGTTTAATCCTCCCAAGAACCCTAGGAGGTCATTGTTCTTCCTCTTCCCATTTTAGAGGTGTGGATACAACCAGAATGCCCCTTAGGATGAGACTGCAGCTCACTTGCTTTGGACTTGTTAGCAGAAAGACCAGTCCCTAGAAAAGGAGATAGCATGGTTGGTGAAGTAGACGGTGAGCAAACATGAGGGAAACCCTCAGTGAGATGGATCAGAACAGGACCTGGAACCATGGACTCCAACAAGCCAGTAAGCATGAAGATGCCCCAGGATAAACATCCTGTTACATTTACATTGCTACGAATAGGAGCCGACTGAGTGGTAACCACCATGAGCAACAACAGAGCTAGGGAACTGAGGTCTAGAGGTTAAATAATCAAAATCACATGGTTAGGGACAGCAGAGCAGGGGTTTGAACCCTGGAAAAAAGGGTCTGAAAGCATTTGGCCATTGTGCAAGCTGCTTCATTCTATGCCATTCCTGATTCATGACTGAGTTCAAGGTAACTTGCCCTTACTGCTGCTTTTGACCTTCCTCCTGGGGAGCAGTTGTATGACTTATTGATGGTTTCTGGTGTGGCACTGTAGGATCAGCACTGGAACGTGAACCACAAGGTCGGCAGTTCAAATCCATCAACTGCTCCTCGGAAACCGTACATAGGGTTACTGTGAGCTATATAACCAACTCAACGGCACTTAATTAACAACACCAGGAAAGCCCCTCTGTGTTGACCGCCATATCCTCTCAGGGCTGGCTAGCCTTGCTGTCTGCTAATTCTTGATATTGATTGACAGCTGATCTTGACAAATTTTCATGGTCACCAGGAGCCCATCTGCTTCTTGTGTTGATGTTGTTGTTAAGTACCGTCGAGTCGATTCCAACCCATAGTGACCCTGTATAGGGTTTCCAAGGAGCAGTTGGTGAGCTTGAACCACCTTACAGTTCAAACAACTTTGCAGTCTGACGCATTAATCCACAGCAATGCCTTTATTCTCATTTGTTGTTGTTGTTAGGTGCCATCGAGTCAGATCCGACTTATAGGAGTGCTGGTGTGGTGCTTTGGGTTAATGCACCAGACTGCAAAGCCATTTGAATTGCAAGGTTGACAGTTCAAACTCAACAGCTGCTCCTCGGAAACCCTACACAGGGTCGCTATGGGTCAGAACCAACTCGACAGCACTTCACAGCAATAACAACAACAACATTCCCAACAGAAACACTGCCTGGTCCTGCACGATCTTCATAGCCGTTGTTATATTTGAGCCCATTGCTGCAGCTGTCTTGTCAATCCATCTTGTTTTTCCTCTTTTTTGATGACCCTTAACTTTCCCAGTCAGGATGTCCTTTTTCAGGTACTGGTCTCTCCTGATAACAAGGCCAAAGTGTAGGAAATGAAATCTCGCCATCCTAATTTATAAGGCACATTCTGTCTATATTTCTTCCAAGACATATTTGTTTGTTCTTCGGGACAGTCCATGGTACTTTGATTTTACTTTGCCAATACCACAATTCAAAGTCATCAATTCTCAAGTCTATTCCAGTCTTTCGTATTGATTGTCCAGCTTTCACGTTCAGATGAGGCAACTGAAACTTCAGTCTTCCAAGTCATGGCTTGGGTCAGGAACACTTTAGTCTACAAAGTGATCTCTTTGCTCTTTAATACTTTAAAAAGATCTTTTACAGCAGATTTGTCCCAGTGCAACATGTCATTGATTATGAGCATTGATTATGGATCTAAGGAAAATGAAATCCTTGACAACGTAATAGTTTTCTTCCTTTCTTTATCTTAAGGTTTATTCTTCCAGAGAAGAAATCCACATCGAAGTTCTGAATTCAAGTCTTTGCTTTCAGCAAGCCAGGTTGAGTCATTTGCATATCTCAGGTTGTTAATGAACCTTCCTCCAATCCTGTGTTCTTCTTCATCTAGCCAGCTTCTCGGATTATCAGTCAGCATACACATTGAACAAGTATGGTGAAAGGACACAACACTGGCTCATGCTTTTCCTGATTTTAAACGAGCCAGTTTCCCCCTTTTCTGTTTAAAAACTACCTCTTAATCTCTACAGGTTTTGCATGAGCACAGTTAAGTGTCTGGAATTCCATTCTTCACAGTGTTATCTGTCCGTAGTTTATTATGATCCACACAGTCAAATGCCTTTGTATAGTCAATAAAACAGACATCTTTCGGCTATTCTCTGCTTTCATCCAAGACCCTTCTGACACCAGCAGTGATATCCCTTGTTCCATGTCTTTTTCTGAATCTAGCTTGATTTCTGGCAGCTGCCTGTCCCTGTGCTGCTGCAGCTGTTTTTGGGCTACCTTCAGCAACATTTTACCTGCATGCAATGTTAATGCTATTTGTTCAATAATTTGTGCATTCTGTTGGGTCGTCTTTCTTTGGAATGGACACAAACATGGATCTCTAATAATCAGTTGGCTAGGTAGCTTTCTGTCAAATTTCTTGCAATAGATTAGTGGGTACTTCTTGCACTGCATCCATTTGCTGAAACATTTCAATTTGTATTCCATCAATTCCTGGTTTTTTCATAATGTCTTCAATGCAGCTTAAACTTCTTTCTTCAATACCATTAGTTCTTGATCATATGCTATCTCCTGAAATACTTGAATATCTACAGTTCTTTTTGGTACAGTCACTTGAGTATTCCTTCCAACTTCTTTTGATGCTTCCTGCTTTATTCAATATTTTGCCTATGTTGTTGTTGTTAAGTGGCATCAAGTCAGTCCTAACTCATACCAACCCTATATAGGGTTTCCAAGGAGCAGCTGGTGGGTTTAAACCACCAGACTTGTGGTTCAAGCTGACCTTGAGGTCTAGAGCTTTATCCTAAAGTGCAACACCAACCTCCGTTTTGCCCATAGACTACTTCAATATTCCAAGTTGAAAGTTTATTCCTTTCTTTAGTTCTTTCAGCTAAGAAATGCTGGCATAGTCTTCCCTTTTGGTTTTTCGAACTCCAGGTTTTAACGTGGATTTCACCCATTGTCCTTTGGTCATCCACTTTGCACCCAGCCTGACTGAGTCAGCCCCACTCTGCTCTGCTCTTGCTCAGCAGGAATATGGAACAACTATTGGAAGGACCAACAGAGACACTGACAAAACGGATCCTGACAGTGACAGTGGAAACAGTATGGAGGGGTGCTATTGCTCAGCAGCTGACATGCCATATGCTATTGAGGAAGCTGTTCATTAGACCCTGAGATGTCTATGCAGCTGTTTATAATAACTCCTACTCTTAATTTCGACCACACAGCTGTCAGTTTGTTGTACTGAGGTGCCTTGTGAGTTGCTGTGATTCTGGAAGCTATGCCATGGATATTTTAAATACCAGCAGGGTCACCCATGGTGGACAGGTTTCAGATGAGCTTCCAGACGAAGACAGACTAGGAAGCAGGAGTGACGAACTACTTCCGAATATTTAGTTACTGAAAACCTTATGAATAGCAGAGAAACACTGTCAGATATATATAGTGCCAGAAAATGAGCCCCTCAGGTTGGAAGGCACTCAAAATACAACTGGGGAAGAGCTGCCTCCTCAAAGTAGAGTTGACCTGATGACACGAATGGAGTAAAGCCCGTGGGAGAAAAGCCCTCAGGACCTTCATTTGCTGATGGGGCAAAACTCAAAATGAAGAGAAACAGCTGTAAACATCCATTGAAATCGGAACATGCAATGTACAAAGTATGAATCTAGGAAAATTGGAAATTGTAAAAGATGGAATGCATAAACATCGATATCTTAGGCATTAGTGAGCTGAAATGGACTGGTATTGGCCATTTTGAATCTGACAATCACATGGTTTACTATGCCGAGAATGACAAATTTAAGAGGAATGGTGTTGCATTCATTGTCAAAAGGAACATATCCAGATCAGTCATGAGGTACAATGCTGTCTGTGATAGGATAATATCCATGTGCCTAAAGGGAAGCCCAGTTAATACCACTATTATTCAAATTTACACGCCAACCACTAAAGCTGGTGAGGATGAAATAGAAGAATTCTACCAACTTCTTCAATCTGAAATTGATCAAACATGCCATCAAGATGTATTCATCATTACTGGTGATTAAAATGCAAAGGTTGAGAACAAAGAGAAAGGCTCAGTAGCTGGAAAATATTATCTTGGGGATAGAAATGATGCTGGAGATCACATGATAGAATTCTGCAAAATCAAGGATTTGTTCATTTTAAATACCTTCTTTAGAAAGGATAAGAGACGATTATACACATGGACCTCACCAGATGGAATATACAGAAATCAAATTGACTACATCTGTGGAAAGAGTTGATGGAAAAGCTCTGTATCATCAGTGAAAACAAGGCCAAGGGCAGGTTGCGGAACAGACCCTCAATTGCTCATATGCAAATTCAAACTGAAGTTGAAGAAAATGAAAACAAGTCCACGAGAGCCAAAATATGACCTTGAATATAACCCACCTGAATTTAGGGATCATCTGAAGAACAGATTTGATACATTAAACACTAAAGACCAGAAGAGTTGTGGGATGACATCAAGAACAACATACAGGAAGAAAGCGAAAAGTCTCCAAGAAGAAAAAAAAGAAGGAAAAGGTCTAAATGGATGTCAGAAGAGACACTGAAACTTGCTCTCCACAGTAGAGATGCTAAAGCAAATGGAAGAAATGAGGAGGTACAAGAGCTGAACAGAAAATTTCAAAGGTCAGCTCGAGAAGACGAAGTCAAATATTACAACAAAATGTGCAAATATCTGGAGTCAGAAAACCAAAAAGGAAGAACGCTTAGCATTTCTCAAGCTGGAGGAACTGAAGAAAAAATTCAAGTCTCGACTTTTGTTATTGAAGGATTCTCTGGGCAAATTATTGAATGATGCAGAAAATATCAAAAGACGATGGAAGGAATAAACAGAGTCACTGTACCAAAAGGAAATGGCTGATGTTCAGCCGTTTCAAGAGGTAGCATATGATCCAGAGCCAATGATACTGAAGGAGGAAGTCTAATATGCATTGAAGGAATTGGCAAAGAACAAGGCATCAGGAATTGATGGAATAAAAATTGAAATCTTTCGAGAAAGTAAGGCAGCACTGGAGGCACTAATTCATCTTTGCCAAGAAATTTGGAAGACAACTATCTGGCCAACTGATTGGAAGAGATCCGTATTTGTGCCCATTCCAAAGAGAGGTGACCCAGTGGAATGCAAAAATCATCGGACAATATATTTTATATCCCATGTGAGTACAGTTTTACTAAAGGTAATACAGAAACGGCTGCAA
>NW_006408545.1:24575366-24595099 GCF_000296735.1 Chrysochloris asiatica
ATCAGGATTGGAGGAAGACTCATTAACAACCTGAGATATGCAGATGATACAACCTTGCTTGCTGAAAGTGAAGAGGACTTAAAATACTTCCTGATGAAGATCAAAGAGCACAGCTTTCAGTGTGGATTGCATCTCAATGTAAAGAAAACAAATATCCTCATCAGTGGACCAATAAACAACATTCATGTCAAAGGAGAAAAGATTGAAGTTGTCAAGGACTTCATTCTTCTTGAACCAACCATAAACATTCCTGGAAGCAACAGTCAAGAAATCAAACGACGTATTACATTATGCAAATCTGCTGCACAAGACCTTTTTAAAGTGTTGAAGAGCAAAGATGTCAGCTTGAGGACTAAGGTACACCTGACGCAAGCCATGGTATTTCCAATAACCTCATATGCAACTGAAAGCTGGACAGTGAATAAGGAAGACCGTAGAAGAATTGATGCATTTGAGTTACCGTGTTAGAGGAGAATATTGAAAGTGCCATGGGCTTCCCATAGAACAGATCTGTTGGAAGAAGTGCAGCCAGAGTGCTCCTTGGAGGCCAGGATGGCCATGCGTCGTCTCTCATACTTCAGATGTATTGTCAGGAGGGACCAGTCACTGGTTAAGGATATATCATAAATGGTAAGGTGGAGGGTCACAGAAAAAGAGAAATACCCCAGTGAGATGGATTGACAAAGTAGCAGCATCAATGGAGTGAAGTGTTGCAACAATTGTGAGGTTGGCCCAGGACCGGGCAGTGTTTGATTCTGTTGTGCATAGAGTCGCTATGAGTTGCTACTGACTTGACGGCACCTAAAAACAACTCTGTTTTAAACAACGTTCTCTTCTACATCAGACATACACCCATTCACCCAGTGCTGTCTTGTTGATTCCAACTCATAGTGACCCTTTGTTGTTGTTGGTAAGTGTCATCAAGTTGGTTCAGATTCACAGCAACCCTGTTAGGATTTCCAAGGAGCAGCAGGTAGGTTTGAACCACTTATTCTGTGGTTCACATTTCTAGTGCTGATCCTACAGCGCCACACCAGAAATGACCCGATTGTACCAAGTATATCTGTCCTGTAGGGTTTCCAGGGCTGTAAATCTTTATGGAAGCAGACTGCCACATCTTTTTCCTCAAAACAGCTGATGTGTTCAAACCTCCGACCCATCAGTTAGCAGCCCAATCCTTAACCCACTGTGCCACCATCAAGCACAATATCTGTTATATAGTAAATGTTCTGTCAGCAGTTAGTGAATGTTTGAGTGAGTGGGGGACTGACTGAATCATGGTTTGGTTCCTTTGGGGATACTGACTTTGCCCTGCTACACCTGGGATTGTATTTCCTCCAACTGTCTCCCTTCCAGAAGGTGGTATGGAGTCTCTCTCCCCCCATCCAACATTAGTCCAGGTGTTGATTGGGCCAGTGGCAACAAGAAATGTTCTTTTAGGTGGTATTAGACAGTGTTGGGTTCCATAGTTCTGTAAAGAACTATTCTTTAGGAAAGTTTGGAGTAAATTGGCTTTTAGAGTCAATATGGGATCTTAGGAAGCCTGGTAGTATAGCAGGTTACGTATGGCGCTGCTAACTGCAAGGTCAGCAGTTCAAATCCACCAGCAGATCTTTGGGAGAAAGATGAGGCTTTCTGTTTCTGTTAAAGACTTACAGCCTCAGAAACCCTATACAGGTCACTAGGAATCGGAACCCAATTCAACAGCACATAACCACCACCACCAGTATGATACTCATCTAAGAGTCCTAAATAGATTTTAGGGTAAGTCCCTGACAGCTGGGTATGTTTGAGAAGCTTATATGTTATCCAGACAGACAAATGTAGTGGCATCAGCTCTGCATGTTTCCTCACAACCAAGAATCATTTCTTGACTTTGCTGTTTTATTGAAATGCTGGGTTGACAATACAGTGTTTGGGGAAGATGCCTTCCTGATACCAGCTAAGACTTCCCTTACCCTTTTCTTTTCCAATTGCAGTTTCTAAGTGATCCATCACACTAGTATCAGGGTAAGTAGCATATTAAGCGGGTTTCTTTTTGTAACTTTTGACAGATGTACCATCCCCACATCAGCGAGCCTCTGCCAAGATGAAACCAATAGAGGAAGGAGTAGAAGACGATGATGAGGTCTTTGAACCGGAGTTTCCAAACGCATTTCAAGTGCATCGGTTACCTTGATCAGAGAGATGATTCCTGCTGCCAAGATGAAAAGGGTCTTGAAGAGATCCTGAAAACTACCAGCATTTTTTCATGGGTTTTAGGTTATTCTGCTTTAGTCCATCCAGACTGCTAGAGTGGGAGGGCAGGAGAGTGGGAAGGTCAAGGTGAGAAGGTCATTCTGCCTGGCCTTTCTATTGACCAGCTTCTTAAGTAATGATTTTACTGAGCCTTCTGCCTAAACGTAGCTCTATTTTGAGATCTATATTTTCACAATATTTTCTAGGTATATTATCATTTTTAACTTGAAAAATGTTAGTGCTCTTGATGTATATGTCTTCCACTTATTTTTTCAAGTTGTAATTCATTTTCCTCACAGTTTGTTGGCGGCTATAATGATGGTATTGTTCATTTGGTGGATTTACTGAACAGTGTAAATTTGACATTGAGGTTGAGGCAATATTAAAAATCAGGGAATCTTAGGCTTTCTTCAAATGATCTTTTTAATGGAATTTTAGAGAAAGAAGTGATTTGACTAATGTTTATTTTTCTTCCAGGCAGTGGCATTATTTTACTGTATCACTTTACGTATATGAGTATTCTGTAGATAGCTTGATAATGAACAAAGCCCACTGGTCTTTACTCACATTACCCTTATATTCTTCCATTTATAATCTGGTCTGAAACCTGAAGCTGCAGAGATAACAAATGGAAGCAATTCTAAGCTCAGTGTCAATCTTCAGCCAAACACAACTTGCTTGTGATTTTGAGCCATCTTGTCCCGCCCACACTGCTGTGGGAAACCTTTTACTTGGGCTGGAGAAGACGGGAGACTCAAGTGGCTGAAGCAGGTGTCACAAGGGTGGGGTGATGGACACCTGTGCTTCATTCTTGGGCTTGTATTCTGAAGTCTTCTTACCTGTGCCTCCAGAGGCATGGATGCCCCTCTCAACTGTGTGCCAGGTTCTGAATGCCAGGGCTCTGGTGTGAGCATGGCTCTGGGGAGCCAACCATTCACTGAGGCCATGCTCTGAGCTCCAGCCTGGATGGTCCCATGACAGGCTGGGTTCCAGATCTCACTTCTAACCAGAAGCATGTTGCAGGAAACAGTGGTTTTTGACTGTGACGAGCTGAGCACCATTTTGCTCACATTGTCCCTGTGGTTGGTCAGTGTGACCGTGGCACCTGGCTTGATTGAGTGACTCTATCACTCAGTTTATGGCAGCCCCTGGTTTGGATGCGCCATGTTATATTGTGCCCCATTCAAGTTTATTTTGTTTCATCCATTAGAAGTAACATTGATATTGTTTTGTTGTTGTTGTTAAGTGCGTTCAAGTCGGGTCCAACTCATAGTGACCCTGTATAGGGTTTCTGAGGAGCAACATTGATATGGTCCCCTGTTATATTCAATAGCTAATAAAATTACTTTCCGATGAGCCAAAAGAAACATCTTTTACCAAGAGATGATTTATTTTAGAGAAGGTACAGAAATAGGTTCATATAAGGTTACCCTGTTTTCCAAAATCCATTCATTCCAAGCCAGTTAGTTTTATAATTTAACTTGAGTTAAATCTACATGTGAGGCCACTCATCGAGAAAATTTACAGAAAATTGGGAATCCAGCTCCTGACATCGAATGTTGTGAAAAAGTGAAACAAACATAAATGACTTAGCCTTATTTCCAAGGAGTGCCTGCGGGTTAATGCGCTGGACCGCAAGGTCAGTTTGAACTGCAAGGTCGGCAGTTTAACTTAGCATCCACTCCTTGGAAACCCTATACAGGGTGACTATGAGTCAGAAATGACTCGAACACAGTTAATAACACCAATTAGGTTGCATGATCTCTTTGTGTACCCAGTCACAGGATTAACTACAATTTAACTGTGTGGATACAGTTTTTCTTTTACCATTGAAGTAAGACCATGTAGTTCATTTAGTTTGCAGATGCAGAAGACTAATTTGCCAAAACGTGCTATACAGTAATTAGGTATCGCATCCCTACTGATTAGACAGGAATTTTAGATTCTGCTGAGACCAGGCATAGTAATGTTCTGTGGATCCACAGAGCCTTGAAGTTCTCTTACTTTGTCCCCTCTTCAGGGTCCCTTCACTTTATCAATCCCACACAACAGAGAAGTCCATCTGTAATAACCAACTTGGATATGTTTAAGGTTCTTTCCTGTAATGCTAGGTAGGAACAAACCTGTCTTAAAAGCATACTGCTAAAATTGTTGTTGTTGTTGTTAAGTGCCATCGAGTCGGGTCCGACCCATAGCGACCCTGTACAGGGTTTCCGAGGGTGTAAATCTTTACGGGAGTAGAAAGCCTCATCTTTCTCCCGCAGAGCGACTGGTAGTTTCGAACCGCTGACCTTAAGGTTCGCAGCCCGATTCGTAACCACTACGCTACCAGAGCTCCTTTTAAGTGATATAAAATCACTCACTGTTTATTAAAACACGTTTGTGGATCAGTGAAGATTGTATTCTCTAGATTAGGAATCTTAAACGAGCCATTTTGCCTGAAGGGGAAACATGAAACTATTTTTAAATGCACATACACCTCTAAGAGCGACAAGGAGACTAGGAGCAAAGGAGCCACAAGCCATTGAATAGCCCTCCCACATAGACCTGATAGCAAAAGAGCAGATAAGGAACCAAGAGTTTTAAGTGTCAGATCTCCTAGGGATGACTTAAAATTCACTCGTACAAATGAACAAGTATATCTTTGTGTAACACATAAGCACATAGATTAAAAAAAAAATGTTTGCTCAAATAAGACTCTTCCTGTGTCTTTTTTCTTTTTCTTCCTGTGTTTTTGTGCATCCACTTAGCTGTTTGATCAGGATTCAGAAAAGTGTCTGCAAAAACATTTCTTTTGTGACCCAAATCCCCAAATCCACATCAAGTCAGTTGTGGAAATCTGGAGTGGAACATTTTTAATGGAACATTTTTAATGAAACATTTTTTTTTGCTTGTATTAACTTGAAAGCACTCATAAATATTTATATTTATCAAAATAATAGCATACTAAATAGATTCTCAACAATATTTCTCTTACATTAGTAATATGCTCTACAATGATTTTTTTTTTTTTTTCTTTCTTTTGCCGATTTCTCCTTAGCCCTTACTTTGATCATTGGATACCTGTGTGGTTTGCTGTCAGCTGTCTGGGCACTAAGGAGATGTATCTTTCTGTCTCATTCTCTTACAAGTCTGAACCTTTTTTGATCTTGTGACTAGGAGCTGCTGACTCCTGTCTCCCAGGCTTCATCATGGACCCCCAAACAGAGTCACTTGGATGCTGGAAAAACCTGTGGGGAAAGCTGAGTACTTCGCCTTGTGTCCCTAGTGTGGTCAGGTAGGGACTTCACCCTCAGCTGAAGATTCGTGTTGATGTGTAGTGGAAACACGTCGGTCCCATTCTCACTGCAGACCTTGGGGTGCTGCTCCAAAGATCCACCTGCTGTTTTGCTCTGCTTCTTTGGTCATTCCTAAAGCTGCTCTACAGAAACCGCTGACTCTGTTCTGCCTTGGTTTCTCCTCCCCGCCCTCCTCTTAACCCTGGATTCCAAGCGTCGTTTTTTCTGATTCCCAACTAGAGTGATTAGAAATGTCTACGTCCTCATTTAAAATTCCTGACGATTTGGAATGGCAGGATGCTGTGTAGGAATCTCAGGACTGAGGCGTCGTTTCTCTTCTTGGGTTCTGCTCATTTGGGATTGATGCTTTTCCTCACTGATTGTCACAGCACCCCTAAAGTACCTGATTATTGTAGGGGTCACAAATTTAAGAAACCTGATTTCAACTACTATTTACATATATTTCTGTTAGCTTACAACCTAGTTTTTAAAATATAATGCACCCAGTGAATTTAAGGATTTAATGAGTGCTTCATACAGACACACAATTCATAGGCATTTCATTCTCTGATTTTAGGTGCCATTTACATTGACAACATTTACTTTATAATAAAGATACATTTTGTCTGAATAGAGCCTTATAGTTTAAAATAACCTCATGCATTGTCATTTGGTCAAATAAATTTCTTTAGAAAATGCATCTATTTTTTATTCCATTCCTCTAGTTGATTTGCTGTATGTAACTCCATTTCCAGAGGTCCAGAGAAAGGAAACCCCGTAATAGAAGAAGGTTCAGAGGAATGGAGTGGAAAGTTTGGAACCTGGAGTCTTCTCTGCTATAGGCAGCGGGTAGGACTGCTTCTGCCTGGGAGGATTGAGGGGGGCTGTTGGTTCAGAGTGCAGAGGGGGCTTGTTGTCAAGCTCTCTTTTTCCTGGAGAGCAAATAACCTTTGCAGGCAAGTTCTTTCTATGGGACTCAGCCTGGAGCTGCCCTGACCACTTAGTTGAGAGGGCCCAAGTCAGGGTGGGTGGGGCCTAAGATCTGTTTGCAAGTAGCAGCTGCCAGCAGAAGAATAAGGTGAATTTTCTTCAGACCGGGAAAACCACACTAAACAAGGATATGTGCCACGACTCACTCTCCACCTCTTTTTTTTTTTTAATTAAATGTTTTTTTTTGCATTGAGTGAAAGTTTACAGGGCACATCATCAGCTTCACATTCAGCCATTCATATAGCTTGTTTCATTACATTGATTATTATCCCCACCATATATCATCAGTGTACAGTGTTTCTCTCTATCCTCTTTAGCTTTTTTTTTTTTTTTTGGATGGGGGGGGACTTGGCTTTTTGGAATTTACAGTCTCGGCTTTTAGGGAAGGTTTTTACATTTGTCTGTGGATATCCAGGGCTCACGTATGAGATTACTAACAAACATTACTGAATAATCAGATGAGGGACAGTTTGCTATGTCTACTAGGTGGCTAGAGTCTGATCCTCAGAGCCTATGGTTTGGACGGTCAACAATGCTTGGGCCCACAGGGGCTTGGCCTCCTGACCGGGTCTGTACTGTCTGCATCTGAATCCTCCTTATTTATTGATTGTTTAAGGTACGCTGCCTGTCTTAGGTGGTCAGTGCAAATTCCTCAGTCTTACCAGTCATTGAGACTCATTGCAGCATGGCAATGTCTCTGTCTTAAGTAGCCGAGGTTCCACGTGATCCTTACCCGTCTCTGGCCACATGTCCAGCATAAACAGCCGCCATCCGAGGAAGGCAGGGAGGGAGGAGATCAGCTGGGGACCCCATGCGCCCGACGTTGCCGGCCCACCACCTGCTCTAAGGTGACCAAGCAGGATCACTATGCTGAGGTTCAATCAAGTTCTTAGGGGATCTTACTCTCTAGCATGGGTAGCAAATGAGTAGCCATCCACCTCTTTTAACCGTTTGTTAATAATATTTATTGTATGCATGTGTGTAAGCAAACAGGTAGGTAGCTATGTAGATAGATGTCCCATCTTAGAACACTTGGAAATATGAGATAATGTAAATGAAAACAGTAATTAAAAATCCACCATCCAAAGATACACACTATTTGGTTGGCTAAATTTAATTGGCTCCTTTAAAAAAATAATGCTCACTTGGTTTGACAGCCTGCTTTTTTTTTTTTTAATTCTAAGTCACTGGTATCTTCATATGCACTAAATACTTTTCTAAACCTCACACGTGTGTTCCACTGTTTGGATGCACCCCATAATATAGCCAATGCTCTACTGTTGAATTTTTAAGTGGTTTTCAGTTTTCCAATATTACAAATAAGGCTGAAATGAAGATTTAAAGTTCAACATGTCTTTACTGTTAGCGCTGTTGTTGTTAAGTATTATCAAGTCAGTTCCAATGCATAGCAGCAGTGTGCAGAATTTCCAAGGAGCAGCTGGTGAGTTTGAACTGCTGACCTTGTGGTTCAAATTGACCTTGCGGTCCAGTACTTTATTCTACAGCACCACACTAGGCTGCTTTCTGTAGTTAGTAAGAAAAAAAAGCTTGGAAGTGGAATTGCTGAAAGTATAAAGGCACTTTAAAGAGATTTTGTTTTGCATTATCAAAGCACACACTTGGAGTAATGCCCGTGTGATTAAATTTCTTTTCTAAACATGAGTCAAACAATACCAAATTAAAAAATGTGTGTGTGTGGGGGGGGGGGAGGGGGGAGATCTGCATACCCATTCTGCTGCACCATAACAACAAGGTGGTGGTGGTGGTGGTGTGCCGTGGAGTCGATTCTGACCCATAGCGACCTTGTACAGGGTTTCCGAAGCTGTAAATCTTTACAGGAGCAGAAAGCCTCATCTTTCTCCCGTGGAATGGCTGGTAGTTTTGAACCGCTGACCTTGCGGTTCACAGCCCGATTTGTAACTACTACGTTACAAGGTAATGGTTCTAGAAGGTGGTCCACAGATCCTTGTTGTTAAGTGTCATCGAGTCAGTTCCGACCCATAGCGATTCTGTATAGGGTTTCTGAGGAGCAGCTGGTGAGCTTGAGCCACTGACCTTGCAGTTGGAACAGCTTTGCAGTCTGGCGCATTAACCCACAGCGCCATACCAGGACTCTTTCTTCTTGTTATATGCTGTGGAGTCAGTTCTGACTCATAGCGACCCTGCACAGGGTTTCCGAGGCTGTAAATCTTTACAGGAGCAGAAAGCCTCATCTTTCTCCTGCAGCACGAGAAAGACTCAGCAATTCCAGGACTCCTTAGAGTGCCTAAAATCCCTTTCAGGGCCTATGAGATCAAAGTTACTATTTTCATAATAACTGTACTTGTTAGGTGCTATCAAGTCAGATTCAACTCATAATGACCCTATGGTCAATACAATGGAACACGCTCAGTTGGTTCAGTGCCAGCCTCAATCATTATGCTAAGCACATTGTTGCAGTTACTGTGTCAGCCCATCTCATCGGGGGTCTACCTATTTTTTGCTGACCCTCCAATTTACAAAGCATGAGGTTCTTCTCCAGGGACTGGTCCCTCCTGATAAAATGTCTGAAGTATATGAGAGATGAAGTCTTATCATCTTTGCATGTAAGGAGCATTGTAGTTGTTACTTCATCTGCAGACAGATTTTCCAGGACGGATTTGTTCTTTTTTTTTTTTGCCCTTCTCATGGAGACATGCAGGCACAGTGGGTTAAGCATCAGGTTGCTAATCAACAGGTTGGCAGTTCAAACACAGCTATCTCACTTCATCAGCAACTAGCACCTCTCTCTCGGCAGCCGCCAGCCCAACACTCCTGCACCATTGTCTCAGTCTCCAAGTTCCCCTACATCTGCTTGGCCCTCATACCGCACGAATAAGCCAGTGACTGTCACGGTGGACAAGATCATTAAGGGAGCTGGTGCGAATGTTGTACTTTCTGACCTCGCTTGTTCACAAAGGCCCTGTCCAATGACAACATCAGTAGACTCATCTGCAATATAGGAGCTGGTGGACTTGCCCCAGCTGCAGGCACCGCACCAGCAGGTCCTGCCTCCTCCACCACGGCTGAGCCAGCTATTGTTGGTAAGTACTGTGGAGTCAGTTCCGACTCATAGCGACCCTGCACAGGGTTTCTGAGGCTGCAAATCTTTACGGGAGCAGAAAGCCTCATCTTTCTCCCGCGGAACCGCTGGTAGTTTCGAACTGCTGACCTTGAGGTTAGCAGCCGATTCGTAACTACTACGCTACCAGAGCTCCAGCTGAGGAGAAGAAAAGTGTAAGCAAAGGAAAATGGATCCTGAAGAGGCTGCTGATGACACGGGCTTCTGTCTTTTCGACATTGTTTTGTAACATGTTCAATAAAAAGCAGAACTCTTAAAGAATGTTCTGGATGGAATAATGCAAATCATTCATTTTATTAAATCTTGACTGTACATAACATCTTACTTTTTTTTTAAATCATCTTTAGTAAAAGTTTCTGCATGATAAAATAGGAAGCACATATCCAATGTATAACCAAGTATAATGGTTGCCTGTAAGGAAAGCATTTGTGGTTTTATAAATTTGTTGGTTGGTTTTATTTTATTTTAACTTTTTCTTGTGAATTGAGTGAAGGGTTACAGACAAGATTATCAGCTTTATATTCAACCAATCATACACTTTGTTTCATCTCCGTGTGTACAAGACCCTCCATGCAACAACAATTACCCTGCTTCCTTCCTGGGGTTCCTGTTTGCATTCTACTCACTTCTCTATCCCTGCTCAGCTTTGTCCCTAGGTACATGCTGCCTTTTGATTTTGAATGATAGACCATTTCATAGTGAGTATTTTTGAGCTATACCAGGTAACATGTTTTGTAGAACATAATTCAGACTTAGAAAAATGATGAGCAAATTGTGGCTTGGGGAACTGGGATATTTGACAAAATTTTCTGAAGTATGCTTTTCATTCTTAGGGGAAAAAACTACAATATTTGCTGCCAATGATAAAATTTTAATTTGAAATTTTGGAAAACTAGCACCTGCCATTATTATCTTGACCATTTCCTAATTCATAGAAATTTTTCTGATAAGGTAAGTGGCTCTTATTTAAAATTAATGAATGTTACTTCTTGATCTTTTATTTTGAAAAGCATCAATGTTTAGAAGATCTGCATAGTCCAGTGAATCAATATTTCTAAATGACCAACGCATGATGTGGCAAAATCATGTAAGTAAGTGTAAAAGCCATTTTAAATGCAAGTTCCATTGCGTGAGCTTGCAATGATGTAACAGCACTGAAAGGTTATTGATGTGGATTCCACATTACAACTAGCCTTTAACAAACAATCACTTGTTTCGGTGTAGTATCAAGAAGAGTTAAGATTATTTCTATAATCTATTAAAACAGTTTGTTCTCCCTTTTCCAAGTACCTATGTGTATGAGGCCAGATTTTCTTTGTATATTCAAGCAAAACAACATACAGCACAGACTGAATTCAGAAAACAATTAGAGTATCTGTCGTTTATTAACCAGACTAAAAACATTTGTAAAAGCATAAAGCAATGGCACTCTTTTTACTGTTTTATTGTTTTAGTTTGGGAAAGTAATTACTGTTTGAGAAAAATGTCATTTAACATGTGATGTGTTTCCTATTGTTATTTTAAGTGAAATAATACATATTTTTACTGTCTTAGTTTAAATTTTGTTTCTAGTACAGTAAATATTGATAGATATCATTCACATTAACAAAACTCTTGGCTTCCTAATTGTGAAACATGTACATGGGACCTGAGACCAAAAAAAAAATTGAAAACTGCTACTGTTCACCTGTCACCTTCATTGCCCTCCCCACTGACTGGTCCCACTGAGCTCTCCCAGTGTCGGGGGTGGGGCAGGGGGGAGGGGCTCTGCTTCTGCTTGTCTCTGTAGCTCTTCTCTGAAGTGGAGACTGCTTGCCATTCCGAAACTCATCATACAGTAGCTCGCTTCAGCCTGAAATGCCTGTGCTTTCCTGTACAGCAATGCTTCCATGTAAACTCCTACACCCCCAACTGAAATGTCACACTCTGCCTTCTGCTGCATGGTTTATATCTGCAGACCTGCTCCCTGAGGAATGAGGAGCTGGGACTCAGGATTTTACACAGTTATTTCTTTAGTGACAGGCCAGCAGAGCCATATAACTATGAGACTGTTCTTCTAGGAAGAAGGAAACCTTACAGGGGGAAATACTAAATATTCAGTTAATTCTTCGTATTTATCTGTAAATGATGAGAATGTACAGAACTACTCATGTGTTGGTGAGTACATGCATTTGTGCTGTTTTCTGAGATGGGTGCTGTATATGGCAGTTTTGCAACACAACAAGGGGTGGAGGCTAATGAATGAGGGGAGAGACATACATAGTAAGGCAGAGCTGAAAGCTAAAATGAAGCTCATACGGATAACCTGTGAGCCGCAGGCCCAACTTCCGAAACCTGGCTGGCTTCACTGTTCACAAAATAGAAGTAAAGTATATCCTTGGCTCCAGCAGTCAAGAAATTAAATCATGTATTCCACTGGACAAATCTGCTGCAAAAGAGCTCCTTAAAGTGTTTAAAAGCAAAGATGTCACTTTGAGGACTAAGGTGTGCCCACCCTAAGCCATGGTATTTTCAATTGCGTCATTATTATTGCATGCTGTGGAGTCAGTTCTGACTCATGAACGACCTTATTTAGGGTTTTTTTTTTTAAGTTTTTATTGTGAATTATGTGACAGTTTACATAGGAGAACATTAGCTTTACATTCATCCTATCTTATTTTGTTTCATTGCAATTATAATCTCTGCATACATCATCAAATGACCAAAAGGTACACCCTGCAAGCCTGCCCCACCCCCACCCCTACCCACCGGCCATCAGCACACTCTCTGGGTCTAAAGTCCACAGAAGCTCCATCTCTCCATGTCATCGCCTCTGCCTCCATCTCTGGTGTCACTGCTTCTCTGGATAGGGTTCCACACTCCGCTCTTCTCCCTTGATGGTTCCAGGGACCTCCGCTCCTGAACTGCAAAATCAACCACTCCCCTCCTTTTGTTACAAAACATCTACCTTTACCTTTCCAACACTCAGTCAGTCCTGATAGCAGTCATTCACTATTGAACCACAACAATCTTTCAAAGTAGTTGTTAGAATCACCACTGTACAGATTCAAAACAAAACTGAGGATCATTTAAATTGATGTTTGCCAAGACAACCCAACTAGTAAAAGAGACAGGATTCCATCCCACATCTTTCAACCTACCATGTCTGCTCACTTCACTGTTATTATTCTTGCAAATCCTTTTTGGTGGCAAATCTGCAGCTGTCTGCACAAACTTCATCTCACTTTCTCTACATAGGTTTTCAAGGCATGTGTATGCTGAAGAGAAAACGATATTTACATCTTTATATTTTTAGACTTTTTTTATGTGCAGACATTATTTAGAAAAACAGTTAAAATCCTTAAAATTATCTGAGTTCACTTGAAAATGTAGGGTCCTAATTACATTTTGGAGTCTTGGCGTGGTGCTGTAGGATAAGACCAGGGCATGGTAGCTTGAGCATTTTAAAAAGATCATTTCCTCTGAGATAATGGGAACATGAACAGATCTAGCATGATACCTAAGTAAGAACAGTATTAAACGTTTTAAGTAATGAAATGCCTACCAAGAATTTTAGTAATCTTGTCTTTCTTATTGGTTGAAAGATGTACGAGGAATTAATGGGGTACACTGCAACATGGAAGAGTCCCAACGTAGTGCGAATGGTTAAGCATTCAGCTAGTAGCCAAAAGTTTGATCATTCAAAGCACCTAGAGGCACCTTGAAAGTGAGACCTGGCAATGTGTTTCTGGAAGATCACAGCCTTGAAAACCCTATGGAGTACTTTTGCTCTGCATACATGGGGCTGCCGTGAGTCCAAAATCCACTCTATGGCAACTAACAATGACGTACTGTGGAGCCTCTAGGTGGTGTAAACAGTTAACACGCTTGACTGCTAACTAAGAGGTTGGCAGTTGGAGTCCACCCAGAGGCACCTGGGAAGACAGGCTTTTGAAAAATCAGCCATTGAAAACCCTATGGACCATAGTTCTACTCAGAAACACAAGCGGTCACAAGGAATTGGAACTGACTCTATAGGCAACTGGTGACTAGTCACATGAGTATTTAATGCAATATGGATGTTTACAACGTTGAATTGTCTTGTCACAAGAAGACCTGGAAATACTCATATAAGTACTTTGTTCTAGAAAATCACCCTTCAGCGTTGTGAATTCCACATTGATAGCCTCTGTCTTCTGCTGAAATCCTCACAGCAGCAGAGAACCCCCAGTACTTTATCAATCCTAACTACACATATCTTCATCAGAAGTTTTCCTAGATAAGTTTATCAGTCATATGAAATGTTCAAAAATTCAAATAATGGCTACATGACAATGGAAAATATTTATTTCAATATGGAGTGCCCTCTAGTGGTATCAGACAGCTACTGGAATACAATATAATCCTTAATTACAGAATTAATAAATTAATTCTACAAGTTTTTAGAACTGAGACTCTTGCCTTAATCATATGGAATGTTTACAATTAATTGCAAAGACACATTATAAAATGAGTGATGTCAGGATATAATATTTAGATTTCGTTATGTGACTTAGGTCATCTCTAACATAAGCCCTGATGGAAATTTTAGTTGAGACAGTATTCCACTAGGAAATACTTTTTAATTAAAAAGGAGCACGGTATGTTGTCAATATTGCAGTCCCAAATGGGGTCACACTAATAATTCTGACCTCAGCCCACAGTTTTGTTTTTGTTTTAAGGAAAGTTTACATTTTTATTTATTTATTTATTTATTTATTTTAAGGTTTTTATTGTGGATTGACTGAAAGTATACAGGGCAGATCATCAGTTTTACATTCAACAAATCATACACCTTGTTTCATTACAATGATTATAATCCCCTCCATATACCATCAGTTAACAGTATTTCTCTCTATTCACTTTAGCTCTTTTTTTTTTTTTTAAACAGTCAGGCATATATAATAATTTACACCTCCGAAGGGCACATTCTGCAAGTCTGCCTCCTGGTTGCCAGCTCTCAGCCCCTCTCTTTCCATGAACCTGGAATCCTCAGCTGCTTCCTCTCTCCATGTCACCATCTCTGCCTCCATCTCTGGTATCATTGCTTCTCTGGATAAGGTCTCACATTCTGCCTGTGCTCTTCTTCTCCTTGATGGTCCTAGAGTCCTCTGTTTCTGAACTGTAAGATTAAGCTTTTGTTACGGAACTTCTGCCTTTACAATTGTGTCAGTCGCAATTAGTCATGGTAACAATTACTCACTATTGAATCATAAGATTCTATCCTCATCTCTTTTAACCAGACCCATCTAGACAAAATAAAACATATTCAGTGGTGACCCTTTCTTCCCCCACACACGATTAAACTAAACTCCCCCCTGACACCTTGTTAAGCCAGTCACTTCGTGCCTTTATCACCCCCTTATTTTAGGTAGCCAATGTCTAAGTTGCCCATCGCTACCTGTGTACAAATACTTGATGTGAGGAGTTCTCCCCTCTCTGTTGGTATTTAGAGTTACTTTTTCCATGAGTATAGGTCAGGTTCATCAAATTGTAGCAATTTACCCATGTTTCCTTTTTCCAAAAAAAAAAAAATTTTTTTTTTTTAATCTTCCTCCTGTAGAGTTCTGATTATCAAGCCATCAAGGCTAGGTCAAATGGGTACTATCTGCAACTTTGGGTGTTCTCGTGCACCTCCTCTCACTCCATATCAGCTGGATGCTTCACTCTCAGCTCTAGCCCTCTGTGGCCATGTCCTTGTCCATGGACTCGGGTGTCCCCAGGTCTCACCACACTTTGGACCAATGAGCCCTTCCTCTTCTCTCTCTCATCTCCAGGTCAACGGGAGTCTGTGGAATGTGGTTGAACTCAGCCCATTTTTTCATTGCTGTCTTTCCTCCTCTTCCACTCACCATCAGCCCATAGGCTTTTACTGCTTGTTTGTTTTGTATTGGGTTGTTTGGGGTTGGGTTGTTGGTTGTATTGGAACATGTTGAATTTTTTCCTGCAGAATTTGGAAATAGCCATATAGGATGGTCGAGTTTGATCTTAGATGAAGACAGAAAGATGACATTCCAGGGTCACCTCCAATCATTTTGTTCTAAGTGACATTTTCCCTTAGAATCTGATGTTTTCCCATTAATGTTGTATAATATTAACAAACAAAAGCTCCACCTAAGAAAACAGACTTCATTTTGCTTGGATCCACAATCAACACTCATGAAACCAAACAACATATTGCATTCAGCAAATCTGCACAAGACCTCTTTAATGTGTTCAAGAGCAAACATCAATTTGAAGATTAAGGTACGCCTGACCCAAGCCATGATATTTTCAACTGCCTCATGCATGTAAAAGTTGGACAATAAATACGGATAGAAGAATTGATGCATTTGAGTTCTGATGTTATGGAGGATGTTGAAAGCACCATGGACTGCCAGAAAAACAATCAAATCTGTGTTGGAAGGAGTACAGCCAAAGGATAGAGACTTTGTCTCTCATATTTCAGACATAATATCAGGAGGGATCAGTCCCTGGACAAAGACATCATGTTTGGTAATGGAGCGTCAGTAAAAAAAAGAACAAGACCCTCAACAAGATGGATTGTCAGCAGCAATGGGCTCAAGCTTAAGAACAATTGTGAGATGGCGCAGAATCCAGCAGTGTTTTGTTCTGTTGTGCATAGGGTCGCTATGAGTCGGAACCAACTCGACAGCACCTAACAACAACAACAAGAAGAAAATACAATGAGGACTGCACCTCCAGAATGCTTCAACTACAGCGTCTTACATTTCAGTCCTTCCTCAGTATTTTTCAAGGTGGAGCCTAGTGGCACAGTGGGTTTTGAGTTGGGCTGCTAACCACAGGGTCAGCAGTTCAAACCCACCAGTCACTCTGGAAGAAAGATGAGGCTGTCTGCTTCCATAAAGTCATGGAAAGCCTGAGGAGTAGTTCTGCCCTGTCCTACAAGGTCACTATGAGTGGGAATTGATATGATGGCTGTGGGCTTCTGTATGTGTGTGTGCATTTACCAAAATCTCTATAGTAAGAAAATATATGATGATCAAAGTTAGATTTTGTTTTTAAAAATTAGTTGCTTTGTCTACAAGAGCAAGAAAGCTGTTCACTTAGGAGCCATCAAAGCAAGTGGTCAGGTCACCTCAGAGCAAAATCCCTTCAAAGACTAAGACTCAAGGGGAATACATGAGCAGGCATGTGGTCTGGCTGGTGACCATGTTAGTCACCAATAAGGGGAAGAGGGGGGAAAAACAGCAATGAAGTTGGGATCTAAATCCAACCACATTCAATAGACTCCTGTGAACCCGGGCAGAGACCTGGGTGACCAGCAGTTATAGCAAGACCCAGGGACTTATAGGCCCAGAGGCAGTGACATGGTCACAGAGGACTAGAGCAGAGAGTGAAGTGTCCAGCTGATATGAAGTGAGGGGAGACGCACAAGAACACCATTACCCACCTGACCTGGCTTCAATGGCTGGATGATCAGAACTCAACTAGAAGAAAAAAGAGGAGGGAAGAAAAGAAAAAAATAGAGTAACCCACTACAATTTGATGAACTTTACCTATACTTATGATGTAGCAGCGCAAAAAAGGGAACAAATCTTTACAGCAAGGATCACTCCCACCCCCTCGGTACACAGGGTTGACAGGGATGGGCAGCTTAGACATTGGCTACCCAAAATGGGGGGGAGGGGCTAGAAAGGCAAAGTATAAGTATTCTGGAACACTTAATTGTGCTCATGAGGAATCTGTACCTGGACCAAGAAGCAGTTGTTCAAACAGAACATGGGAACACTGAATGGTTTAAAAATGTAAAAGGTGTGCCACAGGTTGTATTCTTTTACCATACTTATTCAACCTGCATGCTGAGCAAATAATCCATGGATCTGGGTTCTATGGCATCAGGATTGGAGGAAGACTCATTAACAACCTGCAATATGCAGATGACACAACCTTGCTTGCTGAAAGTGAAGAGGACTTAAAACATTTAATGATGAAAATCAAAGAGCACAGCCTTCGGTATGGATTACATCTCAGTGTAAAGAAAACAAAAATCCTCACCACTGGACCAATATACAACATTACTATCAATGGAGAAAAAACTGAAGTTGTCAAGGACTTCATTCTTGGATCAACTATCAACATTCAAGGAAGCAGCAGTCAAGAAATCAAACGATGTATTGCATTAGGCAACTCTGCTGCACAAGACCTTTTTAAAGTGTTAAAGAGCAAAGGTGTGTCAGCTTGAGGACGAAGGTGTGCCTGACCCAAGCTATGGTATTTTCAATAACCTCATATGCATGCAAAAGCTGGACAGTGAATAAGGAAGACCATAGAAGAATTGATGCTTTTGAGTTATGGAGTTGGAGGAGAATATTGAAAGTGCTGTAGATCTGTTTAGGAAGAAGTGCAGCCAGAGTGCTCCTTGGAGGCCATGGTAGCCAAACTTTGTCTCTCATACTTCGGACATATTGTCAGGAGGGACCAGTCACTAGAGAAGGATGTCATGTTTGGTAAGGTGGAGGGTCAGAGAAAAAGAGGAAGACCCCCAATGAGATGGATTGGCTAAGTGGCAGCATCAATGGACTCAAGCGTGTCCATAGTAGTGAGGTTGGCCCAGGATCAGGCCGTGTTTCGTTCTGCTGTGCATAAGGTTGTTATGGGTTGGTACCTACTCAATGGCACCTAACAACAACAACAACCTGATCTCACCACCTGGATCTCTGTTCCTCTGTGTTTACCTTCTTTCACAATGTAATTGTTTTGATCATAAACTGACCTCCCAGATCCTTTATTCTTATCATTTTATTCTGTTCTTGACTCTTCCATTTGTGGATTTGAATTCAGGATGCTGCTGCCATGCACATCAGTCTCTGTTCTTGTTCGTTCTCAGTCCACAGAACTTCCGTTTAGGATGTTTTTCATAGCAGGGTTGGCTTTAGCAAAATCCCTTAGCTTCTGTTTATCCTGGAATGTTTTGATTACACTGCCATATTTGATTGACAGCTTTGCTTAGTAGAGGATTCTTGGTTGGCACTTTTTTTCTTTTAGGGTTTTATTTATGTCTCTCCATTGTCTTCTTGCCTGCGTGGTTTCTGTTGAGAGATGTGAGCTTAATCTGATTTGCTTGCCTTTGTATGTTACACTTTCTTTTTCCTAGCTGCTTTCTGGATTCTGCCCTTATCTTTCAATTTGGAGAGATTGATTACTATATGTCTTGGTGACTGTCATTTAGGGTCTATCCTTCCTGGGATTCATTGAGCTTCTTGAATGCTTATCTTTTCACTTTCTAGGATGTTCGGGAAGTTTTCTGCCAGTAGCTCTTCATCTATCTCCTCTGTGGACTTGTGTGATTCTTCCTGTTCCAGAATGCTGATAATTCTTAAGTTATTCCTCTTCATGTTGTCCAACCTGAATCTTAGGCCTTCTTCAGGTTTTTTATCCTTTGTTGTGCTTGCTCTTCTATCTTAGTAGTGTTGAGAGATTTATCTTCTAGCTCACTAGTTCTGGCTTCTATCTCTTTAGTTCTACTTCTTTGCCCTTTTTGATATTCTATTATTAATCATTTGGACCTCTTTCTTTAGGTTTTGAATTGTTTCCAATGCTCTATCTATCTTATTTGGTTTTTCCTGTAGCACTTTCTTGACTTCCTCCTTATTTTTCTCAACTCCATTGTAATAATGTTTTTTTTGGGGGGCACATTATTTATTTATTTTTATATTTTAATGTTTTCTTGTGAATTATGTGATAGTTTACATGGGAGAACATTAGCTTTCATCCTATCGTATATCATTACATTGCCATGGTTACAATCCCCTCCATGCATCACCAACCAACCAAAACATGCCCCCCATGTCATCAGCACACAGTCCCTCTCCATCTCTGGGTCTAAAGTCCCCAGCCTCTCCATCTCTCCACGTCATTGTCTCTGCCTCCATCTCTGACATCACTGCTTCTCTGGGTAGAGTCCCTCTCTCTGCTCTTCTCCCTTGATGGTCCCAGGGCCCTCCTCTCCTAGACTGCAAAGTCAGTCACTCCCCTCCTTGCTATAAAATGTCTACCTCTACATTTCCAACCCTCACAATCAGTCCTGATAACAATTATTCATTATTGTATCACAGGAGACCTATCTGCGTCTCCTTTTATCAGCC
>NW_006408545.1:24595244-24619819 GCF_000296735.1 Chrysochloris asiatica
CCCCCACCACCACCACCATTTTGGGTGTAATAGTGTTTTGATACATTTTATAATCATTTTTCTGAATTCCTTCTTAGGCATTTCCAAAGCCTGCCCATATTCCAGTATGGAGTGTACTTTCAGCTCATTTGCCTCAGTCACTTTAACTAGTTTCTGGACATGTGCTGATATGGTCATCTGTTTCTGTTTTTTGGGAATATTCAGGAGTTATCTGTGGCCTTAATAGTTAGATGGGTATGTATTTTGGTATGTTTTATGCTTTCTGATCACCTCCAGGTACATGTGATCAGGAGATAGGCATCCCTTTTCACTCTTCTTCCTGAGAAATTTCAAGATGCCATTGTTGGTCATTGTGACGTAATCAGGATTTAATTTTCAGCCAATTTCCTTTTTGCTCTGCCTGTCCTGCTCCACAATCCCCATTCGGGCCTTTTTCCTAGTGATAAACAGTTCAGGGCCAGCTGTGGGCGTTTGGTTTTAAGTGGAAACTGTCACTTTAAATTTCAAGGAGACCTGTGCACATTTGTAGTAGAACCCTCTGGGGGGTGGGAGTGGGGTGTCCACTGGCTCAGGCACCCCACTAGTCACCAGAATGGAAGTGTGCAGCCAGTGAGAAGCCAATGAACAGATACAAAATAAAAGAGTGTCCACACCTTTATCTCCACAGTTCTGTCGAGCGTCCATGGCTATTCTGATCCTTCCCCCACTTGGTCTCACCCAAGATGGCAGCTCTGGGAACAGCTGAGCATCTTGGATTAGAAAGCACTGGATTTCTTGATTCTGCTACCAATTCCTCTAGCTGTAAGCCTTCCAACAATTTAAATATTCCTTTATATGTGGTTCAGAGTTCTGACACCATCCCCTGAGCCTGCTTAGTCTGGTATTCTGTGTTATTGCTGATGGAGCTCCTCACTGCACTTCTACCCAATCCGCCATCTTGTTTGTTCTCCTCAAAAAAAAAATTTTAATTAATTTTATAAAGAAAATATGCATGTGTCTTAAAGTCAAGAAACTTTCAAAGTGGAAATATTATGCTAAGAAACAGCTCAGAAATATTTACATTTTTCTAGGTAATACCAAAAAACCCACCCACACACTTGTATAATGTGTGTGTGTGTGATAGAGAGAAAATAAAAAAAGGGAAAGGAGAGTAGCAATGGTAGGAATGATAACAAAGATGGTGGAAAGGATATTTGCGTCATATTTTTTTTCTTTTAAATTTCAGCGTTTTTGGTCTTTTTTTCCCTAGAAAGCAAAGCAACAAAAGAACTTCTACAGAAAAAGCTTTAAGAGATATTTTCAATTCCAAAAAAACAAGAGCAGACTCTATCACAAATTGATGGATTGTCACATACACAGTTCCTTGAGTTAGTAGTCTTGCAAGCAGAAGCTTCATTCCATCTCGATGAAAAAGTTCACACGGGAGGCATAAAGAGGAGTAGGTAGCGCAAATGCAGAGGTATACACAGATAAAGAAAGCCTAGGATGCTGGGACTTTTATTTTAAAATGATAACTTCCATTTCTCAACAGTTGAGCTCCCTGGTGAGGACAATGGTGAAAAATTGTGCTTCTCTAAATCATCATGTGGGCAACAACAGTGGTATTTTCATACAGTTGTGAACTGTTAAACATTTATAAGAATTCACATCACCTGAAGCTCAGCTTCCCAATGGTTGTCTAGGGACTCTAGGAGTTTCATTAAATCACCGAAATTAGTCATCTCCTCAGAATCCATATCCATGCAAACTCTATAGGTTCCCTTCTACCCCATCTACTACCCCTAATGGCCCACTATCAATTAGGAAGCTGCCAGAAATGGGAAGAAGGAGCTCTGGTAGCGTAATGGTTATGAATCTGGCTGTAAACCGCAAGGTCAACAGTTCGAAACTACCAGCTGTTCCATGGGAGAAAGATGAGGCTTTCCACTCCTGTAAAGATTTATAGCCTCGGAAACCCTGTACAGAGTCACTATGAGTCAGAACCGACTCCACGGCACATAACCACAACAATAACAGAAGTGGGAAGAAGTCCTCAGCTCCTGTGTTCTTTCATGAAATGAGTTCTCTACTTCACCCTCTTTTAACATCTCTTTCCACTGATCTATCCCCTCTGCCTTCAAACTTGTGCTTGGGTTCCCTGAAGGATTTGATAAAGGACAGAGCCTTGAGAAGACACTATTAAGGGATGGAAGCAAAGGGTTGATTCTCTCTGGCATTGGCATCTATCTTATCTGTTTTACTGTTAGACTGACTCAGGGTATCAAATTCACAGCAGAGCTTCTAACTGTATAATCTTAGCAAGAAAGTTGGAAAGCAAGACTGTAATTTAAACTTCATAACAACTTTTTACAGAAATAACTTTATAGTAACTAATAACTCAATATTCATGGCTTTCCCCATACTTTGTTTCTTCTATTTTGTGTGTATTTCCCAAAATGAAACACAATAAAAAAAAGTTTGTTTTCATGTGAAATATTATCACTGTTGATGTGGTATGGTGTGTCTTCAAGCCAATGTTGGCTCATAGTGATCCCATGGGGCACCGTAACCCATGAGATAGGGTTTCCTAGGCGGGAATCTTCACAGGAGCAGATTGGCAGGGCTTTTGCCCTCAGAACTGTTGGTGGGTGCAAACCTCCAACTTTTGGGTTAGCAGCTGAGCACTTCACCATTGTGACACCAGGGTTCCTTATTCCTTACTCTTTTTGTTTTCAAAACACTTTGCTTTTCTAGTTTCTGCTGTGCATTAATTCTCCCTTTCATTCCCAGGATTGCAAACAAGTAATCTAGCTAATTTTTTTTTGTATTGCTGTAACTTTTTATTGTGAATTGAGTGAAGGTTGACAGAGCAGATCATCAGTTTTACATTCAACAGTCATTTCACCTCAGTGGTTGCAGTCTCCTCAATGAAACATCACATAGCCCACTTTTCTCCCTGCATTGCTTGTTTCCATTGCACCTTCTTTTCCAATGCCTCTGAATTTTGTCCTTGAGTGAATGTTGCCCTTGGACCACAAAATGATTGACCATTCTATGGTTTGTGTACCTTACTAGTGTTGTACCCCATATATACCTATCTACCGATTGACTGAATATTGAGCTATGGGGGGGGGGTTACCCTCTATATAATTTGGTTTCACCAGTATTGCACTTCTCCAGAAAACATTTTCTGTCCCTCAACCTGAATTCTATTTACCTGTATTCCCACATACCAATTACTGTTCTTTTTCCTCTAAATTGCCCTTAACCCCACCTTGTTATTGTTGTTAGGTGCCATAGAGTCAGTACCAACTCATAGCGGTCCCATGCACAACAGAACGAAACATTGCCCGGTCCTGGGCAAACCTCAAGTGTTGTCACGCTCATTGGGGGTCTTCCTCTTTTTCTCTGACCCTCCACCTTACCAAACATGATATCCTTCTCCAGCGACTGCTTCCTCCTGATAATATGTCTGAAGTATGAGAGACGAAGTTTGGCCATCTTGGCCTCCAAGGAACGCTCTGGCTGCACTGAGCTTTTATTTCCAATCATTGTCATTTTGGGGTCTAGAATTTCTATTTAATTATCTTCTTCTCTATTGCTTCTCATTTGAGTCATCACCAAAAAAAAAAAATCCCACCAGCAAAAAAAGGTTCTGAAAGCTATATCCATCTAAGTCATTAATGTTGACTTTACTTTGAGGAAGCAGTTCTTCCCCAGTTGTAGTTTGAGTGCCTTCTAACCTGAGGGACTCAGCTTCCAGTACTGTATGAATGTTCCGCTGCTATGCGAAAGGTTTTCACTGGTCAATATGTCTCCGGAAGTAGATCTCCAGGTCTTCCCAGTCTGAAGGCTCTGTTGAAACCTGTCCTTTTCTTTACCAAAGTTTTAATAACTGAAATATCTGAATCACTTTTCTATTTATTGTCTGTTGTTTTATTTTTCAGTGAAGTTGTTGTTGATAAGTACTGTGGAGTCAGTTCTGACTCATAGTGACCCTGCACAGGGTTTCCGAAGCTGTAAATCTTTACAGAAGCAGAGCACCTCATCTTTCGCCCATGGAACCAAGTAGTTACATTTATTAACATATTTCACAATTTTTTTATTGGATGCTAGGTGTTAAAGAAATTATAGCAATTCTGGATGATGTTATCTTCTGTCAGATCGATTTTAGTTCTGTTGGTAGACAGGCAGGGATTGTATCAACTGCTCAAGGTGAATTTATGACTGTGTTAGAACTGGTCTACATCATTTTTACCCTTTTTTGTGTATGGCCCTTATTTATAGTTGTTGTTAAGCGCTGTTGATAAGATGGTGGGTTTGAACTGCAGACATTGTGGTTAGCAGTCCAGGGCTTATCTTAGAGCGCCACATCAGGACTCCTAGTGGCTGACCCTTATTAAGTGCCATCAAGTTGATTCTGACACATAGCTACCCTGTATGGGATTTCCAAGGAGCAGCTGGTGATCTTGAACCACCGACCTTGAAGTTCAAACAACTTTGCAGTCTGATGCCACACCAGGACTCTGACCCCAGGACCTCTCTAACTTCTTGAGGCTTGAAATTCTATCTTCCCCAGCGCTGCCTGACTGCTGAAATCTGCTATAACTCCTCTTCTACTGAATTTTAAAGATTCAGTTAAAGACTTAAAAGAATGCATATCATGACCCAGGGGCTCCCTCTCTGTAAGTGTCTCTCTTATGATTTTACCCTTAATTTTCTATTGGTCTGGAAGCTCTGAGTTTCTGTTCTCTCAGATTAGAAAAACCGTCACTTCCTGTTTGGGACATGCCCTTACAGAAGAAGTTGGTAAATGTAATGTTCACATGCTTTCTGTCTTTCAAGGTTTCTCCCCCAAGTTCCAGTTCACAGTGGCTGCCTGCCCACCAATGCATACAAACAGGTGGTTCTGTGTGTGTGTTTTTTAAATAGTTTTCCCAACCAAAGCTGTCTCCTTAATGAGTACATGAGCATGCAGTATTCTTGACTCTGATCATTTGTCTACGCTATTTTTCATGCCTAGGATTCCTTCCTTCACACATCCAAACTAGGCCCATTCTTCCTGCTCAACCTGAATCTCATTTCCTCAAACTACATTCATCAAAAATGATGTTTATGAACAAGTTTTGTTGATTTTACAAAGTGTTAAATGAGGTTACTAAAAGTGTGAGGTTTCAAACCATACATGATGCAACAATTTTATTTTAAAAGTAATTTTTCAATGTGGGTAAAGGCTGTCTAAAAAATGACTAGAAGGAAATTAATTTTAAACTGTTAATGGTTATTTCCAGGTGATGGGATTTTAGATGATTTTTTTTAAAGGTTTTCTAAATTCTCCACAGATTACCATGCTGTTTTCATAATAAAAAGCTACTCTTTAAAATAACTATCAGTGAAAATAAACATGGTTGCTACTGTTGTTAAGTCGGTTGTTGCTGAGTCGGTTCTGACTCATATTGACCCTGTATAGGGTTTCCAAGGAGCGGTTAGTGAGTTTGAATCGCTGACCTTGTGGTTCAAACTGGCCTTACAGTCCAGTGCTTTAGCCTGCAGCACCACTCCAGGACTCCAGAAACATGGTAGAAATGTTTATGCAATCACAGGCTCATGACCAATCCCTCACATCCTAAGAAAAGTGAAAAACCCAGGTATAGCATCTTCTTTGTTATGAATGTGGATAATGAGTTTCACTGTGGGTTGGGCAAGTTGATAGCACTCAACAGCTGTATCATATTACTTTGATAAGCATCCATAGTGCACTAGCACATTAAGACTGCAGAAGGAGTTTAATGACCCTACATTAACATTTTTAGATATTTGTGCTGGGCCTGGTGTGGCACTGTAGAATAAGTGCTGGGCTGCTAATTGCAGGATACACAGTTCAAACCCACTGCAATTCAAACCCACCAGCCGCTCTCAGTTGCTATGAGTTGGAAACGATTCGATAGCACTTAACATAACAACATTGATATATTCTGTCCTGGCTTGCTCTTTTAAAACAGTTATGAATCATTAAGAAAAAATTGTAGGAAAATTCTAAAATGATTTACCTAAGAAGATTTGAAGGCTGTAGTTTCAAACCACTTTTCCTGACCACATAAAGTGTTGATTTTAATTCAGAAGTTTGTGGAATACATGCTGAATAATGCTGGACAGTTCTTAGTAATGGTAGGGCACAGCTTCCCTTTTTTGACTCAGACTGAATTTATTCCCACTCTGCAGTGTAGATTATATTTTCATATTTACAACCACCACTATCAGAGGATATTAAAACCATTTTGCTTATGCTCAGGTTAGTATAAATACTGCCAAAATAACTTCTTACCCATTGAATTTAACAATTACATAAATCACTAAAAAGATCTCCCAAACGTACCACAAATGCCATGTTGTATGTTTTATTTTTAATCAAGTAATTTTTTGAACCTCAAAGTATCCCAAACTGATAAAATAAGACTTTGTTGTTGTTGTTAAGTGCCATCGAGTCGGTTCTGACCCACTTTAGGCATGAAATTAAAAATTTAAATCTATGGTCTGCAGAAAGGCAAACAGTACTTCAATCTGTCAAAATGACTACACCTGAGGTCATCTAAATACAACAAAAGGTGTTTCCAAAACACTAGATAAAACACCACTGTAAAGATATGAAAGCAATCGGTGTTCACTGTGGTATGTAGTATGGTTAGAGTGGTGGTAAGTGTGCCGTGGGTCGGTTCTGACTCACAGCGACTCTGCACAGGGTTTTAAAGGCTGTAAATCTTTCCAGGAGCAGAAAGTCTCATCTTTCTCCCATGGAACAGCTGGTAGTTTCAAACTGCTGACCTTGAGATTTGCAGCCCGATTCATAACCACTACGCTACCAGAGCTTCTTATGGTTATAGTTGTTGTTAAGTGCCGTCGAGTCAATTCTGACCCATAGCGACCCTGTATAGGATTTTCAAGGAGCTTCTGGTGAGCTTGAACCACCGACTTTGCAGTTCAAACGGCTTTGCAGTCTGGTGCATTAACCCGCAGCGATAGTAGTTAATACAAAAAACAAAAGCATATACTAATCAAAGGCAGACTTGGCAGTGGGTGTCAGTGGTTAACAGATGGAATACCAAGAGGTGGTCAACGAGAGTCATTTTCAAGCTGGTGGGGCTCACAAGTGTTAAGCCGCCGATGTACTAAATATAATACCTCTCATAGTATAGTGTGTGACCACAACCTTGGAGCTTCATTCCGAATGCAAATTTTAAAATTAATCACAGGTCAACCTATCATTATGTTCATTAAAATTTAACGACTATGACACACCATACAGCCACCACATCTTAGGACTGTTGAGACTTTTATGTCCAAATTTGGTGCTTTTAACAAGCTGTTAAATCTCATTAAGACATCTAGAAAATTAAAGTCAGTACAGCTGCACTCGTATCTCCTTTCTCAAAATTTATAACCAAAGGGAAAATATACATGTGTTTTATGGCAAACATTTCTTATGAGAAAATTTTGCTTTAAAACTTAATGAGATTTCCCCATGTCCTGCCTGTATAATTAATATTACACTGACTGTTACAAAATCTGTTAAAACTTAAGGGTTTCACTTCAAACTCAACACAACTAGTAGTAACTTGTGGCCACATTGGTGCAGAATACCACCAGAAGATGATGCAAATATTGGCAATAAAAACATCCTGTAGCTAGGGGTGAACTGATGCTAACAACATAGTTCTTGATCTTTTCTCCTACACTGCACACTAAATTTAAGAAATCATTGCTTACTCTTAGTGCCTTTTAACGTACCTGTTGGGCAATTTAACATGACGAAGGAAGCTGTTGGAATGTGCCCCTTGAGAAGACTCTCCGACAGCTGGGTGCAATGAAGATGGTATATATAAAAACCACTCCACTCGGCACTTTCAAGTATACTTTATTATGCACTATTGTTGTTGTCAGGTGCCATCGAGTCGGAACCGACTCATAGCGACCCCATGAACAGCAGAACAAAACAATGTCCGATCCTGGGCCAACCTCACTACCGCTGCCACACTTGACGCCATCAATGATGCCACCTGGCCGATCCATCACGTTGGGGTCTTCCTCTTTTTCTCTGACCCTCCACCTTACCCAGCATGACATCCTTCTCCAGTGACTGTTCCCTCCTGACAACATGTCCAAAGTATGAGAAACGAAGCTTAGCCATCCTGGCCTCCAAGGAGCACTCTGGCTGCACTTCTTCCAAAACAGATCTATTGGTTCTTTTGGCTGTCCATGGCACTTTTAGTATTCTCCTTCAACACCACAACTCAAAGGCATCAATTCTTCTACGATCTTCCTTATTCACCGTCCAGCTTTGGCATCCATATGAGGTTATTGAAAATACCATGGTTTGGGTCAGGCGCACCTTAGTCCTCAAGGTGACATCTTTGCTCTTCAACACTTCAAAAAGTTCTTGTGCAGCAGATTTGCCCAATGCAATACGTCGTCTGATCTCTTGACTGCTGCTTCCATGAGTGTTGATAGTTGATCCAAGAAGAATGAAGTCCTTGACAACTTCAATTTTTTCTCCTTTGATAAGAATGTTGTTTATTGCTCCAGTGGTGAGGAATCTTGTTTTCTTGACTTTGAGATGCAACCCATACTGAAGGCTGTGCTCTTTGATCTTCATCAGTAAATGCTTCGAGTCCTCTTCACTTTCAGCGATCAAGGTTGTTATCGTCTGCATATCGCAGGTTGTTAATAAGTCTTCCTCCAATCCTGATGCCAAGTTTTTCTTCACAGAACCCAGCTTCTCGTATTATTTGCTCAGCATACAGGTTGATTAAATATGGTGAAAGAACACAACCTTGTTGCACACCTTTCCCAATTTTAAAACATTCAGTGTTCCCATGCTCTGTTCGAACAACTGCTTGTTGGTCCAGGTACAGATTCCTCAGAAGTACAATTAAGTGTATTATACAGGTATTAATCCAAGATTAAAAAATTATGCGCTATTATACAGGTATTAATCCAAGAATGATAGGCAGTACCTTATTTGTTCCATTTCTATCCATTTATCCCTTACACATTAAGTATCAATGCTATCACCTCTGTATGCAGTTCAAACTGACCTTGCTGTCCAGCACATTAATCCATAGCCGCCCCACACAAGAACTTCTTTGTTAGGTGTTAGGTACCTCTAACTCATAGCAACCTTATGTATAACAGAACAAAACTTTGACTGGTCATAAGCCATCTTTAAGATTATCGATATGTTTGAATCCATTGTTGTGACTATTGTATCACTGCATGTCATTGAAGGTTTCTCTTGTTGTTGTTTTTTTCTGAACCTGTACTTTATCAACTAGGATGCTTTTTTCCCTAACAATTAGTCTTTCCTGAGGATGTGTTCAAAGTCAGTGAACTGACATCTTGTCATCCTTGCTTCTAAGGAGCATTCTGATTTGTATTTCTTCTAAGCCGATGTGTTCCTCCTTCAGGCTCTTCACAGGCACTGTGGGTTAAGGTGCCAGACTGCAAAGCTGTTTGAACTGCAAGGTCGATGGTTCAAGCTCACCAGCTGCTCCTCGGAAACACAAGGCTGCTATGGGTTGGAACTGTCTCAAAGGCACTTAACAACATCTACCCTGTATACAGAGGGATAGCATTGATACATAATGTGAAGACTCATTCCTTCTCTGTTGGTATTTTGAGCTACTACCCTTTACATCAATTTAAAAGGTTGAATACCTTTTCCTATATAGGAAAATCCAATGTTCACTATGTTACTATTCATGGATAAATTTGAATCAAACTGCCTTTTGTGAAAACCACTGAACAGAAGCCCAGACTTCCATTTACAGTTGAATTGAGAAGAAACTTTTAAATGGACACTTACTTTGTAGGTGGTTCCAGGAGACCAAAGTTAAGATAATCTAAGAGAAGCAAAAAACAATATGCTGAATGCAAATATTTTAAAGGAATGTTTGCCTTGGAGTCATCTACCTATCTATCCCCACCTGGTTTAGTGGCGAGAGCACTGAGGTATCCCTGGACTTCGGCTTAGTTTTCAATAGTGTTTTGTTGTTGTTTTTAAGTGCAGGTTAGGGTAGGGATAAGGTTTGGCAGAAAGGAACCCCCTAGATAAAGAGGCCAAAGCCAAAAACCAAACCAGTTTTACTCAGTTCTGAGCCATAGCAACACTGTATGGCAGAGGTTAATAAAATGGGAGTCTGGGATGACTACTTGTTGATACTTATAAACTCCTTGGAAGAGGATAAAGAATTAAAGTGAAGGGAAACTCAAACACAATGGTCTTCGTTTTTAAATTCCCAGCAAGCACCAACTGAGCATCCTTCCTGGTATACAAAACTTCAAAGCCAAGCCCAAACCCCCTGCCACGGACTCTATTCTACTCATAGCAACCCGATAGGGCAGAGACTTAGGGTTTCCAAGACTGTAAGTCTTTATGGACTCACACTGCCTTGTCATTCCCCTGAGGAGCAGCTGGTGAGTTTGAACTGACGACCTTTGTTTAGCAGACCAATGTTTAGCCCACAGTTCCACCAGGGCTTCCTTTTAAAAAGAATTAGCAGACACAGTCCCCGTCATGCAACAATTAAAAAAAAAAAATCACAGTAAAAATAGGTCCGTGAATGGGGCTAGAATATTGGCTAGATTCTCAGGGCAGGAGAGTGTCAGGGGCATGTCTGGTTGAGGCGGTTTTGATGATGAAGGTGCAGAACTGATTGGATCCCATGGTTAATGGAGGGATTTTGTCTCCCTCATCATAACTACTTTCAGTCTTTGGTAAATAATACATTCTTGTACCTCTTGGTACAGGCCAATCACCCAGTCTTATCTGTATAGTTTTAAAACTATCAAGTGGGTCAAAGCCCTCCAGGAGATACCTAAAATACAACAAACAAACAAAATAAAAACTCACACCACTGAATTCTTAAATATCAGAGTGTCACTTTTATTAAGAATAAAATACCAAGAAATGTGCAATTATTAGGGTTTCTAAATATCCTTCCCTTTTTTATTAAAAAAATCAATTGTAATAACTCAAGAAGAAAAAGTATAGCAACTGACATATCAGAATTAAAAAAAAAAAAAAAATACAGCACGCTTTACTGATTTCAGGGTATTCAATGATGTACCAAATACTGTAATATGCATTGCATCCAGTACACCAAGGACACATATTCCTCCAAGCATTTAACCAAGAACTGAATACAGTCAAAGCAAAACTAGGAGTTTTACCAAAGGGTTAGTAAATGTGTCCCTTTGAACACAGAACAGACACAATGCATGTCAGTGTAAGGGCTCTGGGCGAGTTACTGAAATCCTGTATGCTCCACAAATGATAGCCCTTACATTTGAAGTTTAGCTCCAGCAATCTAAAAATTCTAAGGTTCTTTTTTTCACACTCGTAATAACTTGTTTTTAAAATATAGGTATTATACAAGAGGTTCTGGTTTGATGAAATCTTTCTGAGGTTTTCAGACATGATTTTTATAACAAACAAATAACATTCAAAATCTCCTGGTAAAATCTAGAAATGCAAGCATAAGAACAATTCCGCCACTAATTTGCCATGTAGCAAGCGAAAGTCAGCCCATAAGGTTGAGAGACTGAAGTGTATCTTTCTTAGGAATTACATTTGTGTTGAGATGTCAACAAACCAAAATTTTCTGTTTCACATGGGGTTGAGGTCAAGGGTAATCCTTGCAAACTGCTGTACTAACAGACCCTTCACCTGAGTAATGAGGACTAGCATTGTACTTTCACTCGTTGGCACATGAATACAAGTTACATGCCTACGTCTAAGATACTTGTGACCTGCTTGGCTTCAGGGCATCACAGACAAAGGTAATTTAATCAATGATGTTGGCATCTTTTATACTGCATGTCTAGCATGAATACATTCATACAGTAATCCCTCCTGCTGCTACCCATTCCTGCCCCATACCTCTGGGCAAAGCAGCTATCTCCAAGATTGCTTCTGTGTTCTGTTTTGCTTATGTTGAAGAGTGCCCTAATTCTTTAAACTACAAGTACATGATAACTTTAAGGAAATGCTTAGAGACTTTGCTAACTAAAATGAGATGCTTCAGTATTCACAAGTTTGTCAGAAACACATGCAGCTGTGAATTGCTATCCATAATACAGATAAAAAGGTTGTGTACCAGAGAACTGTCAGCCACCTGTGAGGCTGGAGCAGCATAAAGGTGGGCTATGCATCAACTATGAGGTAGCCTTTTGTTGTAAACAGAGGATTTCACCCATGTCACTGGGCACTGTGCTCACATCAGCGATACTCATACACACAAGGCGCTCAGGAATTCTGCTTTAAGTTCTTTCATATGAAATAAAAATAGGAGAACAGAGATCTGATATTCAGAAATTTGATCTATCAAACTCAGAGGTAGTTACTAATATTAGTACATATTACTTATATAAAGGTCTACGTTATTTGGTTTTGAGTAAGCAGGACTGTAGACTATTCTGTAACGAAACAACAACAATAACAACAATATTAAATGGTATGTTCCCTGAGCAAAGTTCTTTGTCCTGAGTATGTTTGTAATAGTGATAATCTTCTTATATAAAAAATAAACCCAAACTTTTTACCATAAGATAGGTTTGAGATGTGCTCTTAGTAGTTCAGTCTGGTAGGATGCTTACAGTGATTTCAGATTGCATCCAGTAGGTCCACAGTTCTCAAGTGTTTTGTTTTGCAGTGATTTCAGCTCTGAACTTTTTATATGTAAACAGCGAATAGCCAGTTCTCAAGTCCATAATTTTCTATTTCTATAAGGTCAAGGAACTTTGGTTTGAATTTTCAAAGTGACTTACTGGTTTGCATTTTCCTGTTAACCTGCTTATTATTCCTGCTAAAAATGAAGCAATGCCACTTTGATTTGTCTACATAATTTAAATAAGCTTACAATCCTCACACAAAGCAAGGAAGTACTTCTCTACAGTTACATCACATTCAATATCGTCAAAGGTAAGTTTTGCATTGATACTTCTGTATATATCACGGGATTCTCACCAACGTTGTTGTGGAATTCAAGCTGAGTTGCAATGGATGGGTGGCCCAACCTGAGGCATTGTCTCCTATGTGTGACCAACTATAGAAGTCTCCCAAGGCAGGGCAAATGGGGAAGGGAGCAGAAAGTACTCAATAGCATGTGTCTGATTTGAGTCAAACTATTTTCCTTCTTTGATTATCTGAGCTTACACCAACAGGCTCATAAAAACTATACTTACTGCCAATGTTAAGCATTATAATTAATTGGTACCTTCTTACCTATGACATCTAGAACAAGAATGACACCAAAATCACTTACTTTTCATGTTTGAAACCTAAAGGGACTAATGCTGTGATTGGCCCCTAGCCAGTTTATTAACAGAACTGGGGACTAATCTGGGGAAATTACCCATCCCCGTCACTGAATGTTCATCCTGAATCCACCATACAGATTACTTCTGCAGAATAATGAAGGATACCTTCTAGAGGATCAATTTTAATATATAAAATACTTGTAACTCTCTGGTGCCAGAGACATTGGTACCTCTGCCCCAGGCTTCATTACTCTAGCGGCCTATCACCCAGCACTGCATCTTTCGGGGTCATTCACAGGCCTCACAGATTGGGCAACTGTGAGTAGCCACTCAGTTCTCAACTCCAGTATTTTATTCATTTCTGTGCTGTTTTTGAAACAAGTTAGATAGCTCTCCAAGAGGAATAAGAACAGCCACCAAAAATATACACCAAACAATTGGAGTTTTCCTCCAGTGTCTTCAGTAGTAAACAAGGAGGGCTTCTTGCATTAAGTGATGGTTAGAACGATTGACTTCGTCATGGGAAGCTGCTGTTACCACACTCCCCTAACAATTTTACAACACATAATTAGCTGGTATCAAAATAACACCTAGAACAATCCAGTCATTACATTTATATATACCCTCCCCTTAATTTTCTTAATAGGTATCTAATTTAAAATCAAAACACATTAATTTAAAACATTGATGATATCGGCACAGAAATCACACATTCATTGTCTTTTCTGGAGTTATGTGTTCCAGAAGCAAAACAAAAGCTATGGCAGCCAGAGGCATATAAAAGTAAGGTACTGCCTTTAAACAAGAAAAAAAACACAAAAAGTCACTCTACAGCTATTAAGAAAAAGAGACAATCCCAAACTCGGGAGAACTGGGCATTTTAAAAATCCTTTAGTACCATATGATTGGCAGCTCTGAGATCTGAAGTATCCTTTGGTTCATACAAAAGGTAACAGTCATGTTTTTATTTTTAAGTCACATAAAAGAAGTGGTATTTCAAGAAAAACTCCAGGGGTTATTTTCAAAACCATCTCGAATGCTTCATATGGATTTTCAATTCTTGGAGATGTCCAATTATGTGAGGGAGGGTGTGTGCTTACATGTCTATACACACATACATAAAGACAAACCCTCTTTATATATATGTCTACATTCCTATATACAAAATCCTCAACACACACACACACACCAAACTCAGGCTCTCTCCCTCTCATACATATGTATCCAGACAAACATAACATCTCATTCTCTGAACAACATAAAACACGACACCCTGCTCAAAGGTAATTTGCTTAGAGTGATTTGTCTGTTTTTAAAAATTCACAGTTCCTCAACAGTAGTTAAAATTCCAGGTCAGATGCTGTTTGTGAAATACTGTTCCCCTGTACTTGCATGAGGTAGACTTCTCAACTGGGTAAAGAAAATGATATATTAAGAAGTGTTAAGTCTTTTTCCTTTTTTGAACTGAAGGCCCCTTTTTGCTTTGTTCTTCTGGCGCTGCAGATGACTTTGTGGAGGAAGCTTCTGGGGGTGACCTGCCCAACCGTTCTGAGACCTCTGACCTGGCCTCCTGAGGAAACGGTGAGGACGTACAGCTGTGCCCTCCTCCCACCTCTCGAGGGAGAGTCGAAGTGCATGGCTGTGATTCTGTTTCCTGTCTTCCCTGAGAACAGGCGGGTGGCTGTGCACCAGTTTTATGTGGGCAGTTTGCCACCATGTGCGTGATGCTCTGACAGTAATGGCACTTCTTTGGCTGAGGAGGTAGACTACATTCCTTAGCATGATGATCAAGTCCACCACAGTTGTAGCATCTGCAAACAAGCATGACAAAAGCATCTTAGATGTAAGTAGCATTTACCATAAAATGCAGGTTACATTTGAGAAATATCCTGAAAGATGCAAACTGTCAATGAGATCAGTTTTATTTTGAATGTACTTTGTTAGTATGTGTATTTACATAAACAAGTATATGCTTAGTATATTTGTAATATACACCAGCTGCTTCAAAATCATTATCATCAAAATGCCTCAGAAAAGTTATAAAACTAGTAGTATGAAACACAAGAGAATGAAATGCAAGAGCACTGAAACATGCAAGTTTTGATCGCTTCCATCTAAACAGAGGCTCTTTACATTTGATATGTAAAAGAACAATTTAGCCCACTAGAGGGCAGGCAATAGTCAACAAAAGATAACCAGCTAGCTTTAAAAAGAAGATAATTTAAAATTATAGCTGTTGATACGATACATAATAGCAACCCATTCAGCAATTGGGAAAATTATAGACCAGATTAAGTTTTATGAGTTTAACATTTCTTTGAATGCTGATTATTTTGATTGTGGAAACCACCTGAACTGGAAGAATTTTTTTCCCCTTTGTACAAATGTTAAATGTGCAGTGATATTTGATATATAAGAAAATCAGGGATCTGTGGTGAATGCTCTGTGGCAAATTACCAAGTAATTCTAGAGCAATATACTTAGTGGTGGTATCAGAACACTTATAAAAGAAAGCTTTCACTTCAGAACAGATTAAGAAAAGTTGATGGGAATTCAGTGAGCGGGAAATTTACTTTTTTCTCTTTTTGCTTCTAGTGTGAACTCTTTCTAAATTAAACACAAACCATCCTTAATATTTAATTGTACATGATGCTATGATTTTGTACTAGATGTTCATGTGAGAAAATTCAACTTAGATTTTTAACAATGAGCAAGGAAAGTATTTGGAAGATACTTCTATTAATTTCAATCAGATTTTCTTTTAAAATATTATATCAAAACAGAAAAAAAAACACCAAAAACTGGAGAAAATCCACTTGTTGGATATTGACTTTGTTAATTTGTCTCCAAATAATGCATTAAGAGCTTTCTATTTCAAATTTATTTTCAAAATGCATTCTAATGTTCATTATGTAGCACAAATCACCATAGGTTACCACATTTTTAGATAAAAGCAAAATACGTTATTAATTTAAGATTATAATGACAGAGAGAGACCATTCTATAGGATTTGTTTTTGAAGTGCTAACCTCAAAGTCCACAGGAGAAAGAGAAGCCTGTCTGCTCCCACAAAGATTTACAGCCTCAGAAACCCTACATAGATAGGGTCCCTAAGAGTCGAACTAACTCAACTGACACTTAATGACAAAAAGTAACAATTATAACATTACATTTGTGTATGTGAGAGCAACTCACAAGCCAACACTCGTCTGTCAATTTGTTGTACTGTGGTGGTTTGTGAGTTGCTGTGATTCTGGAAGCTATGCCACCAGTATTTTAAATACCAGCAGGGTCACTCATGGTGGACAGGTTTCAGCTGAGCTTCCAGAGGAGGACAAACTAGGAAGGAGACACGAACTACTTGTGTAGTAATTTAGTCATTGAAAACCTTATGAATAAGAGTGCACCAGATTATTGAATACTGAAACCTGGTGAAGTGCACCAGAATTTTGTCAGATATAGTGCTAAAAGATGAGCCCCTCAGGTTGGAATACACCCAAAATACAACTGGGAAAGAACTACCTCCTCAAAGTAGAACTGACCATGATGAGGCGAATACAGTGAAAGCTCTCGGGACCTTCATTTGCAGGTGGGGCACAACTCAAAAAGAAGAGGAACAGCTGTAAAAATCCATTAATCATCAGAACATGGAATGTACAAAGTATAAATAAAGGAAACTTAGAAATTTTCAAAAATGAAATGGAACATATAAACATTGATATCCTAGGCATTAGTGATCTGGAATGGACTGGTTATTGGCCATTTTGAATCTGACAAACACATGGTTTACTATGTTGAGAACGACAAATTGAAAGGAAATGGCATCACATTCATCATCCAAAACAATGTATCTAGATCAGTCATGAGGTACAGTGCTGTCAGTGACAGGATAATACCCATAAGCCTACAAGGAAGACCAGTTAATACCACTTTGTATTCTAATTTATGCACCAACCACTAAAGCCAGTGAGGATGAAATTAAAGAATTCTATCAACTGATTCAGTCTGAAATTGATCAAACATACAATCAAGATGTATTGATCATTACTGGCGACTGTAATGCAAAGGGTGGAAACAAAGAAGAGGGATCAGTGGTTGGAAAATATGGCCTTGCTGACAGAAACGATGCTGGAGATCTCATGATAGATTTTTGTAAAGACCAATGATTTGTTCGTTGCAGATACCTTTTTTAAACAGCATAACAGACAACTATACACATGGACCTCATCAGATGGAATACACAAAAATCAAATTGACTACACTTGTGGAAAGAGATGGTGGAAAAGCTCCGTATCATCAGCCAAAACAAAGCCAGGGGCAGAGAGTGGAACAGATCATTTGGTCATATGCAAATTCAGGCTGAAACTGAAGAAAATGAAAACAAGTCCATGACAGTCAAAATATGACCTTGAATATATCCCACTTGGATTTAGAGATCATCTGAAGAACATAATTGATTCATTAAACACTAAATATTGAAGATTAGCAGCGTTGTGGGATGACATCAAGAACATTATACAAGAAGAAAGCAAAAGGTCACTGAGAAGACAAGAGAGAAGGAAAAGACCAAAATGGATGTAAGAAAGATGCTAAAGCAAATGGAAGAAATGAGGGGGGTACAAGAGCTGAGCAGAAAATCTCAAAGGTCAGCTCAAGAATACAAAGTCAAATATTATAACAAAATGTGCAAAAATCTGGAGTTAGAACACCAAAAAGGAAGAACACGCTCAGCATTTCTCAAGCTGAGGGAACAAAGAAAAAATTCTAGTCTCGACTTTTGTTATTGAAGGATTCTCTGGGCAAATTATTGAATGATGCACGAGCATCAAAAGAAGATGGAAGGAATACAAAGAGTCACTGTACCAAAAGGAAATGATTGACGTTCAACCATTTCAAGAAGTAGCATGCGATCAAGAGCCAATGATAGTGAAGGAAGAAACAAACCCAAGGTGCATTGAAGGAATTGGCAAAGAATAAGGCACCAGGAATTGATGGAATACAAACTGAAATCTTTCAACAAAGTGAGGCGGCACAGGAAGCGCTCACTCATCTATGCCAGGAAGTTTGGAAGACAACTATCTGGCCTACTGACTGGAAGAGATCTGTATTTGTGCCAATTTCAAAGAGAGGCGACCCAACGGAATGCAGAAATCATTGAACAATATCATTGATATCCGCTGCAAGTAAAGTTTTACTAAAGGTAATACAGAAACGGCTACAACCACACACTGACAGAGAACTTCCACAGGTTCAAGCCGGTTTCAGAAGAATACAAGGAACAAGGGATTGTCATTGCCCATGTCAGATGATCTTGGCTGAAAGCAGAGAATACCAAGAAAGGTGTTTACCTGTGTTTTATTGACTATGCAAAGGCTTTTGATTGTGTGGATCATGACAAGCTATGGACAAGCTATGGAGAATGAGTATTCTGGAACACTTAATTGTACTTATGAGGAATCTATACATAGGCAGTTGTTCGAACAGAACACAGGAACACTGAATGGTTTAAAATTAGGAAAGGTGTGTGCTAGGGTTGTATTCTTTCACCAGGGTTGTATTCAATCTGTATGCTGAACAAATAATCCAAGAAACTGGATTATATTAAGAAAAACATGGCATCAGTATTGGAGGAAGACTCATTAATAACCTGTGATAGGCAGATGATACAACCTCGCTTGCTGAAAGCAAACAGGATTTAAAATACTTACTGATGAAGATCAAAGACCACAGCCTTAGTAAGTATGGATTGCATCTCAGTGTAAACAAAACAAAAATCCTCACCACTGGAGCAATAAACAACATTTTTATCAACCGAGAAAAGACTGAAGCTGTCAAAGGAGTCATTTTGCTGGAATCAACCCTCAACACTCATGGAAGCAGCAGTCAAGAAATCAAAAACATGTATTGCATTGGACAAATCTGCTGCACAAGACCTCTTTAAAGCACTGAAGAGTAAAGATGTCAATTTGAGGACTAAGGTGCACCTGACCCAAGCCATGGTATTTTCAATAACTTCATATGCATGTGAAAATTGGATAATGAATAAGGAAGACCATAGAAGAGCTGATGCTTTTGAGTTATGGTGTTGGAGGAAAATATTGAAAGTACCATGGACTACACCAAAAGAATAAAAAGATCTGTGCTGGAAGAAGTACAGCCAGAGTGCTCCTTGGAGGCCAGGATGGCCAAACTTCGTCTATCATACTTTGGTCACATTGTCAGGAGGGACCAGTCCCTATAGCATGATATCATATTTGGTAAACTGGAGGGTTGGAGAAAAAGAAGAAGACCCCCAACGAGATGGATTGGCACAGTGGCAGCATCAACGGGCTCAAACATAGCAACAACTGTGAGGTTGGTCCAGGACAAGCCAGTGTTTCGTACTGTTGTACATAAGGTTACTATACATCGGTACTGACTCAATGGCACCTAACAACAATGTGAGAAAGAATAACAAGTATAATAACTTATACTACCTTATATTTCAAAAACAAAGTACTAAAGTATTACTAACTTACTAAGGAGTTAACAATAACAAATTTACTCAGTACATGTAATTTACTCAGAATTTACTCACTTTCATTTTCTAGGATAATCTATAAATAGTGATATTTAAAAATTTTCCAGTAACAACTATCTGATTACCCAGTTACCAATAATTACTGTACAGTTTTTAGGATAATAGGTTCCTAAAATAAGCTTTTACTCTATGCAATAATGAGCAAAAATTTCTCTAAGAATATATTGTATCATATTTTCAAAAATTAAGTGGCAACACCAAGAAATCACAAGTTCTTGTTCAATTACTTATTATATCAATTGTTGCTAAGTGCTGTGGAGTCAGTTCTGACTCACAGCAACCCTGTATGGGGTTTCTAAGGAGTGGCTGGGGGTTTAAAGTACCAACCTGGCAGTTAGCAGTGCAATGTGTATCCTTCAGCACATTATAATTATAATTACATAACAAATAAATAAAATATTACAATGCATATTCAATGTATTTTCAGTCATGCTTTAAATCCAAAATTAAAGAACAGTACAAATGAGTGAGACTTGCATTTCAGGACTCAAAGGTAACCCACTAACAAATGGCGTCTTTGGGAAATATAATAGCATTACTTATAATAATGTTTTCCCACAAAGTTCTCTTCTGTAATGGGTAAGTGAATTCTTAAAAGAAATTTGCCCATCTATAAAATATCTTCTTTTGACTTAAATTCACTTCCTTAAGGATAACATCCACTCAGGAGCTTATTTTCGAAGAGAGAGAAAATAGGCTGATGGCTCCGGTAATAGACTCTTGCCATGGACACAGCGATGTCATCAGTCCTGTGAGATGCACTGTGTTATCCAATTCAGGGGACAATTTTGCCCACTTTACTGACCAAGGCCCTGATGTCAGGGTTCCACTTTCAGAAATGGCTTCTTTGATCATATGCTGTATCTGCATTTACCATTACTTTGGATTATAAAAGTTATTTTAAGGGTACTATATTAATATAATTTTGGCTTCCTATGTATTATGAACTGGAGTTAATTCACCCCTCTAATTTTCAGATGTGTACTATCATTAGGTAAGACTGCTTTTCCAACCATGTAGATCTGCTTTCAGTATAAACATACATTGCTGTTATTAAGTGCTGTTGAGTCAATTCCCACCCATAGCGACCCTGTATAGGGTTTCTGAGGAGCAGCTGGTGAGCTTGAACCGCCCGCCGACCTTGCAGTTCAAACGGCTTTGTAGTTTGACGCATTAGTGCACAGTGCCACACCAGGACTCCATATATATACATACATACATATATAAATGCTTGGCCATCAAAGGGAGGAGTGGTATTTATTCTCCTTTTCTCTTTAATCATTCCGTTTCAGTCACTTTCACTATCACACTCCATTATGAACTGTCTCCCCCCAGGGATTAACATCAAAATGGAAATGTTCAACTACCTTTCAGCTCATAAATGCTACCACACCAAATACTCCATATAAATAAGGTATACATGGTACTAGCATGGGGCTATAGGAGAAGTATTGGACTGCTAACCACAAGGTTGCTGATTCAAACCCGGCAGTTGCTCCTTGGACACCCTGCACAAGGCTGTTAATCAGAAGTGACTTGACAGTATTTAACAATAGTCCCCTTTGTTCACTACCCACACTTTTCTCACAATCAATTTGCTTTAGAGTCAATCAGTATAAATTTTATATTGTGATGTGTACATCAAAATGGCATATGTGTCCACGTATAGCTATTTTTAAGAAATACTCGTCTAAGGACATAACTCCACAAACAAACAAACAAAAAAAAACAAAAAAAAACTATACAAACTACATAAAGAAAACTATAACTACACTTTGTTAAACATTTCTACCATGCTGATGTTTCTGCTGTTGAGTTGGTTCTGACGCCTAACAACCCTGTGTAGGGTTTCCAAGGAGTGGTTAGTGACTTTGAACTGCCGACCTTGTGGTTCAAACTGACCTTGTGGCCTGGTGCTTTATACTATAGGACATCAGGTAATAAAAAATAAAATTACCCACGCTACGTCATTTTACAAAATGTTGAACCAAAGGTACAAAGGTTGTTTCCTCACATAAAAAAGAGTCATGGTGTGGTGCTGTAGGATAAGCACTAAACTGCTAACTGCAAAGTTGGTGGTTCAAACCCACTAACCTCTCCTTGGAAAGCCTATACAGGGCTACTATGGGTCAGAATCGACTGGATAACATTTAACAACAAGACTAACAACAGAAAGGTAAAATAAACCAAAGTGTTCAGTTTAATCTTAGAACATTACAAAATTCTTCATAAAATTATTTGAACATACTTTAATTCTACAAAGCTACAACAAGTACAAACATTCTTTTATTTTAAAAGCTTTTTAAGAGGATATAAATAGCAATCAAACTATATGCATTTTTTTTAAAGGAATGAATTAAAAAGATTTAAAGAGACTGAAAATTTATACTGATAGAATAGAAACACTTCAGTGACCAACTAAATAAAAAAATATTTTTTAAGCCTTTGTTGTTGTTGATGTTAAGTGCCATCAAGTTGGTTCTGACTCACAGTTTCCCTACATAAGGTTTTTGAGGAGCAGTTGGTGACTTTGAACTGCTGATGTTCCTGTTCAAATGAACCTTAACATTGAGTGATTATCTTATGGCACAATAACTGTTTATTACAACAATTTAATTACATTGTAAAATATGCAACTGTGTCTTTTTTTAAATCAGGACCAAACGTTAACATTAATTAATAAATTAATGTTCAGAACCTATCCAGCTTTCTAAGATTCCATTCAAAAATGAACACTCAGACTCAGAAATCAGATTTTTGACTTTCTATGCCCTTCAGAAAATTTATTTACTTTTTATTCAAACCACTGAATAAATAAATTCTATTTTCCAGTGATACTAGTGATAAGGTTTAAGGCTTAAATTATTCCAACAATAAGGAAAACATGATGATTATAACATTATTTGGTCAATAATATTGGTGTGGTACTGTAGGAGCTCTGGTAGCGTAGTGGTTACGAATCGGGCTGCGAACCTTAAGGTCAGTGGTTCGAAACTACCAGCCGCTCCGCGGGAGAAAGATGAGGCTTTCTACTCCCGTAAGGATTTACACCCTCGGAAACCCTGTACAGGGTCGCTATGGGTCGGCTCCGACTCGAAGGCACTTAACAACAACAACAACAACAACTGTAGGAGAAACACTCGACTGCAAGGTTGGTTTGAATCACAAGGTTGGCGGTTCAAACTCAACAGCCACTACTCCTAGGAAACCCTGGTTTGAGTTGGAACTGACTCGACAGCACTTAACAACAACATTACAAAGTATATGAAAAGAAGAGGAGAAGGGCTGCCATCACTGAGATTATCTATTGCCAAAGAGAAGATGGAAGGTGATGAAAAGTCAAACAAGGCTGATTCTAAGAAAGAAACACTTAGTTATACCCACTGTTTATAGCCATTAATTGTAAAACTTAATTTAAAAAAATATTTTAAAAATTCATCTTCAAATGGTTATATTTAATACCTATATTCTTGAAAGTTTGAAATTATTAAAAAATGATGCCTGTATATGTGAAATTAGGTATTGAAGGAGTTTGTAAATCTTAAGTATGAGGAATTGTGCATTATATTTTAAGCAAGAAAGCACTGAATAATGATATCTGAGTAAAACAGTCATAAGATAACCAAAATCATTTTTAATAATGGATTATTTGGGTGGTTCCCAGTGCACACTCCATTTTCTGTCATAGCCTCAATCTTTGACTCCACAATTGTCTTAACAGTAGAAACAGTGGTCATCTGTTATCATCTTAGTACCTTTCCTAGTTGTTGTTGTTGTTAAGTGCTGTCAAGTCTGTTGTGACTCATAGCAACCCTAAATAGGATTTTTGTGGAGCAGCTGTTAGGTTGGAACTGACGACCTTGAGGTTCAAACTGACCTTGTGTTCCAGCACATTAACACACAGAGCCACACCAGGGCTCCACTTAAAATATATAATTTAATATATATTAAGGAGTCCTGGTATGGATGACACTGTAGGATAAGCACTCGACCGCAAGGTCAGTTTAAACTACAGGATAGGCTATGAGTCAGAACTGATGTGACTGAAGGCACCTGACAACAATAAAACACAGTGAGTAGTAATAAAGACGAGGAAGACTTGGTCAGAAAGGAAGAGAATGGCCAGAAACAGTTCCCCTTGGTACACTGTCAGAATCTGAGCTCAGCTGAGGACCAGACATCAAAATATAGACATTAATTTATAAATGACATCAATTGCATGGTTTTGTGCTTAATCCTAAGAGTGAGTAAAAATTGGTAGGATATTTTTAACAGGTAGGAAACTACCTCAGAAAGCCAGATTTGTCTGCCTATCTATAAAGGTAACAGAATAAAGAAAATGTTACTAAAGATACTAGTGAGTATTTAAAAGCATAACTTATTTAAGAATTTTCATTGAAAGTAAAACATCCATAGTCTGAGACTTTGACGGAGGCATTAAAACCATAAGGAAGGATATAATGATCTGTACGCTCCTAAAGAGGAAAGACAGGTTGAAAGAACAGTAAGTAAAGCAATATAGAGGGACGAGCAGAGTGAAAAAGGTACAGAGAGAAGAAATGAACACAGGAAAAGAGCCTATAAACATCCGTGAAAAAGAAAAGAAGGATTAGAGAGAGAAGCAATACACTTTCCAAATGAGAGACTAGTGGGGCTAAAGAAAAGTCACAGGTTGGAAAGAATCTCAGAAAATAAATGGGAG
>NW_006408545.1:24620601-24623141 GCF_000296735.1 Chrysochloris asiatica
TTTTAAAATTGGGAAAGGTGTGTAACAAGGTTGTGTTCTTTCACCATACTTGTTCAATATATATGCTGAGCAAATAATACGAGAAGCTGGGTTCTATGAAGAAAAACGTGGCGTCAGGACTGGAGGAAGACTTATTAACAACCTGAGATATGCAGATGATACAACCTTGCTGCCTCCTCAAAGTAGAGTTGACTGTGATGATGGGAATGGAGAAAGCCCCTGGGAGTAAAGGCCACGGGACCTTCATTTGCTGATGGGGCACAACTCAAAATGAAGAGAAACAGCTGTAAACATCCAATAATAACTGGAACATGGAATGTATGAAGTATGAATCTCGGAAAATTGGAAATTATAAAAAATAAGATGGAACACATAAACATCAATATCTTAGGTATTAGTGAGCTGAAATGGACTGGTATTGGACATTTTGAATCTGATAACGACTTGGTTTACTATGCTGGGAATGACAAATTGAAGAGGAACACTGTTGCATTCATTATCAAAAAGAACAAGTCCAGATCAGTCATGAGGAACAACACTATCTGTGATAGGATAATATCCATGCACCTACAGAGAAGACCAGTTAATACCACTACTAATTTATGTACCAATGATAGATGTTTGGATAGCTTCTGTATTGCCTAATTCTAGTCATGTAAGGTAGGATCTGCTGTGGCATGGAACCAGTGTGGATCAAAATTATAAAACTTAAGGCAGTGGAAGTAAATTTGTCCTCTCCCAAATCTCAGGTTTCAGATAAACTGGTGTGTGGGGGTGGGGGTGCGGTTTGTACTGAATTCAAAAGCGTCTTATTAATTAACAACTAGTGGAGTCCTGGTATGGTGCTGTGGGCTAATGTGTCAGACTGCAAAGTCATTTGAACTGCAAGGTTAGTGGTTCAAGCTCACCAGCTGCTCCTTAGAAATCCTATACAGGGTTGCTATGGGTCGGAATCGACTCGATGGCCCTTAACAACAACAACAACAACCTCTTCTATTATCTGCTTCCATGATGAGCAATTATTTAGATATCTGTTAGTGGATTAAACTGCTTATAATACTGACCTGATAACTTTTATAAAGTTCTAATAAAAATAAAAAATAAAAACCAAGCAATTACGAATATGCATCATGAACAACAAAGATATCATCTCACCCCAACATCAATAGCATTTTTTTTTTTTTTAATTAGAAAACAACAAATACTGGCAAGGCATGGAGAGACTGGAACCCTGATACACTGATGTAGAATTGTGAAATGATGCAACCACTATAGAAAATGGTATGGTGCTTCCTCAAAAAGTTGGAAATAGAAATACCATTGTTGTTAAATACAGGTGAGTTGGTTCCAGCTTACAGAGATCCTGTGTAGGGTAGTTTCCAAGGAGTGGTTGGTTGGTGTGAACAACTGACCTTGAGGTTAGCAGTCTAGTGCTTAGCCTACAGCACCACAACAGGACTCTGTATGACCCAGAAATACCTCTACTTGGTTATATATCCTAGGGACATAAGAGCTGTGACATGAATAAGTATATGTACACCCATGTTCACTGCAACATTATTCACAATACCAAAAAGATGAAGACAACTTAAATGTCTATCAGTGGAAGAACAGATAAAGTTGGTACATACACATGATGGAACATTGCATAATGTTGAAGAATAATGATGAATCTGAAACATGTCATAACATGGATGAACCTGAAGGACACTAAGCTAGCTGAGTGAAATTAGTCACTCACAAAAGGGCATATATCGTGTAATATCACTATTGAAAAGGGTCAAGAAAAGGTTTTCATACTAAAATAAACTTCTTTGATGGTTACCAGAGATAGGCGGGTACGGTAGACTAATTCATTACCTAAAGAGTAGACACGTGTTAAACTGGATGACAGGAAAGGCAATATATAACAAGGAGGAGGTTGACAGAAGACATGGGGAGGAGGAGTGCAACTGTTAAAGTGAACAGAGGTTAAAACTGTTATATTCACAATTCTGCAATAACAGTTGTCTGTGGGTAGAGGCACAGGCTCAGTAGGTGTGGAATGGAGAGAAGGAGTATACCCACAAATATACAAAAGTTCAACATATTCATGAATGTGGTGGAGCATGTTGTTGTTAGTAAGTGCCATGGAGTTGATTCCAACTCATAGCAATCCTGTATAGGGATTCTGAGGTTTTAAATCTTTGTGGGAGCAGAAAACCTCATTTTTCTCCTAGTGAGTAGCTGGTGGGCTTAAACTGCAGAGCAGAGCTTATTGTGTGGAGCCACTGCACTCCTTGTAGAGAAGCATGTTGTTAATAGTCATCGAATCTGTTCTGATTCACAGTGACCCTATGTAGGGTTTCTGAGGAGCAGCTGGTGCGTTTGAACCAACGACCTTGTGATCGAGTGCTTTTCCTATGGCATCACACCAGAACACTGTGGTGGAGCATTGTTGTTGTTGTCAGGTGCCATCGAGTCAGAACTGACTCATAGCGACCCCATGCACAGCAGAATGAAACAATGTCTGATCCTGGGCCAACCTCACTACCGCTGCC
>NW_006408545.1:24625561-24632648 GCF_000296735.1 Chrysochloris asiatica
AAGCTGACATCTTTGCTCTTCAACACTTTAAAAAGTTCTTGTGTAGCAGATTTACCTAATGCAATACATCATTTGATTTCTTGAGTGCTGCTTCCGTGAGTGTTGATAGTTGATCCAAGAAGAATGAAGTCCTTGACAATTTCAATCTTATCTCCGTTGACAAGAAAGTTATTTCTTGGTCCAGTGGTGAGGATTTTTGTTTTCTTTACATTGACATCCAATCTATACTGAAAGCTGTGCTCTTTGATTGTCATCTGTAACTACCAAATACCTAGAGAGAATGAGTTGCTGGGCCTGGGGCCTCAGAATCATAGTCTCAGGGGACACCATTGTCAATTGATATAACATAGTCCACAAAGACAGTGTTCTACATCCTACTTTGGTGAGTACAAACTGCCATCTTAAAAACTTATGGGTGGCCATCTAAGGTGCAACTATTTATCTCTCTCTGTTGGTAGAAAAGAAGAGTGATAAAAATTGAATACACTTGGAAACAATTAGTCCAACAAACTAACTGACCAAAAGAACATCAGTCTCTACCATCATGATACCTGAACTAGATGGTGCCCAGCTACCTCTACCAACTGCTCTGAATGGGATCACATAAGAAAATCCTGAATAGAGTGGGAGAAAATGTGGAACAAAACTCAAAATCATAATAAAAAGACCAGATTTACTGGTCTGATAGATACCGGTGGACTCCTGAGACTATGGCCCTTGGTCAACCTTCAGGTCTGGAAGTGAACTCACTCCCTTGACTCAGTATTCAGATTAGCAACAGAGCGGTATGCCAGGGGTAGAGGGCAACACATTAATGAAGTATGTACACCAAAGAACGAATGGTCAACCAATCAACATCAAAAAGGCAGCATTTACTTAAGGACAAAATTCAAAATTCAAAATTGGGAAAGGAGGAACTGGAAACAAGAAACAGGAAGGAGTTGGGATAAGTGATGTTACATTGTGGGGACTGTAGTCAGTGAGATGAAGTGTGTGATTTGTTGAATGCTCTGTACACCTTTACTCAAGTCACAATAAAAACTGGTTTTAAAAACAGCAGTATGTGTACAACCTTGTACTAGATGTCAATATAAATGTACGAAGAGTTAGTTGGATATCAAGTTTTATATATTTCTGTATCTTATCTCATCTGACATAATTTTCTGACTGCTTTCTGGGTTGTCAATTGTTTATTAGCTTTGGACATACTCTCTATTTAATGGCATGTTTTTGTCTCAATACCAGCTAAAAATGCACCAAGGTATCTTGAAAACTAGCTAAAGTACAGTAATAGCTCTATCCAGAAACCTTTTATCATCTTATAAAAACAGTAAGAGAAGATGGAAAATAAGGGGGACTGGTGAGTAATGAGGAAGAGATTAGAGATAGAAGATGTGTCAGCCTTACAAGAGAAGAGGACAAGGAAGGAAGTGAGACCATTAGAAACATGGGGGCAAAGGGCACCTTTGTTTTATATAAAGTCACTTCAATCAGGTGCAGTTTTAAGTCAGACATTTCTCTATTTCACTCTATTATATTTAAAAGTACTTGGAGGAAAAAAAAAAAAAGTACTTGGTACTTTTTGTAACATTTCCATGGACTATCATCATTGGGTGAGTTTTCTACCCTTTGAATCATTATCTTGAAAAGGAGCAAAATGATGAATTCTAGGTCATAAATTTAATCTTTATTTGCAATAGAAATTTTATCTCTTTTTTAGTTAACAAACATCATCCCAGACAGATCATTTGTTGTGGCTAATGGAAAAGTTGAAACAACAAAGAGAAAAGTGTATTTAAACATATAAAATGCAATCCTTCCCAATTTCCTAGGAGTAAAAGAAGTTTGTTATGAAACTGGACCCGAGAGCATATGCAGTGTGCACACTGACAGTAACGCCTGCAGAAGCCACGCTAACTGCAGAGTGTCCAAGTCAGGACATCACAAGTACTTACACAGCAATGACTAAGAGCCAGACGCATTTCTGTAGTAGCAATATTGTTGAACTATCCAAACTGCAGGGCTTTTAATTCATGGTTTTTGGAACCAATTGCAGTTTATCTACCGTGTTTGGTCACAGTGAACTCTAGGTAAAGGATTTTTTAGTAGTGCCTGATATGGCATTGTAGAATAAGCAGTGGACTAATAACCATAGGTTAGTGGTTCTAACCTAACACTTGCTTCTCAGAAACTCTATATAGGGTCGCTATGAGTCGGAACCAACTCAACAAAAACAAAGGTCAAATACAAAAGAAAGGCATTCGATATTCAACTCATCTTCAAATGGTTAAAGTTAGGTGTCTGCTTAGATAGAAGAGTCAGATTATAAGCTATAGTTTGAGGGTGTTTTGTCATTTATCTATTACAGGAACCTTGCTGAAAACATAAGCCCTCCAGGACTACTTGCTGTTCTCCAGACCATTTCAGGTGCACCAGTGTCAGAGGTGTGACATCTGCTGTGAATAAGCATCCACCAGGACTGAAGAAAAACAATTCTGTCACGGCTTGTGTGGCAACTTTTTTTTTTCTTGCTTTGGTTCTGTAAACCAGTATTCTTTTCAGTTCACAAGTCATTCTAAAGTTGTATCTTTTCCCTACGTGAACACTGGTTGTTGTTGTTTTTTTTAACTAGTAACTAGTTCACATTTTCTCACATATGCTTCCCCATTAACACCATCAAGAAGAGAAGACATAAGAAATTTCAAAAGAAAGAAAAGGATAAATAAGTATAAGGTCAAGAATCCATTTTAGTGCCATGCCTGGTGAGGAACAATTCAGGAGAAAGTTAGTTAGTTTCCAGACTTATGCTGGTTGCCTACAAGCTGGAGGAAAAGGGGGACTCGATGAAAAGATGCTATCACGGTCTTAGCCAAGTAAGTATTTACTGGGTTATTCAAAGCTCAGAAGTGACCATGACTGAGTTTGCTTAGTTGCAGGTAATAGTCTTCTATTTGAGTTTTTATGGAGATGGAGTATTAAAACACACTCTTATTGATGAATAACTGAATTAGGACTGGGTGATTATTAACACTGAATTAGCAAGAATGTACCATTTTGACAGTGTTTATGTGCAGCATAAAGTATATTTATTTAGGACCAGTTGTCTTATAGAGCATATTGCTTGGTATTAGTAAGCCCTAGAGATGAATTCATGTGTAAGAAGCAAAAGAAGATTCTGCCCATACTATCTTCTGTCTCTATAGCTACTTAGAATCACACGGAGTTAAAACTATTTTGCTGAAACCACCAAGGAAAAGCTTCTAATAATCAATAAGTTTGATCTCCTATTCCAGCAGCTCCAGACACTGCTGAGGAAAATGATGAGGCACAGATGAGAACTAAATGACCTCTGTCCACTTCCCTCTCTAGTCCAATTGGTCTTCCTGTGACTGACAATAGATTGCCCTTTCCCAAGAATCAGCAGTTCTTAAATTGTTCACCATGTAGGTAGGTAGGTGAAAATTGAATGAGGAAAATTGCTACTATGTTCAGATAACCTCTGCGAACTATGATATTATCTCCTCTCTGTGTAGGTCTGATCTTGAAAATTAGAGCTTACAGTAAAGTCATGTGAGGTATTCTTGGCCTCGTGGCTACCTCTTTTTTCTCCATACTGGCTGAGGCTGCCCTTCGTGTCATCTAACTTTCTATGTGATACAGCTTGATAGTCCAGCTCCTAAGCCATCCCTAGAGATCTTTTCTGTGATCATGCAGAAAGCCTGTCTCCTTATTTGAACATTTAAAAGCTGTGACCCTGTGAACACATGACCACTAATAAAAAAGGAGATCTGTCAAGCTAATGGAAGTAAAACTGAAAGCAAATATGAAAAGAACAGATAAGTCCCTGGATGAAGTCAAAATTGTTTACATATGTTCAAATATTCTTAATAAGTAAGTGATAACCAGTAGGGCTAGAGCCTACAAATTAACCAATACATTTGTACATATATCACAAGCCAAAAAGGGCTTTGTTACGGAGATATCCCTTAAGTGTTTGAACAATGGGGTTTCCAGCTCCTTTGGTCATTCTCTGGAATTGAATGATAAAAGCTTATATAAAAAATTTTATTCATCCTCTTTGTGAGACAGAAAAAGAAAAGGCGAAGTTATTTTTCTGTTTTTGTAACAACAACAAATCTTGAAAAACAACTTGGCAAGTACAGGTAAAAGAAAAACTTGTCGGAGGGAGATTGGGCTTGGCTGTGGCATGGCTACCTGGGAGTCAGAATGTCATACCCAGGCTATCCCCCAACAGGCTACCCACCGTTGCCAGGATATCCTCCTGCAGATCAGGAGTCATCATTTCCTCCTCTGGGTAAGTATCCTTATCCTAGTGGCTTTCCTCCTATGGGAGGAGGTGCTTACCCACCAGCACCAAGTGGTGGCTACCCAGGAGCTGGAGGCTACCCTGCCCCTGGAGGTTATCCCGGTGCCCCCCAGCTAGGAAGAGCCCCATCCTATCCTGGAGTTCCACCAGGTGCAGCAGGCTTTCCTGGTTATCCACAGCCGCCATCACAATCTTACGGTGGTAGCCCGGCACAAGTTCCAATGCCAGGTGGCTTTCCTGAAGGACAGATGCCCTCTCAGTATCCCGGAGGTCAAGTTCCTTTCCCTAACCAGCCTGCTGCAATGACTCAGGGATATCAAGGAACAATCCGACCTGCTTCCAACTTTGATGCCTTGAAAGATGCAGAAATTATCTGAAGAGCAATGAAGCGTTTTGGAACAGATGAGCAGGCAATCGTGGATGTTGTGGCCAACCATTCCAACGATCAAAGGCAAAAAATTAAAGCAGCTTTTAAGACCATGTATGGCAATAATTTAATCAAAGACCTCAAATCAGAGTTAAGTGGAAATATGGAAGAACTGAGCCTTGCCTTGTTCATGCCATCCACGTATTCTGATGCCTGGAGCTTATGGAATGCAATAAAGGGAGCAGGAACTCAGGAATGGGTATTGATTGAGATTTTGTGCACAAGAACAAATCAGGAAATCTGAGAAATTGTCAGATGTTATGGATCAGAATTTGGACGAGACCTTGAACAGGACATCAGGTCGGATACCTCAGGACATTTTGAACGTTTACTTGTTTTCATGTGCCAGGGAAACTGTGATGAGAACCAGAATGTATACCATCAGATGGCTCAGGAAGATGCTCAGCTTCTCTTTCAGGCTGGGGAAGGGAGACTAGGGACAGATGAATCCTGCTTTAACATGGTTCTTGCCACTAGAATCTTTCCTCAGCTGAAAGCTACCATGGAGGCTGATTCCAGGATGGCTAATCGAGATTTGGTCAGTAGTGTTTGCCGGGAATTTTCTGGAAACGTCGAAAGTGGTTTGAAGGCCATCTTGCAGTGTGTCCTGAGCCGCCCTGCCTTCTTTGCTGAGAGGCTTTACTCCTCGATGAAAGGTGCTGGTACAGATGACTCTACCCTGGTTATGGTTAGGATCGTGGTCACTCAAAGTGAGACTGACCTTGTACAAATAAAACAGATGTTCAGTCAGCTGTATCAGAAGACCCTGGACACAACGATTGCAAGTGACACTAGGGGAGACTACCGGAAGCTGCTTCTGGCCATTGTGGGCCAGTAGGAGAGATTGTTGTAAGAATGGATTTTCTATCCAGAGCTTAGCCTTCAAAACAGTGACTGGCTGCATGTAACTATATCAACCGTTACCTAACCAAAAGCTTTTTACTGAGGACTGTGTCAGGGTAATGTGCTGGATTCGCACATGTTGTTATTGCCTTAATTCTGACATTTTTTTCTCCATATACAGTCAGTGTAAAGCCATATCACAATGCTGTAGTAATAATGCATTGTTTGTAAAGCATAACTCTCACTGCTTTTATTCTAATTAAGGTATCAAATTGAATAAAAATCACAAGCATCTCTAAAAAGAAAAGAAAAACTTGTCTGGAGAGTACTATCTCTTTACTTCGAATACATACACAGATTTCAGTAAACTGGTAGCGTAGTGGTTACGAATCGGGCTTCTAACCTCAAAGTCGGCAGTTCAAAACTACCAGCTGTTTCGCGGGAGAAAGATGAGGCTTTCTACTCCTGTAAAGATTTACAGCCTTGGAAACCCTGTACAGGGTCACTAGGAGTCGGAACCTACTCCACGGTACTTAACGACGACAACAACAACAAATACACATTTAAGGAGCCCAGGTGGCACTGTGGGTTAGGTGTTGGGCTGTTAATCACTATCAGTGGTTCAAACCCATCAGCTGCTCCGGAGAAGAAAGATGAGGCTGTTTGCTCCAGGAAAGATGTACAGTCTCAAAAACTTATATAAGATCACTATGAGTCAGAATCTACTTGATGGCAGTGTTAGTTTGTTTTGAATTAGCATTTTAAAACATGGTATCTACAAATAGCAAAGTGCACTCTGTCACACTGAATGTAGAGTTCTCTTTACAGTTTTATTTCTGTAATATGATTAAATTTAAAATATGTGTAGGGAAAAAATTTGGTTTCAATGGAAATCTGCATTTCCTAGATCCAGAGCACACACTATAGGTTATTTTATTTTAATTGTATTGAAGCTATTTTACAACTATTGAAATTATCAATAATAAATGATAGCAATAGAAAGTTATCCTTGTCTACAGAAAGACAAATTCTGCACTGTCAAACAGAGGTTCAACTGACTTCTCTTCCTACAGTGTAAGAAGCTAATTTTGCCTTCATCTGCACATTTATTTCAATACTCTTAATCTACAATTAGGAGTCCTGGTTGGTGCTGCGGGCTAATGCACTAGACTGTAAAGTCGGTTTGAATCGCAAGGACGGCGATTCAAACTCACTAGTCGCTCCTCGGAAATCCTACACAGGGTCATTATGGGTCGGAACCAACTTGACGGCACTTAACAACAACAACCTACAACTGGACACTTGGTGGTGCTGTAGGATAAGCAGTGGATTGTGAACTACAAGGTCCACAGTTCAAATCAACCAGGTGCTACTCATAAACCCTATGTAAGGTCGTTAAGAGTTGGAACTGACTCAAAGGCATTTAACAACAACAATCTACATATGTTATCTGACCTAAGAACCAGTCAGAATATTTACTTGGGTTCCTC
>NW_006408545.1:24633443-24645727 GCF_000296735.1 Chrysochloris asiatica
AACAGGGTCGCTATGGGTTGAAACTGACTCAAAGGCACGTAACAACAAGAATCACTGAGCTACAGTTAAGCATGACAGTTTGGTACTTGCATTAAATGAACAATTAAATCAATATAAGAGAATAGAGTCTAGAAATATACAAGCTCATATAGCCAATTGCTTTTTAACAAAGGACTTGAAATAAATCAATGAAAAAAGGAAAGTCTTCAAAAGGGCACTAAAGTGATTAAATTTATGGTGGGAAAATATCCTAATTATGTATTTCACACCACACAACAAAATGAACTATATGTGAATCATAGACCTAAATACAAAAACTAAAACTACAGAAATTCTAAAAGAAAACACAGGGGAATGTCTTCACTACTTTGGGTAGACAAAGATGTCTTAGAGAAAACACAATATGAACCAATCAAAAAGAAAAAAAAAAAATCGCTAAATTAGATTTCATTAAAATTTTACAACTCCTGTTCAACAAAAGTCACTGGTAACAAAATATAAAGACAAACCTCATACTTGTAGAAAATAATTCTCAGTATGTTGTGACAACGAAATTACATCCAGAATATATAAAGAGCACCTAAAACTCCAAAATAAAAACATCACATAATTTTAAAAATAAGGACAAAAAGATCTGAACATATACTTCAAAAAAGAAATACAAACATCCAAAGGTATATAAACAATGCCCATGCACCATATAGGAGTTAAAAATAAAACTACAAAGAAATCCTACTATTAGAAAGACTAAAATCATCAAAAAGACTAAAACATTAAATATTATAATGGTATGTAGTTGATAAGTGTCGTCGAGTCGATTCCAACCCATAGTGATACTGTATAGGGTTTCCAAGGAGCAGCTGGTAAGCATGAACTACTGACCTTGCAGTTCAAATGATGCATTAGCCCACAGCGCCACACCAGGACTCCATCAAGGGTTGTTGTTTTGTTAAGTGCCATCGAGTTGGTTCCAACCCATAGCGACCCTGCATAGGGTTTCCAAGGAGCAGCTGCTGAGCTTGAACCACCGACCTTGCAGTTCAAACGACTTTGACTTTGCCGTCTGACGCATTAGCCCACAGCGCCATACCATGACTCCATAAAAGGTATAGACTTTCCATTTCTGAGAATTCAGGTGTCTATAAAGGGTATGTTGCTGTTGTTGTGAAGTGCCGCTGAGTCGGTTCCAACCCATAGTTACCCTGCATAGAGTTTCCAAGGATCAGCTGGTGAGCTTGAACCACCGACCTTGCAGTTCAAACGACTTTGCCGTCTGACACATTAGCCCACAGCGCCTCACCAGGACTCCATAAACGGTATAGACAGCCTGAATTCTCAGAGATGGAAAGTTCAGAAAACCGGGAGATTTTTATGAAGTTTAGAAAACTATACTATTACCTACAAATTACACTTTTATGTAATTACCCAAAAGAAATAAAATAAATATGCACAAAAAGACATTTGCAAGAATGTTTATAATTGCTTTTAATAAACAGCAACACAATGTTAACAACCTAAATGTTTATCAAAAGGAAAATGGATATCAGTATATTATGGTATGTGCATACAAAAACATCACAGAAATAAGAGGGAAAATGACCTAGTGATATGAACAATTAATCAATCTCATAAACATTATGAGGAATAAAACAAACTAGACCCAAAAACCTGTTTATTGTATGATTCTATTTATACTGAGTTCTAAATAAGAAAAACTAACACATGAGGACAGAAATCAAAAGTGGTTATGTACAGAAGGTGGAGATGGGCTAGACAGGTACTCAGGGAACTTTACAGGATAATCAAAATATTCTATATATTAACTCGAGGATTTGCTACATGGGTTTGCATTATATCAAAACTTATTCAAATCTGTTTGACATCTCTGTTTTTCAGGCAGATCAAAGTCAACATGTCCAAAACAGCACTCTTGATTCCCCAGCCTCCAACCCTACTTGCCCCTATCCTTAACTCAGTAAATGGCACCATCCTAAAATTAGCAATCATTCTAATGCCTCTTTTCCTCACATTGCATATTCATTAGCAATTCTTATTGGTTCATTCAAAGCAAGTCCAGAATCTGACAACTGCTTACCATGTCCCAGCCACGTCTCTGGTCCAAGTCACCATCATCTCTCACATACCTGCATTGTAACAGCCTCCAAACTGGTCTCCCTGCTTTTATTCTTGCCTCACCATAGTCTATTTTCCATACAGCCACCAGAGTGATCTTTGCAAAACAAAAAATAGATCATGTCACTGTCTCAAAACCTTCCAGTGGCTCTGCATCTCATCCAGAATAATATCAAACTTCATAAACAACCATGGCCTAAGTGGTCTCTATAATCTTGCCCCTACCAGTCTCTGAGCCAATCTTGGATTTCTCCCATCAGTCTCTTTACTCTAGCCACACTGATATGACTGTGGTTCCTCAAACGTGCTCAACTATACAACAGAGTCATTGTATAAATTTTCCCATTTGTATAGACTAGTACCTGGCACATAGTAAGTTGTCAATAGAAGTTAGTGAAATGGATGAAAGAATTTATGTTTGAGGCAACTGAGGCCCAAGGAAAGCTAACTACTCAAGGTCAAAACTACTGTATTATTTCAATTCACAGAGCACATAAAAAATCAGATCAAACTAAAGGAGCTCTGGTGGCTATACACTGGGATGCTAACTGTAAGCTCAGAAGTTCAAATTGACCAGCTGCTCTGCAAGAGAAACATTAGGCTTTCTGCTTCCGTAAAGACTTACTTAAGCCTCAGGAACTCTGTACAGGGTTGCTGTGAGGCAGAACTGACTAAGTCACACAACCAACCAACCAACCAACCAATCAACCCTATGAAGTAATAGTTTAATAGTATGATCGATGGTCTCATTAAAAAAAAGAAAAATCAAATTTTTATTTAATTTTAAAAATTAACATAGCTATTTAGAATATCGTGCCAACTGTAAAACTGGAGTTCCTGTGCCAGAGGAATTTTGCGAATAAAATCATTTTAATTTCTACCAGAATACCAAAGGGATTCATCGGACGTCATATCTAGTCTCCTAGATAAACTTAAAATTTATCTAGAAGAGTAAATAAGAATAGCTAAAACGTTGATGAAAGAAAAGGCAAGACAGCCAACACAAAATTAGAAATTCCTAAAAAATATGTATCAGAAGCAATTTGTAGAAAAGAAGCTTTAGAAATCAATAGGAGCTCAACAAGAGAAGCTGAGAAATGGAAAATTTACAACTATACCTTGTAAAAAAGTAAATTTTAGATGGATGTACGAATAAAAAGAAATCAGAAAATCAAGATTGGAAAAGAACTTCCTAGGCAGAAACAACATGAAAGAACTCACTAAAAGAAAGATCAACCAACTTGGATATGTCAAAATTTCTAGAGACAAAGCACAGTGATTACTATTTATGCTGTTGTTGTTAAATACCACGGAGTCGGTTCTGACTCATAGCGACCCTGTACAGGGTTTCCGAGGCTGTAAATCTTTACGAGAGCAGAAAGCCTCATCTTTCTCCCGTGGAACGGCTGGTAGTTTCGAACTACCGACCTTGAGGTTAGCAGCCCGATTCATAACCACTACGCTACTATTTATAGATGAAAAAAAATGCATACCTTGCGAAACCATGAACATACTGGGGAGAAAAACAATGGAAGAAATCAGTAAGGTAGTTGATTACAAAATTATACAAAAATCAATCTTATTTACAAAAAAAACTTATGAAAAAAAAGGAAGAAATCATACTTGCAGTAGTACACACAACATAAAATATTCCAGCACAGTATGTTCCCGAACGTATTATTAGAGTTCTTCAAGTTTTCTTGTATGTTAACGCTACATAGTTTTGGTTTTCTTCACTTAGGTCTTACATATCTTTTTTAGACTTTACTCCTAAGTATTTTCCTTTTATCCCCACTTAGGTCAATGAGATCCATTGTTTCAGTAAGTGGAGAAAGATACAGAGAGAGGTCTTTCCTTAGCCACCCACCCCTCCATCCCAAACTTCCCTTAGCAGAAGCAATAGCAAATACTATTGATTTAACAGTGTGCTCATTGCCAGCTCACAGGAGCAGAAACTTTCACAGTTCACTGCGTGGCCTGTCTCTGCTCAAGAGACTCTAAAAATCAGTCTATGCCCATGTTCAGGAAGGAAAACCATGATGGGGGAAGAAAAATAATGATCCATGGAGACAAAGTGACCTGCATGAGAAAGCTGAGGTGGAACAACAAGTGGCTCCCAATAACATTCAAAGAGAATCTGAACACGAATAAATCCATTTGGAAAAGAAAAGAAGGCTCTCTGGAACTAAAAACATGATTTTCAGTTTTTTAAATTAAATAGAAAAACAACAATGAAAGAAAACAGTAAAACTTGAGAAGTCCACTTGACAACACAAGGCAAGATAGGAGATGGAAATGCTGAGTGAAAGAATAATGAAAGTTAAAAAGCAATTTAGGAGCTCCAACTTTTGAATAAAGATCCCTGGTGGCACAGCGGTTAAAACACTTGGTTGCTTAACAAGGTCAGCAGTTTGAATCCACTAGCTGCTCTGTGAAAGAACACTGTGGCAATCTGCTTCCATAAAGACATACAGCCTTGGACACGGTTGGGGGTATATCTACTCTGCCCTATCAGGTTACTATGAGTAGCCATGGACAGGGCAGCAATGGGTTTGGTTTTGGTTTAACAGTTGAATAACAGGAATTCCTGGAGAAAGAGAAACGGAAACAGAGGGGAAAAAGTATACACAAATAATGGGAGAAACTATCAAACACAAGTGAGAGAGCAACATTTGCAGACTGAAAGGGTTCACTGAGTTTCAGGAAAAATTAAAGACACTTATCTTCTGAAATTCAAGGAGACACAAAAATCATACATGTTTCGCTAAGCACAATGCTACTTAATTATGTTTCATGTAGTTGACGGACATTGTTTACATAACAAGATTTCTCAATGAAGTATGGTAATTTACATTATGGACCAGACTTTATTTGCAAAGCAGTAACAAACAGATTATGCTACTCAAGAATTCGGTGTGTTTTTGCCCACCCCCAATTCAACATCGATTCTCATAATAGCACCTGGATTTTCTTTTGGGGGAACCCTTCTAACTTTTAGTCCTTAGATGGGGCTCACACCAGACTCCTAATCTCATGAGGTGAGCAAATTCCACATTCCAGGTTACATCAATAAAATCAATTCCTGTTAGAATTTCCAGTGTCCTGGTGTGGTGCTGTAGGATAAGCGCTGGACTGCTAATTGCAAGGTCAGTGGTTCAACCCCACCAGGAGCTCTGTGAAAACCTACTTTCAACATTAGAATTTCTGAAAATTTGACCTCTTTTTCCTTTGGGATTGAGTACCTAAATCTAGATTTATCTGAAACTATTTTAATCCCTTAATTTTTTAAAATTATGTGGGGCCAATAACCCTATTTCAGTGATTTTCATACTTTAGCACACATCAGAATTACCTGAAGGACTTCTAAAACAAACAGATTGCTGGGCCCCATCTTTCAAAGTTAAGTCTGGAGTGAAGTCTGAGAATTTTTATCACCCCAGGTGATATGCTGGTCTAGATAGAATATGGGCTGAGATGCCCACTTTGAAGGAGCACTTAAGTATAGCAGATTACAAATTGGGCCACTAACCACAATGTTAGCAGCTCCAATCGAGCAGCCGCTCCACAGGGGAAAGATGAAGCTTTCTGCTCCTGTAAGATTTACAGCCAAACCCAAGGCCATGGAGTCGATTTAGAATTATGGTGACCCTATAAGATAGAGTCAAGTCCTGGTGTGGCACTGAGGGTTAATGCGCCAGACTGCGCAGCCGTTTGAACTGCAAGGTCAGCGGTTCAAGCTCACCAGCTGCTCCTCGAAAACATTATACAGGGTTGCTATGGGTTGGAACCGACTCAAAGACACTTAACAACAACAACAACATAAGATACACTACAACTGTTCCTTAAGGTTTCTAAGACTAACTCTTTACAGAAGCAGACAGCTTCATCTTTCTCCATTGGAGAAGCTGGTAGGTTTGAACTGCTGACCATGCGGTTAGTAGTCGAATGCTTAACCCAGTGTTCCACCAGGCCTCCTGGTATACAAGTCAAAAAAAAAAGAAGAAGAAATTGACTCAAAGCAAAGTTAAAATCAAAACTACAATTTAAAATTATTTAGAAAGTAATAAAAGCAATTAAAACTTCATACCAAAACCTGGATGGAAGAGTTACTTCTTAAAGGAATACTTATGGTCTGATCTTTATAACTGATCCAAAGTAAAGACTGAAAATATGCTCAATATTCAACTTAATAAACTAGAAAAATACAACAAAATTAACAAAATACAGAACACTTGTTGGTGTTGTTGTTATGTGCCATGGAGTCAGTTCCGACTCATAGCGACCCTACACAGGGTTTCCGAGGCTGTAAATCTTTACGGGAGCAGAAAGCCTCATCTTTCTCCCGCGGAACAGCTGGTAGTTTCGAGCTGTTGACCCTGAGATTAGCAGCCTAACTCATAACCACTACACTACTAGAGCTCCTTACAAAACACTTAGTAATAAATCATAAAACAAAAATAGCAGAAAATATAGGTAAAATAAAAGCTAATTTGAAAAGATAAGCCCATCATAAACATACGCCGGAGAAACAAAAATGTTCAATGCTGGGGATCGTTAAGTAACTACGTATGTGAAAGACTTAGGTACCATCATGAATTTAGGATTTCTTATGTTTTTATATTTTGTCACATGTGAAACTATCCACAGACAATTCATAATAATCATTTTTTGGTTTTAAAATAAATTATTCTACAACATTTTTTAAATTCAACATTACAGTGGGTATCATTAGATTTACTCACATGGATCAATTATACCCCTTTAAATTTTACCAGTCAATATCATGTTAAGAATATACCATAATTAAACTATTGTTGACTGATATTTAGGTTGTTTCACCTTTTTTTCCTATTACAAACAATGCTGCAATGAACTTTTCTATTTTTTTTTTTATAATTTTCCTTTTGTATAAGTGACCATGACTGATACTTTGCATCATGATTAAAAAACACACATACAACATACACAGCACAACTCAAAAATGTTATGAGACAAGTTACCCTTACTATATGCAATGTCCTTTAGTGATTTTTATTCTATTCAATCTATTAAATTAAAAAATTCAATGTTACTCATAACCAAACTGATTTCAAAAGGCACTGGTGGGCCACAACCCACAGTTTGAAAGCCACTGTTCTTTAAGACAAAAATCTGTCAGAAGAGATAAGGATAGACATTCTATAGTGATAAAAGGCTAAATTAGTCAAAATTAATAATCATAATATATGCACACCCAACCTCAGGGGCCCTAAGTATAGAAAATAAATGTAGCTAGAACTGAAGAGAAAAATAGACTGTGCTACAATAATAGCTGGAGTCCTGGTGTGATGCTGTAGGATAAGCACTGAACTGTTAACTACAAGGTCAGGGGCTCAAATTCACCAGTCACTCCTCGGAAACCCTATATAGGGTCACTCTGAGTCAAAACTGACTTGACGGCACTTAACAACACAATAATAATGAGAGACTTCAATGCAGCCATTTCAATATTGGGCAGAACACTTAGAAAGAAACACACAAGAAAACAGAGGACCTGAATGACACTAGACATTAAGTAAACTCAGCATATAGAGAACATGCCACAAAAAATAGAACAATATACCTTCTACTACACTGCACATTTCTAGGATAGACGACATTTTAGGTCACAAAGCAAACCTTGATAAAATTTTAAAGAACGAGATCACACGAAGTATTTTCTCTGACCACTATGGAGTGAAAGTAGAATCAATATCAGAAATTAAAAAAAAAAAAACCCTGGAAAATACACAAACATATGGAAATTAACATATACAGCACAGCACACTACATTTTACCAATGGATTAAGAAATAAATCAAAAGAAAAATCACAAATTTCTGAGTCAAATGAAAATGAATGCACAACATACCAAAACATATAGGATGCAGTGAAGACAGTATTTGGAGGAAAACATAAAGCAATAAATTATGACATCAAAACCAACAAACAAAAACTAACAGAAGAAAGGAAATAGCAAACATCAGAACAGAAACAAATAAAACAGAAAAATAACAGAATCAATAAAACCAGAAGTTAATCCTTTGAAAAGATCAATAAAATTGACAAACCTTAAGCTAGAATGAGAAAGAGAAAAGATGAAAGTATCCAAAAATTTAAACTGTAAGAGGTATATTACAACTGCTCCAATAGAAATAAAAAGAATTGTGAAATAATATTCTGAATAAGAAAGGTGGCAAGACAACACCCTAGGCAGCAATGTTACAGAGACCTTCCACAACAAAGAGACGGAGACCAAATGGGACAGATGCAGCCAAAGAGCTAGAGAGAAGTAGATTGAATAGTTACAAGGAAAGGAAGCTGAACTGAACAAATGTGGCAAAAAATGGAGACAGACTGGTGACCTGAGCGGGTCAACCAGACATGGCACAGTCCATCTTACACTTTGGTGACCAGTTCTAGAGACAAGACAGCATATTAGTATTACAGAGGCATACCGGTGACTCATGGAGATAAAGGTGCAATTTTTTTCTTGTTTCCCACACTCCCCTGGTAAACAGAGACATGATTAGCTCCCCCCCACCCACATATACCCCGAGTGAAGCTCCCACTCCCCTAGTGAAAAGAGCCACACAGTGGTGAGCAACACAATTGTGAGCCTTATCCCAAACCTGAGTTGGTCCTGGTCAGCCCTGGACTATTCCTAACTAGGAAAAGCAGCTAAACAGACATTCTAGTAGGGAGGGCGGAGAGGGGAGCAGCCAGCTGGGTGGTTGATGGCTCAGTCACAGTCTGCTGGCAGAGAGAAAGGTGTGAACTTTTTTCTTGTACCTATCACCTTGGTGATTAGAGGTGTGGCCAGCTCCTACTCCTGTACACTTTCAGTGAATCTCCAGGTGGTTTGAGTCACAAGGTGGTGAGCTGAGTAGTTGTGAGCATCGTTCAAGTGAAGTGAGAGCTAACCGATCTAAGCCAGTGTCTGGATGCTCCACACATTCACAGACCAGTAAATACTAGGTGACTATCACTGATGTATGTTCTAAGACAGAGATTTTATCAAAAAGATAATCAAAGGCCCATCAAAGGCTGAATGTGCTGTCCTGATTACTGCTGCTATTGTTACTGAATTTGAAGCTGTTATCTCCAACAATGAGCAAAACTAGAAGCAAGCCCATCTGGCTTACAGGACGGTTGTGAAACAACTGACTGTTACTGCTACCAAAACAGAATCTACTGAGCCATCCTACAACCAAGAGATAGGAGGAAGCATTAAGGAATACCGTACCTACATGAAGAAAACTGAGTATGACTTCAACACTAGTATTTATGCCAATTTGGAATGGTGACAACATGCTGGAGTCAAATGCTATAATATGCCTTAGTTCAAGGGACGGGGAGTCACCCGTAATGATGGCAATACAAGTAGAACCACACTGCTGGAAGCTCGGGATTACATCCTGCCCCAACTCATTCAACTCACTGTGTCTGCCTCTTGGTGGTTTCTACAAAATTGGTGGTATTGGCACTGTCTCTATAAACAGAGTAGAGACTGGTGTTCTCAAATTGTGAGTGATGGTCACCTTTGCTCCAGTCAATGTTACTTTAGAAGTAAAATCAGCTGAAATGCATCATTAAACTTTAAGTGAAGCTCTTCCTGGGGACAATGTAGGCTTCAATGTCAAGAACATCTCTGTCAAATACGTTCATCATGGCATTGTGATTGGTGACAGAAATCATGGCCCATCAATGGAAGCAGCTCACTTTACTTTTCAGGTGATCATCCAGAACCACTGCAGCCAAATCAGTGCTGCCTATGCACCTCTGCTGGATTGTCACACAGCTCAGAATGCTTGCAAGTTTGCTGAGCTCAATGAGAAGATTAAGCACTATTCTGGTAAGAACTGGAGGATTCCGGTTCTTGAAGTCTAGTGACAATGCCATCTCTAACATAGTTCCTGGAAAGCTCATATGTGGTGAGAGATTCTCTACCTTCCTTTGGATCATTTTGCTATTATGGGTGTCATCAAGGCAGTGGACAAATAGGTTGTTGGGAGTTGGTAAGGTCACCAAGTCTGCTCAGAAAGCTTAAAAGGCTAAAAGAATATTATCCATAACAAGAACCATTTGTCTCAACTGGCCGTTTAAGTATATAGTAAAAGACTGGTTAATGACAATGCATCATAAAATCTTCAGAGTGAAAGAACTATTTTGGATGATCTGTTTCTTTTTTTTGTGAGGTTGTTTTAAATTATTAGTTTTAAATATCAGTGTTTTTAAAATGGAAACAACTTGACCAAAAATTTTCACACAGTTTTGAAACCCATTAAAATAGTCTAAAGAGAAAAACAAACAAAACACCTGCCAACAACAAGAAAAAGAGGAGCAGACAGCTTCACTGCAGAATTCTAACCAACATTTAGAAATTTACAATACTGTGTAAACTCTTCCCAAGGATAGAAGGAACGAATATTTAATTCATTCTATTAAGCAACTATAACCCTAATACTAAAACAAGACAAAGATACCACTAGAAAATAAAATTATAGGCCAGTATCTCTTATGAATTATAGCTGCAAAACCCCTTAAGAATCCAACTGCTTATTAAAAGTCATACACCATTACCAAGTGGAATTTATTTCAGAAATTCAGGGATGGTTCAACATCCAACAAGCAGTCAATGTACTACACCACAAAAACAGAACAAAGAGAAAGAATCACATGATCATGTCAGAAAACGCATTTGATAAAATCCAAACCCCCTTTCTTGATGAAAACGCCAAGGAAGATTGGAATAGAAGGGAAATTCCACAGTGATTCAGGGTGTACGTAAAAAGTCAACAGCCAACATGAACTGAAGTCCTAGCCAGAGCAATACACAAGAAAATGGAATAAATCATATCCAAATTAAAATTAAGAAGTAAATTTACTTCTATGCATAGATAATGCTGCTGATGTTGTTATGTGCTGTCGAGTAGGTTCTGACTCAGAGAGACCAGTATAATAGGGTTTCCAAAGAGTGACTGGTGAGTTTGAGCCATCGACCTTGTGACTCAAACTGACCTTGCAGTCCTATGCTTATCTTACAGTAACACACCATAAATCCAGATAATGTGATCCCATACATAGAAAAACCCAGAGTCCAAAAGAAAACTTCTGTACCTAACAGAGGAATCCAGCAAAGTTGTAAGGCACAGGATCAAAAACAAAACCAGCTGGATTTCTATACAACAGCAATGAAAAGTCTGAAAAGGAAATTGGGAAAACAATTCAATTTATAATAGCATTTGAGATAATAAAATACTTAGGAATAAATCTAACCAGGGATGTGAAAGGCTTAGGAAGAAAGAGATTAAAGAAGATGTAAATAAACAGAAAGGTGCTTCATGTTCAAGGATTGGAAGACTTAATATTGTTAAGATGTCAGTACTACCCAAAGCAATCTACAGATTCAACGTAATCCTGATAGAAATTCCAAAAGTATTCTTTACAAAAATAGAAAATCTCGTCCTCAATTTTATATGGAATGTCAATAGATTCTAGACAATGCTGAAAGAGAAGAACAAAATAGAAGGACTCATACTTCCTGATTTTGAAACATACCATGAAGCGACAATAATCAAAACAGCCTGGTACTAGTATAACCATAGATACATAGATCAATGGAATAGAACTGAGAGTCCAGAAATAAACCCACCTCACTGTGGTCAACTGAGTTTTGATCTTAATAAATCCATTCAATGGGAAAAGAAGTCTCTTTAATAAATGATATCGGGAAAATTGTATTTGCACATGCAAAAAAGTTAAATGAGATCCATGTTACATACCATATAAAAAATAATTTCAAAATGAATTAGGACCTAAATGTGCAAACAACAAAAGAAAATACTTTAAAGAATAAAGAGAAGCAATGTTGTCAGGCCTGGCTTTCAACAATGATTTATCTAACAATAAAAACACCAGCAATAAAAGGTAAAAATATATAAATAAATTGGATGGTGGTGGTGGTTATGTGCCGTGGAGTCGATTCCGACTCATAGCGACCCTGTACAGGGTTTCCGAGGCTGGAAATCTTTACGGGAGCAGAACCCCTCATCTTTCTCCCGCGGAACAGCTGGTAGTTTCGAACTGCTGACCTTGCGGTTCGCAGCCCGATTCGTAACCACTACACTACCA
>NW_006408545.1:24647285-24648597 GCF_000296735.1 Chrysochloris asiatica
AGTCCCTGTTGAAGGATATCATGTTTGGTAAAGTCAGAGAAAAAGAGGAAGATCCCCAACAAGATGGACTGGCACAGTGGCAGCAGCAATGGGCTCAAACATAGCAATGATTGTTAGGTTGGCACAGGACCGGCAGTGTTTTTTTCTGTTGTGCATAGGGTCGCTATGTATGAATCAGTACTGACTCAATGGCACCTAACAACAAGTCAGAATTAACTGTACTGCGTTTAACAACAATAGCAACATTTATGTTGAAAGTCAAAGAACTGTATACAAAAAAATGAACTAATTTTACTATATGATAATATTTTTAAATGTACTTTGTTGTTGTTGTTATTAAGTGCCGTTGAGTCGATTCTGACCCATAGCGACCCTGAACAGGGTTTCCAAGGCTATAAATCGTTACGGGAGCAGAAAGCCTCATCTTTCTCCCGCTGAGCAGCTGGTAGTTTCAAACTGCTGACCTTGCGGTTCGCAGTCTGATTCGTAACCATTACGCTAGGCAAATAAAATATATACAAATATATTAATGCTAACTGGAATTCTACATTTTTATAACTCTGACAACCCAAATCAATTACTGAATATCACTATTTAAAACATTTTATAGAGCACAAGAACACCCAAACTTGCAAATAGTACCCATTTAACCTAGCCTCAATGGCTTGATGATCAGAATGCAACTAGAGAAAGATAGAAACCCCCCACAATTTTTGATAAAGGAAATGAGGGTAAATTACTACAATTTTATGAACTTGACCTACACTCATGGAGGTGGTAGCTCTAAATAGCAACAGAGAGGAAAGGAGTCTTCACATCAAGTATCAATGCTATCCCCTCTGTACACAGGGTAGAGACAGGCAACTGAGACATTGGCTACCTAAAATGAGGGGGTGCTAGAGGCATGAAGTGACTGGCTTACAAGGTTTCAAGAGGGAGTTTAGTTTAAGAGTTGTGAAGGAAGATAAGAGATTCACACTGAATAGCTTTCATCTTGTCTAGCTGGGTCTGGTAAAAAAAAAAAGATGGGGATAAGATTCTTATGATTCAATAGTGAGTAATTTTTATCATGACTAATTGAGACTGTCACAATTGTAAAGGTAGAAGTTTTATAAAAAAAATAGGGAGTAGTTAATCTTACAGTCCAGAAACAGGGGACCCTAGGACCATCAAGGGAGAAGAGCACAAGCGGAATGCGGGACCTTATCCAGAGAAGCAGAGATAGGGGCAGAGATGGGGACATGGAGGGAGAGAGCATCGGAGGACTCTGGATTCATGGGAAGAGAGGGACTAAGAGCTGGTAGCCAGGAGG
>NW_006408545.1:24648697-24656349 GCF_000296735.1 Chrysochloris asiatica
TGGACAGTATATATAAATAAATAAATGGGATGGACATCATAAAAATGAAAAAAACTTTGGTTCACCAAAGGACAGTTCTATATTGTCCTGTAGGGTCTCTATGATTTGGATTTGATTCAAGGACAACTGTTAATCCCTGGGGTATAGGATAGAGTACCTATCACATTCAAGCTCAACACAATTGTTTTTAATTCCTGGGGTATAGGATAGTCTTTACATTCCTGTAATAGCAATCAGTTCGGTATCTGTGTGTTGAGTTTTCTTACTAAAGGGTCCTGGGGTAGCACTGCAGGATGAGCAATGGACTGCTAACCAAAAGGCTGGTGGTTCAAAACAACCAGTCATTCCTCGAAAACTCTACTCAGAGTTGCTATAAGTCAGAACTGACTCAACAGCACTTAACCACAGCAATCTTGCTACATTCTTTTATTTATTCCAATTGTTCTAATAATTTATCTGTAGATAGCCAAGGATAGAAAATTACATTGTCTGTGAACAACAAAGAACTCGAGTCCCTTGTTGCTGACACTGCGTCAATCCATCTCTTTGGGGGTCTTCCTCTTTTTCACTGACCCTCCACTTTACCAAGCATGATGTCCTTCTCTAGGAACTGGACCTTCCTGACAACATGTTCAAATTACGAAAGATGAAATCTCCGTGATCTTGCTTCTAAGGAGCATTCTGTTTGTACTTCTTCCAAGACAGATACATTTGCTCTTCTGGTAACCTATGGTACTTATTGAAATTTTCACCAGCATCATAATTCAAATGCACAGATTCCTCTGTGGTCTGTGTCCAACTTTCACATGCATGTGAGGTGAATAAAAAGACCATGTTTTTGAGTCCTCAAACTGGTATAACTTTTACACATTGAAAAGGTCCTTTGTTTTCTTGATTACTGCTTTCATGAGCATTGATTGTGGAGCCAAGCAAATCAAAGTTCTTGACAACTTTACACTTTTATTCATTCATCATGATGTTATTTAGTGGTCTGGTTGTGTGGACTTTCATTTTCTTACATTTAAGTACAATAGATACTAAAAGCTGTAGTCTTTGACCCTCATCAGTAACACTAATGAAGTATTTTTAAGTCTGTGACAACTTCAGCATTCTGTTTATCATGATGTTACTTATTGATCCAAGCGTGAAGACATTTGTTTTCTTAACATTGAGGTGCAACTCATACTGGACCTTCAAGTCCTCTCCTCTCTCAGCAAGCAAGCTTGCATCTCTATATCACAAGTTATTAATGAGTCTTCTTCCAATCCTGATGCCACATTCTTCTTTATATAATTCAGCTTCTTGGATTATTTGTTCATCATATAAGCTTGAAAAATTATTGTGAAAAGATACAACACTGGCGTACACCTTTCATGATTCGGAACTATTCAATATCTTCTTGTTCTGTTCAAAAGACTGCCTCTTGGTCTATGTACAGGTTTCTCACGAGTACAATGAAGTTTTATGTAATACTAATTCTTTGCAATATTATTCATAGTTTGTTGTTATCCACACAAATGGCTTTGCATAGTAATAAAGCACAAACAAGTATCTTTCTGAAATTCTCTGCTTTCAGTCAAAATCCAGCAAAATCTCTCATTCCATGTCCTTTTCCGATTCTTGCTTGAATTTCTCGTAGGTCCTTGTCGGTGTACTTTTGCAACATTTTTGAAATATTGTTAGCAAAATTTTATTTGCATGTGTATTAATGATATTGTTTGATGATTCTTGCATTACAAATTCCACATTAGATAATTACATCAGATCAGGGCTGATCACATCAGATCACATTTATCATATTTATTCTGTTCACAAAAGGGAAATGATTACATTATATTAGTTGTCACCCTCGGGGATTGTTATAGTTATTGTTGTTGTTAAGTGCCGTAGAGTCAGTTCCGATCCAAAGCTACCCTGCACAGGGTTTCCAAGGAGCGGCTGGTGAGCTTGAGCTGCCGACCTTGCAGTTCAAACCAACTTTGCAGTCCAGCACATTAACCACAGTGCCACACCAGGACTCCCACCTATTAACTATCAAATCACTGAGAAGCCTGGCTCAATCAAATTGACATAAAACCTTAACTATCACATGAGCCAGCTTCACATTTGTTCCCATGTCTTGGCTCATTGTTGAAGCCACTGTGTTTATTAGTCACAAGCTTTCAACAAATAACTTTATTGCCCAAAAGGAAGGGAAAGACTTGACTGTTTTCCCTGATTAATCCATATTTTATAATATTCACATAAAACGCATTTGTAAAGTACTTTAGAAACCAAAATTCTTAAATTCGCACTTGATTTGTCCCAAATTTCCTTTAAGGAAAGATGATCACAGTGCCATTTTTCTGGTTCCAAACATTTTTAAGTTTACTATTTGTTTTTTGCTTATATTGTTGTTAAGTGCAGTCGAGTCTGTTCCGACCCACATAGCGACCCTGTATAGGGTTTTCAAGGAGCAGCTGGTGTGCTTGAACTGCCGACCTTGCAGTTCAAACTGACTTTGCAGTTCAGTGCATTCATCCAAAGCGCCACACCAGGAATCCTATATCTGAGGTATCGATCTACACTTTAAAAAACAGTGCTTAAGTATGTGAAAATGCGTATAGTAAAAAGTGTTTCTTCCTATGGAAACTCATATTGATTATAAATCTAATTTTACTAAAAATGAAACTGCTTTTTAAAATTACAGATTTTTACTAATAAGTACAAGCAGATATTCATAAAATAAAAGATGATCCTTTAAATCAGACAAAAAAGAGAAAAAAAATTATAATATAACAACAGTTCAAGTTCGTGAATTTGTTAATTCTAACTAATTTTCAAAAAATTAAAAATTCTACCATAAATTTACAAGAACTTTAGTACACTCTGCAAATTCAGTAGAATCTTTAAAGTCTTTAGATCTTCATTCATCTTAGTCAGCCTTTATTCTGTTCACACAAAAACAAAGTGGTCATCATAGTCAGTGGAAATAAAAAACGAGAATATGTTTTAAAATTAAAAGTGATACTTAGAACAATATACATATTGTTCATTAAATAAATATACATAATTAAAACTAAACTATTTAAAGCTAAAATAATTTCTCCTTTTTAAAGGACTTCAAAATGTTTTGAAATAGTGCCAAATTGTCACAATACTCTGGTATTGAAACCATACAATATTTAATCTCAGTTTTATCAAGGCCACAGTCCAAAGGAAAAAACTAAGTAAATAGTTCTTAAATTCCAAATTTCTAATTAAAATATTAGTAGATTTGTTTTGGGAACTTTTATTTTCTTCTATAGGTTACATCCCCCACCTCCACCCCTTGGCCCCTTTTACTATTTATTTGCTTAAAATGAAACAGCAAGCAGAAAACCAACCTAAAATTGTGATTATTTCCCACTTGGCTTCTGACCATTCCCATCAGGCATCTTGGGAGACCTATGCAGCGCCAAATGAGACTCAGCCCCACACAATGTCTTGCAGAGGGTGATGAGAATGGCACATTGTCTGCCTGGTCTGAACAGAGGTCACAGCAGGGAGAGCATCTGCTAAGATAATGTGAATGAAGGAAACAACTATAATTGCCTCATTAAGAGATCTCTGGCTAAATAATCACAAGAAAAAAGAACTAGGAAAACCACCCTAAAATTCAGTCTCTAATAAGGGAAATTTGAGGTAGGATAAAAAAATACTGGAGAATTAAGGAGATTTGAGTATTCTACTGGTTCTAGTAATTTCCTCAGTCACTACATGGATGAATGATATTTTAGATATAATAACAGTTCAGTTATTCAACACCAGTCCTAGCCAGTCATTAATAGGAAGCAGAAGATGCAAATTCACAGCTGCACAGGATACAAATAAAAGAACAATAAAAGGTTGGGGGAATTTCTTATAAGGGATCAAAACATAGAAACAGAGAACAAATATTTACCAGTCTACATTTTATAATTATAATGAACACTATGTAAAATTAAAGGTATGAGGAAGGCGTTAAGCAATTAAAGAGGTAATATTCAAAAAGTAAAGTCAAACAAACAAACAAAAAAGTAAAACTTTCTGCCTGGTCAATGCTTCTTCTCTTCTCTTTTTAGCTTCAATCTTTTTAAAATAGATTTTCCTTAAACATCAATAGTATTTAATTACAATTAAATCCTTAATCATTTCACACTATCACACAATACAGTATATACAATTTATTCAACATTGTTATTAATTTGAAATATTCCATAATAAAGCTAAGGCAAATCTTCAACTAAATTTAAATAAGTATCTACACTGAACATAATATGTACTGATACAGAGTAACAAACCATTTTTGCATTTCTTGGAATTTTAAAGTTAAGCTTTAGGAACTTTATTTGTATTACACAGTTAAAAATGTATTACTATATAAATAGTATCTTGAAGGGAATTATGGTTATTAAAATTTTTCTGAGTCCAACAGACACAGTAAAATTAGCTTGTTACACCCATATGCCAGGTTTAAAATAAGCAAACTATTTGATGACTTTGATGTTTTGCATCCAAAATGTGCTGGCTAATTTTTCCATTCCATTTACCATTCCGGTCTTTAAACTGCCTTAATCTCCTGCCCTCAGATGCTGACCTTGTAAGAATAGGGGTCATAGGTCAGAATAGAGAGACCTCAAAGGATCTGGACTATCAATTCATGCCTGAAAGATTTCTCTCTCACAAAAGGAACCTACCAAACAGCAAATTCCTAAATCTAATCGCACAAGTATCAGGGTGAAACAGTTATTTATTGGAATTTGTTGATTAACATTTTCAAATATTTCTAGAATCTAAAGAGCATTTCTTTATTTTTATTTAAGGAGGTTTTAGAATATAATAACCATCAAAATAAAATCTTGCAAAGAAATTTTAAAGGTAAAACATTATTCCTTAAAATACATCAACATAAAGCTAAGTATAGATTCACTATTTTCAGGAACACTATGCAGAGATAAAAATATAGCACTTTATTTCCTAACTAGAGAGTAACTGGAACACTTAAAATTATATCATTGAGAAAGAGTAAGTGATTATACTGCTGTAAAGGAAGAAGGGGGTGGGGTGGAGTTACTATGAGTTCAGAGCATACTCCAAAGGTGAAGAAGGATAATAAAGAAATACTGTGCATTTTAATAAACACACACACAGCTCTAAAAGAGGAAAATCCCACCAGATTCAAAAAACAAAAAACAAAAAATAACTCATGGCTTCCAGAATTTTCTTCCAAATTTAAAGAACCTGAAATTACAAAATATGATCCTGTAACAATAACTTTATAATCACACATCTTCACTTACATTAAAAAAGTAAAAATAACAAGGTTAGTTAGCACTTCTAAATCAAGCATAAGTTAAATACATTTTTCCCCTAATGTTCGTCTCCATCTTTCTAGCTATAAATGGTAAAATTATTCTAATGTAATTATTTTAATACTTAATAGACTACAAGGAATGCTAAATTTCATAATCACCTTTTAAACCTAAATTTAGAGCTTTATAAAAATGATAAATTAACACATTTTTAATGTAATCAAATAGAAGTAATTCTTCCACACCAATAATAGTAAAAAAAAAAAAACATCTTGACAATTAACTTTTCTCTAGATAAAATATATTGGTACTTCAACTTATGAAGAAAATAAAAAAGTCTACTATGTGCTAATGAAAATTAATTATTACATCAGATGAAATTAAAGTAATAGAATGCTGGTATTATTTTCTAGGTTATTTTAAAATTCTCAAGTCACCGTCACTGAAAGAAAACTTGCATTATTATGAAGAACAGCAATCCTTGGAGTGTGTGGCTGGGTCAAAAGATGTGGAAGGTTACAGGGAACAAAGAAGATAATCACTATTATGCTACAAAACTAATAATTAAAAATTTAAAAAGGAAGTAGGAAGAAAAACACTAAACAAATTTTCAAAAATACAATGCTATCTGTATATGCCAATGTATAAATCTACCACAAATTAATATACTTGAAATGATTTAAAATCAGATGTATTTTAATTCATTAATTGCTAAGTATTAACTTTATTCATTAACTACTACGGTTTAAAAATACTCTATAAAGATTTCCAGACCAGTTGTTTTAAAGCAAATCCTTTTCACTAATCTATTAGTTTAAGCTAAAAATTTATTATACAAAATAAATAATTCTATAGTATAGGCAGACATGATTATTTGATATAAATATGAAAAATCAAGAGACAAATAAAATCATTCTAATACCTCTCCTGACTATTTTTTTTCCTGTTAGCGATTAAACGTTTTATTCCCACATAGTAAATTGTGTTCTTTTTAGAGAATAAAAAGTATCAAATAAGGGCTAGTTCTGAGAAGAAACAAGGATTCTTTCATCGTTAATCTTAAGAACAACTTTCATATTATAAAGAAAGTTTTATAAGGTCATTCAAATTTCTATTTTTTGAAAAGTAAACAATAAAATATGCCTTAGATTACCTCATTTTAGAAAAAAAATGTAAAGGTGTAGGATTTGAAATAAAATAACATTTATTGCTCTTGAGTAACAGGACATTTGCCCTAAGCAGAATTTTTAAATATTAAAAAAAAAAAAATTCTACTTGCTTGTATAATTGGTTTACTCAAAATTAAGGCAAACTTTCAAACGATTTTCAATTTCTTGCCACAAAGTAATAACTTCCCATAAAATATGGTTATATCTTACATATGAAGTCCTTGTATGGCACTGTAGGATAAGCAAAGAACTGCAAGATCAGCGGTTCAAACCCGCCAGCTGCTTCTCTGAAACCCTACACAGGGTCGCTCTGAGTTAGAACCAATTTGAAGACACTTAACAACAGCAACCTTATTTTAATACATATTGTTGTTGTTGTGTGCCATTGGGTCGATTCCGACTCATCATGATACTTTTTAAGGTTTCTGAGAATGACTGGTGGGAACTTACTGCCAACATCATGGTTACCAGCCCAGTGCTTATCCTACAGTGCGACACCAGAGTTCATTTATACATTTTGTTATTGTTGTTAAGTATCATCAAGTCCCTTTTGACTTCTTAATGACCCTGTATAAGGTTTTGGAAGAGTGGCTGGTGCATTTGACCCACCTACCTTGATGGGTCTGGTGAAGAACAAAGATCAGTATGTAGTACATCTCAATGTAAAGAAAATAAAAATCCTCACCACTGGACCAATAAACAACATTCTTATCAACAGAGAAAAGATTGAAGTTGTTAAGGACTTCTTTCTTCTTAGATCAACTATCAACACTCAAGGAAGCAGCAGTCAAGAAATCAAATGATGTATTGCATTAGGCAAACGTGCTGCACAAGGCCTTTTTAAAGTGTTGAAGAGCAAAGATACATTAGTGTTTTCAATAATCTCATATGGATGTGAAAGCTGGACAGTGAATAAGGAACCGTAGAAGAATTGATGCTTTCGAGTTACGGTGTTGTAGGAGAATACTGAAAGTGCCATGGGCTGCCAAAAGAACCAATAGATCCGTTTTGGAAGAAGTGCAGCCAGAGTGCTCTTTGAAGGCCAAAATGGCCAAACTTTGTCTCTCATATTTCGGAAATATTGTCAGGAGGGACCAGTCACTGGAGAAGGATATCATGTTTGGTAGGGTGGAGGGTCAGAGAAAAAGAGGACAACCCCCAACGAGATGTA
>NW_006408545.1:24662378-24671986 GCF_000296735.1 Chrysochloris asiatica
TAAACTTTCACTCAATTCACAACAAAAACATTAAAAACAACAACAACAACAAATTGTATAGACTATATGATGAGCATGAAAGTCTTTTGTATCAGTAACTAAGAAGTCATAAGAGTGATGATGACTTGTTGAAAGGATACAGAAGCCATTCTTAAGGGATTTACTGGTTGAATCTGGGTCATTAAAATATTCATAATGGTCAACTAGGAACAACTGAAATGTTCTTCGCCAGATGAATAAACAGTGTTATATCCATAAAATAAAGATGGTTACAGACTCAGTGAATAAAACAGGAACCTAAGATTCATGCTGATAGAATAAATAAATAACTGAGTTTGAAGTAGAATGGGATGTTGACATAGTATCAAATTACCACACTACAAAATATTTCTTAAATAAAAAAAGAAAGAGTACCTTTAAAGTGAAGAAATCTGCAAGACACAATCTTAATGAAATGGTCAATGAAAACATCATCAATAATGAAAATGGTAACAATTGCAACGTCGTCTGATACGATATGATGAGAAATATAGAGCATCAACTCTATGATATTCTTGGCAAATATGATGAATAATCTCTCTAATCATAAGAAATATTAGATAAACTAAAACATGATGTTGCTTCATCCTGGTGTGTGAAGTTAGGCCACAATGACTGTGTTAAACATTTTGGGCATTTTGTTGTTGTTGTGAAGTGCCATCAAGTCAGTTTGAACTCATAGAGACCCTGTATAGGGTACAAGGAGCAGAGCTGGTAGTTTTGGAATGCAGACCGTTTGGTTCACAGTCCAGTGTTGATTCTACAGCGCCACACCAGGAGTCTTTTTCGGGATAGTAATTCTAATTTTATGAGCACCATTGTCTGGGAGTTAGGGAAATAAGTTTAAGTACCTCAGAGTGAATCCAGATCACTCTGAGGAATGGATTCAGAGTGAATCCAGATCACTCTGAGGAATGGATTCAGAGTGAATCCAGATCACTCTATAATACAGTTGGCCTGGGCTAGTCAACAAGTTTATGTCATGAAACTGTTTCTTACAGGGGTGTTTGTATGTGTTGTTATTTTCCATTACAAGAGACTTAAGAGACAAAGCAGCTCATTGAGAAGCATGGTCCTTAACTAGATACTGGTTTGGAAAGAAAAAAAAAAAAAATCTACAAATGTAAGCTTTAGATGACTGAAGGAATTTTAATATGGACTTGGTATCAGATGTTATTGCTGTTAAGTGCCATCAAGTTGGTTTTGACTCATAACGACCCAGTACAGGGTTTCTGAGGAGTGGCTAGTGAGTTTAAACTGATGACCCTGCAGTTAGCAGTTCAGTGCTTATCCTACAGCACCACATCAGGACTCCATATGAAGTATTATTTATTCGCGTAACAATGATAAGGGATAAAGTGCTATTTGTTGTTGTTAAGTGCCATTGAGTCGATTCTGACCCATAGGGACTCTGTATAGGGTTTCCGAGGAGCAGCTGGTGAGCTTGAACTGCCGACCCTGCAGTTCAAAGGCTTTGCAGTCTGGCGCATTAACCCACAATATACTTTAAAATTATTCTGCAAAAATGGTTATAATTTCTAAAATATATGAAGTGGGTATAGGGCTGTCCACCATATCATTTTTAAATTTCTTTGTGCTGTAAAATTTTATAATAAAATAATAAAAGGGAAAAGAAAAAAAACAGTAAGCATAATCACTGAAAGTATTTGGAAAAAACCAGCGCAACAGAAATTAATGCAAGAGCTGACTCTAAAATTCAACACATTTCTAATCAAGGGAAAATGTTAAAAGTTAAATAAAGAGGGTATGGGAAATAATTAGAGAACCCAGAATATCTTATAAAATGTTTTCACCTAACTATTATGCTAATAAATATGAAAACCTGGTTCAAAGCACAATCCTTTCTCATTATTAAACCTGTCAAGAGGTAGAATAAAATTTAAATAATTAAAAATCATGGATAAGATCAAGAACATTATCAAAGATCTTTGACTTTTATTTATTTTTTTTTAAGGAATAAATTATTGTCAGTAGTAATTGTTACAGCCATCAAATGACAAAGATCATTTTGGTTACCACATTGTGGCGTCTTTTTCTCTCATTGTTTCAGTTTCTATATAGGAGTCTCTATGTTTACTTGAATATTTTATTGCCAGTTGACACAACCATGTTTTAAAACAAGCAGCACATGACAACGAAAAGTTCTATCCCAGTGACCAAAATCATGGACATTCTGAACATAATAGAAAGTTAGAAATCACTAGATAGCAAATATGCCAAAATCTTAAATTAATCCCAATAACAAACTCAATAAACTCTGTAGTTGCGCATGTATTCACCATGTGTCCACTGCCACCTTCTGCTCCCTAGTTCAATTTTCTATCATCACCCCACTTACAATGATGATTTGACCCCATTATCACACTACTGTCTCCTACCTTTTTATTGACTTCATTCCTTACCCAAGTTATAGCGCATGATTCATTGTTACAGCAATTTCCTTGCATACATCTTCAATACCCTTGTTTCTTTACCTTTGTCATTCTCAGAAGGAAAATTCCAATTCTAGATAAACCCATTTCCCTCCTTATTCATAACTGTAGCCATGAGTCAATAATGGCTGGAGAAAAAAAATCCCACAATCATACTGACTGTCTTTCCTTTAAATTCAAGTCCACTAACCTTCATGATGGAGTGGCACTGTGGGTTAATGCACTGGACTGCAAAGTCGGATTGAATCATAAGGTCAGTGGTTCAAGCTCACCAAGCACTCCTTGGAAACCCTATACAAGGTCTCTATGGGTCAGAACCAACTCAACAGCACTTAACAACCTTAATGATTGAGGGACGCTGGCGAAGCAGTGATTAATGCACTTGATCAACGCCTAAGAGAAAGTTGAGGAAGTCTGCTTCTGTACAAATTTCCAGACTTGGAAACCCTATGCAGCAATGCCACTCTGCCCTATGCTGTTATTATTGAGTGCCGACGAGTTGGTTCCAACCTATAGCAACCCTGTGTAGGGTTTCCAAGGAGTGGCTGGTGAGCTTGAACCACCAAGCTTGTGGTTCAAATGACTTTGCAACCCATTGCCTTAACCCACAGCGCCACACCAGGACTCTGTCCTATAGAATTGCTACAAATCAGAATCAACTTGACAGCAACAGGTTCGGTTTTTTAAATCTTAAATGGGTCTTTCATATCATCTGGTGTACTACCTCTTTTACGTAATGCATTCAACTCTTCTATTTTCCTACAGCATGTCTCCCCTTGATTTTCAGATCTCCAAAATCTTCGCTTCTAACATCTCTCTTAGTTGATGACTGCTATGGGTTGAATTGCGTCTCCCTCCAAAATATGCTGAAATCCTAATCCTTAGCATCAATGAAAGTGATCTCATTTTGAAATGGTATCATTACAGAGTAATTCACTAACATGAGGTCATACTGGAGAAGGGTGGACCCGACTCCATCATGACTGGTGTTCTTTTAAAAAGAGAGGAGACACCGAAATGAATCAAAGACGCAATGGTCGCAATGGTCATGGAAAGATGTAAAAATATGGAAGTCATGCTGCCAGGGAGACCTGAGACTACCAAAGCTGAAAGGGATGAGGAAAGATCTTCCCTTACAGCCTTCGGAGAGAGCTTGACACCTGATATTCGGACTTCTACCCTCCCAAACTATAAGACAAGAAATCTCTATTGATTTAAGAAACTTTAGTTTATGATTATTTGTTAGAACAAGTCCTAGAAAACTAATACAATGACCTGGCTTAAAATGTCACCAAGAACACAGCATAAAGAGAAACTTGTCCTACCTGTCTCACCACCTGCAATTTTAAAGAATAAACCATCTGTGTTCCTATGGCCAGCTCTTCCTTTGTGTTTTAAATCCCAATCCTCTCACCCACTCATGGAAATCACTCTAGCAATTGTCTTCCTCTTTCCTCCACTTAGAATTTTGCCTTTTCTGATGGACCATTCCCATGAGCAAACAAACATGCTGTAATTTATGCCTTTTGTCTATTAATGTTTCTATTCTCATTTACAGGAAAATGTCTCAAAACATTGTCTATACTTGCTATTTACACTTCATCTTCTCTCAGTCTCTGTGGAACACAACCTACTTGTACCTCCTCCCCATCCCCATCCACTGAAACTCTCTTGTCAACTTCACCAATGATCTCTGTGTTGCTAAGAAAATGTCGTGTTGTTCATCTTAGTTGGTCTTTAACACACCTCATAACCTCTCTATTTTGAAATGCCTTCTCTCCTTGGTTTCTGAAACAAAATCTTTTGATTATCGTATTTTGTTCCTTCTTTCTTAGTATCGTTTACTATTTCTCCTATTCTCCCTGATTCCTAAGTGTTGGAATATGCAGTGCTCGGTCCTCAGCTTTCTTTTTTTTAATGCATCTGCTATCTTCTTGATGATCTCATTCTGTCTTATGGCTATACATTTCATCTTTGTGAATTATTTGTCAAATTTATATCTCCAGGTAAGAACTTGATACTTAAGAATTCATCCACCTAATTTATGTATCTATTTGGATCTCCAACTAGATATGTTCAAAGTCATACTTCTGACTTCCATGTATTTTTCCTACAATCTTTGCTCATTTCAATAAAGGGCCCCTTTCTCTTTCCATCTGCCCTGGTCAAACAAACCTTGGATTCATCTTGGACTTCTTTCTCTCAGCCCACATCTGATTTGTCAGCAAAGTTTATCTCTCTTTTCAAAACCTATCAGGATTTATTGCTCACCACCTCCATTGTTAATACCCCAGTCTGAACCTACATTAATAACAAGGGCCTTTTTAGTGGTCACTCAGCCTCTAATGTTACACCTCCATACTGTTTAACATCACTATTCCCACAAAGATATTTTTAGAAAGTAAACAGGAATCTGTTGTTTTTCAACTTAAAATTTTCCAATGAATTCTCATTTTCCCAAGTGAAAGTGTAAGTCCTAACCATGGTTAAGAAGGTCCTACATAATGGAATATTCTGCTATTTTACTTTGCTACTCTTGGCCTTAACTACTCTCCTCCATTAGTGATTCCAATTCAAAACACATGTAAAAAAATGCTAGAACAATATTTTTAAAGATTTTTGTCTGAAAGGTGTAGAAAATGAAATAATTTTGCTATTTATTTTACTTGATTTACTTGTATGTATGCATTTTCTCTTTCTCTGACAGCAGAAAACCACTCTAACATTTAAGTGTATCATTAAAATTTCAAGCATCTTAACGAGTTTTCTTTTGGACTATATGATCTCCTAAAGATAAGAATAAAAAGGGAACTAATTTCCTTACTAGTTGGGAAATATGGACTAAGTATTAAACACTATAGAAATAACTAGCTAGCAATTTGCAGAGAAAATAAGTTGTATCCTTACAGTGTTCTCTTCAATAATAAGTTCTATTAGAAGAAGAGAAAGTTAAATGTAAAACATAAAGACATAAGAATGATATAGGAAAATAGAGATGAGCATAGTATAGTCTTAATTTTAATTATAGAAAGCCAGAACAATGAAGTCACATAGCATTAAGGAGAGTCATAGACTTATAAAAATTCAAAACTTAAGGAGTATATTTAAAAATCACTAAAATTTAAGTTACAATACATTACACAAGCTGGAAAATACTTCCTATATATGAAACAAAAGGTTAAAATCTCAAATATACAAAGAAACGTACAAATCAGTAATAAAAAGTGAGTATCTCAATAGAAAAAGTGGGCAAATTACAAAAAATGTACAATTCACAGAAAAAAATTATGAAAATGAACACATAAAAATTATATTCAACTTCACTAGTGATCAAAGGATACACAGACGCAAAGTGATAGGCCTCTCTTAAGCTACATAATTGGAAAAGATTAAAAGATGACAACATTCAACGGGCACTCTCATTTCTGGAGACCACATACACTGGCTCTCATCTTTTCTGAGGCACAGTCTGCCAACAGATATTTAAAAAAAATTTTTAATGTATATTTTGTTATTGAAGATTTTTGCTATTAAGCATCTAACCTAAAGATGTAATTAGGCAGCTTTTCAAAAAAATATATGTATAAAGATTTCACTGTGGTGTTGATATATTTAAAATATTGGCATTAGCCCAGTATTAGCTGCCATCGGATATAACCATCCAGACAAAGAATGCCAAGCCTGCCTTCTGAGTTGCCTTTGGGTGGATTCGAACTGCCATCCTTTTGGTTAGTAGTCCACCACTTAACCACCCAGGGACTCCTAATGGAATCAACAGAAATGACATTTAACACAGCATTGTTTAAGTTCAATTTTGATAGTCATGCAGTGGGAATATACGTAGGTGTTAACTATCAACATGAAAATGCTCCATGGTATACTTACTGCTAAGTGGAGTGATGGGGGAATGCAAGTTTCAAAAAGGCATGCAACATATGATTCCCAGCAGAAGTTAGGAATTCAAGGGATTTTTCCCCTTACTCCACGGTTTCTTACAGTGTTTGAATTTTCTATGAATGAATTATTCTTTAAAAATAGACAAACCAATAAATATATTTTCATTTTTAAAAAATATGGGTATGATATTGGCAAGTTTTATATATAAAAGGGGACGCTTCTGCCTGTTGGGAACTTCTTCAGCTGCTTATTGTGGGCTCATAACAATTTGATGGGGGAGAGTAATGAGGGGACATCAGTACTCAATGCTTAATTCAGTATAAACTGAGGCCAGGCTATATCCCTAATATATTTTACTCAACTACATGCCAGTAGTATTTTATTTTGGCTACACTATGTTAAAGATACAGAGTTTTGGAAACCTTCTCCAAATACAACAAACTCATAAGCAACAAAGTAAAAGGATTACCTATCTCCCTTTGGTTTTCTTTTTTGTAGTGTCTTCCCTTTGGGTCTTCTTTCGCTTCCTAAGCAGGGGCTCCCACCAGGTCCTGTTACCCGTATTGATTCAAGGCCTTTGGAAGATTTTTTAAATGTGAATTCCACTGGTTCTCCTTCTTTTAGGCTTCTAAATCCTTCCATGAATAATTTGCTCTGTAAAGAGTTTTTTTAAAAAAGAGTAGGGGAGGGAGGAAGAGAGAGATCAGGATTACCACTGCTTTACAAATTATCTCTATAATTTTAACATTAACACAACAAGATAATCTTTGTTATCCATTACAAAAGTATAAGGTTTTTTAAAAGAAGTTTCATGAAAATGATACCATTTTAAAATCTCCTGTTACAATGCTGACAATAAAAGAATAACTCATACTATTTTTAAGATAATTTCATATTTATAATTTTAACATTTCCACTTCAATGAAACCCCTCCTAAAAACAAAGACAGACCTATATCAAAAGCAGCACTGTGTGGTTAAAAAAAACATTTACAACTATCCGAATGCCCATAAATGGGAAAATGATCACATAAATTATTTATAGCAGAGCCAGGTTGTTAAGTGCCGTCGAGTCGATTCCGACCCATAAAGACCCAGTATAGGGTTTCCAAGGAGCAGCTGGTGAGCTTGAACCACCAACCTTGAAGTTCAAATGACTTTGTAGTCTCACTTATTAGCCCACAGCACCCCACCAGAACTCCATAGAGCCAGGTAAGGTAACATTATTGAGCCATTAAAAAAAGATATTTTTTAGCTCAACTTGCACTGACATGGGTCAATAAACGTTAATATTGCTGAGTTAAAAAAAATTATTTATACAGAGATGAGTTCTGGAACAACATTCTATCATAAACTGTCATTTACTCTAATTGTTTTCTAAGAACTGGGGAAGGCTTTCTTGTATACACATTACTTCATGGTCTGAGCTTTTTACAATTGAAAGGGCACAGATTTTTGTCATTTGAAACATACTAGTTGATTTGGGAGGAGTCCTGATAGGGCACTGAGGGTTAATGCACTGGACTGCAAGGTTGGTTTGAACTGCAAAGTTGGTGGTTCAAGCTCATCAGCTGCTACTTAGAAACCCTATACAGGCTCACTATGAGTTGGAACCAACTCAATGGCATTTAACAACAATAACAGCTGATTTGGGACATTTTTTTCTTATTGTAAATTTGTAACCTTGGTTTCAAATATTAATTGGTGGTCTGTTCTCCCAGAAGGCTGAGTCCCAGGATCAAAGTCAAAACACTCATTGGAGCTCAGATATGAATAGTGAGTTTCTTTGGATATTCTGACAACAGGGGAAACCATATTTTTTATTTGGGATATTTTTTCTTTCTACATTCCCAATTTCACTTCAGGAAATGAATGCTTATCTTTGAGGGTTTGGGCAATGACCATGTCAATTAAAAAGTCAAGCTAACATTTTTCTACTTCAAGTGTTAAACAGCTATAGACCTCAGGAAGACGGATTTCTTCTCATCCAGTACGATTTTCATCATGGCCTTTTCCAAAGCATATGAACTGTGATTAGTTGCTGGTTTGGGCTACCGTGAAATTGCACAGGGAGATGCTGACATTCGGTCCCAGATTGTTGCTACTGTTCCAACTCATAGAGACACTATATAGTGTCTATGCCTTCAAGTTCCAACTCATAGAGACACTATATAGAGTTGCTGAGGAACAGCTGGTAGGTTTGAACTGCCGACCTTGTGGTTCGCAGTCCAGTGCTGATCCTAGGAATGCTTCAGTCCCAGGAGGAAAAGCCTGCAATCCATTAACATCCTATGCAGTTTGTGTTGTTTCGTGGGTACCCAGAGCAGTAAAGAGCTAAACAAGATCTGCTATCTCAATGGGGGAGTTGCATGTTTAGGTTCTTTTATTTATGGCTGCCCTCCTTACTTCTACAGATGGAAGTGTAAGCGTGATGTTTGCAAAAAGAACTGTGGGCCTGTGCATCGTGACATCTTCACTGCTTTCATTAGACACTTCTGCCTAGTGGTGATGGTCACACCTAGTAACCTAGCAACTTCCAGAACTCCAGAATTAACTCTATCTGTATGCATCGTTCTTATGCTAACTGGCATCTGTCTTTTTAAAATATGATTTAAGTGTAGATGTCACAGAAATTTCCTGGTCAGTAAGTACTACCAATCTAATGTTGTAACTGAAAGGTGCATTTGTTAAATGCTTTTAGATAATAAATAGATTCTGATAATTGCCCCTAACACTTCCTTAATGTGCCAACTAATTCCGTCCTCTGCCTCTGCTCACCCTTCCTCCCCCGCCCAAAACCTATTTTAAAAAACAAAACACTTTATCTACTTTGTGTCCAAGTAATTTTTCTTACTATATCTAGCTCTATGAAGGGGTTCCTCTTAATGTTTTCCTTTAATTATCTGAATTCTATCTTCAAGTTATTAAAGGATAATTCTAATGTGGAACTGAGAATAAAATATTTAATGAATTTGTTAAGATCAATAAAGAGTGTCTTTAAATGAAATGGAAATAAAACATCTTTAATGGAAGGGAGAAGTAATATGTATAAGAGGGAAATGGGTAAAAAGAAGCATGGAGGTGGGAGAGAAAGTGGCAAAAATAAAATGTATTACTTGACTGACGAGACAAAGTAGGTATAGAGAAGTAGGTTTATAAACTAAATTGAAGAGCAAGGTTTCATCATCAATAGAAAGTGATGGTGTCAAGTGTGGCAGCG
>NW_006408545.1:24672086-24673082 GCF_000296735.1 Chrysochloris asiatica
TAACCACTACGCTACCAGAACTCCTTGAACACTTGGATATCTACCAATAAAACCAAACCCACTACCATTCAGTTGATTGAGACTCAATATATGTTTTATGAAACTGGAAATCTTTATGAAAGCAGACAGTCTCATCTTCTTCCTGAGGAGCGGCTGGTAGGTTTCAACCACCAACCTTTCAGTTAGCAGCCCAATGCCTAACCCACAGAGCCACCAGGGCTTCTATATCTATACATAAAGTGGAATCCTAGTGTAGTGTTGTGGGTTAATGCACTGGACTGCAAAGTCATTTGAACCGCAAGGTCAATGGTTGAAGCTCACCAGCTACTTCTTGGAAACCCTATTCAGGTTTGCTATGGGTTGGAACCAACTCAACCACACTTAACAACAACATTTAACTATTAGAATAGCAAAAATAAAAAATATTGATAGCCAATATGATAAGGAACAGGAATGGTCATATATAGCTGAAAGGAATGCAAATCAGCTGGAAATGATTTGGCAATTTCTTACAAAGTTAAACCTAAATCAATGACTATATTGCCAGTAGTCCCATTCCTAGGTATTTGTCTAGATAAATGGAAACTTACATTCACATAAAATCAATACATGAATGTGTATAGAAGCTTTATTCATAATTGCCAATAACTGGGAAAAAAAATATGTCCTTCAACAGGTACATGGATAAACAGTGTTACATACATACAATGGAATACTATTTGACAACAAAAAAGGACTGAGCAATTAATACACATAACGTGACTGAATCTACAAGACATCATGCCAAGTATAAAAATAGATTTTTTTTCAAAAGTCTATTTATTATATGATGATATTTACATGACATTCATAAAAGATAAAATTATAGTGATAGAGAATGGGTCAAAGGTTGCCAGGTTGGAGAGTGAGCAACAATAAAGGGCAGTGTGAAGGCTTTTTGTGTGTAATGTGTGAGGAAGGAAGATCATAGAATTGATGCCTTTGAGTTGTGGTGTT
>NW_006408545.1:24676687-24677754 GCF_000296735.1 Chrysochloris asiatica
CATTGTTTCGTTCTGCTGTGCATGGGGTCGCTATGAGTCGGTTCCGACTCGATGGCACCTGACAACAACAACAACAAATATATCCTCCAGCAGGTTTTTGTGACATCTCACTGTGGGATTTAGCCCAGAAATTGGCTCTTCTACTTGGGCAGGCACTTTTATTCCTGCCTTATAGAACAAGGGACAGCAAGTCTAGCCATACAGCTGTACTTACACTCTGTAAGACCTCAACATAAAAATCGCAAGCCAACACCAACTACTATATACAAGATCAGTGTGTACACCCAACTCCTGTTAAAAACACACTAAAGGGAGAAGGATGCTGTGGATATGGAACCAATCATCAGAGAGAAAAATATGAACAATCTTTCGTCCACTCATTTCTCATTCTCTGTCTGTGTACCTCCACAGCGGTGACTGGAGGGGGTACCTGTGTGAGTAAACTCCCCCACATACCCCTGAAGGTTTCCACTGTGCGTGCACACTGATCTACTCAGCAAAGACTACTGAACTAATTTGCTACGGGTATTTTTTGTTGTTGTTGCTTTTTTTTAGTTTTTGTTTTTATTTTGTTTCTATTTTTAACCCTTCTTGGTCCTACTTTTTTCCTTGGGATGGGACCTTTCTCTCCGTACATTACCCAAAAAGAGACAGCAATCATGGCCATATAGCCAAGCTTCAAACATACCCTATAAAAGCCCACCATCCGGGCAGGAGTCAATGCCACTTGCTACACATTACACAGCCAACACTTGCTAAGATTAGTCACAGTTGAGACGTAAAAAGGCAAGTTTTCTAAAACACATCTACAAAGAGGTACTCAGTAAGCTTAATAATACAGTAACACATTCATTTCATCATTGAAAACACATCTAATTATTGAAAATGTCCAAGAAACGACAAAAGATCTTGGCACATGTCCAGAAACAGAGAAGAGTAACTGAGACAAATGAGCTGGAGGTAGGCATAAGTTTCCCATTAGAAGAAGAGCAGGATTTGGATCTGCCTGAGAAGGAGTCAGGAAAATGACATTGGGACAAATCCTAACACTTCACAGAGAAGTGGAG
>NW_006408545.1:24678033-24679389 GCF_000296735.1 Chrysochloris asiatica
GTCTAAGATTCATGTTGGACAACATGAAGAGGAATAACTTAGGAATTACTGGTATTCCAGAACAGGAAGAGCCACAAAAATCCACAACGGAGATAGGTGAGGAGCTTCTGTAAGAAAACTTCCATAACATCTTGAAGGATGAAGAGATAAGTATTCAAGAAGCTGAACAAACCCCAGAGAGGACATACCTCAAAAGAAAATCACCAAGACATATCATACTCAAGCTCTCCAAAATCAAAGACAAGGAGAGAATCCTAAAAGCAGCCAGGGAAAAGAGAAGTGTTACTTGCAAATGCAAACAAATCAGAGTAGGCTCTGATCTCTCAGCAGAAACCATGCAAGCAAGAAGGCAATGGGGAGACATATATAAGACTCTGAAAGAAGAAAAAAAAACTGCCAACCAAGAATCATCTGTGCAGCAAAGCTGTCAATAAAATATGATGGTGCAATCAAAACATTCCAGGATAAACAGAAACTTTGTCAAAGCCAAGCCAGTGCTTCAAAACATCCTAAAGGGAGTTCTTTGGACTGAAAACCAACATGAACAGACAACAACCAGAGACTGACACACGTGGCAACCCAGTTGACAGATAGAAGAATCCAGAATAAAACAAAATTACAACAACAAATTCAGAAAACCTGGGAGGTCAGTCAAAGAGCAAAATGACAATGTTAAAGAAGGGAAAAATATAGGAACAGAGATCCAGGTGGTGAGGAAGTCAGGAAGATTGCAGGAAAAAACAGACTGTCTCGAATGGAGGAAAAATATAGTAAGTAAATCATAAAGTAACCTCAAAGAAAAGTAATACTTTACAGCATAACAATAAAATTAAGATCCAAGAACATAGAAACATTAAAACTAAGAAGAAACTGACAAGAAAAGACACTAAACATGAACTCAGCACAGGAAGGCATGCAGAACAAAGGAAACAGCAGTACCACAAAAAAAAAACTAACATAATGACAGCAATTAAGTCATACCTATCGATAAATGACCTTGAATATATCCCACCTGAATTTAGAGATCATCTGAAGAACAGATTTGATATATTAAACACTAAAGACCAGAAGAGTTGTGGGATGATATCAAGAATATCATACATGAAGAAAGCAAAAAGTCATTGAGAAGACAAGAAGGAACAGGTCAAAATGGATGTCAGAAGAGACACTGAAACTTGCTCTCCAGCATAGAGATGCTAAAGCAAATGGAAGAAATAAGGAGGTCCAAGAACTGAACAGAAAATTTCAAAGATCACCTCTTGAAGATAAAGCCAAATATTACAACAAAATGTGCAAAGATCTGGAATCAGACGACCAAAAAGGAAGAACATGCTCAGCATTTCTCAAGCTGGGAGA
>NW_006408545.1:24681800-24682816 GCF_000296735.1 Chrysochloris asiatica
CCATGTAAACTATCACTCAATTCACAATAAAAACTTTTAAAAAAAGCATATTCCTAAAAATATTTGCAGTCAATGTTGTATGGGATAGAGGCTGGCATTTGGTGAAAAATAATAAGAATACTGAAATCTTCTGCCTTAAAAAAAAATGAAAAGGAAATTGACAAGATCAGAAAAAGCAGAAAGTTACATGTCAGGGTTTGGAAATTAGGGAAGCAAGAAGTAAGCTGATCCATACTCTAGAAATTCTTGGGAATTTCTGATCATTTTCAAAAGGAAGGGTTAGATTCCCAGACAGTTCTTCCATGTTATCCCATTGTGATAGGCAGAGTATTGATCCCCCAAAAGCATCTACATCTTCATCTCCAGAGCCTGTACATATATTAGGTATATGACAGAGGTAAATTAAGGTTACTAATCAACTGACCTTCAAATAGGGAGATTGTCCTGGATTACCCAGAATAGCCCAAATGTATTTACAAGGTCCTTAAAAGAGAAAGAGAGGAGGAGAGAGAGGGAAACAGAGAAATGGTGCTGTGAGAAGATCTTGATTTAGTGTTTGCTCTGAAAACAGGGGTAGAGGGCCATGAGCAAGAAATAAGGGTGGCCTCTGAAATCTGGACAGGGGAAGGAAATGGATTCTCCTCTAGAGTCTCCAGAATGGAATAGAGCCCTCCTGAGTCTTAAGTATAGTCACTGAGAACCACTTTGGCTTCCAGTCCATAAGACAAATAGTGTTAAATCCACTAAATTTGTGATGGTTTGTTATAACAGCAGTAAAAACTAATACAGCCACCTTCCACCTATGAAAAACATTAAAGGTTTTTTCTCTTACAAGGTAGATCCAGAGAGGCTCTGATCTCAGAAATATTAGGCACACTGATGATTGGAGATACACAGTCGTGAAAACACGTATAACAGTGAGAAGCTGTCTGCCATTTCCCACTTCTCCAGCCTTTGTCCCCTACTCAAGTCACCAGAACATTCAGAGTTACACGCATTCTCTGAAGCTGAGAAAA
>NW_006408545.1:24685549-24698939 GCF_000296735.1 Chrysochloris asiatica
TCTTAAAAACAGACAGCCAAGTATCACTAGATAGATACTTGTGGAAAGTTTTTAACATGACAGAAAGGAGTCAAAACAAGCAAACAGAAAGAAAGAAAATAAGGGAAGCAAAGATAATGTAGGAAGAAGAAACTGAAAATCACTAATTAATATTGCTATCCAAGAAACAAATCAGGATCCCCTTGAAAATAGGAAAGAGTGCTTGAAAACTGTTTAACAGTCATGGTTAAAGAAATAAACACTCAAAAGAAGTGTTAGAAAGTAAAGTTGATGAAATAATCCAAAATGAGCACAGAAAGAGGTAAGGGGCGGGGGGGAAGCAAAGCAAAAGGGAGAAGGGGAAAGAGACAGAAGGAAGGAAAAGGAGTGAAAGGTTAAAAGAAAAAAGTATATTCCCCACCTGGAGTTTCAGAAAGAGAAAACAGACTTTATTGGAAATAGTTCCAATAATAGAGAAACCTGAGTTTTCACATTAATCAAGCCATGTTAAAAAAAAAAAAAAAAATTAAGTATGTACATTGCTGTGAAACTTCAAAGCAGTACCCCCACCCCTCCCCCCAACTCTGAAAAAGAAACTCAAAACAAAATCCAAAAAGCCTCTAGGGAGAAAGAAGGGGTGGAAAGTGACTTCGTATTAAAAGGAATAGGAATCAGAATGGTATCTGACTTCCACAGCAAGGACGAACATTAGAAGACAATAGAAAAACACTTTCAAAATTGTGAGATAAAAGTATTTCCATATGAATTCTATACCAAGCCAAACTATCAAACACAGGGGATACTGAAAGTTTTACCTTCACGCACTCTTTCTTAGAAAGGAGCTTAAGGATGTTTTCTATCAAAACACTGCAGGATGCCAAGAGAGAGGAAGTTATGAGATCAAGAAGTAGTAAAGAAGCAAAGGAAACTCCTAAGATGAAAGTAAACACTAGTAATACTAGCCATGTAAAATAAATAAATAAAATAAAATAGGCAGATCATTAGATATGTTTGATGCTCCTGGGAGTAGATTTCCAGTTCTGTTGAAGCTGGAATAATTTATATACATAAAATTTAAGTCAAAGAAAAGGCAAGTATTGACTACAAAAATGATATGAAAAAAAATGGAAAGCAATCACAGTACACTAGAGTTGTCTTGTTAACATGTCTATAACTACAATAAACAGTAAATACTCCATTTTAATATTAGATTTTACCTAACCAAAATTTAAAAAAATATATTGGGGAAGGAAAAGGCTCAATCCTCATCTTCTGCAGTAGGAAATTAACAAATACTATCTGAGAGGAAAAGCAGAAATAGCTGTATAATATATGGCGATATATACCAGAAGAAACAGCCACATGATTTTAACTGGATTCCCTGTGTAAGACAGAAAGTGACATTGGTGGGGAGGAAAGGGACATAGCATTCCTTTTTCTCTTTTCATTCTAAGTCTTGTAGAACTATTTGATTTTTAACTGTTGAAATACTAAATCCAAATTTTAAAAAAACAAAAGGGAGAGAGAGCGAGAGAAAGATAGAGACAGAGAGAAATCTACACTTACTGTTTCTATCGCCTTTTCACCCATTTATTCCTCAGTCCTTGCTGAAAAAGCCTCTGTCCTAAACTCTCTACTGAAATCTCTCTCTAAAGCTGCCTGTGATGTCTTTGATGCTAATTTAGTGGGCTCTTCAGTTTTCATCATACTTACTAGCTTTCCGGTATTAACATTATTGGTCACTACATTATTAACCTCACTGCTCGTTATCTGGAACCCAAAGACACGATTTTACTCCTTATCCCTCCGGTCATTCCCCCAAAGATACAAGTCACAAGCATTGCTTCCTTGACCGTTACACTATTGTTATTCCCATGTTCCACCTTAGCCTTTTCACTATATTCACCTTCCCTAAGATACTCTCTGTATTCCCTTAGTTTCAATTATTACCTATATGATAACTTCAATTATAGTATCTCCAGCCCAGACTTCCCTACTGAGTTCCAGCCCTATATCTAACTGCTTACCATAGATCGCAACATGCAACATCCTACATGACTCACATTCACTGTGTCTAAAAATTAACAAATTCATAATACTCCCCTACTAATTGTAATGTAAAGGAGTTCTGGTAGCATAGTGGTTACGAATCAGGTTGCGAACCTTAAACTCAGCAGTTCAAAACTACCAGCTTCCATGAGAGAAAGATGACGCTTTCTGCTCCCATAAAGATTCACAGCCTCAGAAACCCCTGTACAGGGTTGCTATGAGTTAAAAGTTGACGCCACGGCACGTAACCAACCAACTGTAATGTAGAAAAGCTAAAGCATCTGCAATAAATAGTGAAGTAAAAAAGCTGAAAAGAACATTTCAAATGGCAAATCAAGAAGACAAAATCAAATAATATAATGAAATGTGTAAAGACATGGAGTCAGAAAACCAAAATGGAAGAACACCCTCAGAATTCCTCAAGCTGAAAGAACTGAAGAAAAAATTCAACTCTTGATTGCAGGGTTGAAAAATTATATGGTAAAATATTGAACTATTCAGGAAACATCAGAAGATGGAAGGAAAACACTGAATCACTGTACCAAAAAGAACTGGTTGATGGTCAGCCATTTCAAGGGGAACCATATGATCAAGAATTGCTGGTACTGAAGGAAGAAGTTCAAACTGCACTGAATGCATTGGCAAAAGACAGAATATAAATTGAAATGTTAAAAAAAAACTGATGCTAAACTGGAGGCACTCAATCATCTATGCCAACAAAATTGGAAGACAGTTACTGGTCTTTTCTGTGCCTATTCCAAAGAAAGGTGAGCTAACAAAACGTGTAAATTATCCAGTGTCATTTATAACACAAGCAAGCAAAGTATTGCTGAATGTATTTTTTAAACGATTATAACAGTTAACAACAAAGAGCTAAATAACTCAAAGCCATATTTAGAAGAGGATGTGAAACAAGGGCTATCACTGCTGATGTCAGATGGATCTTTGCTGAAAAGTACAGAATACCAGAAAGATGTTTGCTTATGCTTTTTTGACTATGCAAAGGCATTTGGCTATGTGGATTCTAGCAAACTATGAATAACATTTAAAAGAACAGGAATTCCAGAACACTTAATTGAGATCATGAGGACCCCATGGATAGACCAAGAGGCAGAAATTAGAACAGGATAGAATACACTACGTGGTTTGAAATCAGAAAAGGTATAAACCAGAGTTGTCATATTTATTCAATCTGTATGCTAAGAAAATAGTCCGAGAAGCTGGATTCTATGAAGAAGAATGTGCCATAGAACTGGAGGAAGACTCATTAACAACCTATGATATATAGACTACATACCTTGCTTGCTGGGAAAGAAGAGAACTTGAAATACTTACTGATGAAGATCAAAGACTACAATCTTCAATACAGATTGCACCTCAATGTAAAGAAAATGAAAACTCTCCCAACTGTATCAATAAATACCATCATGATCAACGGAGAAAACACTAACGTTGTTAAATTCTTCATTTTGCTTAGATCCAAATCAGCACTCATGGAAGCAGCAGTCAAGAATTCAAACAACACATTACACATTAGGCAAATCTGCTGTATAAGACCTCTTTATAGTGTTAAAGAGCAAAGATGTCACTTTGAGTACTGAGATTCCCTGACCTAAGCCATGATATTTTCAATCACCTCATATGCATATGAAAGTTGGACAATGAATACGGAAAACTGTAGAAGAATCAATGAATCTAATTATGGTGTTGGAAAAGAGTATTAAAAGTGCCAAGGACTGCTAGAAAAACAAGCAAATCTGCGTTGGAAGAAGTACGCCCAGAATGCCCCTTAGAAGGAATGGCAAAACTTTTCCTCTCATACTTTGGTTAAGTTGTCAGGAAGGACCAGTTCCTGATGAAGGAAGCTATTCTTGGTAAAGTGGAGGATCAGTGAAAAAGAATAAGACCCTCAACAATATGGAATGATACAGTAGTCGCAATAGGCTCTAAAACTACAAGTGTGAAGATGGTATCGGACCGGGCAGTGTTCTATTGTATTGTGAAAGGAGCTGACTCGTTGGCACATAACAACAGGAACAATAAGTAAAAACAGATGTAGTGCTTACTATGTCATAAACTATTTTAAGCATTTGACATATTACTTATGTTCTCACAATATCCCTGTGAGGAGTGTACTAGTATCCCTGTTTTCCAAGTGAGGAAATAGATACAAACAAGATAAGTAACATGTCCACCAAAAATACTCATTGCCATCAAGTTGCTACCAACTCACAATGACCCTATATAGGTTTTCTGGAGTCTTGGTCTGGCAGTGTTGGATAAAGCACTGGACTGCAAGGTCAAACTCACCAGTTGCTCCTTGGAAACCCTATACAGGATTGCTATGAGTAGGAACCAACTCAGCGGCACTTAACAACAATATAGGGTTTCTGAGACTGTAACTCTTTACAAGAGCAGACAGCCTCATCTTTCTACAATGGAGCAACTGGTGGGTTTCAATTGCCCACCATGTAATAAGCAGTTCATTGCTTATCCTAAAGCACCACCAGATTCTAGTAAACGCCCGGGACATTTTAAAAAGACTAAGTGGCAAAACCAGGATTTTCAAACATGCCGTCTAGTTCTGAAGTTCAACATCAAAGAAACACTCTCTATTACCTCACTATTTTTAAAATCTTCTTTATTGAAAGAAAAATTACTATCATCCAGCCCAATGCTTGATAAAGAAACCTGTTGGTGTTGTTGTTAGGTACTATCGAGTCAGTATGAAACACTGCCTGATCCTGGGCCAACCTCACTATTGTTGCCACGCTTGAGTCCATCGATGCTGCCGATTGGCCAATCCATCTTGTTGGAGGTCTTCCTCTTTTTCTCTGACCCTCCACCTTACCAAACATGATACCCTTCTCCAGCGACTGGTCCCACCTGACAATATGTCCAAAGTATGAGAGATGAAGTTTGGCCATCTTGGCTTCCAAGGAGCACTCTAGCTGCACTTCTTCCAACATGTATCTATTGGTTCTTTTGGCAGCCCATGGCACTTTCAATATTCCCCTCCAACACCATAACTCAAATGTGTCAATTCTTCTACATCTCCCTTAATCCCACATCAACCAGTCCCCAAGTTTAATTAATACTGATTTTCTTCCTTAACACCTGTAGAATCTGTTCCTTCCTTTTATTTTCCTAATGCAGTCATTCTTTATTTCTCACTTAGATGGGTCTCCTTGCCTTAATCAGTTCTCCACATTGCTGCAGTAGTGAACCTCCTAAAGCATGGGTTTGTTCTGTCTCTCTCCACATCTTCATGTTACCCCAATCAAGTGGCTTAACATCTTCAAACAGATTCCCACAGTGTTCAGTTTGAGAGTTGAACTTCTTAGTACTTTATTTTCTAGGTTCTCTGGTGTGGCAGTAGAATAAACACTGGACTGTAAGGATGGATGTTCAAATCCACCAGCTGCTTCTCAGAAACCCTATAAAGTGTCACTATGAGTTGGAACTGACTTGATGGCACTACACAACAAATGGTGTGGGACATGGCAGGATAAGCATTAGACTGCTAATCACATGGTCAGCAGTCGAAACCCTCCAGTCGCTCCTTGGAAAACCTATATAGGGTCACTCTGAGTCAGAACCAACTGGACAGTACACCACAACAACTGGACTTCAAAACATAAGGTCAGCAGTTTGAGCTGATAAACCACCACAGGGGGAAAAATGAGGCTTTTTGCTACCACAAAGATTTAAAGCATTGGAAAACATATTCAGGATTGCTGTGACTTAGATCACCACTCATCTGTCAGTCTGTCGTACTGTGACAGCTTGCATGTCACTGTTATAGTGGAAGCAATGCCACCAATATTAGAAACACCAGCAAGGTACAACATGGTGGACAGGTTTCAGCTGGGCTTCAAGACTAAGACAGACTAGGAAGACTACTTAAGAATGTTTAGCCACTAAAAACATTATGAATAGCAGTGAAATACTGTCAGCACCAGAATATTGAATATTGAAACATGATAAACAGCACCAGAACATTGTCAGATAAAGTGTGGGAAAAGGAGCCCCCTCAGGTTGGAAAGCACTTAAAATACAACTGGGAAATAGGTACATCCTCAAATTAGAGTTGACTATGATGGTGAGAATGGAGCAAAGCTTTGGGGACTTTCATTTGCTTATGGGAAGCATCTCAAAATGAAGAGACTCAGCTGTAAACAACCATTAATAAACAGAACATGGAATGTATGAAGTATGAATGGAGGAAACTTGGAAGTTGTCAACAAGGAGATGGAACATATAAAGATCTATATCCTAGGCATTAGTGAGCTGAAATGGACTAGCATTGGCCATTTTGAACCTGACAATCCTATGGTTTACTATGCTGGGAATGACATATTGAGGAATGGCATCTCATTCATCATCAAAAAGAATACTTCAATATCTATTTTAACATATAATGCTATCCATGACAGGATATCTATACGCCTACAAGGAAGACAAGTTTATGTCACTATTATTCAAATTTATGTACCAACTACTAAAGCCAGTGAAGATGAAATTGAAGAATTTTAAGTTCTTCAGTCTGAAACTGACCAAACATAAATCAAGATATATTGATAATTATTGGTGATTGGAATGCAAAGATTGAGAATGAAGAAGGATCAGCAGTTGAAAAACATGGCCTTGTGTGGAACTGTATGATAAACACTGAACAGCTAAGCACAAGATTGGATGTTTAAATTCACCAGAAGCTCCCTGAAAGCCCTATACAGAGTAACTGTAAGTTGGAACCAACTTGATGGCACTAAACAGCAACAACATATGTGTCGGAACTGATTCAACTGCTCTTAACAATGACATATATAATCCCTGGCTTTAACTCTGCTGAATTTACACAAGATCGAGTCAAAAAGTATTGCTACTAAGGCTCCATTTCATACATGCACATGTTTACCCCAAACAAAATGTGTTTAAATATGTGTCTGCCATCAGTGGATGGTTGTGATAAAATACCTCAGCAATAATACACTATCTTAGTCCCGTTATGGTGCTTAAGAAGAAAACGGAATCAAAACAGTGGTTTCCGAAGGGATCTCCTAGGCCAATTAAATTCAAGGCACAGATCTGCTCAAATACTTATATTTTTACTGGAATTACAAAGGGGAGTAAGGTGACTCTGTACGATAAGCACGGGACTGCAAACCACAAAGTTAGTGGGTCAAGCCCACCAGCCGCTCTTTGGGTAAAAGATGAGCCTTTCTGCTCTCACAAAGACTGCATGCCTTGTATTCCAAGGCTGTATGCCTGGGAAACCCTATGGTGGTTATGTGCCATGGAGTTGGTTCCGACTCATAGCAACCCTGTACAGGGTTTCCAAGGTTGTAAATATATATGGGAGCAGAAAGCCTCATCTTTCTTCCATGGAACGGCTGGTAGTTTCGAACTGCTGACCCTGAGGTTAGCAACCCGATTCGTTACCACTACGCTACCAGAGCTCCTTGGAAACCCTATACAGGTTCATTATGAGTCAGAACTGAGTTGACAACACTTAACAACAACAATCCTTAACAGATTTTCTTAAAGAACACAGGATGGTCATGGAAGCTTATTCTGAAGAAAACTGCACTGGTGAGAAAAAAGGCCAAGAAAGCTGAGGCATTTTTTTCCAATGTGACAATGCATCTGCTCATTCTGCAATGTTAACAAGAACTATCTAATGAGAAAGTTATTGGGAAAACATACGCCATCTACCATGCAGCCCTGATCTTGCTCCTTTAGACTTCTTTTTGTTTCCAAAATTAAAAGAACATTTTAGAGGAACACTATTTGAGTCCCTTGAGAATGCCAAAACTGTTATTTTGACATGGTATCAATTGAAGCATGAAGAATTTTTTCCAGGAAAGATACGAGAGATGGAAACACTACCTTCAGAAGTGCACAGACCTCAATGTTGGATATATAAGAAACAACAGCTTCACATCTTGATATATTTACTAAAATATAGTAACGTACGGATAGGGTTCTCTTAGCAGTTTCATCTATACCTTGTCTTTCCCTTTGCATAACCCACAGCATTTTTTTTTGGTTGGCTGTTGTTTCATCAAAGTTTTTCTCTAAAACGTTCCTGGAATTATTAACCATTAGAACAAAAAAATTGTTTAAAAATTATTTAACTCCAACTACAGATGCAGAAACTGTGGCCGCAATGAACTTGGAGTCTTATAACTCATTCAGGGCCCAGTTGGGAAACTATTATGTTTCATGCCTTCAAGGTTAGTGCTCTTACACAAGGCTGTTCCCTACAAGCCCACCTTTGTAGTATATTATAGCCTAACACGGAATCCTGATGTGGTGCTGGCTGTCAGATAAGCACTAGACTGCTAACCACCAACCCAACCGTCGCTCTTTGGGAACCCTATACAGGGTCACTGTGAGTTGGAACCCACTCTGTGGCATTAACAATAATAACAATAGTCTAACACATTTAACCTGTGTGTTAGTTCTCTAGTGTTGCTATAAGAGAAATACACAAGTGGGAGGCTTTAGCAAACAGTAATGTATTTTCCCTCACAGCTGAATTGTCAGAATTCAGGACACTGACCCTAAGGGATGTCTCGGTGTGCTCTGGGGAAGACCCTTGTCTCAGCTTCTCTGGCATACAGTGGAGAACTTCATGTGGCACATATCTTCCCCTTGGTGCTTCCTTCTCTGTATCTAATCTGCTCTTTTTATATCTCAAGGGTAATTAGTTTAAAACATCCCACACTGATACGGTCCATTCACATAACAAAGAAAATGCTATTCCCAAATGGGATTACAATCCACAAGAATAAAGCTCAGGATTTACAACACATATTTTTGGGGAGACACAACTCAATCCATAACATCTGTGTTTCTGAGTAATATGTCCTTAGCAATAAAGTTTATTAGCTTGCAAATCAACTGACAGTGTATTTGCATATACTATCTAAGCTGTATGTACATTTGTATCCAATCTGAAGAAACACAATGGTTTCTCTTTAATACATTTATACTCTTTAAAGCCATGGATAAGGCAACACGGATAACCTCTTCAAAGAAGATACCCTGTAGAGGAGTGTTAACCTATAGAGCTTTATAATGATAGTTCAATATGGTATCCACTTGGAGTCCTGGTGTAGCACTGTAGGATAAGCACTCGACTGCAGTGCTGGTTTGAAACACAAGGTCGGCGGTTCAAATCCACCAGTTGCTCCTCGGAAACCCTATACAGGGTCACTATGAGTTGGAACTGACTAGATGGCAATTTAACAACAAGTCACATACAGCTATTGAGCACTTGGAATAACTGGTGCAATTAAGAGCTGAATTTTGCTCTGGTAGTGTAGTGGTTACGAATCAGGCTGCTAACCTCAAGGTCGGCGGTTCGAAACTACAGCTGTTCCGCGGGAGAAAGATGAGGCGTTCTGCTCCCGCAAAGATTTTCAGCCTCAGGAACCCTGTGCAGGGTCACTATGAGTCGGAACCGACTCCACAGTACTTAACAACAACAATCCAAATTTTAACAGTGTGGCTAGTGCCTAGCATCTTGGACAACACAGTACTAGAGTGATGTCATAAAGAACCGGGTAGTACTTTGCAAAGAGGTTTAGAAAGAGATTCCAACTCTCTAGTTTTTAGTTCTACATTAATTTAGATGAATTAACATAGGCAATGACTACAAAATGTTATTTTGAAATGTTTTACTAACTAGCTGCATGGCCACTTGACCAGTTTCATCTTCCAATTTATGTCTAAAGAGATCAGAACATTATGTTGATGGGAGAAAAACATTTGTAGCTGTCGTATGGTTGGATAAAGAACGTACAAACCCTCTCACTCTTAAACAAAAAATAAATCTGAAGATCGCAAGTGCCAAACCTGCTCCAGTGATCACAGAAGGGTCACAAATCCCAAGGGGGCCTTTCCAGACAAGAAATGAGGTCCACAGCACTGCTAGAATTCTTTCTAGATGTCAGTGATTCACTTAAGGCTATGCCACTTTAGGGTTTTTACATTATTACAAATTGCATTTCAAACAATCAGTGGGTGTTGGGGGGAGGGACAGGAGATTTTAAACAAGGGCTTCATTAATTAATGATTGTTCTATGTACTTTCTTCCTCTTCCTTACTTTTAATACTTATCTAATATCATAGATCATGTAGGGGGCAAAGTTCTGAAAACTTCTTAACCATAACTAAACACCTTGAGGGTGAACTTGGGATCACAATCTCAGGGAATATCAAGGCCAACTAGCATAACATAGTACACGAAAACAATCCTACTTTGGTGAAAGGTGACTGGGGTCTTAAAAGCTTGTAGGCAGCCATCTAAAAGGTCTCTTTTCACCTAGAGTAAAAAAGAAGTGACGAAAATCAAAGGAACAATTAGTCCAAATACTAGTATCATATAAACCACAGCCTTCACAATCATAAGACTAAAAGAACTAGACGGTGTCCAACTACCACTACACCAAATGCTCTGATTAGCATCAAAATACAATATGTTGAATAGGAAGAGAGCAAAGTAAACTAGAACAAAATTTTAAATCATAGAAATGATCAGACTTACTGGTGTGATTGAAACTGGTAAAACTCCTGAGACTGGAACTGAACTCAATCTCAAAGATCAACTTTCAGTCAGTCAAAAAATTAGATAGACCTACAAAGAGAATAAAAATACCAGGAAGGAATATACTCCTCAGTACAATCAACCAGAGACCAAAAGGGCAGTATTTACCCCAAAACAAAGTTCAGAAGGCAGGAAAGGACAAATGGAAATGGAGACAGCATGGAGTTAGTACAAAGAGTGCTGTTACATTGTGGGGATTGCAACCAGTGTCACAAAACATAATGTGTAGAAATTGTTGACTGGAAAACAAATTTGCTGTGCAAACTGCTACTCAAATTAAGAAATATATCATAGTAATAATAAGCCCTGGTAGCATAGTGTGTTATGCATTGGGCTATGAACTCCAAGGTCAGCAGTTCTAATCCACCAGCCACTCCATAGGAGAAAGATGAGACTTTCTTGTCCCTTAAAGATTTAAAGCCTTGGAAACCCAATAGAGGGTGGATATGAATCGGAAACGACCGGACAGCATGCAGCAGCAGCAACAGTAACACACACACACTCTTATCTAAAAAAAAAAAAAATTAGCCTACAACTGGAAATATGGACTTTTTTCATGTCAAGAAAAAATTTAAAGAAGAGCTCATTTTATTGATAGGCATATCATAATATTGTCATTCATTAGCTCATCAGTTCCCAACAATACAAGCTTTTTTATGTCTATGGCATTTTCATTACCATACTTCTCCTATACTTACTTCCCCCCATGTTCTTTATTGATTTGCCCAGCATAGCTCACTGCCTTTGTTAATAATTTTTCCGTTCTCGTACACATGTCTCTTTGGCCTTTGTTGTTGTTGTCAGGTGCCATCGAGTCGGAACCGACTCATAGCGACCCCATGCACAGCAGAACAAAACAATGTCCGATCCTGGGCCAACCCCACCACCGCTGCCACACTTGATGCCATCAATGATGTCAGCTGGCTGATCCATCTCGTTGGAGGTCTTCCTCTTTTTCTCTGACCTTCCACCTTACCCAGCATGACATCCTTCTCCAGCGACTGTTCTCTCCGGACAATGTGAACAAAGTAGGAGAGATGAAGCTTAGCCATCCTGGCCTCCAAGGAGCACTCTGGCTGCACTTCTTCCAAAACAGATCTATTGGTTCTTTTGGCAGTCCACGGCACTTTCAGTATTCTCCTCCAACACCACAACTCAAAGGCATCAATTCTTCTACGATCTTCCTTATTCACTGTCCAGCTTTCGCATCCATATGAGGTTATTGAAAATACCATGGCTTGGGTCAGGCTCACCTTAGTCCTCAAGCTGACATCTCTGCTCTTCAATACTTTAAAAAGTTCCTGTGCAGCAGATTTGCCCAATGCAATACGTCTCTGATCTCTTGACTGCTGCTTCCACGAGTGTTGATAGTTGATACAAGAAGAATGAAGTCCTTGACAACCTCAATCTCTTCTCCATTGATAAGAATGCTGTTTAATGGCTTAGGAGGGAGGATTTTTGTTTTCTTGACATTGAGTTGTAATCCATATGTAAGGCTGTGCCCTTTGATCTTCATAAGTAAATGTTTCAAGTCCTCTTCACTTTCAGCAAGCAAGGTTGTATCATCTGCATATCTCAGGTTGTTAATAAGTCTTCCTCCAATCCTGATGCCACGTTTTCCTTCATAGAACCCAGCTTCTCATATTATTTGCTCAGCATACATATTGAACAAGAACGGTGAAAGAACACAACCCTGTCGCACACTGTGTTCTTCCCTTTTGGTTATCCAACTCTAAATCATTGTATAACCAAGGCACCAGGAATTGATGGAATAAAAATTGGCCTTAGTACCTTGATAATTTTTTTTTTCTGACAATGATTAAATCCAAACAGTATTTTATAAAAAATGAATTGACATACATAAGGATTATTGGTCTCTAAATTCACAGACCTCTTTCAGTTTTACTTTGCTTTGTGAAGGTCTGCAGGGGCATGGGCAGAAGGAAATGTAGATGGTTCAACACAGTTACTAACATAAATAAACCAAGCATAAAACTTCCTGAAAGTGGAAAGTCTATACTGGAAAACAATACCCAACGAAATGCCATCTTCAAACATAAAAACTGCCATTTTTATGTTTCAAGGACAAATGCTTTCCATGGATTCCTTATAAATAGATTCTGCACCAAGGACATAGTGTGGTACTTGGCTTGCAAGTCAGCGCCACAGCTACTAGAGATGGGTTTCTAAAACATTCTAGTAAAAGTGGGCATCTAGTATCAGCATATAATGGTAGCAATTAATGAAGAGCAGTAGAATGAGTTAACTGAAAATACAAAAATATATAAAATATGTGCACACATATTAACATGTATATATGAGTATGTTTTCATAGCTACTATGTGTAAACTATCTCTGAATTTTAAATGAATTAGTAATATGAAATGGAGTACAAGATGGAATTCTCTAAATATGAAAGGTGAAGTAACTAGGTAGTCGGAATCACTGACCTAACACTTAGCAGTGTGACTTGTTGCTAGAGCTCTTCCTAATATTACTTAAACTCTCGGTGCATCATCATCATCATCATCATCATCATCATCATCATAATACCTAACTCAAAGGGTTGATGCAAGGATTAAATGTAAATTGCTTAAAATAGTGCCTGGTGTATTGTAAACTGCCATCCAGTCCACAGTGGTTCACAGCAACCCTACAGGACAGAGTACAATAACCCTAGAGGGTTTCCCAGGTTATTGAATCTTTAAGAAGCAGACTATCACATCTTTCTTCAGCAGAATAGTGGAT
>NW_006408545.1:24699169-24702602 GCF_000296735.1 Chrysochloris asiatica
CTAATCCTTCACTTTATCAAGCATGATGTCCTTCTCCAGGAACTGGTCTTTCCTGATAACATGTCTGAAGTATGAGACAAGAAGTCTGGCCATCCTAGCTTCTAAGAAGCACTCTGGCTATACTTCTTCCAACACAGATTTGTTTGTTCCTCTGGCAGTCTGTGGTACGTTTAATGTTCTTCTCCAACACCATAATTCAAATCCATCTATTCTTCTACAGTCTTCCTTATTCACTGTTCAACTCTCATCTGAATATGAGGCAAGTGCACCTTTGGTCCTTAAACTGTTATCTTTGTTTTTGAACACTTTAAAGAGATCTTTTGCAGCAGACTTGCCTAATGCAATATGCTCTTTGATTTCTTAACTGTTGCTTTCATGAGTGTTGATTGTGCATCCAAGCATTATGAAATCTTTAACAACTTCAATCTTTTCTCCATTTATTGGTATTATTTATTGGCCCCTTTGTGAGGAATTTTGTGTTCTTTACATTGAAGTGTTCTACTTGTTTTTCCAGGCCTTATTAATGTTTAAAGTTTCTAATTTTTTAAGCTTAATAAAAAATGTTAATCCAAGTTCAGGTGATAATCTTTTTTTATTCCACAACCTTAAATAATCGAAGGTGTACCACAGGGTTGTATTTTTTCATCATACTTATTCAACCTGTATGCTGAGCAAATAATCTGAGAAGCTGGCTTATATGAAGAAAAACATGACATCAGGATTGGAGGAAGCCTCATTAACAACCTGCGATATGCAGATGATACAACCTTGCTCGCTGAAAGTGAAGAAGACAAAGTATTTACTGATGAAGATCAAAGAGCACAGCCTTCGGTATGGATTACATCTCAATGTAAAGAAAGCAAAAATCCTCACCACTGGACCAATAAACAACATTCTTACCCAAGCTGCTCCTCAGAAACCCTATACAGGGTCACTATGGGTCAGAACCACCTCAACGGCACACAACAACAACATAATTAACATAAATCCAGTATGATATAAAGGCTGCTTGAACAAAACTCATTCTAACTCAGTGTAAAATGCATGTAAATTTGCTAGTATTTTTAAGTAATTATAAGTAACTTTTTCCCCCTCTCAACACAAATAATACTTCATTTTAGAAAATACAAACAAGGTTTGTCACCTGGCATCCCACCTTATTATTGTTTAATATAAATGTTGGGTTTGTTTGTATTTTTTTCCAAATACACAGACAGGCAAATGGATATATAACTTTTTTGATAAGCTGGGCTTATCCGTCCCCAACTCTCTTTCTCTGACTGAATTCCTTTTTTGTGTTTTCCCCAGTTTTAATGCTTAAAATTAAGTTTTATTGCCATTTATCCATTACATTTTCCATCTCTTTAAAAGAAAATGTTTAAACAATTTAAAATATACAATTTTTACATGTACAACTCAGTGACATTAATTACATTCTTCCAGTTGTTCAACCACCTCATTATCCTTCCACAAACTGTTCTTCCTACACTGATATAAACTCACTACCCTCAAAGCTTCTTATCTACCCTTTTGAGTTGCAGTTTGATCCCATGTATTTCTTTAAAAGAGTACAATTTGCACGGCAGTCATTCGTTACTTGTTAAGCTAAATTACTATTTGGTTTTAGGAAGACTTTACGAGATATTTTTAGTTTACTGTTTTAAAGATTCTCAGAGCAATAGTTTCAGCAGTTCATCCAGCTCCTGTGGCTCCAGAAAGTCTGGAGGCCGTAAGAATTTGAAATTTTGTTCTGTATTTCCCCACAGAAATAAGGATAACTCTATAGAATGGTAAGCAGGCACCATCCAGTTCTGGTCTCATGACAAAGGCGTTATTCATGCAAGCAATTAGCTATACATTCTAGTTCTTTCTCCTACTCATGACTCTCCTCCTTCCTCTGTTGCTCCAGGTCACTAGAGACCAAATGTTGCATTTTGGATGTCCTCTTGCAAGTTTTAAAGATTCCAGGTACGACACAACAAAGTAGGTGGTAGAACAGAAACACAAAAAATTACATTGGGCAAGTTAACCAGGGTATCCTATGAAACTATGATCCTAAACCTCAAACCAACAAAGCAAAGCCCACGAGGCATTCAGTTATTCATCACACATGTGCCAACTGAACTTTTTTTATAGGTGCACAACTTAGTAAAATCAACGACACCAACAGGCTGTACAACCATTATCCTTCACCAACGTAGCGGTTCCATCTGGTATTTAAAACTGCTGTATTTAAACAAACATATGAACCCCCAAAAAAAAAAAAAATCAAAGGAGTTCTGGTGGAAATAGAATGGATGGGTATACGCTCACCGTCAGCCTCTCCCAGTTGGTCCCAAAAAACATTGCCAAGAAAATCTAGGGCATTTCTGAATACAGTTTAACAAACAATGTATACAAGATATAGGTCAATTTTGTCACTATGAAGGATTCCAAATGTTTTTTAATTCTTTCTCTTTTATGGAACACCAGCTTATCAATAATAGGGAGTCCTTATGTAGCACTGTAGGATATGCACTGGACTGCTACTTCAAGGTCAGTTCAAACCTACTAGCCAATGTTCTGAACCCCTACAGAAGGTTAATATAAATCGGATCCAATTTGATGGCACTTAAAAACAACATAAAAAACAACAAACAAACAAACAAAAAATCAACATCAGTAGTACAGGCCTATTCATTTTCCTCTCAAGAGTGATACTTCCTTTATACTACTTTTTTTCTCCTTCTTTCCCTAAGGAAGCATAGTCTCACATACAATTGTCAGAATGATTTTCTTCAGTAAAGCTAAAAGGGAAATAAAAAGTACGGATGACATGCTAAGACAATAAAAATATTAAAAATCAGGATGTTGTTGTTGTTGTTAAGTGCCCCAAGTCAGTTCTGACTGATGGTGACACTGTATAGGGTTTCGGAGGTTTTAAAGCTTTGAGAGAGCAGAAAGCCTCATCTTTCTCCCACAGAGTGGCTGGCAGGACCAAACAGCGGACCTTGCCATTCCTATTCTAGTGTTTAACATATGGAGCATCGAAGTATCCCAAAATTTCAGGATATAAGTTATATTTATATAATTTGTATTCTATATTAATAATTTATGCATAGAATTTACCATTAATATTTAGAATTACATAAAATTAACATTGTTATGTTGATGTTAAGTGCCATTGAGTTGACTCTGACGCATAGCAATCCTGTATAGGGTTTCCGAGGAGCAGCTGGTGAGCTTGAACTGTTGACCTTGCAGTTCAAATGGCTTTGCAGTCTGGCACTTTAACCCACAGCGCCACATCAGGTCAAGCTGAAATGTGCTAGAAGGGAAAGGGACTTGAAATGCTGAAGAGCAAAGACTAAATCTTCAGTATGGATTGCACCTTTAATGTAAAGGGGAAACAAAATCTTCACAACTGGGTAATAACATCATGATAAATGGAGAA
>NW_006408545.1:24704367-24706011 GCF_000296735.1 Chrysochloris asiatica
ACAACAACAACAACATATGCATGTGAAACTTGGACACTGACTGGGGTTCTGCATGGCCTTTCTGCCTAGTCTGCCATCAAACCTTACCTCCCAAGACAATATTTAGATGCCTCCTAAAGACTGACAGAAAGGTGAGGAAAACGAGGAAGAATTCAGGAAAGCACTAGAAGAACAATCACAATAAAGGGTTGGAGACAATACAAAACCTGCAAATAGAAGCCCAGAAGATTAATACTACAATATCAAAAATAGACAATACATTGAAAGGGATAAGGAGTAGATTTGAACCAAGGGGAGCCCGAATTAGTGAATCTGAATATAAATCTCTCAATACAAGTAAGCTAGAAGAACAATCAAAAAAATAATTTTAAAATATGAAGAAAGTCTAAGATTTACATGGGTCAAGATGATGAGGAATAACTTAGGGATGCTTGGAAATCCAGAACAGGAAAAGACAAATAAAAGATTGTTGAAAAGCTGTTGGAGGGAGTCAGTGTGGGGTATGGTCACAAGGAGAGCTGGAGCTGTGGTTGGGGAACATGTCGGATTCAGAGCTCAGCATAAGTGGGACCAGTGTTTGGTTGATGCAGTCATGAGGATAGGTATTGGTTTTGGCTTAGAAATTATTGTCTCACTCACTTTCTTTTAAAAAAGCATGTGGCCATTAGCCTTTGGCTCTGGCATGGGATTGGGAATGGTCTACTTCGGCTGTCAGCATAATTTCCAGGCTCCATATTGTCTTCATGCAAAATATGTGAGAGAATTGTGACAGGCCTGAGAACATCCCCGTGGGCGGAAAAGAGAAACAATGCTTATTCCTCAGGAATATTGAAGTGCCCTGGAGTAAGTTGACACACTTCTGGAACAATATTATCAGCAATACTTTAGACTCCAGCACACTGCTTATGTATTTTAAACTATGTGCTTCTTGTTTTGTATTTTCTCTCTGAAAATTGCAAGGAGGTAGTCTTAAAGGAAATGAATTAAACAAAACAGAAAGCTCATCCCCCTAAAAAAAGCTACTGGAGAACAATTTCCCCAACATCATGAAAGATGAAACAAAAACTATTCAAGGCACTGAATGCATGCCAAACAAGACAGACACCAAAAGAAAATTACCAAGACATATCATAAAATCTCATAAAAGAAAATTACCAAGACATATCTGCAAAATTAAAGGCAAGGAAAGAGTCTGGAAAGGAGTTAACAACAACAACAAAAAGTAACCTATGAAGGAGAACCAGTAAGATGACGCTCTGATTTCTCAGCAGAAGGCATGAAACAAGAAGGTAATGCAGTCATATACAAAACTTTAAAAGAATAAAATTGCCAACCAAGAATCAGATACCCAGCAAAACTCTCTCAAATGCAGCCACAAAAATTAGAACATTTCCAGATAATCAGAAATTAGAGGAATTTGTAAAAAACAAAAAACAAAAACAGACCGACTGTACAAAATTATACTAAAAGAAGTCCGTTGGACGGATAACCAACAATAGCAGACAACAACCAGAGACAAACATACATGGCACATGGCAACATCATCCAAAATGCAATCCAAATATACAAGTATCCAAACAAACTCAGGAGTCTGATGTGGCGCTGTGGGTTAGTGCACTGGATGACAATGTCTGTCTGAACTAA
>NW_006408545.1:24706321-24708058 GCF_000296735.1 Chrysochloris asiatica
TAACCTCAAAGAGTAATAACACACTTTCACATCAAATCAAGAAAAGCAACAGCCCTGAAGTTTTTGTAAATATTAAAACAACAGTGAAGAAATTGACAAGAATATGAACAAACAAAATTAATTCAGCACAGAAAAGTATGTGGGACAAAGAAATCAGCAGCACCACAAAAAACACACAGAAATGACTGTAATCAATTCATACCTACTGGTAATTAGACTAAACATCAATGGACTTAATGCACCAATCAATAGACAAAGAGAGTAGCAGAACGGATAAGAATAACAGGATCTTCAAGATGCTGTCAACAAGAGATACACCTCATACACAAACACAGAAATAGATTAAAAACATAAGGATAGAAAAAAACGTATCAAGCTAATGGCAATAAAAAATGAGTGGCAATATTAATTTCAGATAAAATAGATTTTAAAGCAAAAACAAGTATTAGGAGACAACGAAGGGCATTCATTCAACATTCAAAGTTCAGTTGAACAGGAGGATATAACCATAATAAATATCTATGCTCCCAATGAAGGAGGTGCGAAATACTTAAATGTAATTCTAGTAGAATTGAAGAAAAAGACAACTCTATAATAATAGTGTCGTTACATTGTTAAGTGCTGCCACGTCTGTTCCAACTCATAGTGACCCTGTATAGGGTGGTTTTGAGGAGCATCTGATGAGTTTGACCCACCAAACTTGCAATTCAAACAGACCTTGCAGTCCAGTGCATTATCCCATGGCATCACACCAGAATGTCTAGAGGAGTTTAATACATCACTTTTGATAGGAACAGATCAACAAGAAAGAAAGTCAACACAGACACAGAAGAACTAAACAACTTAATCTCAAAGATTTATACACAGCACTCAACCCAACAGCACAATACACAATCTTTTCTTTTCCAGTGCACATGGAACATTCTCAGAATAGACCATCTATTTATTAGGCAACAAGGCAAGTCTCAATAAATTTTAAAGCATCAAAATAATACAAAACATCTTTTCAAATCATACTGTGATAAAATTAGATATCAACAATAGAAAGATCAAGGCATAGCACTCTGCTAAAAAGCTACTGGGTAATAGAACAAATGAAAAACGAAATTAAAAAAAATACCTTGACTCAAATGAAAATGAAAATACAACATATAAAAAAGTTTGTTACACAATTAAATTAGTGCTTAGAGGGAAATTTATACCAATAAACGCATACATCTCCAAGCAAGAAAGAACCAAAATTAACACATTAACAAAATAATCTCCAACAATTAGAAAAAGACCAGCAATGTAAGCCTATACTCACCAGAAAAAAAAAGAAATTATAAAGATCAGAGCAGAAATAAATGAATTAGAAAACAAAAAAGCAATGGAAAGAATCAGCAAGAAGATGATTCTTTGAAAGGATAAATAAAACTGACAAACCACTGGCATAGCTAACAAAAGCAAAGAAGAAGATGCAAGTGATACATATAAGAAACAATAGGGTGGCATTACAAAAGAACCAATGGAAATTAAAAGGATAATAAAAGAATACTTCGAAGAACTGTACTACAACAAATTTGAAAACCTAGAAAAAATGAATACATTAAAAATATGTATACCTAAACTCTGGTAGTGTAGTGGTTACGAATCGGGCTGCGAACCTCAAGGTCAGCAGTTTGAAACTACCAGCTGCTCCGCGGGAGAAAGATGAGACTTTCTGCTCCCGTAAAGATTTACAGCCTCGGAAACCCT
>NW_006408545.1:24708607-24713205 GCF_000296735.1 Chrysochloris asiatica
AAAAAAAACTCCACAAAGTAGGAATTGAAGGGAAATTCCTCAACATAATTAAGCGCATATACACAAATCAAATAGCCAACATTACCTTCAATGTAAAAAATTGAAAGCATTCCCTTTTTGAATAGCAACTACACAGGATGCCCCTTATCACCACTTCTATTCAACACTGTGTTGGAGTCTTAGCCAGAGTTACAAGGCAAGAAAGGGAAAGTAAAGACATCAAAATTGGCAAAGTAAAGCACTCTTTCTTCCAAGGTGATATGGTACTATACATAGAAAATACCACATACTCAACAACAAAACTACTGGTACTCATTGAAAAATTCAGCAAAGTGACAGGGTAAAAGATAAATATAAAAAATCAGTTGGATTGCTATACACTAATAAAGACAACTCTGAAAATGAAATTAGGAAAACAATAGACACCCAAACAATGAAATACTTAGAAATAAATCTAGCCAGAGAAACAAAAGACCTATACAAAGAAAACTACAGAATACTACAAAAAAAACCAAGAGACTGAAAAAAACGGAAGAATATACCATGCTCATGGATAGGAAGACATTATGAAAATGTCAACACTATCCAAAGCAATCTACAGATACAACGCAATCCCAATTCAGATTCCAAAATAATTCTTTAAAGGATAGAAGAAAATAATCACTAACTTTGTATGGAAAGGAAAGAGACCACAGATAAACAAAGCATTGCTTAAGAAGAAGAATAAAGTTGAAGGCCTCTCACTCCCTGACCTAAAAATTTACTATATATAGCCACAGTGGTACAACAAAAGATAATAGATCAATGGAAAAGAATTGAGAACCAAGAAGTAAATCCATCAACATAAATTCAACTGATCTTTGACAAAGAGCCAAAACACATTAAATGGAGAAGAGATAGTCTCTTCAACAAATGGTGCTGGCAAAACTGTAAATCCATTTGCAAAAGAATGAAACAAGATCTGTATCTCACACCCTATATAAAGCAAACTCAATGTGGTTAATAAAGACCTAAATGTAAAACCTAGAACTATAAAGATCATCAACAAAAAAATAAACTTAGAGTCTCTAATATATGGCAAAAATACACTATCAAACATTGCTAAAAAATATACACATATAGAAGAAGACAAAATAAATGACTGGGACCTTATACAAATCAGACATTTATATCCATCAACAGATTTTTCCAATAAAGTAAAAAGGGAGCCAAAAGACTGGGAAATTTTTTTTGCAACATCATATTAGACAAGGGACTAATCTTTAAAATTTATAGAAAACTATAGCACTGCTACAAGAAAAAAGATAAACAACCCAATTAAAAAAGGGACATAGGACATAAACAGACACTTCACCAAATAAGACATTCATTCAAGCAGCCAACAAACATATGAAGAAATGTTCACAATCATTAGCATTATTGTTGTTGTTTATTGCCATTGAATCAGTTCCAACGCACAGTGACCCAGTATAGGGTTTCCAAGTAGTGGCTGGTGGGTTTGAATCACTGGCCTTACAGTCCATACCAACTTTGCAGTCTAGTACTTATCCTACAACACCACATCAGGACTCCATCAGAGATGCATATCAAAACAACAATGAGATATCATCTCACACTAGTATTAATAGTACAGTTTAAAAAATAACAATGTTGGCGTGGGTGTAGAGAGACTAAGATTCTACTACTTTACTGGTGGAATTGTAAAATGGTTCAACTACTGTGATAAATGGTGTGGCGCTTCCTCAGAAAGTTAGAAATAGAAGTATTGTATGACCCAGTAATTCCTCTACTTGGTATACAGCACCAAGAAATAAGAGCTAGCACACGAGTAGATACGTGCACACAATCGCAGCACTATTCACAGTAGCTAAATGATGGAGACAGCATAAATGCCCATCAATGGAAAAATGGGTGGTGGTGATGGTATGCCGTAGAGTCGGTTCTGATTCATAGTGACCCTGTACAGTTTCCGAGGCTGTGAATCTTTACAGGAGCAGAAAGCCTCATCTTTCTCCTGTGGAAGAGCTGATAGTTTCGAACTGCTAATCCTGACATTAGCAGCCCGATTCATAATCACACTATGCTACCAGAGGCTCCTTACTGATGACACATACAATGTTGAAGAATAATGATGAATCTGCTAAACACCTTATAACATGGATGAACCTGGAGGACATTATGCTAAGTGAAATAAGTCAATTACAAAAAGACAGATATTATATGAAACTACTATTGCAAAATCTCAAGAAAAAGGTTATCACACTAAAAGAAACACTCTGATCATTACCAGGGGTAGGAAGGAAAGGAGAATAAATAATTCACTGACTAGAGGGTGATGGTGGTGGTGGTGTTCAACTCACAGCAACCCTGTAAGCCTCATCTTCCTCCTAAAGAACAGCTGGTAGAATCAAATTGCTGACTCCGCAGTTAGCAGCCCAGCTCTTAACTCACGATACTACCTAGGCTCTTGGCTAAAGACTTGTTGTTAACTCGGGTGATGGGGAGGACAATGTACAAGAAGAAGGAAATTGGCAGAATGACGAAGATAGGTGAAGACAGAGAGGTATGCAAGGGTTAAAGGGGATACAGGTAAATAGTGATACATACACAATTTTAGAAGAACAGAATTCTGTGTGTAGATATATGGACAGAGTCATAGGCTGAAAAGGTATGGAAGGAAGAGTGGAATATATAAATATATATTTATAGATCCCAAAATAATATGAGTTTGAAAGAGGATATTTGTACATAGGTAATCACAGGGATGAAACATGGCGATTACTGTTGGAAGGAGGGGATTTTAATCATTGAGATGAAACAGAGCTTATGATTTTGTTGAATGCAAAACTGATGATTTTGTCTCTAAACCTTCACTCAATTCACAATTAAAGAAGAATGTTTGCCTTGAGCAATGAGCCTGTCTTAGCTATATAATGCTGCTGCAACAGAATACCACAAGTGAACGGCTTTTACAAGTGGAAACTTATTCTCTCAAAGTTTAGGAGGCTAGAAGTCTAAATTCAGAGCACCAATGCTTGGAAAAGGCTTTCTCTTTGTCAGTTCTTAGGGAAAGGTCCATGTCTCAGCACCTTCGGGCTCAGTATTCCTTGAAGATCTCCATGTATCATCTTCCCCTGAATTTAGGAGCTTCACAGTGAAGCTAGCAGATCCCTTTTTTTCTGCTCCAGTCTCTCTCATTTTATCTCTTGTGGTAGAGGAACTAAGGGTGTGGCACTGTAGGATAAGTCCTGGACCACAAGGTCAGTTTGAACCAAAAGGTCAAGAGGTTCAAATCCACCAGTCACTCTTCAGAAACCCTATATAGTGTCGATATGAGTTGGAACTGACTCCAAGGCACTTACTAACAACAACATTCCACCCTTAATCATCTTACTGGTTTATCATATCAAATACATTATTGGGGATACCTACATCTCAGCCATCAAACCACCCATAATACGAGTCCAGCAAGTTGACAAAAAACTTTAATTATCGAAGAGCCCTGATGAAGAATTACATATAGGAAAATGAAATGGCAAGAGTAACTAAAGTACAGATGAGAACTTCAAGGGGCAGAGAGTAAAAAGTTAATGGTGAATTAACAGTGACAGAATAAATTATGGGAAATATGTCATCACTGTTAAGTTTATATGTAAAAATTAAATAACACATGTTTTATTATATATATTCTCACAAAAGATCATATTTTAAAATGCACTTTTCATTTTTTCTATGCATATCAGTAACACACAGCATTATATTGAATAAATTTAACTTTACATCATGTAACACTATATAATAGAACATTTTCTAAGTCATTAGGTAACATTATTTCCAATAGCTATTGCTATTTTATTCAAAGCCATACGCTTGGCAGACAGTAGGCATTCAATAAATATTAGATGAGTAAATGATTCTTAATTTTTTCATTGTATGGGCATATCATAATTCAGTCTGATTTTTAAACTATTTTTTGTTCATGCCACCATTAACATTAAGAATGAAATATATTTTGCCATCAACCTTCACCAAATTATTTACATAAAGACCAAGTGTTTCAATAAAGAAAACATTTTATTTACTATGAACTTCAACCTTTACTCTCTACTTTGGTTTAACTCCCTCTTTTTGACTGAACTTAGTGTTGAGTTGTCTGTTCTGGCTAAGTTCTTGGGTATCTATATGAGTCTTCAAATACATTAATTTATCTATTAAACAAACAAGTGGAAATCTCTACATTACTACAGTTATCCTAGTTGTCGTGATGTGGCACCACAGGATAAACACTAGACTGCTAACAAAAAGGTTGGTGGTTCAAACCCACTAGCCACTCCTTGGAAACCCTATACAAGGACTTAACTCGATGGCACTTAACACCACCAGTGATAGATATTCCTTGGAAACCCTATACAGCATCACTATGGGTCGGAAGCAACTCAACAGCACTTAACAACAACAGTCAATGGATTGAATGCACTAGTCAAGAGATGAAAAATAACAAAAGAGATAAGAAAACAGGATCCTTCGATATGCTGTCTACAAGAGACACACCTAATAGACAAAGACAAAAACAGATTAAAATTATTTTTATTTAAAAT
>NW_006408545.1:24713305-24760775 GCF_000296735.1 Chrysochloris asiatica
AAATTTTAAAACTAAAGGAAACTATATTTGCAACTTACATTCAAGAATATGATACAATATTTTATTGACTTCACTATTTTATTGTTTATTCAATAACTAAAAGCAACAATAAATGTTAATATTTTAGGTCCATTATTTTAAATTGCCAACTTGAAAGAATAAATGATCACGTATACTAGAAACTAGTTTCTATATGGAATGAATAAAACAACCATGAACCCTGGTATAATTTTCAAAGTTTTATCACTATATTAACAGTTATATTACAACAATTACCAAAGACGTGCTCTGACTCATGGTGACTGTGTATGTCAGAGTAAAACTGTGGTCCCTAGGATTTTCAATGATTTTTTTTTTCTTCCCAGAAGTAGATCACCAGTCCTTTCTTAGGATGTACTTATGGGTGGACTTCAAGCACCATCCTTTTTTTGTTAAGTTTTTTGTGAATTGAGTGATAGTTTACATGGGAGAACATCGGTTTTATACTCATCGTTTCATTGCAATTATTACAATCTTCTCTGTGCATCACCATTCAACAGTATTTGCTTCCATTCCCTCTTTTTTTGGGGGAGGTAATGGGGGTTTACATAAAAACACTCAGGAATCATTTAAACAACCAAAGGGCGCATTCTGCAAGCCTGCCTCCTGGCCACCAGCTCTCAATCTTTCTCTTTCCATGAGTCTAGTGTCCTCAGCAGCTTTCTCTCTTGCTATTGCCTTATCTCTGCCTCCATCTCTGGTCAATCACCATCCTTTTGGTTACCAGTCCAGTGTATCAATTTGAACTATCTAGGAACTTTTAACATATTGTTGTTGTTGTTGTTGAATGCCATCGAGTCGATTCCAACCCACAGCGACCCTATATAGGGTTTCCAAGGAGCGACTGGTGAGCTTGAACCACTCACCTTGAGATTCAGACAACTTTGCAGTCTAGTGCATTAACCCACAGGGCCACACCAGGACTACTTTAACATATTAGCCAATATAGTATTTAAATGAGATAAAATATTTTTAGTATTTGTGGTATATAGAATTCTAAAATGACCCCTCGTGACCCTCAACCTTATAAAATTCCCTCCCCCTTGTGAGTATGATGGGATCCAATGCTTGAAATTAAGTTACCTGATTGGTAAAAAAAAAAGAAAGAAAAAGATTTGCAGATATAGTTAAAGAATCAGTTTACTTTGAGTTAAAACCGAGATTACAAGAGGGCACTTAACAACAAACAACAGTGGAGTTCTGGAGTCATGGGGTGGTGCTGTAGGATAATGGACTACATCTCAAGGTCAGTAATTCAAACCCACCAGCTGCTCCTTGGAAACCCTATATAAGGTTGCTGTGAGCCTGAACTGACTCAACAGCACTTAACAACAACAACATGGTGTCCTGAAGCATTCATCATCAAAAAGAACATGTCAAGATCTATCTTGAAGTACAATACTGTCTGTGATAAAATAATGTCCATATGCCTACAAGGAAGCCCTATAAATACTAGTTTATTCAAATTTATGCATCAACCACTAAAAACAATGATTATGAAACTGAAGAATTCTACCAACTTTTCAGTCTGAAATTGATCAAACAGGCAATCAAGATGAGTTGATAATTACTGGTGACTGGAATACAAAGGTTGGAAACAAAGAGGAAGGGTCAGTAGTTGAAAAACATAGTCTTGGTGACAGAAATGATGCTGGAGATCACATGATAGAATTTTGCAATTCAATGACATATTGCAAACACTTTTATTAAACAACATATGAGGTGATTATACACATGGACCTCACCAGATGAAATGCAAAGCAAATTAAGTACATCTGTGGGAAGAGACAGTGGAAAAAGTTCAATATCATCATGCATGTGAAAGTTGGACAAAGATTAAGGAAGACCAAGGAAAAATTGATGCATCAAGTTATAATGTTGTATAAGACTATTTTAAGTACCACGGACTGCCAGAAGAGCAAACAAATCTGTGTTTAAAGAAGTAAACCACAACGCTCCTTAGAAGCCAGGATGGCAAGACCTAGTCTCACATCTCTGGATATACCGTCATGAGGGACCAGTCTTTGGAGGACATTATGATTGGGAATGTCCCCCAACGCCACACCAGGACTCCATATAATGGTATTGTTGTTGTTGTTATGTGCCGTGGAGTTGGTTCTGACTCATAGCGACCCTGTACAGGGTTTCCGAGGCTGTAAACCTTTATAGGAGCAGAAAGTCTTATCTTTCTCCCACAGAACAGCTGGTAGTTTCGAACTGCTGACCGTGCAATTAGCAGCCCAATTCGTAACCAGTATACCACTGTGTATTTCCTTCCAATGCCACAAATTACATTGATGGCGTAAAATTGATCATTTTGTTATTATGTGCAGTTAAGTTGTTTCCAACTTACCTGACCATGTATCTGTGATTTCCAAGGAGCAGTTGGTGGGTTTGAACCACTAACCTTGTGATTAGAAATCCACACACCAGAACTTGAAATTTGATTACAGTGGAAGTATTACTTACACCATGAAAATTAGGGTATGCTACAAATCAGCGCTTGATTTACCATTTTTTGGCTGCACAGAAACTTCAGAAATTGATAAAGGAACTATTAATAATGTCGATTCAGTATAACCGTGTGTCATGTCTATAGCATGGAGCCCTGATGGCACAGTGGTGAAAGTACTTGACTATTCAAATCTACCAGTCATGGAAGAAACCATATGGAGCAATTCTACTCTGGCCTCCAGGGACACTATGAATTGGAATCAACTTGAGAGCAGTGAGTTTGGTTTTCTCTATGGGTCTTCACAACAACAACAGCAACTACATTATAAATATCTTTAAAAATTGGGAAAATATTCTTCAAGTATTTAAAAATTATTCTCCAATTAGGCAGAAAAGTCACTCACAAGACTGTCACACTAATAAAATTCTGACATACATGTGTTGTTTTTTGGGGGACTAAGGAGGATGGTGGAGTCATGGTTTGGTGCTATGGGTTAATGTGTCAGACTGCAAAGTCATGTGCACTGCAAGGTCAGCGGTTCAAGCTCACCAGCTGCTCCTTGGAAATCCTATACAGGGTTGCTACAGGTTGGAATCGACTCCACAGCACTTAACAACAACAAGAAATTGTAAAGAGTTCTGGTGTGGCACTGTGGACAATGTACTGGACCGCAAATTCGGTTTGATCTGCAAGGTCAGTGGTTAAGTTCACCAGATGCTCATTGGAAACCCTATACAGGGTTGCTATGGGTCGGAATCAACTCCATGGCACTTAACAACAACAAGAAGGGGGATGGTAAGTGGCAGCAGGCAGGACAAGAAAGGAATTAAGGTTAGGACTGTGGTAGTCAAGGCTTAGGACTTTATTTAGTGTTAGAGTTCCAGTTATGGTTAGGACTAGGGTGGGTAAAGGAGGAAAGGAAACAAACACAGAAAGTAAGTGGAGAAGTGATATTACATTGATGTGAAACCAAGTGCATGATTTGTTGAATGTAAAACTGATGATCAGCTCTGTAAAGCCACTCAATTCCCAATAAAAAGCTTTTAAAAATCAACAAAACCTAACTGATGGTATATTGAAGGAACTGTGGTCATTGCAATGAAACGAAGTATATGATTTCTTGAATGTGGAACTGCTGATCTGATTTTTGTCCAATTCACACACACAAAAAAGTTAAAAATCAAGGAAGCATTCTTTGAGAATCAACTGGTTACATGGAATTTATAGCCAAGAGCATTATTATAAATTTAGTATTAATTGTTTATTGCATGCTACAACCTTTATGTCAGTAAAATTTATAACACAGATACATACACATACAGATAATTTTTTCCCCTGGAAATCTAATAATTAAACATTTACCAGATCACATGAGAAACATTTTTCTTATGTTTACTTGTCCATAAATTACTAAAATTAAAATCACTGATACAGATAAGGCACTTATATTTTAAAATCATTTCTTGTACAGTAAAAAAACTTAGTCCTCAGAAGGGAGAATTTTAAGCAGTTGCAAGTGGTGGGGCATTTTCAAGTTGAGAAGTGGATAAACTTGGTGATATTCTGGGACAACACTAATGTGGTCTGAGAACTGGTAACGGTCAGTAGCTGTTTTTACTGGATCATGTGAGAAGATCAGAACAGAACCTGAGTAAAAGCATTTAAAAACTATTGGTGGTGGTGGTGTACTATGGAGTCGGTTCCCACTCACATTGACCCTGTATGGGGTTTCTGAGGCTATAAATCTTTATAGGAGCAGAAAGTCTCATCTTTCTCCCTCAAAATCACTGGTAGTTTCAAACTGCTGACCATGAAATTAGCAACCCAACTCATAACCACTACGCTACCAGAGCTCCTGTTTTTAAATGGGCTTTTACTGAATTATTTGCTTTTTATATTATTTTTCTAATATTCTACTGTACTGTGTTATATGTGTATTTGTTCTGCAATAGTTTCTTTTCATTTTGTTTTTCAAGCAGTTTGAGCACCACTGCTCTAGGATAACAAGATTTGCCCTGACAGAAAACCTGAAATTGCCCTAGTAAGTAACTTAACTGGGACTGGGATGGCTACCTGCCTTGAAGCATACTGTTGTGTACCCTTGAGGAGATTCTGACTCATAGCAACCCTCTACCAAATCTACAGGACAGACTGGAACTGCCCCACAGTCTTTCCTAGGCTCTAATAAGATACGGAATCCCGGTGTGCCACTGTAGGATAAGCACTGGACTGCCAACCACAAGGTCAGTGGCTCAAAACCACCATACGCTCCTTGGAAACCCTATATGGGGTCACTATGAGTGGGAACCTACTGGGTGGTACTTAACAACAATCACAGATTGCCAGATCTTTTCTCCTGCAGAGGCAATAGCACTTGGGCACTTAACCATAATGCTACTAGGGAACCTTTTCAAGCAACTCTGCTGCTACTGAAAAACAAAACAAAAAACAGGTCAGCTAAATGCAATGCTTTGGCCCCAGGCCAATCCCAGAAGCTGTTCCTGAGAGACTATCACTTACAGTGAGTGTATCATTATCATTGTTTTTACTTTTACCTGAAATAGATTCTATGTTGGCCAAGTCTTACCTTCCCTATACAAACCACCACACTATCTACCAATCAAATCAAACTATTTTCACTCTTTCAAAGATGGTCGGATACATGGGTGATGTTTTCCAAACACCTGATTTTAATTAATCTGTTATTTAACTTTAAAGGATGAGCAACTCCTATCCCAACTTTTCTGAAAGTCCTATAATATTATTTATGTCTCTGGCTTTAGAAGATATAAGTTTGTCACTAAAATGTTCAAAAGACATTTAGAAGGCCTTTAAGTTTTTGTCTTTTGCGTCCAGGTGTGGCACTGTGGATTAATGCACTAGACTGAAAAATTGATTTGAACTGCAAGAGCAGTGGTTCAAGTTCACCAGCTGCTCCTAGGAAACTCTATACAGGGTTGCTATGGGTGGGAACAGACTAGACTGCACTTAACAGCAACAACAATGATAAATTGGGACTCCTGGTGTGGCGCTGTAGGATCAGCACTAGACTGCGAACCACGAAGTCAGCAGTTCAAACCCACCATCTGCTCCTTGGAAACGCCAGACAGGGTCTCTATGGGTAGTAACCAACTAGACTGCACTTAACAACAACAATAAATTGGGACTCCTGGTGTGGCACTGTAGGATCAGCAGTAGACTGCGAACCACAAAGCTGGCAGTTCAAATCCACCATCGGCTCCTTGGAAACACTATACAGGGTTGCTGTGAGACAGAACAGACTCAACAGCACTCAACAACAAATAATAAATTATGAGTGAAAGAGTATCCTTTCACCATGCTTATTCAATCTATCTGCTGAGCAAATAATCTGAGGAGCTGGAATATATGAAGAAGAATGTGGCCAATGGATTGGAGAAAGACTTAGTAACAACCTGCAATATGAAGATACACACAACCTTGCTTGCTGAAAGTGGAGAGGACTTGAAGCACTTACTTGATGAAGATAAAAAACTACAGCCTTTGGTATAGATTACACCTCAACATAAAGGAAGTAAAAATACAACTGTACCAACAAGCAACATCATGATAAAAGAAGAGATGTTTGAAATTGTCAAGGGTTTCATTTTACTTGGATCCACAATCAATGCTCATGGAAACACCAGTCAAAAAAACAAGTAACATTTTGCATTGGACAAATCTGCAACAAAAGATCTCTTTAAGGTGTTAAATTGCAAAGATGTCACCTTGAGAACTGATGTACACCTGATCCAAGTCATGGTATTTTCAATTGCCTCATATGCATGTAAAACTTAACCAATGAAAAAGGAAGCCCGGAGTGGAATTGAAGTATATAAATTATGGAGTTGGTGAACAATATCAAATATACCACACACTGTCTTGGAAGAAGTACAGCCGGAATATTCCTTAGAAGAGAGGATGACAAGACTTCAATTTACATATTTTGAATATTTTTTCAGGAGAGATTCATTCCTTCAGAAGGACACAATACTTGGTAAAACAAAGAGTCAGCAAAAACGAGGAAGACCCTCAACAAGATGGACTGATATCATGGTTGAACAATGGCTCAAATATAGCCACAATTGGGAAGATGGTATAGGATGGCATATGATTAGGCAGTGTGTCATTATGAGTCAGAACCAACTGAAGGGCACCTAACAACGAATAAAATGTTAATACTTATTAAATCAGAAATTACTGGCCTTTCTCAGTATTTGCCCCCATAAGGTGCTTCCTAAAAAAAAAAATTGAGCGTTGCTTTTCAACAAGTTTGGAAAACACTGTTTTCTATATTCCTTTCTGAGAGATTGATCATATAGTACAGTATAAGGGTACTAGAAATCAGACATTAAATGAAGACAAGATCAGATTTTTTATAACCAAGTATTTTCTAAACCTATTGAAAAAGGACCTTTTTTGTTCTTTCAGAAAACAATTACCATAGTACTAGCTTTCAAAATATGTTATGGGAGACACTGCATTAGCCATTACTCAATCTCATCATTGAGTTTAAAGTTATTGAAATTAGTTGTCTTCCTATCATGTTGTTGGTAAGTGCCATCATGTTGGTTCCAACCCATAGCGACACTGTATGGGGTATCTGAGGAGCAGCTGGTGGGTTTGAACCACTGACCTTGAGGTTCAAAGTGACCCTGTAGTCCAGCACATTATCCAGCAGCACCACACAAGGACTCCTGTCTATATCTGGGGTCCTGCAGTGGTGCTACAGGATAAGCCCTGGACTACTAATCATAAGGTCGATGGTTCAAACCCACCAGTTGCTCCTCAGAAACCCTATACAAGGTCACTATGAGTCGGAACTGACTCAACAGCACTTAACAATATGATAATCCGGTTGATATCTGACATTATTATGTGTAAACAATTTAAGTAAAGGCTAGAGGATATTCCAAATACATTCTGCCTTTTGTAAATATACTCATTAAGAGCTTAGAAGTTTATTTCAGGCTAGCTTGGGTGCTGAAATTTGTCTATAACACGTTTAAAGAAGCATCGCTATAAAAAGGGTGACAAGTAACACCTTGGTTTTTCTGAGTCTGTTTACATTAGTTTCAATGATACCATGATTCCCTTTTAAGCATTGTGGTATTGCTTTGCTTTGGTTTTTTCAGAAAGTCAAACAAGAGCCAGGAACGAAATACATTAATTTTTATTTGGAAGCATTGTCTTCTTTTGAATGGGAAGAAGCAGCATTGTAAGTTGAATTGTATAAAGTATAAGAAATTAGTTGGTCTCATTCAATTCACATAAACTACATTAAATTAGATCTCCGCTCTCCAGCATAAATTAAGTATCTGAAAACTAAAGAGTTAAGATTTTATAATAAAACAGTATAGTGGCAGGTTTAGAAGTAGATACAAGCTAAACAGCAATGAGCAACTGACAGAAATTTCAAGCTAGTTTTCTTTTGTTAAGAGCAGTTTCCCAAGTAAAGAAAAATTGATTAGTCAGAGAAACTGACAACGATCTCAGGAACCTGGTCAATTTCTCTTAGCAGCAAGCTCCATGTGTTAAAGACTTTGAAACAGAAAGACACCGATTATCAATTTCCTACAGAAGCTCTTTACACCAGGAAGGGGGGCTCTTTACACCAGGAAGGGGGGGTAACGGGCTGGAAGTTGAGAGAGAAGGGAAAAACAAAGTGGCAAGAGAAACAAAAACAAATGGAAAATTTTTAAATAGCATAATTTAAAATAAGATGGAAAATAAAAGTACAAAGAAAATTAATTTATAACATGGAAGGCTGTATCCTGTATCCTTTGTGAAGAAGCCTTATTTCTGCTAGCTAAAACAAGATGTTCCAGAACCTATAGTGTTCAACCTCACTTCTGTTTAGCATTATCTTAAGAACGGGTCAAGTGAAAGGAGATGAGAGAAAATGTACACATGATAGCAAAAGGCATACATTTTAAGTATAAAAGTAAAAAATTAGTAACAGTAGATTAGGGATAAATTCTTCCTAGTGGCTGTGTGGAGCTAATGAGTAGAATTGCTGACAATTTAACTGAACATGATATGAAAAGGTTAATTCAATTTGTGTAGAGAAGGGGAATCTCAGCATATAGTGAAGATACTGGGTGGCAGCTAATAAGTATGTGCATGAACAGCAAATGAATCAATCACTTTAGAAAAAGGAACATTCAAAGAAGGTATAAAGCCTGTTTCCTTTCAAACTGAATGAAAACTGCTCCTTTACACATAGGTTTTTAATTTCTGTAATGCAGTATACCTAAAGTATATTTACCTGCCACTTAAATTTAGATCAGTATACAATTTTTGAGGCATAAAAAGGAGTACACAATTTGTGCACCTCTGAAACAAATTTTGAAAGATAAAGTTGAAAGGGGTTCCTTGGAACTCCCTAGTTAAATAGTATTTAAACTCAAAGGACTGTTCCTGTCTTTCAAAACCTGCATCATCGTGTTCCCTGCGGAGAATGCTTTTCTCCCTGCTTTGTGGTCAAACAAAACATTTTCCTTTCTCAAAGTAATAAAAAGAACCCATCTTCTCCCAACTGCTAATGACACTGACAAGATAATATGCCTTGGTTATATAGAGACTAATTAAAACTTTTTTAAAAATTTAAGCTGTTCAAATGTTTCATAATTAGTACTTATTTTTTGTTGTTAAGTGCTGTCTAGTTGGTTCTGACCCATAGCAACCCTGTATAGGGTTTCCAAGGAGCAGCTGGTGAGCTTGAACCTCCAACCTTGCAGTTCAAATGGTTTTGCAGTCTGGCGAATTAACCCACAGAGCCATACATAGTGTTACTTAAATCTTATATCGTTATTGAAATGTGCTTATTGTAAATGTTCAGACCCTCTAACTGTAAACAACAAACTGTAGATATTAATTACAAAGCATTACATATTTGTTTTTAAAAGTCACTAAATCAGTGATTCTCAATTTGGGGCAATTTTGCTAGCCAGGGGACATTTAGCAATATCTGGAGACATTTTTGGTTGTTACAATTGAGGATAAATGCTACTAGCATCGTGTGGGTAGAGGTAAGAGATGTTGCTACACATTTTGCAAAGCTCAGCAACACCCCATTCAACAAAGAATCATCTGGCCCAAAACATCAGGTTAACAAGGTTAATAAATTCTACTATAGATGCTGGTGGGACACTGTAGGATCAGCACTGCACTGCTAACCACAAGGTCAACAGTTCAAACCACCAGTCGCTCCTTGGAAACAACTTGAGGGCACACAACAACAACATATATCATCAACTTTTCTACTACCTCTATTAACAAGGAAGGCTACTATAAGTAGTTTAAAGAACAATTTTTAGATTTCCAGAATTCATACTTAGAATCAACCGCTTACAAATATTTCTATTTTCTTCCTTTTCCCAAAAATTCAATACTTCCTTTTTCATACTCCTTGTATTCCAGTACTCATCTATCACTTTGTCATACTGCAGTGGCTTCCAAGTTGCTGTGATGCGAGAAAAAAGTCCTCTTCACTTTCAACATGCATAGTTGTATCATCTGCATATCGCAGATAAGTAGTCTTCCCTCAATCCTGATGCCACACTCTTCTTCACATAATGTAGGTTTCTGGACAATTTGCTTAAGTTTACAGATTGAATAAGTATGGTGCTAGAATACAGTCCTGGCGCATACCTTTCCTTATTTTAAACCATTCAGTATCATCTTATTATGTTCAAACGACTACCCTTTTAGGTCTATGTACAAACTCCTCAGGAGTGCAATCAAGTATTCTGGAATAGCTATTCTTTGCAATGTTATCCATAGCTTGTCATGATTCACACAGTTATAAGACTTTACACAGTCAATAAAGTACAGATAAACATCTTTCTGGTAGTCTCGGCTTTCAGCCAGGATCAATCTAACATCAACAATGATATACTTCATTCCATGTCCTCTTCTGAATCTAACTTGAATTGCTGGCAGATCCCTGATGATGCACTGCTGCAGCCGTTTCTTAATTATCTTCAACGAAATTTTGCTTGCAAGTGATACTAATGATATTGTTCAATGATTTCCGCATTCAGCTGTGTCATTAATGGGTACAAATATGGATCTCTTCTAACTAGTTGGCCAGGTCTTGCAAATATCTTGGCATAGATGAGTCAGCGCCTCCTGTGCTACATCAGTTTGTTGAAAAGATTTCAGTTCCTGGAGTCTTGTTCTTTGCCAGTTCCTTCAGCGCAGCTTGGGCTTCTTCCTTCAGTACCTTTAGTTCTTGATCATTCTCTTGAAATGGTTGAATACTATTTCTTTTTGGTACATTGTGACTCTGTGTACTCTTTCCATCTTCCTTTGATGCCTTCTGCATCATTTAATATTTTGTCCATGTAGTTCTGACTAGCACAATGAAAGAAACTTGAGCCCTTCAGCAACCTTACACCACAATTTACAGTGTTTACTCCATTGAATCTATATTTCATGAACAGTTTCTGTAAGGAAGTAAACACTTTTTAAAAATGTCTAGATCTATCAATATCAATGTATTTTCATTACCAGCTTATTTTATGAATCAGTTTGTAATTTCAAAAGCCTTATTCTGGGCAAAAATATACTAGACACAAAGATTAACAAGTTAATAAATGATGTAGAATAAAACATTTCATATAACGTTCCTCTAGAAATTTAGGCAAATATTACAAATATCAATTATTATATATTGTTGTTGTTAAGTGACACCGCATCTGATTTATAATGACCCTGTATACGGTTCCAAGAAGCGGCTGGTGGATTTGAACTGCCAACACTGTGGCTCAAGTCAATCTTGCGGTCCAGTGCATAAATTACCTAACCTAATTCAGTGTTTTCATTCAGAGCTCACTCTCATTCAATGTTAGTAAAATCACTGTCCTTTAGAAAAGTTAATAAAGATTTAACCAACCTGATAGCACTTAACAACAACAAACCGAAAAAATGTGAAGGAATAGCTTTGACTTTACTATCTGCCTAAAGAGGCAAAGTACATTTTTAATAATAGCAGCAGTATCAAATCCAGCTGTTTCAAAACTAAGTTCTAAATGGATTTAGAATAAATTCTAAAACTCTGTGATCTGTTAGTAGCCTCTTCTCAATTAATTTTGCTGCAAAGGATTTCTGCTGACGGATTCCTTTTGCTTGGTATCTGGAGCTAGGGTCTCCAGCTTCCTTCCTGTAATAGGTGGGGGAAGGGAATAAAGGGGAGAGAGAGACCAAAGAGAGACCACTTAGGAAGGGCCATGTGGGGGGGAGGGGAAGGAATAATTAAATGTGGCAGTTCAAATTATGCTAGGGCAGGGAATAATTTAGGTACAGGAGGATACGTTATTAATTTCTTTTTATAATTTACAGCTAAAAGTTGAAAAATGTAAATTAAAATAATGAATGATACTCAATAAAAATCCCAGTTTGAATACATTATCTAATGCCTTAAGGGATTTTGTAAAATTAGGGTAACTGACTGTATGTTGAACACTGACTTTCATAGGAAATATTCAGTCACCTGTAGGGATATTAATGGACTAATGGTAACCAGAGACTTTTAAAACTTAAAAAGCAGAGAAAACGGAGAAAGTTCACCCATTAAGATAATTTCCCCAAAATCAGTTATCACACTTTGACCCTATATAGAGTTTCCAAGAAGCAGTTGGTAGGTTTGAACAGCCAACCTTGAAGCTTATCCTACAACACCACACCAGGAAAATAAATGGCTAACCTTAAATGAAAAGGATGCAATGGAAATACATGTGCACATCTAATTGGTTCTTCATATATTTCAACCATTTGAAAATCATTTCAATGGTTGAAAAAATATTTTCCAGACTCCGAATCACCCATGAACCTTATATTTAATAACTCAATTACAAACATGTAGCAATGCCTCAACTGGTGTTATTTCTTGGATGAGTTCAATGATTATTTCTTGGATATGTTCAACTCAACGTGACGACGCTTAAATCCAAAGAAACTCTTTTTTTAAACTATTTTTCTTCACACAGTTCCAAAGGAGAAACGCTTCACATTTTCACTGTTTAATATTAAATTCTGTTAAGTTTTTTTAAAAAGCAAGTGGTATACATAAGTCTTAAGTAGATTTCTGTTTCTTAGTTTTTTGTTTGTTTTTTTGTTTTGTTTTCAAACTCACAGCAATACTAATGGATTGTTTCAACAATAAACTTCAGCACTAGAATTCAAAAGCTTGAACTAGTAATAAATAGATTGTTAGTGTTTTATGAGTATCTTATTCGCCAAATAGTAAATGAAGGGATATCATGGATTTTAAAGGTTTAATATCCAAAACCTTTTTCAAAAGTAATATTTCAGTGACAATTTAAACAATTAAAGTATGAATAAAAATTATATCTTTAATTAATTAAACAAATCTGAAATTTCAGGTTATAAAAGGAGGTGCTAACTATATCACTTAGTATAAAATTTGATGTCAATGAAAGCAAAGATAAGTACATTTATTCCCAACTTCATTTTATTGTTTGAAAAGTTAAACAGTTGATAAGCTGATACCAACTGTTATATACAGAAACTAAATATAGCTTTTTCGTACCTCCACGAGTCTTTAAAACTTAAGTATATTGGATTGATAGCAAAATATTATGATCAAGTATCATTGTCCTTTAAGATGTGGAGAGAAAAACAAGACAGTGAAATGTAATTTTACATAATGTTATGTTACATAAAATAATAAAATGTAAAGGACCATCTTGGTGAAATAAGTACTTTTAATAAAAATGCATAATAAATTTTAAAACAGGACTCTTACTAGAAAAGTCTCTTAAAAATACCTACTTGCATGGAGATACTATGTGCCAAGAGCACTGAAACAATCCATGAGAAAGAGCATATACTACAGTTGAAACGACCATTGTTTCAAATATTTTATTAATTCAGAGTAGCCTTTTATTTATATGTTTACTAAAATACACGTTAATTGTTCAAAACCTAGTTTAAGAACAAATTTTAAATAACTTCAAATAATAAAATATTTAATAGTTCACAGTGAATTGCAGAAGTGTTGGTGTGGTGTTGTAGGATAAGCACAGGACTGTTAACTGCAAATGTTCAAACCCACCTGCTCCTGTACAGGGTCATATTTAGTAGGAACTAACTCCATGGCACTCACTTAACAACAAGCAACATGTGAACTGTAACATCATTATTAAATCACTACATCAGTACTAAATAGCCAACATTTGTTGTTAAGTGTTGTCGTGCTGGTTCTAACCTGTAGCCACCTTGTGTTAATCCAACTACATTCTATCAATATAAATATTGTAAAAGTAATAGCCTTTCTCTCACATAGCTAGCTATACTATGCTTGTTATGGGAAATAAGAGAGAAGTAAAGCAAGAAATATATCTAAGTAATTCTTTCTTAAGAGAGCCCATCACATTTTTTTTCTAGCAGTTTTGCCTTGCTAAAGTCATTCCTAATTAAACTTTCTTTTTTGTCTACCATGAGTTCTGAGAAGTAATCTAGAGTTCAGAAAACTCAAAGGAAGCTATAATTAGTAGAAAAATTAGTACACTTAGAAAATACTATTGGTGCAAATAAAAATATTAGTACTCTTTTTATTTAAAACCTATTTAATAATAAATTTCTTTTGGCTTACTAAAAAGATAGTAGCATAAATGTAAAATAAGGTATAGTTGTTCAAACCAAATACTTTATTTTAATAAATAAAACACATGAATTACATGAGAGGTGTATTTTAACAAATATTTCATACAAATGAAAAGCTTTGATTTCATTCTGAGATTCGTTTTTAACACTACCTGTTACTAACTAAAGGGGAAGTCACATGACTTCAGCAATGAAAGAGAAAGAACAATTTTCTTTCCTTTACTTTCTACAGGAAGAAACAAAAGCTCCGTATTAGCTATCCAAGGCCACTGGGTAAGGGCCTGCAAGCCAAAAAGCTGTAATGGATTGAGGTTAATGCTAAATGGGGCCCACTGTAACCTTCTGAAAGCATGTAAAATGTGGAAAAATACACCCAGTACTTATATAAAATAACAAGCATTTAATGTAAGTTAGGTTTGACAACTACAAAATTCTGTCGGGATATTATTCAGTTTATAAACAACGTTACTGCTTTTGTTGGGGTAAAATCACCTAAGTGTGATTCTGTCCACAGATACACCATCCCCCCACTGGCACTGAGATACTTCACAAGCCTCTTGAATAAATAGGAGTATCCAATGTCCAGGGTGATGGGTGGTCCTAAGGTCCTGAACCAGGGCTGTATACTTTTAAAGGATGCTGAGATAAGAACAAAGTGTTTTGTGTTTGTTTAAACCTGGGTCCCAATTTTAAGTCTTTACACACCATTATTGGTACAGCTCATAAACTTGTGTTATTACTGATTCAGGCAAGTCTTAAGTGTCAGCATAAAAGCTAGAAACTGAACACATCAAAATGAAATACTTCAGGTTTTTATAGATCTGATTCAAATTAATTTCACTAACTTTAAAACTGAGTACTAAATTTATAAGGTATAGAATCTCAACCTGATATAGAACATCACACTTTGACTATCAGGAGCGTAAGTTTAAAGGTCATATGAAATTATATGTATTTAAATTCAACATACAGGGTTCACTGTGATTTGGAACTGACTCGCCAGTACTTAATAGCAACAAATATCAAGTAAGCTGAAATGCAATGAAAAAATGCTAAAGATAATTAAATTAGCCTATGTGGAATCACAATCAAATATCAATTAATGCGTCTCATAAAAAGAAGAGTTTTAACAAAGCAGAAAGTGGGATTTACAAGTGGCCCAAGCAAAAGATAAGCAATGAATAGTTCTGACCCTAGTTTCTCTGGCTTGATCAAGTGGGCCTGCAACCTGAGCCAAAGGGGGCAAATTCCTCACCATTCAAAATTCTTGAATGGCTTGGGGGAGGAAACAGTGAAAGGGGCAAACATGCAAATCCAACTACCCCCTCGATTTTAGTATTCAACTAAAAATTTTCAGAGAGCTAAAAACATGAAGCCAATACTATGATTAAATTTCGGACTCATAGTGTAACCAACTCTAGTAAGATTTTCCCCCTTGTTATAACAGGAAAAAAAAGCATTTCTTGTCTTTTTAAATGTATGGCTTACCCTGAACTGTGTTAGGGTATGTGCCTCTTACTATCATTTATTCTATTTAAAGAGGTTGCTAAAAGGTAAAATCCTTTTCCAAGCACTAGTGGTTCCATACTGGAGGCAAGATCATGAATTATTAAAATCATACCTTGGGAAGAACAAGCTAATATAAACTTTACAAACTTCATAAAATACCAGCAGTATATTAAGTATTTAAGGAGATAGGTACACTCTTTATCTTAAGACTTGTTATAGAATGAGCTAAGGATAAAGATAATCTATCTTAATAGAAAAAAACATGAAGACAAGAGAATTCAGGCATTATAGAATCTGAAACATTCTAGCCATTATCAGTAAGGCCTAGAAATTGCTTGAAAGACTTAAGAAAATAAATGGCCATGAACAAATACTGGCCAAATTACACTAATTTGAAATTTACTTGGAGTTTTTATATCACACAGCCCAATACAGAGAACAGAAATGTTAGTGTAATTAGCAAATTAAATGTAGAAGACTTTAAAATAGAGGTCAATGTTAAGATTTCAAAATTAATGTTTATTAAATTTTTATTTTAAAATTTGACTACATCAAAAAATTTAATAGCAGCTGATAAAAACTAAGAATAATACTAATTATACTTAATAAATATATTTACACAATAAAATAATGTGATTCTAAATACTGGCATAAAATCTGAGAAACCCTAACATTTGAAGACTACTTCAAAATAATTGTATTTAGCTCATCATTTTAAAATGAGCATTTATTTTCTTATATCTTAGTTATCCCCAAAATAAATTTGTAAAGTTTATGCAATCAGACTTCACATGAAAGTACAAGATCTTTTCCTTTATACCTTTTATGAAAAGAATGATAATAAATTAGAAAAAAAAATTCATTAAGTTTTCTAAACGAATGAAAACAAGCAGAAAATACAGCAAGTTGGAGAGCTGAGCCCTTAAATCTATTATTCAACTGTGGCTCATCTTTAGTGCATGATGAATAAAAATTACTTGAATATATTATTGAACCACAAATTTTTATAAAGTAACCATTTTCTTAGAAGTTAATTCTTTTTAAAACCAGTTATGCCTTCTGAATCTTTGCACTTCTAGAATGTTTATACAAAAATCTACTTGCGACAGAAATACAATAAATTTCTGGTAAGAAATATCAATCAAGATCAATAAACCCTAATTACACCCTTTGCTGTTGTTACTGTGTGACCTCAAGTCAGTTTCAACTCCTAGCAACCCTGAAAAGAGTTTCCAAGAGTAGCTGGTGGGGTTGAACTGCCAACCTTGCAGTTAGTCCAGAGCTTATCCTATACTGTCACACTAGGGCTTAGGTAGCAGTAAATGTATATTGTATAAAACAGTAGCATAAGGTTAAATGAAACTAAGACTTAAGATTAGAAAATACCTGCTAGTTAATCTCTCTTTAACAAACAGAAACTATAGACACACAGGTAATAATAACCAGACTAGGCATAAATAAATATGAGAAAGAAACTGAAAAAGAAAACCAAAATCATCAAAATAAAAGTGGACCACAGTTGATAAAGAATAATGGATTGTACCCTATGTCTGATGAGACAAAGTTAAAAGGAACAGGAACAAGTAAGATGGCACATCAATACTCAAACACGACAATTTACTCTCTTCTCTGTGAGGGTGGGAGTAGGGAAAGAGATGGACTCTACATGTAGATACAAGCAACCTTTTGGGGTGATGAAAATATTCTATGTAATGATAGTTACAGAATTTGCCAACATTCATCCAGTTGTACACTTAAATTTGGTGAGCTTTACTACATATAAATTATATCTCAATAAAACTGAAAAGGTTAAAAAAAAATTCTAATGATATTGCCTAATATCTTCTTTAAAATTCTGACAACCATTTGTGTGGTGAAGTATTAATAAAAATTTAATATTTGAAATAAAATTGAAACTAAACCGTGAAATTGTTACAGTTTTTAAGTTATTTTCATGTATGTTACCTCAATTAGCCTTTCCTAAAATAGGAAGAAAATGAGAACACTGAGGTTCCTAGGAAATGCCTCATCAAAACCTGAAACTCAACAAAGAGGTAGGGCCAAATCCAACCGTCTTTACGACTTTTTTTCTTTCCCTCACTATACCACAATAAGCACTGGGCTGATAACCACAGGTTGGAAGTTCAAAGTCACTCACCACTCCTTAAAAACCTTACACAGGGTCTCTGTGAATCAGAATCGACTCTAAGGCAATTCCCAACAATGATACCATACAACCTCTCTTATGTCACTATGAACAATAAATATCTGTTGTGCCTTTATTATCCTCCAGCCTCTATTAATATTTTATACATGCAATAATATTTAATTCTCAAAATATTCTTATACAAGGTGAGTCTTGCCCCTCATTTATAAGACTCTGAAACATCGACAAAGTAAATTACTTTTGCCACAGACATACAATAAACTGGGATTTGAATACTGGTCTATCTGAACAGCTAATAACAGACTATACTATCTTGAAGAGGTTAGTTAAATAATCATTATATAATATAAAGTATGTATTAAGTGACCTCAGTAAATCTATTTAAAATAACTTTTCTCTAGCTTATGCTGAAGACTACACAAGCTGGATATATGAACTTGAATACATAGGTCAAATCTTGTACTACAAGCAAACTATCAAAACAAAAATATCCATGTAACAAAACAATTTCCAAGGCTTGCTTTATAGTCTGATATTTGAACCAACAGTAAATAGTAGTTAATTCCATATATAAAATTCTTTTTCAAAACCCTTGAAGCACACTTCACTCCACTGGGAAATTCACCTATAACTATCATCTCAATTAATTTTTCTCCCGTTTTAGAGAAAGCACATAAAAGAGGATACCGGTGTGATTTCCCACTCTGAGGACATGACTGAAAACAGTCCAGACAGATTTTTGTGTGTGTATGTGACAAAAAGTAGTTTATATATTTTCATTTACTTATACAACAACTATCAGGAGTTAATACAACATTCTCTAGTCTTCATAGCAACCTAAAAAGATAGGTACTATTACTCCATTTACAGCTATCATAGAAAAAAAATATGACCCACTCCACAAATTATCCACAAATCTTAATTAATAAGAAATTTTCAAATTGTCAAACATTTAGATATTATGTGGAAATGCAATTATCAGAGTATCTCTTTAAATTTATGGCTGGGTAAAAGATTAATCCTGGTGTATCATATATAATAAAACACCTTTTACTGACTTGATGGAATACTCATTAAAAGAATATTTCTTAATGTACCTCACTGATCTGTAATCTACTTTATTAAAGATATTATCAATGTTTCTGATATCAGATGTTAAATATTATTTTAAATAAATTTAAATAATCTTATGAACTATGTATATTACAATACTTAAACATGGAACAAACTGAACTGTTTCAAATTACCAACATTTGTAACTCACTTTTACAAACACCTTGTTAATTGTTATATAATCACATTTTAAGTTCCCAAGATTTCTCCTTCTATGGCTAAAAAACTTTTTAAACAGATATTTTACATTTCCAAAGCTTTATTATATAATTACATTGATTTCAAATATAAAAAAAATGGAAAAATTTTCATGCCAAACTATGACAAAAGTGGACATGCTAATAAAGTGATGGAATATTACAAAAAGCTATTAAATATATGAACATAGTGGAGTAAATCTGCTTTTATATATTGCTTAGTTATTTAATACTGAAAGCATTTAAGTATGATTTCTATGCTACATCAATTTATTAAAAATCCAATGATAATTACCGAATTTTTTCATGTTCCATACTATTAATGATAATGTTTTAAATTCATCTCAGTTACAATACTGATGCAGTGGTCAAAACACTCATCTGCTAACCTAAAGGTCAGAAGTTCGAACACACAAGCCGCTCTGCAGGAGAAAGATGAAGCAGTGTAATTCCCTAAAGTTTTAGCAATGCAGTTCTCCCCTCTCCTTTACAGTTGCCATGACTCGGAATCAACTTGATGGTGACAGACTGATAAGTTATAAAATGCCTTATTCCTATTTCTTCTATTTCTACTATTCCTTGAGATGTTTTCTAAATAACGCAATAAGAAAAACATAAAATATGCATAGTATTTGTAATATGAAAGTTTGTATTATCAATAAAGATCAAAATACAAATAAAGAATACAAAGCCTACCAAGAAAGTATCAATACATGGAAAACAAAAGATTACAAAAACTAAGTAATAAATATTTGAGCCTGGTGAGTAATGGTAACTACACTGCAGCCGTTCTGAGGTTATTCTAGAAAAAAATCATACTTCTGTAAACTAAGAAATAAAGAAAATACATTTACAATGAACATTCTTTATATCATATATGATAGCAAAGAATTCCAAACACATATAAACTCAACATGTGAAGAAATCATTCTTGTGCAAATGAACTGAAGAGAGAGCAATTTAGAGAATCGATTCAATCCCTCTCCTAAAAATAAAAGTTTAAATACACATTTTATCTTATTAGAAGAAACAATGACTTTGGAAGTAAATATCAAAATCTATTAAGAGCTTACTTACATGATTACAAACACCAAGACGTAGTTAGATATTGGCTAACAATGTTGGTTCCAAAGCCCAGTTAAGTGACAATTTATAAGGTTTCTGAAGAGTGGCTAAAGAGTTTGAACCGCCGACCTTGCAGTTCAAACAGACCTGGTAGCTCAGTGCTCATCCTACAGCACCACACCAAGACTTCTTTAGACTTCTCCAAACTGGATCAAGTATGTAATTACCATGCAACTTCCCTTAAAGTATCATCAAAGTTTTTAGTTTCTATTGAAAGCATAAAGAGCTCTGGTAGCATAGTGGTTAGGAGTCGGGTCTGCTAACCTCAAGGTCAGCAGTTCGAAACTACCAGACATTCCTCGGGAGAAAGATGAGGCATTCTGCTCCCGTAAAGATTTACAGCCTCAGAAATCCTGTGCAGGGTCACTATGAGTCGGAACCAAGTCCAGGGTACTTAACAACAAAAACAAATGAAAGCATATGGAGTAATGGTGTGACGCTGTGGGTCAATGCACTGGACTGCAAAGTCAGTTCGAATCACAAGCTTGGTGGTTCAAGCTCACCAGCTGCTACTCAGAAACCCTGTAGGGTCACTGTGGGTCGGAACCGACTCTATGGCACACAACAACAAAACCACTGAAAGCATGTAGGATCATCATAGACTGCGAACCTAGTAAGCAGTCAAACTCACCAGCTACTTCTCAGAAACCCTATACAGGGTGGCTGTGAGTTGGAACCAACAGGCCAGCACTTAACAACAACATTAAAACCATATAATGTTTCAAAAAATTCCAAAGAGTGGCTTGACTTCTTCACATTGGTTTACATATACCAAATTAGTTGAAAAATCATTAGAATTATTTTTGTCACTTGAAAACATTCTCATGAATCCAAACGACCTTTTCTAGGTAACTTAAACAAGTTATCCTAAAACCTAACCAGAGATGTAATTTTTACAACTTATTAATTAAAAAAAACCTAATACTGTTGTTTTTTAAGTGCCATTACATCTGTTCTAACTCATAGCAATTCTGCACAGCACTTCCAAGGAGTGGCTGGTGGGACTGACCCACCAAATTATTAGTAAGCAGTCCAGTGCTTATTCTACAGTCCTACAAAAGGACTCCATCATTTATTGATGTTGTTGTTATGTGCCGCGGAGTTGGTTCCAACTCATAGCAACCCTGTACAGGGCTTCCGAGGCTGTAAATCTTTATGGGAGCAGAAAGCCTCATCTGTCTCCCGTGGAACAGCTGGTAGTTTCGAACTGCTGACCCTGAGGATAGCATCCCTGATTCGTAACCACTACACTACCAGAGCTCCCACATACAAAATAATTATAATTGATAGCACCACCTTACACATTACTTACACATCTGTATTAACCATATACACTTAACTATTATACTTCAATTAGAAAATATCTTTGATTAGCATGGGCATGGGTTCTTTAAGCAATTTCTCCTGCTTAAAAACTTTTTATTAAAAAAATTATAAAAAAATAAATTTTAAACTTCTGTTAAATATTTTAAGGTACATGTCAAAATGATGAGGTACCCAAATTTACAAATATTATATTTGCAGATTTGTTACATTTAAAATAGCATATTCATTACCGAAGATGAGATCAGTGTTTCTCTATAAAAATAGATCTTGGTCACAATACTAATCTACGAATCACTTAATTCACTAGTTTACATTAGAAAGTCAGGTGAAGATAGTTACTTTAAACCATCAGTGGTCACATTATCCTCAGTCACTACTAGAATCACTGTATTTATCAACCTTGTTCAGGATGAAAAGTACAGTGCCTGAGCATGTGGTGTATTGTTGGAGGAGTTTGTGACATCATAGGGATAAAAAACAACAAAAAAGCTTTACTGTATTATTATCCACAAAATTTATATAACAGTGAATTTTAAAAATGTACATAAATAGCCTCTTAGCTTCACAGCAACTGAAATACCACTGACCTGCATTTTTAAAGTCAAACTAAAGTAAATAAATAAAACAAATCCAGGGTAACACTGCATGAATTTTAAAATATGATTTTAAAGAAACTAAAACCATTTATTTCCCAAATATCCATTAGACACATTTCCGAATACATACAAAAAAATCTAATATATAAACACTTCTGAACACATACTAAAACTATAAAATACACTTACAATAGTTATGGTACATACTGGTACAGTTAAAACATTTAAAATTCTATGGTCTCTATAATGCATATTCTTTAATAATAAAATAGCATAATATCACACATCATTATGCATAAACCCTGGTTATACATTTTAAAGTGCTAGCACAGTACAAAATCATATATAAAAAATATATATTTTTTAAATTCTATAAATAGTCCTGAGCACTAAAACTTGATTCTCTAAGTGATACTAACATGATACCTGTACACATCATTTATGACCATCTCATTGGTATGCATATTAGCTTGGTTAAAATTCCTACCTTCTTCAAAGCAATTATTCCCATGGTTTTATATGAAAGAGATATGAGTATAAAACATGGTTTTATATGAAAGAGATATGAGTATAAAACGTCTTTTTACTCTTTATAGAAATTCAACTTCTCTTTATAGAAATACAAACGTAGGTAAACAAATAATTTAAGTAGGCATCAAAGTTAAGCAAAAGCATAAAGCAACTGATACCTAAGTTTTACCTATAAATAAAAGGAAATGTAGTTCAAAAATTATGTAGTCCTTCAAAAAATTCCCTAAAATGTCATTAATTTTAAATTTAAAGATCATCACCACCCTAGTATTTTGCATGACACCCTCCCCCAAATGCTAATACTTAATTTTATTGACTATTCACATTCATCTTAATCTATCTAGATATATATTCTTCTTCTGAACACATACATATTTTAAGATAATTTTTATCACATGCACCATTTCAATTCTGACCTTTCAGTAAATGTATGATGTGCAACAGAAGATTTAAACTAGTCTAATTTATTAAGAATACATTTGGATACTCCACAAACAGCTATTTAAAAAACCAACAACAAAACTTTGCCAGCAATATTGTATCTTTAATTCAGTGAATAAAGTATTCTTATAAACATAAACTATTAAGTAGCTTAAATCTAGATGTCTTGGTTCTACATCTATTAATATTGAATAATAAAATGTTTAAAATTTAAGTATTTTGAAGGGTAAACATAGAAAACCAAATTATACCAAGGTGTGATCAGACAAAGAAGAAGGCTTTTTTGTTTCATTCATCTATAAAACAAATTTATGAGATCGTAAAGTGCAATTTAACAGCCTAGAGAAAAGGTTCAAAGAGGGGAAGCAAGAGCCTAAGAGAAAATAGAATTGTCAATGATTTTAGTTATTCAGACTTGGGAAAAAGAAAATGTGGCTGAATTTTGTAAATATAAAGTAGAAGGCATAAAATCCAGTAGCCTGTATATGGGTTTTTAATTTACATATTTAAAGCCTGTTTCAATTCACAGATTATGCTGGTTCTCCCACATGTAAACAACCAGTAATGATGGCCAGGCCTTTAGGAAAAGAAAACACACACCACACAGCAAGGTCAGAAAGCTACCATGCACCAAGAACAACAGATCAAAACAAAATGGTTTCACATGTTTCTACTACTTATTAAACTTAATTTGAAGATGATATTTCTTGGGGGAAACAGAGTAGATATTACTGGGTACATACAACATAGTATCAAGCAAATTATATCATTTTCATGCAAATATACTAAGCATTTCCAGCATTTCTCTGTAGAAGTCAACCTGTACCATTAAATAGCCACTCATTCAATTCTTTCAACTTAGATGTCCAAGTCAAAAAAAAAAGTCCTAAATATTCTAATTTCTATCTATAAACTCATTACAGAGAATTTATATTTCTATAAATATAGATACCACTTTCAATGAAACAAGCAGGCTTGCAAACTTTTTACTGTAAACAAATTAAGCAATTGAAAGGTGTGAATGGGAAAGAGACTTTATATTTTTTCTCTTGAGTAAAATTTTGAAAATGGGAAGCAATTACATTCTATCTAGTATTTAAGAATCTTAAAAATGTCAATACCACATTAGCAACTGCAGCAATTTACCCGCGATAGCAAGACTAGCACATTTTAAACACAAAACCAAAGCCGCCTCTGGCCACATGTTTGTTTTTTGTTTTTTTTTTTTTCCTTCAGTTCAGTTTCTTAAAGAGACAGTATCCCTGGACATATTCTACAGAGAGCATTTCACAAACGTATGATAACCAAGCTTCCTCTCTCACATTTTTCAAAGCCATACTACACCAACAATGTTCTACTTAATTTTACAGTGAAATCAAATTATTGTGATTTGGGTCTACAAATGACTACATGGCAAGCAGTGATGAAATTGGAGTTATTCTGACTAAAGGTATCCAAAACTCCTATGTAAAAGGAAGCATACATTTCCTTTAAAAGCAAATTTTTTTGTTTTTAATCTTAAGATGATCACTGTTTCTTCATTCATCAGGTATAGGCAACCAAGTACAACGTAACAAATAACACCAGAAGCGTGACAGATGATGTGAAAAAAAAAAAATGCTAATAAAGTCAGTCAGTATCCAAGTACTGATATTCCAAACATAACATTTTCTATTTAGGGCAAAATTACCTAGGAATGGGCTCATATGAACCCGAAAAATTGTATTAACTTGTGATTCTAAGAAAGATTTTGTCTTTCAATAAGCCTAAAGGCATAGTATTGTATATCCACTGACATAAACACTGATCAAGGACTTCACATGGAAAAAGGTGAATTAGAAAAGAAAAGTTTGGCTTACTTGGTGTACAAATACATCAACTGGAATATCCAATGGGCTTCCCTCTCGGTTTATCATGGAGATAAAACCAAATCCCATTCGCACATTGAACCACTTACAGTGGCCAGTTCCGTGCAAAACGTGGGATTCTTCCTCTGCCTGCTCCGGTAGCTTCCCGGGCTCTTCTCCACCACCTTTGCTTGCCCCGCCTGAGACAGAACCGGACAAAAAAGTCAGTTAGTCTATATTTCTGTACTACGTTCATTGAAAGAAAAAAAATTTTGCTTGGGGGTTGATAATAAAGATAGGAAAAACCGTTACTAAATTATTTGATTACCTTCTTCTACATAAAATATTTAAAATAAAAATGGTTACTAAAACTAAGGAAGACGGATGGGGGGTGCCAAATTGTTCTACTGATCACATCAACTCCCACGTTTCTGTACATACGTGTACTTTTTCATTTAACTCCATTTTCAGCCACATATTACAGTACAGCATGCAGATACTTTACTTGCATATTGATGATTTAACACTGATCCCATTTACAAAGAAAATTTGTCTATGAAACTCTTCTCTCCGGCGGACACGAGGAGGAAGGAGAAATCGTGGAGATGGTCACAACTACCAGTTAATGCACAAGCTGCTGCAGTGAATCTAGGGTTATTTGCAATGCGCTTTCCCCTCCCCCCAATAACTTTCAATTAAAGTTGGGGTGGAATGGGGGAGGGGGCAGGTGTATAAAAGTTTTCTTGGCTCACTAACTGAAATGCGCTTAATCACACTCAAACAATTCAAACAATAGCCCCCTGAAAGCTTTTCAAGTTGTGAATCACTGTGGGCGGTACAAAACATTTTTGGAGATCTGTAACAATAGGTTTGTAGAAAGCCCCATAGCGCTATGGGGGGTGGGGGTAATGCCCAGTATTGGGGATAAGGGGAAAGGGGGAGGAACGGCAAAGAAGGGTGGGAGAGGGGGAGGGGGGGAAAGGAAGAGAGAAAATCACAGTAAAACAATAGAAAAGAAAATTAACCTTCGGCCATGTTGCCCCACCGGCCCTCTGCTCCAAACTCGTGAGATGAAAACTTTCCTTTCGGAACGGAGTGATCTTCTGCATCAATCTAACATCTTGATTTTGTGCGATCACAAATTTAGCTCGCATGGTCTTATGTGCTTTCCCTCTTGATTTTTTTCTCTTCGCTCTCCTTCAGTTTCTGGCCCCCTGAGCACACGTGACTTTGTCAATTACATGCTTTCTTGCTACTAATTTCACCTCGGATCCTTAAGGGGCTGGCAAGAGGAAGAGATAACCAATCGCCATTTCATCTACGCTGACATCAAAATAATTTATGAATGGACAAGAAAAACTCAAGCATGTTATCTGAAAGACCATTTGGGACGCTTCTTTACGATAAATCAGAATGCTGATTTTGTGCTTTTACTTAAACACAATGGAGGGTTCTAGTGAATCGTCGGTTTAGAAAAAAAAACAGCAGTCATATATGTGCATACGCGTGCCTTACGCACAAGCCTAAATAATTTCATTTAAGAGTCATTTAAATCAAGCGACCAATATTACGTGGTTTTAGTCCCCCTATAAGAATTGTGCTGCACGCTAGCAGCAAGGCTACTCGGGACTCCAATTCTGATAAGGAAAAAAATATATAATTTACAAAAGATCTAATTAAACCTAACTGCAACCCCACGAAACTTTAGCTAATGTAACATACATACCTAAGAAAACAGCAAAGATACTGTGCCTTGAAATTTTTCAAAATTAAAAGAAAATCCTACAGAAAAATCGCTGTCACCTTGATGTAGTCAAATTGTGTTTAGGTTTATCTTTTCGGAACATTTTGGAGGGGTGCTGGTAAGGAATTGTACTTCACAGGTTTCTCCGCCATCTCTTTCCGGGGGAGGAGATGTGATTAATGACTTCCTAAATAACAGCCCAGTTTTCCAGCGTAACGCAGAGTGAACCTCAATCAGTGGCGATTGTTCCCCAAGAGCAAGAGTACATAGGGCAGAGTGGGGGAAGGGAGCGCCTGGCTGGGGAGGTGAAGAGGAGCCGCCAGGAGACGCGGCTGCTGAAAGCTAAAGAAAGAGATGGTGGAGAAAAAGCAGGCACTAGCTAGAGGTGGGGGGTGATGAAGAAAGAGGGTTGGGGGGGAGGTTTATGCGTATCATATTGACAGGACCCTGACATTTCAAAGATTCACTATCGGAGTCTAGCAGAGTAGAATAAACGAAAATTTAATAACGGATGAGGATTCTACCATCCCTTACGCGGCCCGCCCCGTTTTCAAAATGCTTACCCTTTACCTTTCAAATTGGTTTATTCTAACGATTGTTGATTACTGGATACTGATGTCACTATAACCGCCCTCATCGAACACAATGAATTGGATAGTTTAGTAAGAAACGCTTTCTTTCCATATTTTCTTTAAAACGTAAAATATCACCCGTTTTGAACATTAAAACTCATCACCATTCTTCCCCCAACCCCAACCCCCATTTTCTTTAAAAAGCAGTTTACAGAGAAACTGTACAGATACCACTTCCCTTCGGCAAAGCTTCAGAGCTGACCCTCCCCCACCATACCCGCACTCTTCCCCCACCCCGTGTCTAAACACGTCCACACTCCTAACTCTGACACTTTCACACAAACGAAAATGAAGGGATTTTCAAGTTATGTTTTAAAAACAAACTCACATACTACACCTCATCCTACCCACTCCCCATATTAAACAGCTAAATATAAATATATACGAATTGATTGAGCGTTGAAATAAATGGATGTTTACAAAAATAGAAGTTATTTTGAGCTGTTTGTGGGGAAAGGCGCCAGTCAAGGCTGATCCATTTGGAAAGGTTTTCCGTCTATTTTTCTCTTGTTCTGCTTTTCAGAAACGGGTGCAAAGTTTTCTTGTTTTATTTGAGGGGAATAACGTGGTAGCAAGTGACGAGGAAAGAAAAGCTGAAAAAAAATTAATTTTGCTAGTGTAACAAAAGCTTCAGACATCTGGAAGAAAATTATTTGCTAACAAAACATTTACTAAGCATTTTGTAAAAGGAGAAATCAACTAAAATGAAGTAAATTTAACAATGGTATTAGAGGTTAAACATTTTATTTAAAAACTAATATAAGTCATGTCGTTTTTATATTTTACAATTAGCAAGTAAATTACTTCTAAAAAATTAACACTGACATCAAAGAAAAATCTGAAAAAGGTCTTCTAAATTATGGTGCAGTGCTCCTATTTACAGAAAAGTAATTATGATTTTCACAAGCCAATAAGATATAGTTTTGCTACTCACACTTGTAAAGAATATTTTATCTACAGTTTTTCTAATTTGAAAATAATTTAATCATCATAAAATAAAAACACGCTATATGGGTGGATGCTGAATCCCTCTTTATTATTAAATTTGATTAAATTCATACCTATCAATATATAGATAAAACGTGTTAAGTACCATAATGAACCACATTGGATGGTATAGTTAAAGAGATTCAGTCTTGCCTGATTAGGAGACTCTAGTATTAGTGGAATTAAGGTAGGGTTCACAGGACTGGTCCCTTGTGTCAGAGGTTATCGACTCATTCATTTCCTGAGAGGGACATCAGCCTTTCAAGTTGTGTAGAAGGTTTTTCCAAATGGCAACTCTGAGAAATCCTCTAAAATTCATTCACAAAGAAATGAAGGCAAAAGTCAGTCATCTACCTAGGGGTGAAGAAGCCCTGAGGAGGAGAAGGGAGGGAAGTAAATTAAGGGGAGTTGAGGGGAACACAAAATTATCAGCTCACCAATCCTGGGATATGGCACTTAGATGTGTCTTTTCCACCCCCACCACCCCCGAAATCTTTTGAGACTGAGATCCTTTTATAAACTGACCACAATCCCTTAAAGCTCATAGGTGCTTCTTTCACATAAAATAGCCCTATGACTCCTAGAATGCTTTCCAATTTGTCACCTTCCTGAAGTCTTCTGGTTTTAATTTTTTTCTCATTTCCTACTTGGTTTTAGTACCAGAAAGAACCTGCGTTTGACTCAAAACGCATGTTTTATACCTGTGATACCCAACTATTTTAGTAGCCTGATTTATCATAGTTCTTTCAAATTGTCTTTAGAATGAGTTCAAGTAGCTACCAAGAATCAAATACTCCGCACACAGGGGCGGCGGTGTCAAGGAAATAACCTATCATATGCCCGTTGGTTATCACAATATTAGGTTTCTCCACTTAAAAATGAAGCACACATTTTCTCAGCCGTTTTTTTGTTCCAACAGTACCATTCGAGGAGTTGAAAGAGGCGTCAAAGCCCACCATTCTTGTTTTTAACTGTAAGCACTGAGTTACTTCTATTAAAGCTGAAACAACACTTTGATTCTTAAAACTAGGAAGACAGGCTGTGGCGCTCCGGCCAGCAAGCGACTCCACCCGCCCTCTCCTCCCCTAAGATAAGGCCAGGAGGGGGTCTGCAGCCCACAGAGTGGCCTCCGCAGCCCGCATCGGTACAAGCAGCGTGCCCCAGGGTCACCAGAGACCCCCGGGGCCAGCAGATCTGCCCTTTTCCTCCACCTTCCACCCCCAAAACTTCCTCTCTCCATTCTCTCTTCAGTCACCTTTCCCTTATTCAGCACATCACCAGCTCCAGCCCGTTCTTTGTAGGAGGAGAATTTCTCACTAATTATGTTACTTCTACATTTGTCATGTGGGTCCCAAGAACACCAAACAAAAACCCCTTGCCCACTTTGGGAAAAGGAAAGCACTTGGCACAATCTACTATTTTTATTGCATTTCCAGACACACATCACTTACAACTTAATGCCTTTATCTAGGAGATATTAGCGAAGTCAAGGAGGAGGGGAACCCAAGAAAATACCCCCCACAAAGGGCAAGCCTAAATGGAACTGTCTTCAAACGGGGCTTCCCAGGCGCAATCCTCTCGGGAAATCAAGAACACATCATTGTGTTCTTGGGGCTGCCGCCGATTTTAGGGAACCTGCTCTGGGGGACGGTGTGCGTCGTCTTTCCCGCCTAAAAGCTGCCGACTGCACGTCGGGAAAATAGTTCCCTATTCCTCCCACTGCTTTCAGTATACTTGGCATATACTTTTCTCGAAGTTCTCACAATATGTGGTTAAATGATGGGAGTTCGGACTGGGTGCCTTGGTTTATAGTACATGCACTTCATAATACTAGAGCGTTTTGTTTTTGTTTCCAAAAGCAAAATTCCGTTCTCATCTCACTTTATCATCTGAAGGCAAAATGCTCTAGCTTTACACAATTGTTTCAATTTGAGAATTTTAAAGTAGCTGTAAAAATCTCTTTAAATTTTTCCTTATATGTCTTCTCAATACATTTTCCTAGGTATAAGCAAGTAACAGTAGAGAAATACAAAAACCAATTAGCACATTTAAAAAAAGTTTTCCAGACAAAATTGGCTTTACATTTCTAAAACAAGCATTTGCATATATTTCCTTCTTTTTGAAAAGTTATGTTTCAACAGAGTATATAGAACACAAATTAATTCAGAAAAGGGGAATGATTTAAGACCAACACTTGGTAGAAAGGAATTTTTTAAATACTAGAATAGCAAAAAAAAAAAAATCCTATTCTATGAACATTCTTCTCCCAAAATGAAAAGGAAAATTAAAACTATGATTACTCCTTCCAAACGCTTTCTAAGCTGTTCTCAACCAATACTTTCTCAAAGTGGTTTTAGTTAGAGCAGTAAGACAACTAAAAAAATCATTTAGTAATAAGCACACTACTTTGCTCAGAATAGCACAAGAGGAAGCTTCATGTTTTACTTGAAAAATGAAAAAACAGTATTTTTCACCTGTAATACTACTTAAACATGTGAAAATACTTGAGTTTCATGATTTAAAGAACTTTCGCAATAAATGTTCTCAGTCTGTAGAAGACACTAAACAATACAAATATACAAATTTTTCTCCTTCCACAAAGCAATGAAAAAAAATTGATTTTTATAAATTTAATCTCCTCAAGAGATATAATCAACTGAACTAAGAGAATGCACTGTCTTCCAAGTGCTTTTTAATATTCATATTCCAGGGTTTTATTTTTCAGGGGAAAAGAGGTATATATGAGAAAGGCTAAAGAACAGTAGGGAAATAAAAGGTAAGTTAAGAGAGAAGAAACAGTTAGACTTAAAGATGCTCCTGTGGAAAGCAATGTGGAGAAGAAGCATCCAGCTGGAAACTGAAGACCAGAGTTCTGGTCCCATTTACTAACCTTGCAACCTTGGACTAATCGCTAAACTTCTCCAGTCCGCAGTTTCCTCATCTGCAAAATGAGGACACTGAGCCAACTGATGTTCAAAGTCTTTCTATTTAAAAGTCAGGTTGGCTGCAAATGTATTACAGTAATTTCTAGAAATAACCTATCTCTTAGTGAAGAGTAGTAGTTTCTCCACTCCACCTCCTTTTTCATTGCAAGGAAACATAGACATGAAACTTTATAGCAGTCACTTAACACATTGGTGTTAACATCATTTCCCAGACAGAAAAGAAGATAAAGGTTTCTGGGCTGTCCCCAGAAAAGAACCACAATGAATATCAGGGGGAAACCAGTTAGTAGATCAAAATATTGGAGTCACTTATCAAAATCTTCTTTTTCATGATACTGATTAAAGCATCATCTTCATGTCAAAGAATTCTCTCTAGAAAAAGTAAAGCTTTGTCAAATGGCAATACCCATTGCTATTAATTAGTTATCAGTGGTTTCTGTCCTGGTGTGGAGCTGTAGGCTAATGCGCTGGACTGCAAAGTCGTTTGAACCACTAGGTTCGTGGTTCAAACTCACCAGCCGCTCCTTGGAAACCCTATACAGGGTCGCTTCGCTATGGGTCGGAACCGACTCAACAGCACTTAACAACAACAACAATCAGTGGTTTCAGTAAACCTTTGGATCCTTTCTGCTTTCCTGTACTACCCACAGTTCTAATTTGATAAACCTAATCAAGGAATGATGGTATTGTGGATTAATGCGTCAGACTGCAAAGTCATTTCAACTGCAAGGTCGGTGGTTCAAGCACATGAGCAGCTCCTTGGAAACCCTATACAGGGTCGCTATGGGTCGGAATCAACTCGACAGCACTTAACAACAACAATAATTAAGGAATAACATTTTACTTATATTTCTTTATTAATGCTCATAAATGTGTGTCAAATTGCAGCTCTAGTGTGTGTTTGTAGTCGTACTAGTCAAGAGCAGAGCCAAGATATTAAACTCATCAGGGCAAAAGGCATATTATTATCAAATAAAACTGCAGAAGTTTTAAGTTAATTTCAGTAATATAAAAATATTTAATTTAAAAAATCAGTTTAAAATCCCATAAGTTCAGGTTATTTTTTGCAGTATGATAATAAGGAACAAATTATGATACATGTCCACGAAGAACAAACACAACTTTCCTGAATTATGGAAATTCTTAAGTTTTTCAACCATGGAATTCTGGTGCTGATAACCACTTTTAAATAGACCTAGTCTTATGGAGTACTCTGGTAATGTAGTAGTTTGAATCGGGCTGCCAACCTCAAGGTCAGCAGTTTGAAACTACCAGCTGCTCCAACAGAGAAAGAAGAGGCTTTCTGCTCCCATTAAAGGTTTACAGCCTCGGAAACCCTACGCAGGGTCGCTATGAGCTGGAACTGACTCCATGGCACACCACCACCATAGTAAATGTATTCCAGAAGAAGGAATCCTGGTGTGGTGCTGTGGATTAATGCACTGGACTGCAAAGTCAGTTCGTACTGCAAGATCAGAGGTTCTCCTTGGAAACCCTATACAGGATCACCGTGGGTTGAAACCGATTCTACGGCATTTAATAGCAACATGGTAAAGGTACCCATCTTGCCAAAGAAGTCATGGCAGAATTCCTGAGGGCTGCCAAATGTTCTCATAGGCTCTAGTGATCTTTTAAAACTTCAGTTAAGTATAATATTTTAAAAGGAAAGATAGAAAGGACTAACCTGGGGCTGATGAAACCTTGTTGAATGACCTCATCATCTTCTGAGAAACCTAAAAGCAGAGAGCTCAAGTCAGTACTACATTAATTGCCTATTTAACTGCCTCTTCTTCAGTTTACTGGCTCATTACAAAGCAATAAAATACTTAGGTTTTGACTCTGTGAAGAGACCTGTAAACTTTTTTAAAAGAGTTTAAGATTCACCTAGCTCATCAAAATCAAAATTAGATCATCAATTAACATAAACTTGCCTTTTACTCCATTAAAGTACTAGTTTTCAAAGGGAGTCCTGGTGTGACACTGGTGGGTTCAAACTGAACTAAACTGGACCTGACCCGCAAGTCACTTTGAACCCTAAGGTCGTTGATTCAAACTCACCAGCTGCTCCCTGGAAACCCTATACAGGGACAGTAGGAGTAGGAACAGAATCCATGGCACTTAACAACAACAATTTTGAAAACAATTTATAGGTATGGTACTATAAGATAAGCACTAGACAGCAAACCACAAGGTTCAAAAACACCGGCTGCTCCTCGGAAACCCCATATAGGGTTGCTGTAAGTCGGAACCAACTCAACAGTACTTAAACACATACCCAATATTTAGATTAAATAAAAAGATCCTGATTTCATGAATAATGCAGTTTAAATTTTTAATATTAACCTACTATACACCATATACTATATATAATGTATACTATAACCTACTATACAAAATTGCATTTCTTGGTGAACTTATTTGACTATTCTCTTCAGATATTTTTAAAATATAAATCATGAGAACATAGGTATGGTACTATACCATTGATATTGGGTCTCTTAGGTACATTCAAATATTTTTAAAAGAAATTACTTTAATGATAGGACTCCTGGTGTGGCGCTGTAGGATAAACACTGAACTGCAAAGTTGTCAGTTCAAACCCACCAGCTGCTCCCTGGAAACCCTAACAGGGTCACATGAGTTTAAATCAACTCGATAGTCCTTAACAATAACAACAATTTTAATAATACATTTAATCATTAAGAATATTTAATTAGAAGTATTTTACATGAATGAGTCCAGATTTTAAAAAGCAAAAATAGTTTTCACTTTCAAATGAGTAAGTATTGACGTTTCTAATACATCCACCAGGAGATATCACAGCACATTAACACTTAACAATAAGTAGGCCACCCAGTAATAAAGTATAGCAATTGGAAGAGAAATTTCTAAAGGCCACTGAATTATCCTTTAACCTTCTCAGTTCAGAATTGTTAAGGTTTGGAAAATGGATTGGCTTCAATATGCATCAACTCACCTGCTACCACTCAGGGACTTTCTTCCCTTAACTAAGTTTTACACTATATCTACTATTTCAACTCATTATGCAATTATGTACACTGTAATCTTATTGTCTTCTTAAAAGGAAACAGAGGTTTTTCCAAGTGCGGAGTTCTACTGAATGTTGTCTCAAGATTCTTCTTAGAAAGAATAACAATCCTACAAAGTAAGGTTCACAAAGAATAAAGAATGTGAACAAAAGGCATGTGAAACTCTGTACGCTAGTTTCTTCAGTTACCTGTGTTTAAGACCAAAAGACAGAAGATGACAAACCTTAAATTTAAAAAAAGTATTAAAAAATCATTGAACTAGAGCTTTTCTTTACATTGGGCCTGTGCCAAGTTTTATTTTGCACATTGGTTTATGTGGGAGTGTATTTTAAATATGATCTATGAAAATATTTCACCAAAATCTTAGCTTATACTTTTCTAATAGCCCACAGCCGATGTGTAATCCTCTCATCTCAGTATTTGACAGAAAAAGTCAAAGCAACATATTTTAAAGATGAGTAAACACAGCTTGGAGGACTTCTAGTGGCACAGCAGTTAAAGCATTTTACTGCTAATCAAAAGGTCAGCGGTTTGAATTCACCAGCCACTCCACCATAGAAAGAAGAGGCAGTCTGCTCTCATAGATTTACAGCCATGGAAACTCTATGGTGCAGTTTTACTGTCCTACAAGGTCACTGAATCAGACCAGACTCCAAATTAAAGGGGAAACACAGCACCTTACAAAAAACCCCCACATTTTTGAAGTAATTAAGGTAGGCTTAATTAAGTCAAAATCAGAAAGTGTCAGAAAGTAGGCTAAATCATCTTATTTTTCACTTTATGAATGCAGTTTAAATAAGACGTTAAGTATTTTTCACTATCCAAACTTGTATATGTTTTTGTATTAATAGTTTTCATTGTTAAGTCCTTTTAAAAGGAAAAGATGGAAGTATTTCATAGACATTGTACTGATACTTAAAAATTCTTAAAAACAAGACCTAGTAAAGAAAACAGAATTAATTTTAAATATAGATATTACAATCCATTCATTCATACTTACTAATCTACTATGCACAGGTATGAGACATTGTTAAGTTCTGTCCAGTCTGTTTGGGCTCATAGCAACCCTGCATAGGGTTTCCAAAGAGCGGCTGGAAGATTTGAATTACCAACTTTGTGGTTAGAGGTCCAGTGTTGATCCTACAGCACCAGACCAGGTATTAGATGGGTACATGCTATATAAATATTTATAATTGTGCATTTATATTCTTACTATGTTGTTGTTGTTAAGTGCCGTTGAGTCGGTTCCGACTCATAGCGACCCTGAACAGGGTTTCCGAGGCTGTAAATCTTTACGGGAGCAGAAAGCCTCATCTTTCTCCCGCGGAGCAGCTGGTAGTTTCAAACTGCTGACCTTGCAGTTTGCAGCCCGATTCGTATCCACTACGCTACCAAAATTCCTTATATTCTTACTAAAGGAGACTTTTTAAATGATAAAACTAAGGAATTAAAATAATTTTAAATGCATGAATACTTCAAAAAAGCTATCTACATCTTATTCACAATTGTTTTTGTTAACAATTTAACTTATATTAGAAAATAAATTTATTAAGAATGTGATATACTGGAATGCACTTCTTAATAGATTTTTGTTAACAATTTAACTTATATTAGAAAATAAGAATTTATTAAGAATGTAATATATACTGGAATACACTTCTTCACCAGAATAACCTCTGGTCATAATTTCAATCTCCAATCAGGTGTCTTTTCTAAATGCCTCATGTTGGGGAACATGAATGAGTACTGTCACAGCACATGAAAACGGTCTCTCGCCCAACTTGATTCTATGCTCTCTGGCTGCAGAGACTCTGTATATTTAGTTCAGCTATGTAAACCTGACATTTAGTTTTCAATGAATAGCTTTTTAATGAATCAATGAATGACGAAGAATTTAAGAAATTGTCTTGACTATATCTAGGACACTTTTTTTAAATGATATAAATGGACATATTTTCTTGACAAAATATGATGGACATCATTCAACTATTAGAAATAAAATATGCATGTAATAAATTCAAATATTGCCTCTCTGTTCTGTCAAGAGAATTGCTAAATAAATTTTTTAAATTATAAAATACAATATAGGGTCACTATGAGTCATAACTGACTCAACAGCACTTAACAACAGCAACTACATATTCAAGATTTGATTTCAATTCAATATACATCATGCTATATTTTATTTCTGATAATAAAATGCAAAGGTTAATTTAAGTCAGCAAAATGTAATTTAGCTGAAGAATATTAACAGTAATAAAAGTATTTTATTACTCTCATTGCTAATTTTTCAGCATTCTGAAAAAATTTAAGATTACTAATTTTTTAGTTGTTAATAACAGCATTTTCTAAAATGCAAAGAAAATACTCTACGTGGTTTATATAAAAATCTTACCAATTACAGTATGCCACAATTATCACTAAGCTAAACATATTCTTTGTAAAACAAGACAGACAACAATGTGATTATTCTTTCTTAGAAGAACAGCTGGAAGAAAAGTTTTGTTTTGTTTTGTTTTTAATACTGAGTATTTAAAATCACATAGCAAATATCATCTATACAAACACAAGAGAAAAACCTAATGCACAAAAATTATTTACATCTATTATAACTTAAAATATTATACATAGACCTATTAAACATTATATACATAAGTATAGCATTGAAGTGAATGTGTGTGCATTTAATGTTTTAAAACCTTTCACTGTGATTATTTTTTGCAAATTAGTCAACAGACTAAATTTAAATCAGGAAGAATTATTTTACAAATCACCTGACTACTGTAATTTTAGATATAAATGATTGAGTACAGATCAACTGGTAATATTGTTGATCTATCCTCAGTCATATTCAGGTACAGAAAGTTTAAAGCAAATAATCCATTTAAAATTAAGATCAATATTTACATGTGACTGTATATAATTAAAAATCTTAGGTACCAGAATATTCACATTTAGTGATATACTTTGAAAATTATTATTCTGAGAGAATGGAAAAATTAACATTACTTTAGGAATGACCATTTCAGAGTTGCATTTTTTAAATATTTAAGTAAATGGTTCAATTTACAATACATTTAATGGTTGTTGTTAAGTGCTATGGAGTGGATTCCAATTTATAGTGAGCTTGTAAAGGGTTTCTGAGAAGTACCTAGTGGTTTGAATTGTCAACCTTTCAGTTAGCAGTTGGTTGCTTATCCTACAGTGCCATACCAGGACTACATTTAACAGAAGACAGTAATATTTGTAACATTGCTGAATCACAAAAACGAATTTAACTTTCCCAATCATTTACAAATTGAAATTTCACTGTTATTACATAAGATACAGGCAGCTCTCTTTAAATGCTAGAGTATAATGTAATTTATACTAGGAAATAAAAAGCCTCAAAGAAGAGTAAGTCAACAGGCATATTGTCAAGGGAATTTAGTGGCACTGACTATGGCATAATTGTTCATTGATAAGTATAATTCTTTAACTTAAATGTGAATGTTATAACACAGCTGAACCACAACACCGTTGGTTTTGCTAATGCAAATGGTTTATATTTTCTACTACATGAGTAAATAAAGTTCATAGCTGAGTTATTCTTCAGGGTTACATTAACCTAAAAGGATCTAAATAAAATAAGACTAATGTAGTTTTAGATTAAAAAGAAATCAAATGAGTGTCAAAATTTCTCTCTTAAAAAAAGCTAATTACACGTATTTGAATGCCTATACTTCAAAATAATTTCAATTAAAGTAGCTTCTTGATATGGTACACAAAGTGATTCCAAGTAAAACTGAACACTTCCACTAAATTATGATGTTAAAAAATAATTTTATTTGACAAGCATTTTAAGTTTTAAACATACAGCAATGTTAACGGTTACAACATAACTAGTTGTTGTTAGGTGCCATTGAGTTGGTTCTAACTCATAGAGACCCTGTATTGGGTTTCTAAGGTTAGTCTGAACCACGGACCTTGCAGTTCAAACTGACCTTGCAATCTAGCACATTAACCCAACAGCACCACACCAGGATTATAAGAGGCACAACTAAGTGAGAACGTCTTATGCATTAGAGCTTCTCAAAGAACATTTTAATAAAATATCAAGACGTCTTAAATGCTCAGCTTATATCACTGACAATGACCTATAGGTGTAATAAACATAATGTTAAATAAAAATTAAGAGCTTTAATTGGCAGGAAAGACTATATGGAGACAAATGCAAAAAGACAGTAACATTTATATAGTTTATTCTAAAATTTTAAATCTATAAAAATAAAGCCCACTTTTAATTGGTATAGCATAACATTTTATTTGAAATCATAGTCCAAGCAAATTTTACATAAAGTAATTCTTGAAATGCAGAAAAGTAGCATTTGAACTCTTGCATTCCCAAATAAGTCTGTAAAACACTGATTTGAAAATATCAAATATTGTTTAGAAAACTTTAAACATGTTTCTCCATTATTACTCAACATTAAGTCCTTTTTTCTATATAATTAAGCTTTTGTTCAGCTATGAAAAAAACTAGAAACTGATTGTTTGAAAATGAGCTGCATGCTCTTTGTCCTGGTTTGTCACCTTTGACCTTTAATTTGATGATCCTGTATATCAACCCATTCTATTTATAGGAAAATAATGTCAAAGTTCTATACTTAAAATAGTACTTTTTGTTGAAACATTAAACAGTGTTAAGTAACATTCCTTTTCAGGTAATATCTACAATGGTTTCTTACCAATGTTCACTTCACACAAGGTAGCATACAGTAATACTGCAAGGAGTAAAAAAAGTCTCATTTGTCCTGCTTTGAACAATAAATTGCCAATATTTTCGAAATAAGATCATTTCAAAATTTATATTTCTCTTATTTAGAAAATTGGTTTATTATTGTTTCTCAGTGGAATTTATTTCATAACTTTGATAATTACATACTTTGATATTGGTCTTGATAGTTACAAAATATGAACTTAAATCAAAAGTTGTAAATATCAAGTTCATACTCAACCTCATAAATGTCTACACTAAAATTGTATGGATTTTGAGTGAAGTCATAATTGCTTAAATTGGTTTTAAAATCTTGTGTTCATCTGCAAGTAGGAGCTTTCAAAGAAAAAGAAAACCTCTAGAATTGGTTTCATTGACTTTACTGACATTTAAAAATGAAAGCTGTACAGTAAATTAACATACTTTATGGAATGAAATTTCCCTATCATAATTTCAGGGTGAGTCCAAATCAGCTGGGAAAAAAAGTTTTCTTTTAATTTTTTTCATATTAAAATATGTTTTATATATATATGTGTGTGTGTGTGTATGTACATACATGTGTGTTAGTACATGTGTGTACACATACGTTAGTACACATATAAATGTGTGTGTGCACACATTATTTCCTACAGTCATGATGCTAGTTGAACTCCTACATAATTTGTGTGTACAGATTTCAGATTTAGCAGTGACCAACATGGCTGTCTTGATTCAGCACTATGGTCAGCGACTTCATAGGCTGTCATTGTTGCTGAGAAATCCAAACACAATCTATCACATATAAACGTTGTGGGGAAGTTTCTTAAATGAATATGATTCTAGATTCCACATTTTCCTAGATATTTTCCAAATAAATCAACTTAATTATTTGAATGTAGATATTTTTCATTGTTATGCTTGGCAAGCTATAATTTTTTTTTAATTTAAACCTTGTGGTAAAGCAGTACTTAGTAAGAAAATCAGATACAGGTTCTAAAACGCTTAAACATTAAAATGCTACACATTTATGTACTAATGAATTTTTTAAGAAAATTAACTTTTGCTAAAAATTGTAAGAAAATTTAAAATGTATAACGCTCATTCCATAATTTTCATTACTTCTACATTGATTCACCTTGAATTCCCCCTGCTATTTTTAACCACCAAACTATAGATTAAGAGAAATGTTTACAAATCATTTCCTGACCTGAGCTTGTCAATTTGAAAGCTGTGACTAACACTTCAATTATTTTAAAGAGACATCACTCCAAACCTGAAGACTGTCATGCATACTGTTTGTTTTGTTTAACAACTTATTTTTTCCTTTAATCATGGTTTGTAAATTACAGCATTTTGTTACAAATTCTAAAAGAAGTTGCAAGATCAGAAACCGAGCATAATTAAACTACCAGGCAGTTATTGTTTGTTTAATCGGCTTTTTCTTCAGAGCAAACAGAAAAGGGATGGGAAACCTTAAATTCACTGTATTTACTAAAAATCTAGTCTTTTTATAGGATTTACATTTGAAACACACTTTAAAATCATTCATTTTTGATGAGTGAGCCTACCATTTAAAAAACTTAACCGCTTCACTTACAAAGTATTTAACCATATTTCCCCCACAATCCAGTAGTTTTAATTTTACATTCTGTTCAGTTGTTTCTGAAATAAGTTTGACACAAAACACATGAGATAATGTACAATGTGACAAAAATTAGAATAAAATCATAGAATCATTTGGTTCTAGATCTATTGAGAAGCACCTATAAACAGTTCCAATAACCAAAATACATTATAAACTGATTCAGTTCCTTAAATTCTTGTGATATTTTATCAAGTAATAATTAATTGATCCTATATGTAAAGTATAAGTCAAATAAAGCAATGTACTCATTTTTTTTTTCTCATTCATAGTATAGTTCCCTCCCTTCTAAATATCAGAAATAAACCATTAGTCAGTTTAATTTCTCAAGCTTTCTGGGAAATTCAAGCACATTAGAGTGCTGTATTTCATACATGCAAAGAATTGGAAAACCAGAATTGCCCACAAAATGGAAAAGGGTCTAATTATTAATCAAAATGAATGTTCTGCTGTTAATTTATAGTTTGACTTCTCTATCAACTCGGTACAAATCCACAGCACAGACACACAAATGGCATAAACTTCATAACAATCAAACATACTTTTAATTGCAGAAATTCACGTACATTACCAATAATTCAAATGTGCTTGAAAGCATTTATAAAATTAAATTTGGATGTTTTATATCTTATTAGACGAATATTTGCGTGTACTCAGACTTTTTTTTTTAAGCAGCTTTTTTGCATTATCATTTAGATAAATATAGTTAATAAACTGCCGGAAAAAGATGAAACATGAAACATTTTCTGGATCTCAATAAAAATCACTAGAAATCAAACTTTTCCCAGCAACGTTATAAAATGTTTTAAATTTAGACGAGCTAGAATTCTAACACTAGTTGTCAGGCATAACTTTCTCACTATTATTTGTGAACAAGAAATAAAAACGACAATAAGACAGAAGCAAAATTTCTTTTTCCCTTGCATTAACAATCGTAGATGCAAAATTCCTTCATTGGAGACCTTAGGTCTATAAGCAGTAATGGCGCTTGGTAACCTTAAAACCCATGGATGAAATTAAATCCACAGAAAGAACTGAAGGAAACACAGAAACCGAAGATTTCATTCTGTTACATGAAACAATTCAAAATGGCGGACTATTACTTACATTTAAGAAATTTCTGCAATGAGGATATTAAATACATACTGTAAAATGTTTCTCGAAAAAAAATCTAACCAACGTTCAATTTAAAAAAAAAGTTTTGTAGTACAAATAAATAGCACACAGAGCCAAAAAAGTTTTTTAAGTCAAGCGCCCGCATCTGATGTTCTTATCAGCAGTCAGCTAATGCTCCTGGAAACGTATCGTTTCTTCTTTGGTTTTTCCTTGTCAAAATAAATCTAAGATCCGAGTGCTCTTTTCTCTGTTTTCCTCAAACCCTTTAATTCACAAATTTAAATCAGCGATACCGAGGCAATAAAGTATCCCCGACGCCTGCCAGGTACAAAGCCGCGGAGATCACGATGGGCAGGTGCGGGCGCCCCCTGGCGGCAAGCCCTGCGTGCCCGGGCGCCCGCACCAGCCTCGCCGACCCTCCGCCGAAAGCCTTGTCCCAACCACACCACTTTGCCGTCCGCGCCCTCTCCTAATCCAGTCCTCCTGCTCCGAATCGGTTCGGGTGGGCCAGGCGCCATGACTGGGCGACCGCGCCGCAGACGCCGCGTCCACAGAAAGCCAACCCCACCGGCACGGAGCGGGGAAAGAAAGGTGTGAACCCGGAAGTACATCGACCGCCTGCATCTTAGTGGCAAAACGGGGGCAATAAATCAGGGCTGGCGAAGGAAGGACGCGGCGCTCGGGATCCAGAGAGGCAACTTCTTCCTGCGGCAAGAACTGTCACTTCCCCACCTTGCCCCGTCCTTCCCCTCCCTGGCGTTCGCTCCTCCGTTCTTCCAGTTCTCAACACGGAGCTCCCCTCGACGTTGCTCACGTGCGGGACTTGGAACCGCGAACGGCATCCGCACTCGTGCGCACACCCGGCAGCACTCGCACGGCCGCGGGAACCGGCTGCTTACCTGCGGGGCCTCATGGTCGCGTCGCTAGCCTCGGTGTGATCGGGGTGAGGGTGTGAGTGCGTGTGTGGCGTTCAGTCCAAGAGGACAGGACGGAGGAAAGGGGCCTGCAATCTTATCACTTCCTGAGGGAGCGCAGCGGCGGGGAACCGGGGATGCGCGCGACGGGGCCGGGAGGGTCAACACATTGTGAGCCCGCGAAGGGGGCGCGGCGCGGAAAGGCCGAGGAGCGAGGGCGGCACTCAGCTGCCAGGCGCGGAATCTGCTGTCGCCGCCGCTCTGCTGCCGCAGCCCGGCGGGTGTTGGGGAGCGGGGAAGAGAGGGCAGGGGGAGCCGCGGGGCGCAGCGGGGGCACCAGGCGGTTCGGCTCAAGAGCTGCGTCAGGCGCTGCCGCGCGCACACCTGCCGGCCGCTGCTTTCGGCCGCACCATTGGCTGCCTGCGCGGAGCGCGAGAGATTGAACTTTCCATTCATTCTTGGGCTGGAGGAGCGCGCACACCCGCATCGGAGTTTTTCCCGCGGGCTCATGGGCTCTCGAGGACGCGCGCTACCTTGTGAACCCCGCCCACAGGCGCGCCCCTGCGATGCAGCTGCTGAGCGCCGGCTAGCCTCCAACCCTCTGGGCAGCCCCGGGGGCACACCTGTAAGGATATGGGGTGATGCTTCTTCTTGAAACCCAATGTGACACTTTGATGGAAGGAAACTGCCAGAAATTCCCAAAATTATATCCCAGCCAGGGCCTTCTCTGCCTTCACTAAAAACGTTATAGATGTACTGCGAGCTAGTGAAATTCCCTATTGGGCAATTCTAAGTGGCTGTAAAGGAATCTCAGAATCTTGAGCGCAATATAGACAGTGTGAGAGTTTGGGAAATCTACTACCAGCTATTTTTACATAATAAAATTCTCAACCTCACATTGAATACAAATTTAGGAATTGTCACTAAAGTGCAAAAAGATCTATGGCTGAAAACACTGCTAGGTATGTACCTAGCCATGGTATTTTGGCACATTTTTTGTCCTGTTTTTTTCATGATATTTTTATGTTGATGTATTTTTGTACCTTGCTTCCTTTTATGCTGCCAAAACCAAACTCTTGATTAATCATTGCCTGTGACCAGCTACAACAATTGAAAATAGTTGTGATCTTATATACTATTATGTAGAAATGATCTAAGGGATTAAATATTTCAGCAAACTAAAACTTGTGTTGGAAATAAGAAAATATCAAGAGAATACAGAAACAAATTTAAAGTGGGAATCTTTGAAATTAACTAATTGTAGTGAGCTGAATGACCTTTCTATGACCAAAAGGCAAGTCTTGACACCATTGCTTAAATATCCATAGAATATAGAAAGAAATTTAAAGTGGAAGTCTTTGACATTGACTAATTGTAGTGAGCTGAAGGACCTTTCTGTGACCAAAAGGCAAGTCTTGACACCATTGCTTTGTAAAGAAAACCATATTTCCACTTTCAGTATCTGGATTAGGTTTAGGAGATGATCAGACAAAACCAAGTCTTTTGGACAAACCAAAAACACCAAACCTGCTAACCATCAAGTCCATTTCAGTCATACTGACCCTATAGGGCTGAATGGAACTGCCCCCTAGGGTTTCCAGAGTCCAAATCTTTACAAAAAATCTGTCACATTTTTCTCTGAAGGTTCACACCACCAACCTTTCAGGAGTAACAAAGCAAGTGCTTTAACCACTGCTCCACCAGGGCTCCTTTCTACTGGTCAGGGAGTATGATAAATGCTGAGCTGAACCTATGGTGACCCCTAGGAATTTTCCAGATTGGCTTTCTTGGAATGTTGTTAAGTGTAGTCAAGTCGGTTCTGACCCATACATAGTAGCCCTGTATAAAGTTTCCAAAGAGCGGTTAGTGAGCTTGAACTGACAACCTTTCACTTCAAACCGACTTTACAATCCAGCACATTAACCCACAGCACCACAAGGTTGTTGTTAAGTGCCGTCAAGTCGGTTTCGACCCATGGCGACCCTGTGCAGGGTTTCCGAGGGTGTAAATCTTTACGGGAGTAGAAAGCCTCATCTTTCTCCCGCAGAGCAGCTGGTAGTTTCGAACCGCTGACCTTAAGGTTCGCAGCCCGATTCGTAACCACTACGCTACCAGAGCACCACAATAGTCCCTAGATTTTCCACCTTTTCATTGTACAATGGGATTTACTTTAAAGGTTGTCTTTTCATTGGGGAATACATAAAGTATGTCTCACATTACTCACTAAGTAGTATGGTGGTGGTGGTTATGTGCTGCGGGGTTGGTTCCGACTCATAGCGACCCTGCATAGGGGTTTCCTAGACTGTAAATCTTATGGGAGCAGAAAGCCTAATTTTTTGCCCACGGAACAGCTGATAGTTTTGAACTGCTTACCTTGACGTTAGCAGCCTCACTCATAACCACAACACTACTAGAACTCCTTATTGGGTAGTATAGAAAATTATTTTAGATAAAATTCTTAGTTTTAATCATTGTATTAGTCAGTTGCAATTGATTCATTATTACACAACACGCTTTACATTATGGTCCTCAATACAACTTAAGTGGAAAAGGATACATAATACATTGGTTATTAGAAATGAAAAACACCAAGTGATTGTATGTGTATGTCACCATCTGAAATACAATATGCTTTGACTTAAAAGCATTATAGTAATTTTTTATTGAATGAATGCACTTAGTGTTGTATGTATATATTTTAATAATTAGATTATTTTAGGTACTGTAGGTACAACTTTAAGGAGCTCAGGTAGCGCAGTGGTTACGAATTGAGCTGCTAACCTCAAGGTTGGCAATTCGAAACTACCAGTGGCTCTGCGGGAGAAAGATGAAGCGTTCTGCTCCCATAAAGATTTACAGCCTCGGAAACCCCGTGCAGGATCGCTATGAGTCGGAACCGACTCCACGGCACTTACCAACAACAACAGGTACAACTTTAGGTCTGATGTATATGTAATACATGTTTAGAGATTATTAAAAACAACATGAAAATTAAAACGTAATCCAGTTGTTACTCCAAGCAATCAAGAGATTGTCTTCTTTTTTTATTTTGAACTAATTATAGTCATTGTACTACTGCCACAAAGAGTAAAACTGGGACATTATAATACTTACTGCAGTATTTCACATCAGGTACTGGGAAGGGGAAGTGATGAACTTTAATGGACTAAGCACTTACCAAGGACTATTTTGGCATAACTGAAAAAAGGACAAAAAGCCATAAAAAAAATATAAAGGCAAAGAGTAGGCTTACTGGTTAGAAAAAGATCTGAAGAACCTGAGAGTATGGCCCTCAACCACCATATGGAAAGGAATTCACCCTTGTGGCCCAATTTTCAGCCAAGCAGTAGATAGGTATATAGCAGGGAGGCAATAACACTGGCAAGATATTCTAACCATGGAATGGTCAATCTCAAAATCAAAGGGGCAACATTTACCAAGGACAAAGTTGAGAATGGTGGTATCTTAAGCTGGGGTTTCTAGAGAAGCAAAACCAGTGAAACATATATGTATATATGGTGGTGAAGTACCATCGAGTCAGTTCCAACTCAGAGCAACCCTGTACAACTTTCCAAGGAATGACTGATGAGTTTGAACTTCTGACCTTTTGGTTCAGACTGACCTTATGGTCAAGTATTTATCCTACAGTGCCACACCAAGACTCTATGTATATATCGGGCTGCGAACCGCAAGGTCAGCAGTTCGAAACTACCAGCTGTTCCGCGGGAGAAAGATGAGGTTTTCTGCTCCCGTTAAGATTTTCAGCCTCAGAACCCTTGTACAGGGTCACAGGATCGCTATGAGTTGGATCTGACTCCACGGCACATAACAACAATAACATATATATACACTGTTGTTGTTAAGTGCCGTCGAATCAGTTCTAACCCATAGAGACCCTGTATAGAGTTTCCAAGGAGCAGCTGGTGAGCTTGAACCACTGACCTTGCAGTTTGAACAACTTTGCAGTCTGACGCATTAACCCACAGTACCACAGTTCCAGTGTCCCAGGTCCCAAGTGGAAGAGAAAGAGCCTTTCCCACATCCAATATATTGGGAGCAGATCACATCCCCCAAAAATTATCCCTTTAATTATTGGCTGCTCATAGCTACTCATAGAGTTAACTGTGTATTACGTTTCATCACAATGGAAATAAACCTCTGGAAATCCTGGCCTAGTCAAGTTGACATAGAACCCTAATCATTACAGTCCACTCTTGTCAACTTGAAACTTATAAACTATATGCATAATCTCTAAATAAAGAAAATTGCAAACTCATACTTCAATCTAACATGATGTAACTAAAACACGTACAACCGAAACACAGTGCCCCATTTATATCTTCTATGTCACAAATGAACAGGCAGAAATATTTGATGCACACACCAAGACAAAACATGTATATTCATTTAAATGTTCAAAAGACACATTCTACAAACCAAGCTGCTGACCATAGGCACACAGTCTTACTCAGTCCTCAGACCTAGAATCCATAGCTGCTCTGTCTCTCCATGCCACTGTTTCTGCTGTTGCCACTTTTGCAGACAGATATCCCATACTCTATTCATGCTCCTTGTTCTTAATGGTCCTGGGGTCTTCTATTCCTGAAATGAATGATAAACACTCCCTGCAAGCCTTGACTTTCGTTATTGAAAGATTCTCTGGACAAATTATTGAATAATGCAGAGAGCATCAAAAGAAATGGAAGGAAT